>NC_084680.1:12094000-12792000 GCF_028389875.1 Rhea pennata | reverse complement strand
TGTTTCAGCGGTTAGGAAAGTCTAATCCTGGCTTATGCCTGCACAGTGCTTCCTGACAAGGGGCCTTTCGGTGGTGGCTGCTGTTCTTGTTGGTTACTCCCTTACGACCAAGTTTTACATTCTTCAAGCCGGTTAATTTCCATGCAGTGCTCATTCCCAATTTAAAGAGGACAGTATTCCAGAAAATGGGCTGTTTTTTTTTCTAACGCGTACTGTGAAAGAAAAGAAATACAATTACCGATCTTCATGGTTCTTCAGGGCTTTTCCTGTTTGTTTGCCTGTTTTTCTCCCCAGAATTAGTGTTTTTTTTTCTTTTTTTTTGAATCTCTACACAGAGCATTACATCCCCATAATGAACCCCTTGTCAAGCAAGGCTATGGCCTCTTCACTCCCCCTCTGGCACAGTGAACACTGTGGAATCCAGCCCCTGTGCCTCATTCACAGCACAGGGGCCAAGCTCAGGCAGTATTTACTTTATTCTATAGCTAGACATGTAGGGGGCACAATGTGCTGGAATTATTGCCCTTCCTTTTCCCCTTTTTTCCTTCCTTTTTTCTGTGAGAGAAGAGCAGCAAGGCAGAGGACTCAAGCAGCTGCTCACCAGATGCCAGCTCCCCTCTGCTCCACTTGTGTGCCATGGCCTTGAGCATGCTCTGCTCCCTTTGGCTGCCCACTGACCTCCAGAGCAGCCCCAGCAGTACTAACCATAACCTTCTCCAGTGCCCTGAGCCATGGCTCTCCATTCAGCTCCTCTTTTGGCTGCCACATTGCACAGAGTGAGCCCTGACCTCTCATCTGGACTATGCCCCCTGTTAATTAAACACTACTTAGCTGTGTAAATGCCCTGCTGATGATAGTCACATGCTGTAAATGTTAGAGTGGCCTCAGGAAAGCCAGGTAAAAAAAAAGATTTCTGGGCTCAAGTTTGCTTTGAGGAGTGAGGGCTGTGCTCCAGGGGAGTCACAGGCGGGGTGGGTCAAGCTCTACTGCCAATCCCTAGTACAGCTATGTATAGCAGCACTCAGCTGCCAGTGGGGCTACACTGAACTGCAGTCCCAGCAATTCATTCTCATCCTCCCCTGAGCTGTTACTGCCAGCAAACTACCTATTGAACACAGTTTAATTAGACTGACTGGGCCTTGCCTGCCACCAGCTCTGCCCAGCTCCCTTTATTTTTCTTACTGCAGTGACAAGGGCATTATTCTTTGCTAGAAGGGTTGAGGGTTCCTTTGGGCAGTTTGGAAGGAAAAGGTTACTTTGTTTAAACATTAAACAGTGATTTAAATCCAACAGTGACAGCAATTCTCAAATATATGGTATTTCCTTATGCCACTCATCTCACACTCGGTCTTTTCGTCCCCTCAATGTGCTGGCGTTAGCATCTCCCACAAAGGCTCAGTCAAGTACACCGTCCACAGTAAGGAGCTGGTTTCTCTGGGAGGGGGGGGGGAGAGCAGCCGTTCTTTGAAGCTGGGGCTCACACCTGCTGCTGCACGGTCTGTCTGGCCAGGCCTCCTCTCCTGCGGCAGCGCCCTCCATGGGTTAACAATTACTGCTGTTTCTGAATTCTCCGTTCTCAGTAATCTGCAATTTAGTTGGGTTTGTGGGGGAGATCCCATTACGTGTCTGCATGCTGTACCTCTCTTTCAGCTGAGTAAGGGCACTCATTAACCGTGCGTTGGCAGCATCCAGTGAAGCAATGCGTTTCTCCTGCAAACAAATAGGCAGAAGGGGCACGGTAAGTGGAAATGTGTGAGGACCTGATTTCTATGATGCCAAGGCTAGTTCCAAAATGGCAACCTAGAATTTCTTTGGACCAGTACCCTTCTTTGTTTTTGTTGTTTCTTTAAGACATAATTTCCTGAAACCCACTGCTATTAATAAGTCTGCAAATGTGTTTAGCCCATGGTTTTCCCTGCTGCTTGCCAAGCAAGCAGTCATCTAGCAAGCAGAGATAAGTGAGCTCTACCTGTGCTCCAAGCTAGCAACACACAGGCTATGTTTCAGCCAGAAACCTCAGTCAGACTACAAGGCTGTGGTTGTGCCCTGGCTGTGAACTCAGCTGAGCTGTGATGGGCTCATGCAAAGCCTGATTTCCCTTCCGGAAGGCCAGATTAAAAGCCTCCAGAATTCTGGTTTGGGAAGTGTGATTTTAAGAATGTCGTCCTCAGCTAACTACAGTACACCAGTATCTGGACCAGTTCAGAAAAGCAACAATCCCTGTAGTGTAATATTCCAGTTCATGTGACTCTTGTAGTGATGTTAGGTGGAAGGACCTCCTAGCCTTGATCCCATTCTCAGAATTGCTTTGGCAACAGGAAATCCCTATCCTTGCTGTCCCAAGTGATGCTGTTTTGAGTCTCTTTCTAGTTCTCCGTGGTTAGCTGTTTGGCCTACACAAGTTTTTAATGCATCAGACTTTTGAACAAGAGGAACTGGAGCTAAAGTCATTTTACCATCTAATTGATCCTGAATGAAATGGAGATAAAGCAGCTTCTCGAATTCTTCAGTTATGAAGATCATTGCACTGTTTCTAGCCCATCTGCAGCTGTTAGAATGAGAGTAGAGAGATTCCTCTTCTAAAATCTAGCTCTCTCTCATGATGGTTATTCATATCAGCATTTAATTGATTTTGTTAGTGTAAATTAATAGTTCAGACGACTTGTGGCCTCCCAGGACATCTGTAATGGCAAGTTCCTTGCTCTCACTGACTGACTACTGTTACAGGTACTCTGCAGTATTATAAGGCTGGGAGAAAGAGCTTTTGTGTTGCAGTCTGATTCTGCCACTGCTGTTCTTTTTCATACTGAACAAGTCACCTTCTTTCTTTTGTCTGCTAATTAGCAAGAGGGAGTAAAACACCTCAAAGGGGCAGTCTGTGCATAAATTTCTGTGACCATGTCTGACATTGTACAGACTGAGATGACAAAAAGCTAAAAGCACTGAGGTTGTGGTAACAGCCTCACATGTAACACACAAGGTGGTATGCACTAGCCAGGTACAGGGTAGACTGGTGAGAGCTGCTGGCAGTCCTCAATCTGCACAGATCCCAGTAATAGGCTCCTATCTGCTAGGCTTTGCCTGAGTGCAGAATTAACATGTTGATTTACTATCTTTGAACAAATTACAGAAAATCACTGTTTTTTTTAAAAAAAAAAGTTTGCTACTGTCTGATCTCCTTTTTAATTAGCTAAATTAATCATGACTAGTGACTCATAAGTGATTAATACGGTCCTTAAAACTGATACAGTAGCAATGCAAACTGCAGAAAAAGTTGAGCTGCTGAGAAAATACTGATCTCTGCCTAGACAAATTAAGAGATTATAGACCACATTTTCAGATTCTCCATAACCCAATAACCGTCTATCATTGTAATCTGTAGTGCTTAGCTTCCTAATAACGTAAGCCACAACCCCAAGGCTGAAGAACACGTTGGCTTTACTCTGGCCAGCCTATGTGTTCCTTGTATCCAGGTCTTTCAAGCGCAACTGGAACTGTGCAGACTCTGTTCCTGCCCAAAGGAACCACATCTGCCTCTACTCTGCTCATTTCCATCTTTGACCATGCCAGCTCTCTGACTCCCAGAAGTTATACAGCAGAACATCATTCCGGCAGATTTTTGGTAGTGAAGTAAAAGGTGCTTCTATGGCAGGAAACAATCTCTGCCTCACTGGCTTACTGTCTGGAGGGCTGGAACACAGCAGGCTTCCAGCATTCAGGCCTCTGTACGTTCCTGTGAGGCTAGGCTGGCTCGATTTGTGGAACTGAGGTGTTCCTCTAATCCCTATGTGCATTTTGGCCTGTGTCACCACCAAGGGCAGGAGATGCACAGCAACCAGCGGAGTCAATTTGTGCTTTCCACAGTGTGCAACTTAATCTAATGCCCTGCTTCCTGCCAAGCCACTTTGCACATCCAAAAGGATGAGAAAGACTAGTGACCAGAGAGACTAGAAAGAGCCTTTAGGCTGAGAAACACTACCCGACATTTGAATCCAATTCTCCTTCATTTTGGCCTAGACCTGTAGCTAAAGGTTTGTGAAAGAATCTGCATAAAACCATAATGGGGCAGCTGCTGTAGTCAGCTCAGAAGCTGTGAAAAAAGGAATCCCAAGCAAAGATGTGGCTTGTGGTGTGAGAGCTGAGATTGAACTGAGTATGAAGAACCAAGCAAAGCTCTAGGGATCCTGAGTCAATGAGGGTACAATCCTTCCACAAATTGAATGGATGTGACTAGGGCCATCCCTGGAAGGAAGAGGGTGCTTACTGCTATATGCTGACCTTGTGCATAAGGCAAATTATCTAGCATTGTCACAGTCCCATCTTATTCTCTAGCTACAGCCTTTTCCTCTTCCCATCAGCTCCCTTCATATCCTGCAGGTGACACACCTTCCACAAATCTGCCTCTCCATCCCAGCGTGATGCATGCATTCTTCTCCTGCATGGCATTTCTTTGGCCCTTCTATCACACCATTTCCTTGTCAAGATTTTATTCCTGCCATTTCTTCTCTGCTTTGCATACTGCCACTCCCCACATCCTCTGTGTTGCCTGCCAATCTCTGAGGCTGGAAACAGCTGTACAAATACAAATGCTGTGATAATAAATACCATCATGCTCAACTCTGATGTGCTCTTTCACTGACTTCAGCTTGGTGCTGTCTTCCCCATGCCAGGCAGTCTTGCTGTGCTTGACCTGACACTGCAGCATGGCAAGGGGTTTACCTATTGGTAGACTTACCCTGAAAGTTGCTGCAGTTCTTGGTATCAAGGACTCACCTGCGCATCAATAATCTTCTGTTTGGAATCCACAGCAGCCTGCATTTCTGCATGGTCTTTCTTTAACTCCTCCTCAACTGACATCAGTCTGGCAGCAGAATAGGCAAGAAAAACACATGCTTTTAGGATGCTGAGCACATAGCCCTCATTTGCAAAGTGGTTTGTACAGTTTAAGAAGGTAATCTGAGTGCTGGGAGGAAAAGGGGCAGGGAGAAGGCTCCTGTAGCTTTATAACTTCTCATCTCCCTGGACTTCTGATATAGTACAGGTTGGTTTGGAGCTGGTGGCTTTATGAAAAGCTATCTATCTTCTTTAGGAGAGGGGAAAAAACAGCATATCCAAAGCACTCCCAAAGAAAGGGCACTAACAGCTCAGGGTATGCCTGATTGCCTTGTGTGCCCCACAGAGCATTTCTTCATGTGCTCTGTTCAGAAAATTTCTCTCTGTCTTGCAGCCATGCTAAGCCATGAGTGCTCCTAGCTCTTGTGCAGCCTGAAAGTGACCCAGGAGGCTGTTTTTACCACTAAGGCAAGATTGCTTTGATCACTTTCTAATTGGATCAAACACTTTGAAAGGTAACGGCCTTTTGTAGTAAGCATGCAATGTCAAGAGTACGTTAATTACATTTGCTGGTTTCTGTCACATCCAGCTGCCTAGACCTTAGTCTTACACCTGTCTAAATCAGCCACCCAGGATGAATGATTCAGATCATTTCCTTATTTAGTTCTTGACACCAGGGAAGGCAAAGGGGTGATGTATGTTTCTGAAGCACATAGCAGGAGTGCGAAGTAGCAGAGAAGGTAGTCTGCAGCTGGACCAGGCCTTGTATAGCAGCCTCCATCATCCATAAAAGGTTGTGCCCTCTCATTTGAAACTGCAACTCTGAGGCATGCACTGAGATGCTCCCAGTACCTGCAGCTGTGCATTCAAGCACGAAAGGGACACACATTGGCATTGGCACTACTTCTTCTCACACACAAACCAGTATTTCAAAGGCGTTTTTTCCTGGATGTTAATTCCCTAGACACCTCTATAATAGACTGCCCAAATGCTTATGTGAAAAGCGAGAGCTAATTTATGAAGGCACATTAAAAGATGTAAGTTGGTTTGGCTCAGATAAAGATCAATCTAGCTGGACTAGAAAAGTCTTATGTGCCGGAAGAGCATAAACACCACATTACACTGGGTGGGAGAAGGGGGTTCACAGCTGTGAGTAATGGGATGGTGATGAGATCTTCAGCTAAATATCAGAACATTTCAGTTTTTAGATCTACTTCTGAGACAAACAGAAGAGCCCGCCTGCCAGCTCCTCTGAGAGCTAGGGCTGGTTGCCAGCTCTAAGTTCCCTCCCAAAATTCTGCCTCTAAGAGTCAAGAAAAATGTGAATTTTTGCTTGTCCCAGATGACAGTGTTGGATGGGACCCAAAGATTTAGGGTCTGCAGTGCTGAGGCTGGGAATCCCACGGGGGCTGTAACCCAGAAGGGCAGGGAAGGAACAGACACTGAAAAACCACATGGGAAACCTGGCCCCGCCAAAAAAAAAAAAAAAAAAAAGGTTCTCCTGAGCAGGGGTCAGCCCCAAGGCCAGTCAGGCTGTGTGCCTGCCTTCCTCTGATCCACACGGTGTGTGAGCATGCATGAGCGAGCAAGCACGCGCATGCGCGTGCACGCACGCACACACAACTTCCCTGTACCTGCTGATAATGCCCTTCATCTGGATCTCCTTATCCTCCTGCTGTCTCCGGAGCCGCTCCTCGCTTTCCTCAAGTCTGGCCTGATACTCCAGCATCAGCTTCTGCGTTGTCTCCTCCTGGCATTTGAAGCGTGTCTCATACTCTTCCAACTTCTTGTTGGAGATGCGAAGCTTGTCCTGCAGCACTACTAGATCCTGCTGGTACTATAGTATGCAAGGACAGACACAGGACGAGAAAACATACGTGGCATGTTACCTAGTAAGGCTTTGCCTTTGCCAGGATTTCCCTGTAACCCAGTCTCGCCCCTTTCCTTGCACTGGCCTAGCTGCAAAACTGCATCAGATAACCCTGTGTGCCGCTGACACCTCTTCACTCCTCTTCTCCATGCAGCGTTAGGAGCGATGGCACGGTCCTCCTGGATAGCAGGTCACTAGCAGGTTCAGAGAATGGGTGGTTAGCAGAGTTTGGCATTTCACATGGGGATGCAGGTTAGGGTGATTCAATGGCAAATGCAGCTGGGAATTTTCCTCAAATGAACAGTGCAGGGCTAAACACAAGCAGAAAAAGCTGCATTGGTGGGGTTTTGGGTTTACACATGAGCTCTACAGTCTAAAGCAATAAACACAGGGTGCTTCAGAGTTACTGAAGGCCAAGCATGAGCTGTTAACACTAATTCCCTCTTTGCGCCCGGGGCGGGGATGGTGGGTGGGGGGGGGCGCGCAGCTGCAGTAACTGACATAGGCCAGTCTAGTCACAGAGCAGAGTGGTCACAGTTCCCATGAAGTGCCAGGCAAGTCCCCAAGCAAGGAGGGCAGAGCAGCTGCTCTGGGGTTTTAGCAGCCCAGGCTAACTGCTCAATACGTAGCAGTGCAAGCTTTGCTTCAGTGCAAGGCTACACTGCTGCCGAGACTGCCAGCACAGTTGTCAACCAGTGCATTGTTTTTTTTTTTTTTTTTTTTTTTTTTTTTTGGTCAAGTTCCACTGGGACTGTCAAACTAATCTCATGCAGGCCATCAATCAGCTGCCAGTCTGTTTGGTCACTTGCCCCTTGGGTGGCTCTAATTCCACCTAGTGTCTCCAGGGGATTTGAGCTAATACGTAGCCAGCCGTCAGTGGACTGTAGCCCACAGAACCAAAGGCAGGACCAGGTTCAACTCTCACGGAAGGGAATGGATGTCAAAGAGGCTCCTAACATGGCACAAGCTGTGCACACTGATCAGAGACTGCGTGAGCAGTACTGCATTTTGTAGCCCATCATTATTTTAAACAACACAGTCAGATGTCAAACCAGGGTTCAATGGGAGAAGAGCTGCTGCATGAAGCCAAGACCCCACAGATTGTACTATCCATACACACGGAGATAAAATCGGTAGCAGCAAAAGAATAAAACAGTTACAAAAAAAGGGAGAGCTTTCTAACTCAGTAAAATTGGGTTCAGCAGAAGCATAGCATTCAGTACAACTTGCTTTGATAAAGGAAAACTCCAGTGCATAGCTGTACAAGAGAAAAGAGACTGCAATTTCAAAAAATTATCTTTGAAAATGGTTAAAAAAAAAAATCTCAACAGCCCTAACCCTTAGAATAATTAACATGGAGCTGATATTTCGACAAGCTGCTTAAAGTGTTAGAGACAAGAAAGAATCTGATTCACGAGGATTCTTCAAATATGGTTTAAAGTGGCATAGCCACTTGTAACATGAATTCAATTCATGAATTGACAGAAATGTGCTTAATCTTGTATTTGTTAACTGAGAGAATGGCTTTTAATGGGTTTGGCCATCTCCAACTGTGTAAGCATTTGAACAAGAAACCTGTTTGTGTCCAACCTTTGAGAAAGTGCTGAGGAGTTTTACTAAAAGATCAGCTCTTTATCAGAGAACGCAGCCATGCTGCTTCACGTGTACCAGTATGTGTAGCAGTCAGCCAGCTCTCCAGCTCATGTAAATGCACCCATGCCAATATCAAATAATCTAATATCAAACCACTCCACCAACTGACTGGCTGAGAGCAAAAGTAACTGTGACTCACATGGACTGCAAATTTATGAGGCTGATGGTCTCCTGAATTGCCAAAGTATTCAGGCCATGGCAGGCAGAGTGGGAATGACCTATGAGCTCCTTCTGTCTGGGCAGACACAGTCACAATAGAGCACTGCGGTTTTCCTTTAAGCAAAGCTTTCACTGAGCCACTGAAAAGACACAGCTTGCACATGTAATCAAATCATCTGGAGTGTTTTTATTTGGGGGGGGGGGGGAGGGGGACGACACAAACACCCATACAGTTGCACAGAAGCAGTACAGTCGGATGGAAGGGAGTTGCTCAAACAGGAAAGATTGAATACCTACCCTAGCCTTAAAATAGCAGCGTAAGTGAGCTCAAGTGATATCAGGAGAGGCCTCAGAGACCGTAGGAGTCGTTCCTGTCTCTAGAACACTTGTCTCATTCTTGGTTACCATTCAAGTCTTACGGTAGTGGGGAGAGAGATTATGCTAATGAAGAGCTTTAATGCCAGTGACTGATATGACAACAAAGTAACAAAAGATGCTGCATGGGAATGAGACATCAGGTTCCTGTGGGGGAGACTATGTCAGAACTTTTGGCAGGGAGGGACTTGCTGCAATACTGTCAGAATTTATAATCCTGACGTGGTCTACCCTGACTGAGCAGGGCCCAGTGCTGGCAAACCCCTCTCTGTGCAGGACAGGGTGAGCCAGGGGCTTCCCAGGGGACAGCGTCTCTTGGGCTGGCATGGAAATACAGCAGTCCATGTGAGTCCCCACCTGTTAAAAGTTGAGCCCATTTCACAGGAAAGGTTGCCAGGAAAAGGGATTAGCGACAATGCTTGGCATGCACAGTGTCCACACTGGAGTGCCTTCTGCCTGCCTGTGGGAGTTTGCACATGTGAGCTGGATTTGGCCAGCATACATTTCTTGTTGTGTGGCTCTTTGGCATTTCACCTCACCCTCCAGTTCCTATGCAAAAGGGAAGCCCATCACTCTTGTTTCCACTTTAGATTCAAATGAGCACTGAACCCTTTTTGAAGCACTGAAGTGATCAATACAGCAATGCCATACATACCAGCCTGACAGCACCTTCTCTTTCATTTGCTGTCTGCTGGTGTCTCTGTTATGGAAAAGAAAGAGCTCTACCTTCTGTGCTTAAGTCATATTCTTATACATCTGGAAACAAAGCTGCTGATTACAGAGTTTTTTTCTGTGTCAGCTGCTATCTGATCAGTGCATGTCTCTGTTTTTACGAGAATATCTAAGGAGGAGAAAGCCAATAAAAAAATGCATTGAACTCTCACGAACAACTGCTGTATTTTTTCTTGGGGAAAACTGCGAGCTTTCTTCTTGTATGTCCAGTCCCTACTACACCTGGCTTTGGCATTTCACTAGAAGTTAACAGATAACTAGTCCCAAAGCAATATAGCACAGCAAAATTAGAATGGGAAGGTTATTCTTACAGAAACACACACAGGACTCTGCTGGAAAAAAGGTACATGGAAGGTCATGTCTGCAGTTCTAGCTAACCTGGTGTTAACTCATGGCTGATGAGACAAAAGGAATGCACATTCAGGAAAGGTCTCAAATGCTAACTGTGGCCTACTGCAGATGTCCTGGCAGTGCCAAGCTGCTGAGAAAGCATCTTGCAGAAGCAGCAATTAAAAAAAAGATGGGAAATTCTCAAACCGGACAACAGCATCCTAATTTCTAACCCTATTTCTTGACCCTTTCCCAGACATACGCAGTCTTTTCCATGCTGCTCCCACTCCAGGCTTCTCTGGGAAGGAGGGAAGGAAGTAATTATTCTTCCTTCCCTCTATTCCTCCAGCAGTATAGAGCCTCTCCACAAATGCAGGCTCAGACTGAATTCTTTAGAACTGACTCCCTGACAGAGCCACAGACTGGCCAGGCCCTAGTCTGCATGACTTAACTATAAGCTTGGAGCAATGTCACTACATCAGTGAAGGCAGAGGCCGCAGTTCTATATTCAAGACCAGAATCTGGCCTTAATATTTAGGTCTGTTTACAGCTTTCTAGTGTGAAAGCTGCTTCTTGCCACATGTCTTTGTTGTGAGGCATGAAACCGCCACTGTCTTACTCCCTTCCCTGTTTCCTGGGTATGTTTGCTTCACTTTTTAAGCTTTCTTCCTCTCCAGCAAGGGGGGGAGTAGGAATGGGGAAGTAACAGGCTTTGGCTGGCTGACTTCAGGTGATGTCCCAGAGCAGCTTCAGCAACTGATTCCTGGCTCCTGTTTTTCTTACTTGGTTTCATCAGAAGGTAATCTGAGTCAGAGAGCATGTGAAGACCTCCCAAGCCTTCCCTCAGAAGTGCTCTGCAGTGCGGTGCAGCAGGGCACAGAGCAGCTTGTCACCCCTCTCTCCTGGGCAGCGAGGTGCCACACAGCCCACCTTGCCCCAGCATGCTCAAGTGAACAACAGTTAAGGAAACCCTCTCTCTAGTTAGAAACTTGTTTCAATCCAGTCAGGTTTTACCTTTTCTGCTTGGCTGAGCTCGTCCTTATTCCTGAGCTTATCCCTGTGCTTGGAATCTGGGTCAATGCTTTCATCTTCTAAAAACTGCATGTTCATATTCAAAAGCCAAGCAGCAGTGCGGTCCAGGGCACTGGGGTTCACAGGAGAAGGGGCCTACAATGAAACATACAACCATGACAAAAGAAAAACCTGTAACAGACATGATCGTGAAGCTAAAAAGAGAGAATATCCTTCCAGCTGAGCCCTCTCCCATGCTGCTCTAACGGCAGTGGACAGGTTTGAGCTACCAGAGTGGTCTGGCAGGGAACAGGAACAATTCTTGTTAATGCACATCACATTATTTTAGGTCAGTAATGTCAGACAGCCCTTGGTGGGCCCAGTTCTTCTGTCTGCTATCCCCACAGAACACTCCTACATTTTGGACTTCACTGAAGCGGTGGAATCCTAGTTTCTAAGCAGGTCCTGCTGCACCTCAGAAAGATATGACCTGTCAAAGTGCAAAGCTGCAGGCAAACAGACTGGCTTGACAACGGTATATTCATGGCAAGTCGAGATTTCACTCAACTCTTCAGAGTGCTTTCGTTAGCTGTCTTTCTGCTTGCTGTGGAGATTTCATATCCACAAAAGCAGATTTGCAAACTGAAATGCTACTTTTGGTCATGCTGGTGCCTTCTCAGAAAATTGGATGAGACTTCATAGTTACAGTGCTGGAGATACCTGAGCGCTCAGCATCTTAGTAGTTCATTTGTAGACTTGTTCATGCAGCTACTGGAGCTGAAGGAACCATGCCAAGAGTGCTGTTCTGCTATCAGTGAGCTAGAGCCACAGCTGCTGCTTTGCCTTCCTAGCCTGGGCAGGGAGGGCAAACCCAAACTTTGCCCTCAAACAAACTCAGAACAAAATCAAACTCAAAAAGACCTTTGCCTGGGTATTTTCTAGGCACATTACAACCTTGAAGAAGTGATCCTGCAGCTACTTCACCCATCCTGGCTACCTATAAACTGCAGTAAATAGTTTCTCAGGCTGAGCACAAGGCATGTTGGATGATCCGGCCAAGATGAACCCAGTTAACAAGCCAGAAATATAAAGGCTTTTATATTTCTCCTCCATTCACATCTTCTTTTTGGACTGTGAAGAAACGCAGCCCCGGTCAGCAGCAGCAGCAGAACAAGAGATCCTGCACTCTGAACAAGTGGGGACTGGTTTTAATCACCTCACTGGTGTTGGGAGATTTCCCATGCCATGTTCCACTCTGGTCTTCTATTACCAGAATTTTAAATCTGAAGTTTCAGACTTGGCTCATGGAATATCACTTGCTGTAAATCCTCCTCCGACTTCTTTCTGCTCTTTCTTGCATTTTTAGCTCAGGCATTGTACCTGCGACAACTGCTCAGATTTCTGGTTATGAGAAACACTGGCAGTTACCATTGTGGTTCACTTCAGCAACATAAAGATTGTTGGTCCAAGACTACCATTTAACAGAGCTCAGACCACTGTGCCTGAGTCACTGTGCCCCTTTCTGCCTTATCTGAAGAAGTGAAAAGGAGATTGATATGGCCTGGACCATTTTAAGCTCAGTCCAATAGATGCAGTCACAGAGGTGGAGCGCTTCTGGCTGGCTCCAGTGAGCTTCTGGGAATTCTACTGAAATAGCCACCACATGAGATTACTTTGTAACAGCATTAAATAGTACCAGCTATGAACAAGCAGTTTCATTATGATTTACAGATGCTTCTAACATAAAATACGCAGATTAAGGGTAGGACAGGCATTTTTCAGGTCCTGAGCTCTTTGGAAAACCTTTGAGAGGAGAACGAGGTTGGATGAAAGATTTGCAAACACAAATTTGCCAGAGCTTTTCAAAGGTCACCAGCAGTTCACTGCTCTCTTTTTCTGGAGGAAGACCTTCTACCAAACAGGCTCCTGCTCTGCAGAGCTCTGGGCACTCTGTACCTAATGAGTATTGATCCACATTATACAAATGCTGCTACATGGCGTGCTTGCTAATGTCAGTGCTTACGAATCAATACTGTGAGCGCAGAACAGCTCCAGATCAGGCTGATAAAGCATCCTTTAATGGGCAGCACTGACAAAGGCCTCCATAGCTGCTTTGAAAAGGAAGGGTAGTTAAACCAATTCTCTGTTGCTCTTTCAACACTGTTCTGCTTACAGGGACCCTTACTACTAGGTCCGAGCTGAGATGAGCTCCTACCAGTTGTCCATATTCTCCGGGTTTGTATTACTTTTAAAACTCTTCCTTTAGGCCCTGAGAATCCCTACCATGCTGATTTTCTATATAGTTCCCTAAAAAGGATTAAATAATCCCTAAGAAAAAAACTTACCCATGCCAAGAAAGTCAGAGGGCCCTGGGCCTGTGACCCACTGCTTTCACTTTTAGCACCATGAATAGTATGATTTATTTCTGTGCAGACCAGCATGTGCTGTGAGACCTGAAGCACTGCAGAGCTCTGCATAACAGGAACTTCACTCTCGATCGGAAAAACACTTCTTCTGTACCATTCTTACCTCCCCAGATTCCCTTACAGGAGGGTCTAAAAGAGCAAACAGAAGTGTCCAGGAGCAGTGCAGCTCTGGTGGAATAGTAGCAACAGCATGGAGACTCTTTATTTACAAGAGAAGATTAAGACCTGGTCCAAGTCCGTGACATGATGCTGGATTGACTATGGCATGGGATGATAGCCTGCACATGGAGTGGCAAAAGCAGTGACGAGATGGTAGAGCAGGACAGAGGCATGGCTGCCATTGCTCTTGTGTTTCCACCAGCTACTGCCTTGCAGCAGTCACACTGCGATGCGCCACACAATGGAGGAATGCAGAGAACAAACACCAGTGCGTCTCCTTCTGTGGAGGGCCTCCGCCTCAGGCCAAGCCAAGTGCAAGAGCCAAGGTACATCCCCATTCGCACATGCCACTATGGTGCTGGCACTGATAGTGTGACTCAAACCAGCATGACATCCCCTCCCATTGCAGCAATCCCCACACAGCCAATTTTTTCTCCAGATTCAGGGCCTGACCCCAGCCCAGTCCCTTCAACCCCCAAGGCTGTCTTTCCTGGGTCCAGCCTCCAGGAACTAACCTGTTTGTGCATTGTACGCTGCTTCATTTCAGGGCTGTCACCCTTGGAGGAGGAAGATTGCTGCCTGAGGCGGGCACCACTGCCAGGCCAGTCGGGCGAGGAGGACATCATACTGCCGCTGGAGGGTCTCTGGTACTGAACCGTGTTCAGCAGGGAGGGTGGGGTCCTTCCCCGGGTAACAGGTGGAGGTGGAGGTGGCGGTTGGTCTATCCGCCTTTGCGGTCCTGCACTGTTCTGCCGTGGCATGGTAGGCTGGCCACCCTTCTCCGTCAGCGAGAGCTGCCGGCGGGCCAGCTCCCCTGTCCGGCGGGTGAAGTCCTCGCTGCTGGCAGGAGCAGCGAAGCCATGCTTGTTGGCTGTCAGCTCCTCGCTGTTGCTGTGGGAGCTGAGTGAGCTGTGGCACTCAGAGCTGGAGTCGCCCAGACCACGGGGTGAGAGTGGCAGCCCAGCTGCCATCTGGTACACAGGATTCTGGAAGGACAGGGGTGCCAGAAGCTGAGGCCGGCCAGGAGCACTCTCGCCACTCGGTGTGGTGGGGGTCTGGCCGACACGACGCACAGTGGCCATGCCTGTCACGCTATTCTGCTGAGTCCGTGTGGTCCATACTCCCTGCAGCTGCCCGAGGGATGACTGACTGTCATTGAGGGAGTCAGCAGTGCCAGGTGCATTTGCTCCACTGTCCAAGAGCCGATTGTCCTGCAAGTCCACCATAGACAAACTCTTGCTGCCATTAGACATCTGCACGTCGGGCTCATTGGCCTCTGAGTAACTGGAGCTTCGGGCAGGTGAGGGTTGAGCCCCAGCAGACCTTGTGACAAAAAACAAGTCCTTGTTTTCAGGGGTTGGAGATGGTAACCGTGTGAAATCTATCAGACTGCGGGGAAGTCAGTGCGTAAGGAAGAGGAGAGGAAAACAAAAAAGAAAAAAAAAGAGTTGTGAATGCTGCACTGGAGCAGGAAAACGTTATCACTCAGAAGAAATCAGCATGGCGCAGCTTTGTGGGAACAGGGATATATAACCAAATCCCCTGCGGGGGAGAGAGCCAGGGCAAGTAGGCTAGGCCAGGCCCTGCCTGCGCAGAGGGACAGTGCAGCAGGAGTGCAGGGAGGACAGAAGAGTGCAGAGAAGTCCTGGGCCAACCCTGTAGGAACAAGCAGGTGTAGACAGGTGAGCAAGGGGGTGTGAATATGTGTGACGGAAAGGGCTGCACTGTGCATAGGAGGCCTTCACGGATGCACCCCCAGAGGCTGTGCCTCACTAGCTGTGATCTGCTCGTCATGCTGTCCAGCATATGTCACTGTCTCCACTTCCAGGTTGCTGTATCCACTCTTCTGTTCCCTGTTTATACCTAAGCAGGAAGCTCTTGGGGGCATGCTATCCAATATTTGTACAGCATGGAGCACTGTGGGGTCTAGATCCACGTCTAGGCCTCCAAGGATCTATGCAATGCAAATAATTAACAATTATTATAACTCCAGCTGTTGCTTTCTAAACAGCAGCATAGCTAAATCCTGCAACTGAAGGTTATCCACTCTTCCTCCTGCTGTAACAGATTCATTCATGCAGTATTGATTTCAGCTGTGTAAGAAGAAAGCTTTGCAGTAGCTTAATGTGAATAGCCTCTGATCAAAAATGGTGTACTATAAGCAGGTATTTGGGAGAAAGCGTATTGTCAAAGATTCTGTACAGTTTTAAATTTAAATAACTAGACCTCATGCTGGGAAGCATTAGAGATGAAAGCTCTGATTACAGCAAGTCCAGCTCTGTTGTTGCCTTTCATTCCTAATGAAACTTAAATAATAAGTAGTTTCCACTTACAAATTAAGTTATTAGCAGTCTTTCAATTTGCGTAGGCTGTACTTCATTTTTCACAAACAGAAACACTGTAGGTCTGCAGCAGACTAATCTTCCCTATGAATGAACGCACTTACATAACTAGGCCAAAAAGTGTGTGAATCACTGCTCATTAAAAATAGTATTATAAAAACTGGACAAAATAGAATGGAATTGATTATTAAGCCTCCTAACTTGGGAACTGTTAGAAAATGTTCAGACTCTCCCTAAATTCAGCACATGTGTTTTGGATAAGGCCAGTGCTATACATCTTGCTCACTCAAGAGACCTAAAGAATTTAATAGTAATAGTTACCACTGACTGACTAACTATATGTAGTATCTGTTTTGAAATCAGAAAGCCTAGCCGATGGATCAGCATGGACTCCACACTACACCTTGTTTTGCCTGTCCTCGAAGGGGCTTGGGTTTTGGTAGTAGCCAGGCCACTTCTTATGTTCTTACCCAGATAAGTCATTCTCTATCACCATTTTCTGTAGCCCAGCAGAGATGCTGTTGCCGGCATTAGGAGTAGATGCAGTGTGATCAGCTGTGACCGAGACCTGCACGCAGGCTGGGTTACTGAGCGCTGAGTTGACATCCCTCAGAATCCGAGGCAGAGGCCCAAGTTTTGTTGCAATGCCCTGGGGAGAAAGAAGGTTAGAAATATTGCAAACATCTTGCTTTCTTGTTAGAGAACTGTGGTATCTGCCAGTTGCTGAGCAGTCTCTGCAATGAATTATTTGTTAGTAGCATTAATTTTCTCCATCATTTACCCCCATGTTGAGGCTATGGGTTGCCCCAGGGCATGTGACTCCAGAAGCCATTTGCTGCTGTGGGGCGGAAGGAAGCAAGCGTTCTTAGCAGAAAGCATATTACAGACACAGAAAAAAGACAGCTATGGCCAGGAACCTTTTTAATTAAAACTAAATTTTTTGAATCTGCTGGGATTGACAAAAGGGCTGATGGTCAACAGCTCTGCTTTCTCAACCCATCTGCCCCTCCATCTTCACCGCCCTTCCCCCCCCCCGGCAACGCGATAAACAAAGAACTATATTCATCTGCATCAGAGAGATGCAAAGAATAAGCTACTTCTGCAGCATGTGCAAAAGCCGTGGAAGTGCTAAGCATTAGTAACAGCTATGCTATGCACAGATACAGCTAATACATCGATATCTGCTGGACATGTGGGAGGTGTGTGGTGTTTTGTGGCCCAAACACCCAGCACTGGCCAACTGCACTACCCCCATATACCTGCTCCAGTTGAGAAATGACTTCCCAGAGTAGCGAGTGCAAAGTGGAGAGTTCACGGCCCAGGTCAATGTAGCCTTCAAAGCCAGCAGTGTTTGAGATGGTTTCTGGATTGGAAATCTCCAACAGAAATCTCTGCATGTTAGTCCATTCATGTTCCAGAAATTGATTCATGAAGGACATATATTCCTCTTTGCTGCCAAACCTGTCAAGACAGGAATGTGAATCTCAGCTAAACCCTGTAAACAGAGGTATAGGCAACAGAACAGTCAGGTACATAAGCAGAGAATAATGCTAGAGCCTTTCCTCTAGCATCTAAACTCTTCCAAAACATTTGATATCCCTAGGTTGCTAGCAAGCACCTACCTTTTAACTTAACTGGTACATCATTAAATATGCAGCCAAAATAAAGTCCAGTATAGTCCAACTAGGTGATCATCAGCATGGGATCTGAGCAGCAGAAATAAACGTGAAGGCTGGAGACAAGGTATGGCCTCCAGACATGTTGCTGGAAATAAAGTGATTGTAACACTCAGCCTAGTTCGGAGATGAAAAAATAGATCTGAGTCGTTGACCCAGGCTCTTACTGCTGCTACATCTTTCAGCTTTCAAGGCCAAACTTGATTTTGCTGCTTTGGCACAGCTCTGTGCAAATCCAAACTTCAAGTTTGGAAAAACAGAAATTTTCCTTTTTTCCCCTCCTCTGCAGCATTTCTAAAGAATCCAGAATTCACAGGAAGGAGTATCCCATTACGACCCATATGGTCTAGCATCACCAGGGAACTGAAACCATCACATCACCAAAATGCTGCGTACTCTCATTCCCAGTATGTTATGACCAACACCCAAAGGCCCTCTGTCTTCTGCCTCTAGCCAACACTTGCAAAGTGTCAGAGCTGGCTGAACCCCCAAATGCTGCTGCTGCCTTGGTGCATTAATACAGCATGCCACTTCGGCAGGCCGGCTGTCAGAAGGATCAGTGTCTCTACTGCCTCTGAGAGTCCCAAAGTGTAAAAGCTCACAAGATGAGGATCTGTATGGCATGAGAATGTGATAGGCATCAAGCTCTGAATACACTTAACAGCAAGGTAAGGGGAATTAGAGGGACACAAGACAGATGATTGGGCTGAACAGTCCATTTCAGAGTAATGACAGTATTGATGTGAAAAGTATTTAGTATTTAGCTTCTGTTTTTTGTTAACTGGCATAAGGGTCTAGCAGCCTAACATTCAGTCTCAGGAGAAGCCTCTGGTAAGACTGGCACCAGTGGCTTCTGACACCTTCCCTCCCTCCCACAGGCACAGAAGCTAACTGTAGCCCTGCATGTCGCAGTCGTCCCTAGCATGACCGCTCTGGGGATCCCCTGGAGATCCACACCTGCAGCTGGCTCAGCCTGTTTGCCCCTTCAGACTCTTGGCACCCTCTTTTCCCCTTCTACCACTTCACACAGTCTCTGCTCTCAGATGTCTTTTTTAGAGCACAGCAGAGCTGGTTCAATTGTACCAGCAATGGTTCCTGTTGTGACAGGGACAGCAATTGTGGAGGAGAAGCTTGGCTTTGTGCGATCTGCAGGACAGCTCAGCTTGATCACTTTGGCTTGACTAATGTCAGCTTAGTTAGAGTCTCTTCTTGCAAAATGCGGAAAATCTGAAAACCTTTTAGATAGGGATTGATCAGGAATAGGGAGAATTTCTGTCATCTAGTGTAACACACTTGTATGTCTTCTGACTGTGTGTATGTGCATGCGTTCCTGTGAGCGTGTGTACTAAGCTAGTTTCCACATCTAAGAAGCTTTAGATGGAAGCTATCCATTCATATTTCCAAAAGCTCATCACTGTTATCAGAGCTCAGGATAAGCAGCTCAGAGCTGCAGCCAGCGGAAAGATTTTCAGGAATCTCTTGCTTTGTTTCCATCAAACCTATGGGTTTAGTTAGAAATTGATAATATTCCCATTCTCTTTTCATACCCTCCAAGTTCAGACAACCACATCTGAACAACAGGAACGGTTCCAGCGCACACTGGAAGGAAAGAATGACTCCTAGTGCTGCTGTTTGGAGCTTGCCCCTGCTGGTGCCTCTGCTAGGAAGTAGGTAGTATACTAGCACTGCAATTACAGGACAAACTTCCTGACTGTGCCTGGGTGTTTCTGCTGTGGCCCAGCCTGCTTTTCTGCATGGTAAGAATAGGCTGTTTTCCTGTTCATAAAACATGCTGTTTTGGAAACTTAAATGATTTCCCTGACCTAGCAGTGAGGGAACAGCTCCCAGAGAGAGATGGGGAAAAAACAGGCCTTTTCCATCTAGGAGAGGAGTGGCCAGTGTAGGATTCCTGATCTAGGAGCCATTGCTGTACTATGTGCTCAGTGCTGGGTCCAGCTCCTGATGCAGAGAAGCACCTACAGTACAGTTCGGCTTTGCTGCTAGTGCCAGGATCTCTTCCAAATTCACTTTTCTTTCAGGCCCTGCTGATATTCCCACTGGATTATCAGCTGATACTCTTCTTGAAGCTGCATCCTTGCAGCTTGGGCTTGCAGCACACTAGCTTGGGACTTTGCTCGTGATGCTGCTGTGGAGAGTCTGAGCTAGCCACCTGCAGAGCTGCTGCCAGTGCACTAAGTCTCTGCTTTGAATCCAACCAACCTACAAGTCTGGAATTTCTCTGCTCCTCTTCAGATCTCCTCCTGCCCCTCCTGCTCCTGCAGCCCAACTTACTTGGCAAAGTTGGCGAGGTTCTGGGTGACCTTGGCAATAAGGGTCAAAGTGCGTGCAGTACGGTCATCCGGGTACTCCTGGAGGAGACTGAAGAGAGAAGGGGACATGATGGCTGGACAGAGGAATCGGAGGAATAGGGAGGCGCTGATCAGACGCTCACTGATGTCTGGGCGGCCACGATTACTGCATTCTTGTCTCCATGAGGCGAAAACTTCTTTGAGCTCCCTTGGGAAGACACTGAAATGACAGAATGTTCAGAAATGGTAAATTCAAGGCTGGGGTTCAAGCTGCCACACAGCAGTAACTAAACATGGCATGAATCAGCCATTGGGCATGGCACTCGGACACGCTTACAGAGCCAGAGCCCTCCACCCTATTGAGCCACAGTAACTCAACAGGCTTTTGCCCTTTTTTTTTGCAGAGCTCCCATTAAAAGGGATTCAAACCATGTAGAAGGTTTTGAGTCTGTGCCCGGGACACTGGCAAAGACAGTGGCAGTACCTGGGGTCACTGGCACAGCTGCTGTTTGGAGGAAGGGTGTGCAAATTGTAATACTCTTGTTCAAGCATTTGGGTCAAATTCCACTGTGACTGGTATAACTGCAGAACCTCACCAGAGTTATTCCAGACTTGTAACTTTGCACAGAATTCAGCCTGGCTTTCTTAAACTGCACAGTTCCCATAGGTAAAACAAACTCCAGCTGCAGCAGTCCTTATCACTGGAGAACTTGCCGCCTCTTTCTTCTCGGGCCCTCCCCAGCTCCCTGCTCCCACCTTATCCTGTTCCCATCACGTAGTGTTTATTCAGCTAGATAAACTCATACGCAAGAGCAGGCTGACAACGGCTCCCACCGCACTGGGTCACTGGCCTGCCAGGTCTTTGGAACAGAGCCCCTTCCCCCTTCTCCCAGGAGGCTGCCGTGGCCAGCAACCACAATCTTTGTTTAAAAAACAAAGCTATTTACCTACAGAGTTGGATGGTATGAAAGCAGACTGAGGAGGGTGGCAGACTCCATTTTAGGCCATAAATCATCTTAGCAAAGGGCCATTTCAGAGGACAGTTTCTCTGTTTTGCTGGAGAGAATAGCTGGGATAAGCAAAGTAATGTGAACAGGCTTGTAACAAGCTTGACTCCTTCTCTGGTCTTGACTGTCCTGTGGCTGAATCTCACATAAGTCAGAAAGAGAAAACTATGTGAGTTGCACAGCCAGAAATGCTGCCCTGGTCTCACCCTAGACAGCACGCTGCCAAAAATGCTGTCAAGTAGCAGCAAGAACAGAACAGGAGGCTTTAAAATGAGGCAGCAGTTAATTAAGAGAAAACCCAACTGTGCATGCTTCCGCTGCAGCAGTGCTGCCAGCCCTCAGACCTTCCTCCTGGTGCCAGCACTCCCCATCCTGTGGCCTCCACTGCGCAGGGCTACAGATGCTCACTTCGCAAGCCCAACCGACTGTTCCTCTCCACAGCTGTGGAGTTCGGGAATGGTAGGGTTTTGTGCTCCATCACATGCTCTGCAGCCAAATGCCCATGGCCTCTAGTTCTGTCATCACTACCTAAGCTAGCAGCGTACACACTTCAAGAGTGGCCAGGCTTTATGGCTCCCACTGCTCTGCTGCAGCACATGCAACACTCGCCCCTTATTTATCTATGCTGTTGGTTGGCTGAACGCTGCACTGGCCAGCGGTGTGCTCCAGATCTGGGGGCTCCTGCTGTTAATCCTGGCCAGCTGGGCACCTCTGCAGTCTCGTTCCTGGCCATGAGACTTTTGCCATTCAGTGCATGGGAAGCATCTCAGTCTCTGTGCTCAGGGTTTCTGAGTGCTCTCCATCTATGACCTAAGGGGTGACTCTCCGTGGAAGCACTTGGCAAATGCTGCCATCATGTTCAGCTCTTGCTTAGAGTTGGCTTCATACTTCCACACTCTGGAGCTTTTACTCTATGTATTATAAAATAACACCAGCCACTTTCTTTGGCTGCATAAGCTCTTTTCTGTCTTTGGCTTAATCCAAACAGTTGGACAAAGTCTTTTTACTTCATGGTATTTGCCCATAAATACTAGACTCCTCTGAGCAATGTAAGGCTTGAATGATCTGGACAGGTTGCACAGTTACTGAAAAGTAAACCCTTGAAAATGTATGCACCGGATGCATGCAGCCCACGAAGTACTGTTCACTATCGCAGGCTGAGAGACTATAAACGTTTAATTGTATAACATCAGGCAAAATCCAGTTATTTGGCTTTACGTGACAAACGAGTCCATAATTCATTACCCAACTTTCCAGTAACGAGCTTCCACATGCTGAAATTCTGCTTACGTTGAAACTTTCCAGATGTCCAAATTATGTCATAATTATAACAATTTTCAGTTATTGTAAACCTCTTTCCTCTCTCTGACGCTCTCCAGCAGATGAGCATGCACACTCTGACACTCTATTTAAAGCAAGATTGTTAGCTGTCAGGATACCTTGGCCAATCCCAAACACTTATCATCAACCCAAATAATCCCCAAGAAGCACTGAGCATACAGGACTGAGAGAGAAACACAGCAGTAGCTCTGTTGCTTCGGCCTTCCTCCTAAAGGGAGAGCTGGCAGAACAAACTTCCCATGCATTCTTGACTTTCCTTAGGTCATTTTCCAAGCCTATTTTTAGATTGATCTTTTAGCATAGCTTTGGTTATTTTTAGGAGGAAACTAATTCAAACAATTATAATCCAATGGTAACTAAAAGCAGGGAATTTCTCCTGGAAAAGCAGTTCCTGAGTCAGAGAATTATTAATTGGCCCACGATAGATATAGGCTACCTGTAGAGAAATCTGCCCTTGTGGTAGATAAAGGAAGTCTGAGTAAAAGTTTGGCCGCTTGTTCTCTCTATGCGTGATATCAGGAAAAGCAATTCCCTTCCTTCCTGGGCTTCAATATCCTAGGAGATGATGCAGTTTTCAGGCCTCAACACAACAGCTGTGATGAGAAAAGGAGAAGTCTTTATTATGAGAGACTTCCTCCAAAATTATCCTTACTTGATGTTTTGCAACAACGGTTTTGTCACAAAATACATTAATAAAAACTAAGCCCAGAATTTTAAGCAGAAAGACTACAATTCCAGCATTTTTATTTCTCAAATGGGGGCACAAGCCCATTTTTTGTCCCCTTTCAGGTTATCTTCGAAGGCAGCATCTATAACAGACCTTATGGACTCCTGGCTCCTAGTCCCCAGTGCTAGCAAAAGACAACATCGTAAGCACAGCCAGGCTCGATGGTCACCTCCACAACATGAACAGGTAACTAACTACCTTACTCCAATCCATTTTGCTTATTCAAACCTGTCCCAACTAGTTGCAAGAACCTTTACCTACCCTCCGAAAATGAACAACTGGGAAACGCCTCAAACTGCATTCCAGACCTTGTGCCAGTGGAATGGTGAATTCCCCATCTCTGCCTAAGCAAGCTGCCATGCAGATGGGAGCGCGAGCGTAACCCAGAGGAACGGAGGACACTGAGCCAAAGAGCAACTGAGAGTCCAGAGAGAAAGTAACAGCAGCACCCTCAGAGCTTCATTACTCTGCAGCCAGAGAACATCTGCCTGAACAAAAACTCCAGGTGCTGAGAGAGCAGGCATGAGGAGTGCCACAAACCTTCCCTGCTGCAGAGAGGATTTCAAACTACATGATGCTTTGGAGGCAGGGGAATGGAGGAGACAGCGGTCAACTGAAACTTTAAGCTGGAGTATCTGCTTCCATCATGCAGAGTCCATGAGTCTGGTATGTTTGGCATGTGTAGAACTGTTGTATGGGTATGAGACCCAGGACATGCATTTTGGCCCTTAATTCATGACTTTCACATACACTGGGTATCCAGCACCTCTCTGAGTTGTTCACATCAGGAAAAGCATTTCTTGTTCTCCATTCTTGACTCCATTGCCCCATCCCAATATCTCTGCTCCAGTAACCCCTATCTGTCCCTGAAAAAAATCATGGGGGTCAGCAGCACTGTTGCACCTCCAGAGCAGATACTCCAAAAACTTGGACAGTGCTGGAGCTGCTGTCTCTCCTTCCTACCCGTCCCCACCATGTTCCTCTCCCTGGCCAGTGCCACACCACATCTGACTTGTAGCAAGCCTGTTCCCGGGCAGGCCCCAGGGAGGGTTCACCCATAGCCACACACCTTTAGCTTGCCTTTAGGTTCTGCAGAACTGCATCCCCAAACAAAACCAGTTCAGAAGAAAAATCTGTTCTTGACAAATGTTCCACTGTTTGCAGCCATGGCTCACAACAGCCTTCCTCAGTTCTGTGCCAGACACACAGGAGTCTGATGAGGTATCGCGCATGTTTGCAGAGTTCACCTGAGAGTGTGTAACCCATGGCATACCCTGGATGCCAGTCTGTGTTCACCTCAGTTCTCGTCTCTCAGAGACCAGTGCCTTGGGGCAGCCTCAGACAGCAGTCACAGGGACTCCCCTACATCCTGTAGGGAGTGCACAAAGCCCTGCAGCTCTTATCCAAGCCTCTATGAAAAGATGTCTGTCAGCACAGCTAAGAGGTAGATACCAACAAGCTGATGCTACACTTCTCTACAGCTCTGCTGCTTCTACAGTAACTAAAGACATGTGGAGGGAAGTGACACCTGTGGGATACTGACCAGTAAGAGTTGATGATTTTGCAGAAGGCCAGCTCGCAACACATTTTCAGGTTGCTCTGATGTTCAGGAAGGTCCGAAGATGAACACTTACTGGGATCCACCTCACAGTTTTCATCTGATTCATACAGAGCCTTGATAAACTCCCCTGTAAAACAGACAGTCAGTGATGGATTTTGGAGACACTAGAGAAGCAGTGTACAAGCAAGATGTAAGCCCCAGTGCTCAGGGAGTTAGCCCAACCCCTGTCATATTGAATGAACAAAGCTGGGAATATGAAAGTAACTGAAGGTAGCTCCCAGGGGAGGTTGTGCCCCAGCCAGCTGTCAAGGTCTCCAAGTGGATTCTGCTGCTGGGAGCAGCCTGCATGGCCTTGGAAGTTCACAGAACAATACAGCAAGCCCTGCAGGAAGGCACCCAAACTCCTGACGAGCAAGCTTTATCCATCTTCCCAGCTGGCAGCTCTGTCTACATGGCTGTGGGCAATTACATCTTACACTACTGTGCCAAAAGACCGCTTTGCTCAGCCTGCCCTGATCCCTCCAGATTACAGCAATTTCAGAGATGTTCCCTTGGGCTACTCCAGCAGAAAGTATGTCGGCAAGTTCTGTAATTATTTGTAAGATGTGCTGCTATACCAGACTCTGCCTGTTACAGCACCCTGGCACTGATGAGCCAATGTGATTCACAGGAAAATAGGTAATTAAAGGGAAGAAACAATGTTCCCGGTTTACTTTGAGCTAAGCATTGCACAAAATTAGATTAAAATATTTCTCGAAGTTTCCCTGCACTCCCGTTTGCTGACTGGCTGTTCCTCACCCTCCCAGATTTGCAGAGCAGCCCTGCATTGCAGCATCTCACCCTCATGTCGCCATTTATCCCAGCAGACAGTGGGCACCGATCAGTGCCACCCGGGCTGAGGTGCTTCCCACAACTTCAGCACACATCCAGCTAACGACCTGGGAATTGCAGCTGTCCATCCTGGTTAGCACACACCATTGGCTGGGGAGACAGCGTGACAGGATACTAATGGGAATTAACAGGCAGTATTTAGCTACTTTTGTGAGTCTTGAGCTAGCTGAGGATGGACGGGACCCCTCAGAGCGGGCATCCTGTGAAAAGCACTTCCCTGCAAGGTCACACTGCTTCACAGGCTGCCCTAGGCCTTGCACAGGGACCTGCAGGCTCGGATGCTGCTCCAGCGGAACTGTTTCCATTTGTTGTCTTCTAGTTCCAGTGGGTTTGCTCATCTCCTCCTGTTCTCCTGCTTTTTGCCTGCTCTAGTCTGTATTCCCCTTCTACTGCCAAAGCAGATTTTAATTATGTACCGGAGAGCCTGTCCAATGTATTTTCAGCTCCGCCACGGAGTTCTGGAGCCTCTCTGCTCACCTGCAGGTGATGCCTGCTGTTACTGTCCTGCCCTATTACTTGCTTGTGCTTCAGGGTTTAAAGGAAAGTACTATACTGTATTGTGTTACCTTGTGACATAAGATGAATCATTTCACTACATAAAAGGTCTACACAGAATCAGCACCCCTAACAACAAGCAAGAACCACAGGTTCCTCCTATACTAGATGAAGCTAGCTTAGCAGCATTTGCATTGAGCCCTGAAAGGAGAATATTATGAAATTCTCTCATTAATCTGGCTTTTTAGAAATTCTGTGAGATAATCTAGTTACAGACTTGCCTTCAAACAGAAAGCATTACAAGGCAGAAACAAATACTACCACTTTTCATCATCTCGCAGGGTCCATTGGTTTGACTGGCTCAATGATCTCTCCTTCCTCTACTTTGTTATTATTCTTATGTTAATAAAGTATACATTTTTTTGTTCCTTCCTAAAATTACTCAAATCCATTAGAAGGAATCCAATGTACTGAAAAATTAACAGCTTGATGGGGATACCGCTCGTCCTACTGTAAGGATGTGCATCCAATCTAGCTGCCTTTGGCTGAGTCTAAGACGTAATGCTTCAAAGAGAGCCCCTCCTCATCCTGGTGTTGTCTTGGCTGTACACAGCAATTCCTTCCTGTCCTGAAGCAGAAGCTCTAATTACTTTGTTTGCATCAGGAGAAGTATTATTTGGAGCCATAATCATAGCCAACCCTTTAAAAAAAAAAACACCAGGAGGGTTCCTGATATGAACCGGGAAGCAACTCTCATCACTGTAATTTGGGAGATTTCACCTGACTCACTAGTACTGGGAGTAACTGAGTGGGGAAAAGGGTGCGGGTGTAGAGTCAGGGGAAGGATTCAGTTAGGCTCCATGACACTGCCACTGTGGAGAGAGAGAACTTGGCAGGCAGCATGATGCCTTCAAATATCAATTTGTTATCTCCTCTAAAAACAGATTAAAGAGCTGACTCAGCAGCGACCCTCACCTGGGAGAAGGCCGCGCAGTGCGGCCCGTGGCTGTGCCCCATGCTCAGAGCTGGGTGTGAGCCGTGCTGGTGGCACGTGCTGCTCTGTGACTAGGCTGGTGGTGCAGCCCAGCTGCACTGCCTGCTGGTACCCCTGGGCTTGCTGCCTGTAACTCTCTGGTACCTTCCAGGACATCTGTGCTTGACTTTATTTTAGGCAAACTGCTTGCAGTCTTTAGGCTTCTGGTAAATTGCCATAGAAACCTTCAGCTAGGTAAATGCTGGTGCCTCTGATACACTGAAGGCCATCAGTATGCAGCTGATGTTTTTTCCACAGTGTATCACAGAATCACAGAAGGGTTGAGGTTGGAAGGGACCTCTGGAGATCATCTAGTCCAACCCCCCTCGGCTCAAGCAGGGTCACTTAGAGCATGTTTCCAAGGATTGTGTTCTGTGTTCTGTGGGTGAGACTTGCCAAGAGTCTGTACATACCTAAGGCATCTTGCAAGTATTTCTGCCCCACCAACTTCAGGTATTCTTCGATTGCTTTGGTGGCCAGTGTATTCTCCCTGAAAATGAGATGCTCATTCTCACCACAGCGATCAACTTCAGACATCATCAGGTCAGTCAAGAAATCCTGGAAAGCAAAGTCCATGGTGGGTCACCACGTACTGACATATGCTTTGTTTAGCAGAGCAGGCAGCATACACTCCTCCAAAGAGGTCTCATCTTCTTAAGACACAAGAAGGAATGCACGTGCTGTCGGTGACCCTCTGTGTACACATTACATTATTACAAGCCTTTTTCTTCTTTTCCTCCAACCTCACAGAGAGAAATAAATCTCTGGAGAAGTCACAGCTATTGCACTCCAAATATGTTATTTATTCCAGTCCTGCATGATGTTAGCATCTCCATCCGTACCAGTTTTTAGGTAGGTCTCATCTCAGCCTCATGTTTTGTGCATAGGAGGTTTTCTCCACTGTTAAGTGACTGTTAAGTGTGGCTGCATCTAACTGCACTGGTTGCAAAACAAGGGCATACTTCTATGTCATGAGCTGTGCCCCACAGTTAATGCCTGAAAATCAAGCCTGTAATGTGCATCAAGATGCTCAAATGTCCCATTTCCTTACTATACATGCAAATAAACAGCACTGCTATACTTCCATCTTGGGCACATTTTTGGTGTGATATGCGTAGAATCAAATACCATGCAATTTTATCATCATCTATGCTGCACAGTAACAGAAATGGTAAGGAGGAGCAAAATGCATGCTGACAGCTGCCCTGTGCATCGATTTGGGCTCTTTGAATTGTAAATTCTAATACAAAAACAACATTTCAGACAGAGCTCCATGTCTGCTGCAGTGAAGGTGTTAACTGACTGGAGAGGGTCACGTGCTCTGACTCACCCCATGCATTCTGCTGAAAATCCACTGTGTGGTGTAATACTTAGTGTGGTGTAGCTACCATTAATGCAAGACCACGTAGTTTTTAAATGCTAATGCATATTCAGTTTCTGTTCTCTACACTGGTAATGGGAAAAAACCAACTGTAAACCTCAGCTTAGCTCATAGCTGTGCTGATACTGAGGAGCTGACCTCTTCCCACCCAGCACCACTCACCTGCATGGCAAAGGAAGCCAGGCTGATGATACTGTGTAAATGATGCACATTATATCTCTGACTGTTTCCTCATGCAGAAAACAGATAAATTTACATACATAACCACAGACACTGTTTTTAAACTGCCTTCCTCTAAAGCAAAATAATCTGCTTGGTAATAACCCTTCATTAAGGGTTATCTCTTTATATCTCATGACTGCACTACATGTAGCTCATTTTGGGACACAGATAGGAGAGCACAGAGCTCAGTCCTGTCCTCCCATCCCCTTGCCAGAGCGCAGCTCCTCAGGGGCCAGCCTTGGCCTCCTGACACGTCATGGCCAGGATTCAGTATGCTTCAACCCAGCCTTGGGGAGACAGGACCCCCAGGTGCCACATCCTGCCAGCAGCTGCCTGGGAGATCTGCAAAGGAGGTGCGAGCTCCATCTCTGGCCGGGGGAGGGGGGTATTGGGTGGTTATTTCTCATGTGGATGCCAATGCATTAAAATCTTAATCAGAATTCAAGAAACAACTCCACTGGAGTCTGGCGTATTCCGGACACCTTCCAACCTGTGCTGAATCCCAAGGGTGACCTGGCAATGGTGGCCTCTTCCTGGGACTCACTCCTAGCTCATTTCTTGCTCAAACCACTCAGTGCTGAGGCCCTTCAGCAGTGTGCTTCTCTTCCAGACAAAGGAAAAATCCAGGCTGCAGTCAGATATGTTTTACATATAAAAAAAGGGGAGGTGAAGGGAGAAAGGCTGCTAATCTCTCTGCAGTAACAAGCAGTACGATTCCTCCCATGACGGCTGGCAGCAATACTACAGCTCACCGACCAACTTGACTGATGGCCTGCTTTGCTTTTTCATGTTAGGAAGATTAAATGTATTACTGGCATAGAAAGTAAGTTGCATGTAGGACTGTTTTAATATCCACCTTCATCTTTCCCAGCATCTTGCGTAAAGGCCAGGTTTGCACAGCAGCTGTCTGCAGCAACATGAGATTCTGAGCTGTGCCGACAGCCAAGAGGCTTTTGTTCCTCTCAAAAATTAGTCTTGTCATTGAGTAAGAACTACAAACGTGCAGTTTTATGCACAGAATGATTCAAAACTTGCACTGCATGTGTGATAAAAAGCCAGCACCACCCCCCCAGTGGGTGAACACAGGAAGCCAGGAACACTCAGAGATTCAAACCTTCCCTTCCCCAGGGACAAGACATGTAGTAAAATGAGCTGCAACATAACAGTGTAGTTCTGAACATCTTCAAGGCACAGGGCAATTGTCTCTTAATTCCTAGCAAAAGTTTATTTTTGTTTAAAGACAAAACCTAGAAGTAAAGTCAGAGGCACTCAGTGGGGCCTATGGGGGGACACAGCGCTCCAGCCCTCCCCCCCCACCCCGGCAGCAGCTCCCTCTCCTGCCCGGGGCTGGGCCCACACCACTATGCAACACACCCGCGCTGGCTCCGGGTACCTTCCCTGCTCCCCTCCAGGGTGCCAGTGCCGGGACCAGCTGGCTCCGAGCGCAGAGCGGGAAGGGCAGTGGTCCTGGCAGGCCGCCTCACTTGCGTAGCTGCAGGTGGCATCTCAGACCCACTGCCCTTCCCACTCGCTTCATTCGCCAGCGGCACTCCACGTCCAGCCAAAGGGGCTGGCACTGCCTCTCTGGAAAAATCCCGGTTTAAGAAGAAAGTGGGAGGCCCTGAACAATCCCTGAGAGGCCTCAGGGCCAAAGATGGAAGACAGTTCTCCTCCAGGACTCTGAACCATCCCGCAGATCTGGACGCAACGCGGCTGTTCCCCAGCTAACTCTGTGCAGGCTTATGAACTCCCCAGCCCTTTTACCCGTTGCATTTGGCGCAGCCTTTCGAGACAGGGCAGACGACGGCGCTCGGAGCAGAGCCTTGGCCGTGCCCTCACGGGCCGGCCCCGCGGCCGCCTGCTGGGCCGCAGCGCTCTGGTGCCTCGCGCGGGGCAGCAGCTCCCCCAGGCCCCGCGGGACGCACCAGCGCCAGCCCCCTGCCACGGCCTCCCCCAGCCAAAGCCTGGACTCCTGAAAAACGCGTCGCTGTCGCTCGCTCCTTCCGCTGTCACTCCATCACTTCTGCCAGAAGATCCCCTCCTCCTAGGCCTGCCATGTCCGTGCAGCTGCAGGAATCCCCCCTGCACAGCCCTCCCTTCCCCGTTTTCTCTGATTTTGCCCCTTTTATCAGCCAAGCTGGAATGAAACTTTAAACCCCTGCTCAAATCCCTTTAGCTGCTATCTGGGTAACTCGATCGCCTGTATCTGCCCGGGCCTCTCCCAGGGTGTGTTTCAATTCCAAGCCACGGCTCAGGCTGACACAAGGTGCTGATTCTCAATTAGCAGACGCTGACCTTGGCTTTGCTTGATTCTCTTTCCTGTCACTTTCCCAACATACTAATTATCTCAGGAACACTGACTTTTATAGCTCCTCTTGGCCAAGCGTTTGCCTTTCTCTTTTTTTCCTCTCCTCTCTCTTCCGTCGAGGACCCGGCTGGGAGCTGCCGTACCGCCGGCTGCAGGGCAGCGCTGCCTCGGCCTCTCCCCACGGCTCAGGGGACAAGGCCAGGACAGGGCACGGGTGAAGAACAGCAAGTTTTGATGCAGGAACAAACTGAAAGCCAGCGATGCTGAGCTGCTGAAACCTAGGGGACCAGTTTTTGACATTTTTCCATCATTTTCACCATTGATGATTTTGGCTAGTCTACAGAACTTACTAGAATTTAAAATGAGGCAAATATCCAGTTGTGTGAGGCCCAACATGAAGCCAGAAAAGATCCCTCTGACCTCTGCTGTGGTCGTTCTCCTCTAGGGGACATCTGCTGCCAGTGTCCTCTACAGCAAACTTGCTTGTCGCCAGCAAGTTACTGAAATCCCAAAGAGCTCAGTTACCGTGCTGCACGCAGGCTGGGGCGTAACGCGGCAGAATCCGGCCCCGCTACAGACTCGCTCCACGGGAACCGCATGCTAGAGCCAGGGCATCGAACGGGATCCTGTGGCCGGGCTCTCCGAGCTGCCCCAGCAGGCGCAGCCCCAGTTCGGGCTGGACAGCCTTGGCAATCCCAGCAGAGCCTCTCCGTAAGAGGCGTCTCGCTGGGCCGGACAGACCGACCCCGAGAGGCACCGTAAGGTCAAACCGCCCACTGTGTCCTTGGACGAGCTCCTCCGCGAAGCCGTTCTCGCCCAGCCCAGCGGAGGTCCGCTAGCCGCTGTGCGGCACGGAGCCGTGCTCGCGGGTCAGCTCCCACGGCGCCCTGCGAGCTCGGTCTCGGTGCCGTCTTCCAGGTCGTGCCTTCCCCCCGCATGACGGAGCGGCATCAGCTCTGGATCTCGCGTCTGGTATCCGCGCCGTAAACACGCCAGCAGCCGGCACTCAAGGACACGAACGGAATGCAAACACACGCCGAGTCCCTCCGGGGGCCTCCCTCACCCACATACAAGGCTCTGAATAAAATGCAATAACTGAAGCCAATAAAACTCCCTGTTTCTGAGCAGCACAGCTCAGTAGGGGGTTGTTTTTAGTTAGGGCCCTTGGCAATGTAAGAAAATAAGATGCTTTATTTCATTACATCAGAGTTGAGAGGGGAAGGCAAAGGTCTACAATAAAAATTAAGGGTGGTAGAAGCATTCTTCAGGCTTGTTCCTGTGTTTATTTTAAGGATATTTTCTTCAGACTGGGCACAGCTGAACCTGTACAACTTCAGTCACTGCACATACGCTAATAAAGAAGAACAATTCATAAATAAATAAATCCAGGGCACGACAGCACAAGGCTGCAGCCGTTTCCAGGACTTCTTTCCAATAAACCAAGCATTAGCTCACTGCAGCGTGCCCTATCCCAGGGCAGCTCCTGCAAGTCCTTCTGAAATCACACCCGGCGCGGAGCCTTCAGGGGCCGTTCCTCCGCCCCAGGCCCGGAGAGGCAGCACTGGCCTCCCTGCCGGGCACGGGCAGGCAGGCACGATCCTCGCAACCGCCTCACGGCCGAAACGCTCCGCGGCACCCGTCCTCCTCGGGTGGCCGCCCCCGTCCTCCGCCGCAGCCCTCCGAGCCTCCTTCTCCAGCGCTCCGGCGGCTCGCAGCCGAGCGCCGCCCCAACGCGCGGCGGCCTGCGGTGCCAGCCCGCCACCGCCCTCGCCCCTGGGTTTGGTCCCTGCGCCTCACCAGCCCGCCAAAATCTCCACCCGGATTCATCTGTAGTGCAGTCCCGAAAGATGTCCTTCCCCCTGCCCAGGCCTTCCCGCCCCCCTCAGGGGAATTCTCCCTCCTTGCTCAACCACCAACCAACCAGTATCTTTTCATGGGGTAGGAAATGCACCTTCACCCCCGCCTCGTCCCTCGCCCCCGGGGAAGCTGTGGGTGTCCGGCTGAGCCCCCGGCGGGGCCGTGCCCGGCGCGACCCCCAAGCCTCTGCCTGGGGAATGCAGGAACCGGGGGAAGAGCTCCGGGCGCCACCCCGCAACGGAGTGTGGTACGGTGCAGCCGCGTCAGGGGCGCCGGGCGCCAGAACCGCCAAGGCTCCCTCCGCCCCGCGGCCAGCCTCAGCTCAGAAAGGTTCACAGAAAAGTGAAGCTCATTTAGTTTAAAAAAAAAAAAAAAAACAAAAAAACCCATCTGCCCAAGAAAACAATCCTCCCCTGCAGATGTCCACAGGGCTGAGAAAGTGATTAATTGCTAAGCTCAATCACACGCACACGCGCAAAAGGGAAGAAGAAGTTTCTTCACGAGGGACAAGGCAGGAGCAGAGGATCCCCTGGCAGGGAGCGTTCGCAGCCCCGCACGGGCGCCGAGGAGCGCCGCGGCCCGGCTTCAACACCGAACCCCCCTTCTGTGCTGGAGCCTCTTCCCAGTATCACAACCGCACGACGGGCAGACTGACTTGGAAATAACATTCTCCACATCACAAGCCTGATTAATAGGATTGACTTAACTGTAAGAGGATTGAATTGATAAAGGTAATAAGATTACTGCTTATTTCAAAGACCAGCCCAGGGTCCAGTAGGGCCCTTCATGCAGAGGTGAAAAGACACTACCAGGAGTTGATAGGGCTGTAGATTACAGGTGGCCGAGTGTCCAGAAACACCCACGTGCCAGCAAGGAACATGCAGGTGCTGAGGCAGATGTGGGGAGCGCAGTGGGGCGCGCAACTGGGGTCCTCGACAGCCAGCGAGAAACCTGGGGATCCCCACTGCCAGTCCTTGGCTTTTAACCACCGCACAGCTCCTCCCACCTCAGCGCTGGGCGTTTTTCTGCTGGGAAATACCGATGACACTGCCTCCTTGGAGCACGGGGAGCTCATCCTCCAACTGCTTCTGGCTTTTTCCAAGTCTTCTTGGAAAAAGGAGGCGAAGTGGCAATGAGAGGGTTAATGCAAGCGGTCTACAGCAAGGGCCTCGTTCATGGCAATCAGGAAACCTAACTGAGGAACAGACCATTAATACACTGAGCGACCACTAAGGCACGTTCCCGAGAGGAACGTTAGGGAAACGACCCCTCTAGCAGGCAGCAGCGCCCACAAACACAGAGCGGTGAGCGGAGGGGGCAGGAGAAAACATCTGCTTAGGAGAAGCAAATCCTTGCAGCGTTAACAAATAGGGACACATGTTTCTCCTTCACTCCATCCACAACACCATAAATATTTATTTCAAGTAAGCAGCCGGTTAGTTAGAGCTCTGTCAGATGCTACCAACCATTTGGAGAAGAAAGTTTCTATACACTTATGGTCATCAGTTGAGCTCCAGAAGTTGAAAGAAAGCCCAGAAACAAAACCAGACAAGGGAAATACTCTGAAAGCATCAAAAGCCACAAGCAGCCTAGCTCTGGGAAGGACGCAGCCTGCACATCCCTAACCACACCACACAGGCCATGCGAAGCCACGTGAATGGCGGGGGTCAGCACTCGCAGGAACACCACGCGTGGTAACAAGCGCCTTTCATCACGACTTCGTGCCTTCAGCCTGTGGCCGCGAACCCCATCACGACGGTTACGCTGCGCTCGCCCTCCCTGAGGGCCTGTACGTGCCTCCAGCACTAGGACAACCTGTGTCACTGCCCAGCGTCATCCTGAGACCCAAGGTGCTCAAGAGGGTTTCTGTTACTGCTCCGGTGAAGAGCGAGCGCCCATACCGCACGCGCGGGCAGACCGGACCCCGAGCTGCTCCCTGCCTCTGCAGCGCGTCCCACAGCTGGCAGCAGCCGGGGCGGCCACGGTGCTGCCAGACGCCGCACAAGAAGAGAACGATCGAGGCTGTGCCAGAGGCAGGGACGGAGCTGGGAACTCCCCGGAAGGCCTGGGCTGGGGTCAGGAGGGAACAGAGACCAGGATGGGCACTGCCCGGCCAGGCTGGGCAGCCTTCGACCCCCGCTGCCCGCAGCGGGCCTGTGCGCTCCCACTCTCTGGGCAGGAGCGAGACCGGCGGCGCCTCTGGATTTCAGGAGCTTCAGACAACACCCAGCTGTCGGAGACGGCTGAGCATCACGAAGGGCAGAGGCGCAACGTCCGCGCGGGGAGAATTGCGGTCCTCGCGGAGCGGCGGGGTCAGCACCACGTTGCGCCTCTTCCCGACACGAGAACTGCAGCGTGGCCCTGGACGGACCCACGTGCCCAATCGTTCATCCCTCATTAAGGGGTTACACCATATTCACAGAAAAATCAGTACAGGAAAATAGAGCCTGAAACAGTGCAAAAGCAATTGGCTGCTAACGGGTCTTCATAATCTACGGGACACTCGTTTCTCACTCCATCTGTAACTGCTAGTTTAGCATCAGCTATAACGGCCAAGGACCACGAAAAAGCCTTTATCAGCAAAATGAGTTAAGGGCTGTTGATCGCCACATCTGCACTCTTCAGCTAGGAGAGGGCAAGGGAAAGAGGAGAGGACTCTGCAGAGGCCACTGGGAAGGCTCAGGCCCGGGAAAGCTTCGGAGGGTCACAAGAGGGCAGAGGCCCTGGCGGAGGGGGCACGCTGCACCTCACCGCGCTCCTGCACACGGCAGCGCCGCAGCAGCGGCGCGTTAACCACGGCCGAACTGAGCTGAAGTCCTCACCCAAAGCCACCCGCCTGGGACCGGCCCCGCTCTCAGCCTCGGGTCTCACCCCGCACCATGCCGGATTCCCTGGCCCCGTCCGTGCCCTCCGCGCTCTTCAGCCACCGAGCGGTTTCTGTTCTTCCTGGGCTTTGAAGCAGGTCTCAAAAGCAGCTGTGCCCTACCCAAGGCCACGGTGCCTTTTATCTGCCTGCATAGATCCACCTCTGTACCAGCAGGCACGTCTGCTGCTGGGTACGCTCGGGCTGAAGGAACTGTGTCCTCGGCATCAAAATTAGGTAGTGCAGGCAGACCTGCAAGCACACATGTGTCCACACACACGCAGAGCCTCATTATGTACAAACAAAAGAAAAATGATTCAAACTGTTTCCCCTGCAGAGTGGTAAAGAGGAAAAATAAAGAGATCGCTTCTGTTGTTTCTATTAAATTCTAGGATGGTGCTCAAAGGCCCTGCTGACAGGGGCCAAACAGGTTACACCCAGAGAGAAGGAGCACAGATAACTCAAATCTAGAGAAGTCTGACTGCCTTGTTATCTTTTTCCTGCCCCAAATTTTGGCAGAATGGTAGTCTCCATCTCTGCATGTTCTGAGGACTTGTTCTAGGACCTCTGGCGCCTCCTGCTTCCGCTGGAGACAGGTAGGAGAATTGCACAGACCTGCAAAGTGGTAAAATGAGAGCATTTGCTGCTGGCATGTTCAGAGACATCATATTGCTAAACAGTGACAAGGCTGCAGAGGAGTGCGAGGAAGCGCTGGCGTGGGGCTGCCAGCAGGGCAGTGTCCTCACCGGCGCGGCAGCACACGGCACGGGGGAGCGTCCGCAGGCACCGGCCACGCTGCCCAGAAGGGCTCGGGAGCAGCAATGCGCCCTTCCACCTTTTCTGTTCTCTTCCACCTCTGCTGCGGGAGCTGTCACCAGGCCACCTTCGGCCTGTGTCGATGCTGGGGGGCAAGTGCAGATCCCAATGCCCGGGACAACCTCACGCCAACTCCTGAGGAGCAGACGGGCTCGGCGCAGAGCGAGCATGGACTTGTCCCGTCCAGTCCCACCGCTCCGAGCAGGCCACGGGGATCAGCGAGACCCAGCGAGCGCTCGGCAGCAGCCTTGCCGCCCCACTCCCGCCCGGCCCGGGGGCCTGCGCTCCGCGCTTGTGCTTCTGGGGGAGACGGAGCGGCGCGCTCGGCTCGCCACGCCGCCCCGGCCTCCCCACGTGGACCGGGCACGGGCTCGCCAGCCTCCCGTGGCCATGTCTTCTTGCCACGTCCCACTGCTCAGGCGTGGGAGAGCTGTTCCCAGTGGTGCTGGGGCGCACCCATGTCACGTGAGCAGAGGCGAGTAGGTGTTTCCCTCTCCTGTTTACTGTTCTTTTTACTTTATTGTTGGTTTTTTTTTCTTTCTCTGCTTGGCCAGTTCTTCTACAAAAGATATATCACCCTGTTCCCATGCTCCAATAATTCCTGTTGCTCTGACACCCTCTAAACCCTGTGCTAATGTTGATGGCAGATGACAACCACAGAAAGCAGAAGCTTCATTTTAGGGGGAAATTTATCAAATCTGTTTACTGTTTGCTGTGTCCCCTGTGCAGAGCCTCTAGGATCTCAGCACTGATGCAGACACATGTCTAGAAACATACTTGCTCCTTCCTAAGCCTCTCCAGTCCTGGCGAGAAGAGGGAAAAGGCAGGAGCAGTGACAACAGCCCTCAGACATACATGTACATGATTCACCAGGCCTGAGATCAGGGAGACACTTAAAGCCTTTGGCATTGGAACCGTGTTAGTCATGGATAGGACTTTTTATGCTATTCTTACTTGAGCAAGAGCCCTGGCACTGCCTCACAGAGGCAGCAAAGGGCAGGGAAGCTTCCCGCGTGCAGGGAGGAGCGGCGCCAGCAGAAGGCAGGGCTGTGCCAGCAAAGCACTGCACGCGCCGACGACCGCGCTGAAGCCACTGGCACAGCGAGCGAGAAAGGGACGACCTAAGATGTTCTCTGTTATATAAGCACAACAGTATTATTTCACATGCAGTGAACTGAAAGCCACTTCTGTTCCCACTGAAAGCAACAAAACCAAGGGGACGAGGGCTGCGGTCCTCCCCTGCCCTCCTGAGCACGTGATGCTCCTCCCTGTGATCAGGACGGCTTTAACGGGGCTATTTTCACCCTCTCTGGGATACTAGGCCCATGGCCTCGCAATCCGCTCAGTGAGCTTTTCCTGCCTTGAACTAGATAAGGAGGCCGAGTGACTGCTCTGTATGACAGATGGTAATTAAATCTAATCCACGAATCCAGCCATGAGTGCCGGCAGGAGTGGAAGCTGCAAAGGAAAAAGAAAGCCTCGCAATTCCTCATCTCCGGTGAGGAGCCTACATCTCCTCAGCACTGCAAAAAGATCTTGCTCCTCCCCAGCTCCTGGTTGCAGAGTTCACGGAAACATTAACACAGAAAAACTACGATGCTTTAACCCCTTCAGTTCTGACACTGGCACTGTGGCTGCCAATGCCCGTCACAGCTATGTCCCCGTCAGCTGGGGACATGCAGCAAGGAGGCGTTTTGCTCTGTGGCAAACGGGCTCATGCTGCTCTGGCCCCCCGGGGCTCGCCTCTGCTCTCCAGCGAACGGCTTTACCAGCTCTGCCCATCCTGCCCTCATTTGCACCGAGCACAAGCAAAAGTAAATCCCAGGCTCTCTGCCTCTTCTGGCTTAATGTTCTCCCCAGGCCTGGCTGGGGATTCCGAACCACGAAGGAAGTTCGGAGTGGCCCAGAAGACAACTTCGAGCACTTGCAAGTCGGCCTGTATCAATTCCCCACTGCCCGCACGACCTGGGAGCATCCTCCAAGCTCCAGGCTTTCCTGCACTGCTGTCCCCACCACATCTCCCTTCCAGAAGGGAAAGGACAGACCCCAAGGACTCAGAGAGACACCTGCTTGAAGGCAGACTTTGCTCTGAAATTCCCGAGGCAGCATTGACTTCATCGTGGTGCCTACAGTACTGAGATGCACAACGCAGCGCCAGGGCACCGAGCAGCCCACATTACCGGTTCCGATAGGAACACACAGCACATACAGAGCTCAAACCAATGCTGCTTACATTTCACCCCTGAAAACAGCCTTCTTGCATATTTTTATATTTGTGCCTGTTTACGAAATAGATCTGCCCCCTTAGCCTCCAAAAGTAGAGAAAAATAACTATGCTGGTACCTTCTTAGTCCCAACACCTCTTTTCTAATTAAGCAATTTGCACTGCATATGCTACCAACTTGTTCATAGCAAAAAGGAAAATTACGGTATATTAATGATGGTAAGGCTTGAAACCAAATCAAAGCCAAACCAACATTCTGATTTCCAACAGTCGGAGATGTTACAGGCAGAAGTTTGTTTGTGATCACCTCTAATGGGAGCACACGCATGACAGAAGGGTCTTACCTTGGCCTTGCCCGTACTCTGCAGGATGTGAACCAAGGCAGATGCCATCTCCTCTTTGTTCTTCACACTCAGCGAGGGCTCCAGCACCGAGCACAGCACCATGTAATTGTTAGTGATGTACTCGGCAAACTCTTTGTACATCTCCATGGGCAGAATGCTCATACTCTGGTAGCGCGACTTGATGCGGATCATGGGCCCTGGGGATTTGCCCTTACTGGGGTTGGGACTGACCACAGGGTACCATTTCTCTACAAACTGCCGGCCCGTGACAGAGCCAACAGGGATGTTCACTTGTCCAATGAAGTTGGTCTTGTCTTTCTTTTTCTTCTTGTCAGTCTCTTTGTATAAGTGCACCGTAATGTTTTTGAGTGATGGGAGGTTATTAAATTCAAAGTGCTCCCCCCAAAAGACATTATCAGTTTTCAATTTACAGGTAGTTCGTGCATAAAGAACGTCATCCAGGCATAATTCACACAAGTACTTTTTCTTAGCTGGCAGGTCCTTGGCTTCAATAATCCATAACTTTAACATATTCTCTACTCTTCTGCTGTTGTCCTAGGAAAAAAGATGCAAAGAAAAAAGGTCAAGAGAAAAAAACCTAAGCCATGAACAACAAAACTGGAGATACGAGTTAATTATTTCAGATGTGCTAAATGAGCAGAGGCTTAATTATATTTTATTTTAAGGAAATACTGGAAATACTTCTCAGGAATTTGCATAATAACACTACTTATGTTAATTTTCCAAATATCGCCATGCTCTCCATGTCTGCTGGTGCCAATTAATATAAGGAACATGAAAGATAAATCCCCTCCAAATTATAAATGTACCATTTCCAATCCACTGCCGAGATGGCCTCAAACGAAACAGGAAAGAGCCTTACCAATAATTAATGTTTTTTGCAAAACAAAAGCTGTTACAGGTGTAATTGCTCTCCCCTTCTTTTTTTTTCCCCCTCTAATGTTCACCCAGGGATCACCTCATCCATGGCTGGAATGCAACCACTTCTGGCATGGAAAGAAGCATTTGCAAAACCTCACAACATTTTAGGACTAAAGACCAGAGTATCCAACTAAAACATCAAGAGGAATTATGGGAAACAGAGTGAGTCGCACAGGAGAATCATTAAAATTCAGAAAAAGAAATTTGGCTTCGATATCATTCTAATAACAATGCAGTGAAGGATACTGTGGATCTTTAATGACTCCCCAACGATGATGACCTCATTCTGGAAGAACATCCAGGGCATTTGCTGCAGGAGTGACTTAAAAGATAAAGCACTCACAGCTGAATCACTCCTACGGATTCTGCAGTAACCTGTTTTGTTTGGAAGTCCACAACTGAAATAGCAACCGGGGTTTATTCTGTCTGCTTAGCTTAGGAGTCTGGACAGGAACATTTTTGCTGGAAATCCACAATGGGATTCTGTAGGTCCAGGAAGTACACACAGGAAATTATACAAGGACAGCAAATTCCTGACAGAAGTATCAAGTCAGACACTGGGAGTTTATTGTCTAAGACAAACAAAGATGGAAAGTTAGCCATCAGCTAAGAGCATGGATCAAGATAAGGGCATATTTCCACATGAATTTTTACTGAACACAGCATCTGAAAGCCATACTGATATGTCCCTCTCTCCCCAAAGTCCAGGAAGTCTCATAGTAACTAAGAAGGCCTGATCACCGAAACCTTACAAAGCTCTTTCAGATCACTGCTACTGGGGCTGCTGTGCTCTTGATGCAAAGCATTGGATCCAGCAGCTATGTTCCACACGCAGGAACACATTCCTAGAGGTCCACCTCTACAGGCTGTTGTTCCCTTTCTGATATAAAAGAAATCTGTTATACCACATTCGGCACAGAACTAGGAACAATAAACTCAGACACAGACGGCTCCTTTAGCAACGCGCCAGGCCTGGATCTAACTTGTGTGCACAGTTATGCATCTGATGCCAGAAATGAATTCACAGGATCCCATCATTTGCATTTTCCCTGATCAGCAGAAAATGGCTTGTTGATTGAGCTCATCAGCTGTGAAATCCTGCAGCTGATTAGCCCTGATCAATCTTTGTTAGCTAACTCCAAAGCAGAGAGGAAGAAGCAGCTGTAGACTTTATTTTAGGATGCACTTAGCCTTAGTGAACCAAAAAAACACATACTGGGTGTCCCTGTGTTCTAGTGAAGAGAGGAATTTGTTTCTGTAGATCCCAGAGGGCGTGATTTTGCCGACTCAACTGGCTAGAGAAGCGAAAGCTATGTTCCAAAATCAGATTCCACTTCAGTTTCAGAGAACTCACTGTGATGTTGCATCTGAGTTTCTACAGCTCTGAAACAGACATTGCAAGTACCACCAGAGTCATGAAAGGTATTATGTGAACTCTTTAGATTATTCAGTCTTTGCTGGCAGCTACTAGCCGTCTGTCTCAGAGCTCTTGGGAGGTGAGAAATCCTACATAAGTGGCAAGTATCATTTTAAACAGAGCAAGACTGAAGATTTTTGAGATCTGATCATTTCTCAGCAACAGCTGAAAGCAGCACGTGCTGCAAAAAGAGGGGAAGAAATAATTAGCACTTTCCCATAAATATAATTGTGGAAGAAAGTAATATGGAGAAAAGCTGACCCACAATTACACTTACTCACTAAAATGACATTATGTACCCTGCTGCTACTGTGCACTGGGCTTTAAAATGTAATAACGAGGAACTGAACTATAACACAGGCGACTCCTCAAAGCCGCTACCTTATTTGGGTGCACAGCACGCCGCAAGTTTTCCATCCATTTATCTCGCTCCGCTGCAGAACGACACGAGAAGCACTTACTTCCTGATGAAGTCGTCACCTACAGGGAAAGGAACAGGATTATATCTTGACCGGCACACTGCAGACTGTGTTTTGGGGGAGTAGGGGAAGAGTAGGGAAAAGCACTGGCAGATTCTCCCCCCTCCCCTTCCAGCAAGCAAACAGCTTTACCCAAGCATGAAGCAACAGCACCTAAGGCCAATGGAAACAGAGAGCAACTATGCATGTCACAGAATAAATCATGGAAGCAAATCCCAATTACTTCCCCTCTTCCACACCAGAAGAAACTAGATATTGGGCCTCATGCATGGGATGCTTTAAGTCACCACAGTCCACAACAGAGAGTGCAAATCTTGAGTGTAACCACTTGGCACTGCTGGAGATTCAGCACAAAGACTGAAACTGCAACAGCCCGTCCTTTGTCTTGAGCAGAACATCAGCCCCTGGTTAACCTTGCTTCACATCTTCCCCCTTCCTACCCTACTGCTTCTGAAGACCACACTGGGACAACTATAGGGCTGAGCATGCAATATGCTCCTGGCAGCTCTAAGAGTGGCGACTCACAGCCTGCCCGGTGGCGCTGCTGAGCTCAGCAGCCACGGACAACCAAGCTGGGATTCCCGAACCCGGAGACGGCAGGCGACACGTCGCTGCATCCTCCCGTCACTTCTCACGCTTCTGTGGTGCGTAGGTGACCCCAGCTCTGGGGGAGCCCATCTCAGCAGCCCCTGCCGGGCAGGCACAGGGCGAGCCGAGTCTCCCAGGACTCGGCACAAGTCAGCGTCCACCAAACACTTCCTCCTGTCCATCACACCAGGCTTCCTCTGCGCCAGCTACTGAGCCAAAGTCTGACAGGTCTAAGACCCTGTTCAGCCATGACTAGAAATCTGAAGAGGTCTCTCACATACACATATTCCTCAAGCAACTATCTCCTTCAGGCTGTGCTGGCAAGCTGATGGACCGTGACTGTGGCATTACAAATTCTGTACTACTCAAAAAAGCCTCCTTCAACGGCTCTGACCTTCCTGGTATTCACTGCACTTGGCAACGTCCAGTAATATTCTTTAGGTACCTCCCTGCTTGCAGGCCAAATGGGCCTGGCTGGTACTTTAACTAACTCCCCTCCAGGTTTCCTTTCCTCCAGTCCCAAGCTGCAGAACTACTGCTGTGTCCTTTATCATCCCCCAGTATTTGTTTTTACACACTGCACACTGGCTTATCTGCTTCTGGGAGACACAATCTGCTTTAATTTCGTACGTCTCCCAGAAGCCTAACCTGTTCCTGAAGCAGAGCTGGCACTCACTAAGACTTGTCATTAGCTAACCTCAAAGATAAACTGAAAACTTCCCTTCCTTTGAACCCAGGTATTTTCTAATCAAGACAAAATGACAAGATGTCTATCCTGTCTTTACACATCAAATGCAAGAAAACCTCCCGCCCTCGATACTCCAGTTCTCTCCTTCAGGCTCAGTGCAGACACTCTTCCCTGTCCTTACATGCTTTCATTCTCTAATCTGTAAAACTAAAATTTCTTCTAGGCCAAAGTTATTTTCTATTTCTAAGAACTGAAGACTCTGTATTGACAGGCATAGTTGTATAATCTTTTCAGCAGCCTTTCACACTTCAGTGTACTTCTAGCTTCCTCTAAGTTTTCCCATTACAAATCTGTTCTACTTCACCTCCTATTTGCTACTGCCGATGCTAATGTTAACCTCTATCTTTGAGCCTTCACAAACCAACCTCTGGTAGCACAAGAGATGTTGCAAGACTGATCATGCCCATCATGTGTGTGACCCCTCTGCCTTGCTCTGCCAGAGGCTATGGCATTTTTGCATCTTGATCCCTTCCTCAGAATTTCTGCAACAGCATTCAAGACGAGCATAGCCATATATCTGAGTGATAATGACACCCGAAGACAGACAACACACAGCTGCATTACTTTAACGAGGTGCTGTAATGTCTAACACAGTTACAAATGAAGAGATCACAGAAGTACCAATTAGCAAGAGTTTTTAAGAACAGAACTTACAGTGAAGTATCATGGAAGATACATAGCAAACAAGCATCACTCCAGATTGCTCAGTAATTGCTCAGTCAACACGACTGTCTAAGGCTTCAACACTGCTCAGACAAGAACCTAAAAATTCAAAACTTGAGCCTTGTCTTATTTGGTCCATTTAATTCAATGGTGGAAGACTCAAAATCATCTATGCCCCAAATGCAAAGCTCAGAAGTCCTGAATTCTACTGACAGAGCCACACTATGCTGCAGCAGTTATGGCTGCAGCATATGTCAATAGGATTCATACCCAAATAAATAAGAATGAGATTTAGCCATCCTTCTATTACATCTGTTGATCACATGTCACTTCTTTTACCAGCTATCTGTTGAGTATCTAATATACTTTATCGCTACATATAAGTAAATACATAGGAATTAACTTACTATGATAAAATTCATGATTCAGTTCAAAATTCAATTATCCATTAACTAGTTATTCAAAACCTTAACAATTGTAACTGCCGTACTTAGGTGAGAGAAGGAGAAATTCCTCATGTCAGATTGGAAGCTCTCTTGATCTGATGGGAGGTGAAGATCATATCTACTATGTGTATTGGAAAAGGTGACTTCCCTGGATCTGCAATAGCATCTTGGCTTTGACCTCTGACCTAAACATTGTATGTATTAAAGATCTTTGTGAGGTATTAATTAGCTCAATAAAGAGAACATTTTGGTCTCATCGAGTTTTGGATATGCTAAAATATTGTTTATGTACAGGATAAACTCAATTAATAAAACACATTTAATTTCTAAATTGTTACTTATTCACATTCACTCGCACAGTCCTCGCACGAGCAATCCCTAAATCACAGAATAAGTCTGTCACTTAAAAAATTTTTTTAGAAACATCATGGGCTGCTCAAAAATTTCAAGGAACTTCAGTGGTGTAAAAACAAATGGTGTTACCTTAATTAATGAAGCTGTTTCAAGCAGAGTCTTCCAAAGATTTTATGAGTAAAAATTAAGTCTCAGGCTGATAAATATTACCACACCCAAGCTGCAGAAGGGCAAACCAAAGCATGGAGACAGAGCCTGGGCCAGCCCCGCAGACCCCGTGATGGCCGGCCAGGGAGCGAGCCCGTGAGACTGTGCAAGCAGCGGCAGATGCTTAAACAGCTGGACCAAACCTACCCACTAAATTCTCCCTTCCTTAGGCAAGGCCAGGATGAAGCTACGAGGCTTCAGCCGTATTTTCTTCGCCCTGTTCCACTTTCTCTCAGCTACGTCCTGCAACAGCCTAGACACGAGCTGTGCAACAAGGCAAGACTTTGGTCTGCCGAGACAGCGGCGGAGTCCCTCAATCCTCACTCCCATTCCACGTCCTAGTCACTCGGACCTCACAATTCGCAGAGCCAGAACAGGCTCTAGAGTCAGGACTCCCAGTCTCTTCTGCTAGACTAACCTGCCCATTTTACATTTAGCATGTGCAGCACATGCAGCGGCACCAATTATGCTGATTGGGAAGTCTTTCTCGTAAGGAGAAAGAAAGATGGCATTTAATAATTTTTTTGAAAATGTCAGTGAAGAAAACGAACAAATACTGATTGCCAAGCACTCAGCAAGTCAGAAAAGGCAAGTTTCATAAAACTAAATAAGCAGAAGCCAAATGCAGCATTTGAAAAAGCGGTGCATTACCGCTGCCTACGCAGCTGTGCTCTCCTCACCCCCGCAAAACCCTGCTGGGGAGAGCAGAGCTAAGCAGCCGGCTACAGCACGCCTTAATGCAGGTCAGTCGCGCTGACGGAGAGAAACAGTCGCTCTGTACCCCTGCGCACCCAGCTGCCTCCGAACAAACCACTCGTTTTTTTCCACAGCAGATGGCTCTGGCACCTCTCGCTTTCTGCTCCGCTGGGCTGTGCTGCCAGTTCTCTCTCGGATCCTCCTCTCTCCAGTGCAACTCCATCTGCAGCCACATCAAATCCCGCGGTCTTGTTCTTTCAAACCGCACGGCGGCTGCTGCAGCTTGGGGTTTGAGGGACGGTGCCACACTGTACCTTGCATCGCGTGCGCTGGGCAGGTTGGACTGCAGCTTCTGGAAAACCTGCCTCCTGCAGTTGCTAGCGAGAGACCCCAAAGAAGAGCATGCGGAGCCACGCAGGCCAAGTGAGCACAGATACCCCAGAAGAGAACTAGGAGACACCAGCCAGGTGGTGAAGAAAGTAACTTCCTAGGCACTGTCCACTCCCTGACCACATCACTGTGAGGAGATAATTCAGAACAGTGTAAGGCTGGCAACAACAGCAATGCCTCACTTCTCAATTCGAGAGCACAAAATTGGCTGCTCTTCACTGATCTCTCCAGAGAGCAGATCCACAACAGCTTCACCGGGATGGTGCAGCATTATCATCCACTGCACCTTCATACTCCACGGTGCAGGCAATGTCTTGGTTTCCCTTATCTCCAGGACTCTGGCAGGCCCTTCTCACTTGACGATTTTCTAGTCCAGGTTTGTTCTCCAGAACATCAGTTTACATTTCTCACTTTTCAGTGTTCTCACACGCAGCAGTGTCACGGCTCTCAATTACCAGCTTGTTTTTTTTTCAGCTTCCTGCAGAGTTGACCAAAGCTTTCATAGCTGCAAGCCACAGGAAGTCGCCACAGTTCTTCACTCTTCTCTTTGCTTTCACTAAAAAACAGCAACACCCTTTGCCAAGTCTTCCCTCTATTTTCAGATAAGTAATATTGTAGGATTTAGGATCACAGGCCATAGACGGGACCCTCAGGGTACAGGGGTGATTTGAGATGTATTAGAGGTCCACCTTTCTAGTGATTTAAAACATTCTCCAATGCAAAATAACTATAGGCAACACTCAAGTACTGAAGAGCAGAAGATGCATGGACAGTTTTGTTACCCAGTTCGCACTACTGCTGGACACGTAGAACTGTATGATGAAGTTCTCTGGGCCAACGTGTGCGAGAGCCTAGGGGAGGTCAGCAATAAATAAAAACTGCCCAGCCTGCCTGCCTGCACATATCGCTGCTGTGTCCTGCGCCCAGGACACAATTTAAGCTCATCTCTCCTGCCTGTACTGTCCAAAGGCAATGCTAATCTTTTGCCTCTGTCAGTTAGGCATAAATGCACGGTGGATTATGGACACTGCCTACTACCCATCAGGGATTCAGAAAGAGCTGCAAACTCATTTCACTTCTGACCTAAATCAGTATCTGAAGGGTTCTCCAGAGATACAAGACCAATGCATTAACACAATATGCCATTTAGCTATCAACTAGTCCTTCCCTCTGGAGCTTGCTGATGAGTAACCATCAGTTATAAATCAATGTCGCTTTTGTTTTCTGGCATTCTTCCTTTCCTCTGCAGGATTTGCAGAACAGCAATTAACATGATCTTTCTTTCTATATGACTCTTCTTTATCCAGTTCACTTAAAAATAAAAATTTTCCTCCTTCTTAGAAATGCATGACTTGTGTAATTCCCTCTCAGCCAACTTTCTGCAAGTACTGTTCACATCCCTTCCTCTGCTCTTATGTGCTGAACAGAATTGGTAAACAACTCTTGTATTATGGATGTCACATCTATTTTCCATCTAGCTTCATTTTATCTTTCTTGAGTGGAATGTAATAGAGGCCATATAATTTACAAAACGGTTCTCCTTCTGACCTGCCGCACTTGCTCAATTCTACAGAGAATGAACAGCACTGGAAAATTTATAGCTCTACCCACTTCAGAGTTTATGTTTGGAGCTATTTTTTTGTAAGAACGTTTCTGTGTCACCTGTTTAAATTTTTAAGAAATGTGTCCTTTAATTCATTTTTTTTCCGAAATGCATTGATTTCAGTAATAAAGAAATCTTAGTCTCTCCTGTCTGACTGCTCATTAACTCTGATCAGGTTGTCTCCATCTAGCACTGCTCATCCACAGAACATCTGCATTCCCATTAACCCCCTAACAGCATGATCCAAGATCCAACCATGGACATACAGTTGATTGCCTCTTCTGTCCCCAAGTATAGACAAGTTATGTGCTCTTCACAGAAACACAAGCATTGACCACCTTTTTACTTTAAGAAAACCATTTCCCAATTCCATCTAAATCTATCTACTGGCATGAGCAATATTGTCTCCATGATGTAGGATAAACAACTCCTAAGTGATACTACATTGCATTATCTAACTGCATAGTATTTTTGTGTGCCACTGCTTCCTGCTAGTAAAGACCTCATCACATGCCATAACAAATGATATCCATGTAGAAGAAATTTAAAATATTCACAGATCTTTTATTTACCCAAATAAGGGAAGCTTTACTTTTCCAGACAAAGTCCTCAACTCCACTTCCACTGACAACAGTAGGATATCCTTGTGACCACGTAGACCATTGTTGTGAACACAGAATAGAGATTAGTACCTTCTCATATCTGTATGAACATAAACTACTATTATGCTCTATTAATACAACCTTCAGCAGTTCAGTGCCAGTGCCAGCAGCAAGTCCTTCCGCTACAATGGTTACAACACAAATAGCGCGAAGCTCTGATTTTATGGGTATGCTTCTCCTTGTAAAGATTAAGTAATTTTCTCCCTATGAAATCGTCTCTTTGTGTAGCAATTCAGACCAGAAACATTTCAGAGCAGAGAGAGTCCAAGATGTGATCCCACATCTTGCTCCCCAATCAGCCATGTTGCATGTCAGAAATAGGCCCCCAGGTAACCGGAAAGGACCCTTACCTCAAAGCAATAGTCCTGTCCCAGGATGCTACTGTGGACTGGCTTGATGACCACTTCTTCCTCCATACTGAGATCCAGGGCCTCAACAGCACTACTGGGACTGAGCAGAGACTCGTGGGAGCGTGATTCTTTCAGCCTCGGCATTAGATGGGATCTAGAAGAAGAATGTAACGGCATCAGTGCATAGTTTCCTTCCCAGAGAGCTGATTAAATCCATCTGTCAGCAACAACTGCAGAATATTCCTGGGAAATTTTTGCCATGAGATAACAGAGGGCCTGGAATAGCAGGGACTGCTAGACAGTCCCATTTATAATTTGGTAAACAGGTTATATTACAGGCTATATTTATAGCAGAAATGTTTTTTTCCCCCCCTCCGAACTCAGATGCAGTCTGGACTGCATTAGAGGTTGATAGGAGTGTCTCTGCAGAGCACGGTATGTCCTCAAACACCTTTGGAGTACGATTGCACCAGTTTGGCAGGCTGTCCCCAGTATCAGCTGAATGTTTACGAGGACCATGCTCCATGCAGGAGCACCCATGCGCTGGTGGTGCTGAGCACAGACTGCCAGCATAGGATTGGGTTTGCATGTGAATGTGATCCCATTGGCATGAAATTTCATTCACGTTACTTTTTAGTACTCAGTCCCAACTGACAGGAGAAAGTCACCTGAAAATGGGGAGAAACTCTAGACACATCCTTCTAAAACTCAAGAGACTGTGTTCACTCCTTCTGAATGCAGAGCAACAGCCAGGACAGATGCCACCACCCCGAATGCCGCACACCCCCTTTCCACCACCGCCAACACGCACATTTGTATCACAGATGCAGTGTTTGGATTAGCACTGGGTAACTGATGATCTGAGGGCTCATGTGCTCCCTCCGGTTGTTACAGGGTGGGGACAGTGTGGAAAATAAGGCCATGATAGCCCTATCGACTGATCTAAATGCTCTGGAGTCCCACTAGCAGCACTTAGCAGCAGAGAGCCCACAGACAGCGAGCACTACACCATTTTCAGAGGCAGCCAATATAATCAATGGTGCTGTAACTCTTAAAGCAAAATCAGAGAGCTCAAGGGAGGAAACCCCTCCCCCCCCCCCAAACTAGCTATTCCCAGGGAAAATGCAACAAAAACATAAAACGGCACAGGAAAAAATAATTTGAGAGCAAAAGTAACAGTTGCTTTCTCTATAGTCTGTACAATGGAAAAGTTTCTACATCAGCCAGTTCACAAAAGCTTTGATTCCAGTAACTCTGACCTCTGAAACCTCTGGCAAGCACTTTCTGGTCTTCCAGTGAGACCACGTGCCTGCAGAGAACGTACGCTGCCTGCTTCAAAGGAACGGGAGGACAGAAAGAGGGAGGTCGAGCTATTCTCAGCACAGTCTTCCAGGAGTGACACAGCGATGCTCCCAATATATTCAGCCAGATTGCTCTGTCTGTGTCTCGAGTTTTGTCATTCTCTAGAATAAAGCTAACCAAAACATGGGGAAATGTCAACAGTGCATGCAAAGTTTATCGCTTCCAGTCAATCACATGCCAAGCTGAATCCAGAAAAAAGCCAAAGCAGAATCTAAGATAAACAACACCAAAAGATAAGCAGGTGCTTCTCTGCCTTTGTCATTAAGATCCAGGCCATAAACAGGCCCAGAGGTGGCAACAGATCAGCCTGCAGCTGGGCTAGCCAGCCGGGAACGCTGAACGGGCGGCCCGGAAAGCCGAAGGCCTCTGCTTCGCTACGGCGGCGAGGCGGCACAACCGACGCGGGAGCCGCTGCCTACGGGCTGAACGAGAGCACAGCCCCGGGGCTGCCCAGACACCCCGGGGCTGCGGGGCTTCACAGCCAGGACCAACGGCAGTCTTAAGGTGTCCACAGAGAAACGGACTAAGGCACCACAGACTTTTCTTATGGGACAACCAACAGCCCTCCAAAAGTTAAAACCCTCGGGTTCACGCAGACCTGCACGGGACTGGAAGCTGCGGCTCAGAAGCAGAAGGCTCCAGACTCCATTAGCAATCCTCTACGCTGCCCACTCACCCCCGTCTCTACTGTGAATAAATTGATCTTTAGGAACTGAGCACAGTCATTTCCCAGTACTTTGCGGCAATTTAACACTATTTTTAAAGAAAAGGGGCCCATATCCTTTTCCTCTGAATGATGCTGTAAATTATCTCTAATATAGGGAGACAGATTAAGTTACCCCTGGATGCTGAGTGCAGTACCGAGAAATATCTAGCAGCTCAAAGAACTGACAATATAGACTACTCACCAAGGCCTGATAAACTAGGAATCATGGCATTTGTGGTAAATTTTATTTCCACAACTTACAGGTGAAATTAGAAAAGGTAAGTAATCAAGTCAGGGCTTGCATTCTTGTGGGGGGCATACATAAATACTGATAATATAAATCCACAGCTTAGATACTACGTACTATAATACACACACAAAGAATTTTTAGTAAAATTAAAACAAGTGCTTTTTTCATTTAAAATTACTGCAGATGCAAGGTCACGGGTGGTAATGTGGATATGCAACACGAAGAATTAACAAGGGGAGATTCTCAGGTCATATTATGTTGTTAACAAATTCAAAAAATGCATAGTTACATCCTCTGTACTCCAGCACCTCCAGGAATCCTACAGCTAATGGGCCTTTTTTAGAGGTTACTTGTCAGATTCTTCCGTAAGCAGGACCCGCTCCCATGACCTCCTTTACCCCTGAAGGGCTGATCAAATCCAATCCAATTCTTCACTGGATGCTGTGTTATATGGAGTGAGCGTTGTAGGTCTCAAACCAGCCTTAAAAGCCTGGGCATCTGTCTAGATATCAAGAGCTAAATAGGGAGACGGCATTAATTAGCTTTCGTTTGAAATCCTAGGGGAAAGGATGGGAGCAATCCCTCTGCCAGAGGGAGCCCTGCAGGGCAGCCGGCCAGAGCCCCCCAGCACCAGACCAGGCAGAGCCCCGACACTGCTGGGCTTCGCCTGTCGAAGCCCGGTCTGGTCCAGAGCGCTGCAGCAAGGAACGAAATGCTCGGGAGGGCAAGGAGAGGTGCTATGTATCATCAGTCTTCAAAGGGCACCCTATTCCTTCATTTTAATACCCAGTTCAAGAAGAGAAAACATTTCTCGTGTCCTTTAGCAACATGACATTTGCAGCAGGAATCTATTTACTGGAAGATGTTTGTAAGTCCTTGTCATAGTTCCCATAAAACTTCCTTTTATGTTAACCGTAAGAAAAAGAGCCTGCCAATGCCATAAACTGACTCCCTGATGCGGAGGGTAAGGACACTGCCCTTACTGAAATGACCACTCAGCCTCCCCCACGTCTGGGGAGAGAGAACACGAGTCCGCAATATGCATGATGCAGATGAAGCGCCAAAAGCAACCGTCTCCGTTTCCAACGCGCTAGGCAATGAAGGACCTGGAGGGCTTGCTCCAAAGACAATTTAGTGGGTGAGGGATGACGAGTGGAGAACAAAAAAGACAAATCCGCCTGCTGATGAAGAACTGCAGAATAAGCACACAACGTGAAGGCTGGACTCGGCTTGAAACGGGGGCATCAGACAACAACAGTGCAGGGTTTTCCGCTCGCTGCCGTATCAGAGCATGCCTCAGCGCTGCTGCGAGAAGACTCGTCTCTATTCTCTCTAGCTCTCTCCCTAGACTCACACAGAGAAGCCAGGCTTTCCTTTTCAGAATTACTTTTCAATATTTCTATTAGGAGACCCTTTTCAAATTGACATCCTAAGAAGAGTACGAAATACAGCTGGTTCGGAAGCAGTAATTTCCATAACGAGGGGACGGACGTGCCTAAGCTCTGCCTGTTTCTCCGCAGCGAGAGAGAGAAGGACATCCTTGTTGACAGAATCACCAGAGCATCTGTGAACTCCTGCTCTTCTGTTGGTCATACCAGAGCAATCGAACACCCTAACAGCCAAAATCACCGTAAACATCATTTGCTTACTGTATATATACACTTCCAAGATTACAGTTATTTCTTTCAAATCCACATCCCTACTGTCACTTTTAAAAACGCAGCCTGCATGGCCATCTAATTCCTTGCAATAACTCACCGCGTTCCAGGTCCCAACTTGGCCTACATGAGCCGATCAAATTCAGTCCCTTCACCCTTGTTTTAACGTGGTGGAAACATCCAACTGCCCAGAGACATCGCACAGCAGACACACCTGTTTCCAAACAGCACATTCAGTACCTTTTGCCATGGGCCTTATTTTAATCTCTTTCTACATGCCTAAAGCTCAGCTGAAATGGAGGGAAAAATCTCATAAAATACCACATTAGTTCTGAAGAGAAATAACATTTTCTGCTAGTGGCACTGACCCAGAGCGTCCTACAGAAAGGCAGCCAATCTCTGGTTATTAAAGAGGTTTACTGCCTAAGAGCAGTGAGACAGAATTGTTTTTCTAAATAATAACTCATAAAACATTACCATGTAAAGGGATTCTATCCCACTCAGCCCGCTTCCTTCATAAACAGCCAGATTTAGGGATGTCAAGTATTATTACTAGACTGCAGTAGCACACCTGAGCTAACGAGGACTTTGTAGACTACAGTGAGGACTTTGTGCATAAGGAGCAACAGAAGCAGAGGGGCAGCAACCGCCGATCCGCAGCAGCGGCACCATGCATGCAGCAGCACCGCAGAACGACCAGAGGCACTACAGGGGAATCCAGGCTCCACAGGCTTTTAAGATATCTCAACGATACTTTGCTGAGGCTACAGGAAGAAAAATATTCAGGATCTGTCTATACAGAATTTTTCTGGAATAGGTCTTGTGTGCCAAACTCATTCGCTCTTATTCCAGAATTGCTTTCTTGTGAAGACAAAGTCCTCAAAGGGGCATCATCAACTTGCAACCCCAACCACTTTCATTTCAGAGCTTCACCTGCCCAAAACCACTCAGCTGCTGACTTCCGTGGTTTTATGATGGAAATTTTCCTAATATTTCTGAAACACAGAAACAAACAGGGAAACTGGCTGGCTAGCTATAGAGAGAGGAAGCAGACACAAAATGTAAAATACAAACACTGGAAAAATAACAATCCTTTCTCAAATCTTCTGTTCCACCATGACAGCACGAACGAACTGGAGAATTCTGAAGTGCAATCTCTAAGCTCAAGATGTCCTGTAAATACCAACTGCATGGCTGGTCTTTGCAATGTGAACACCTCTCCACTGTTAGCATGGTAAGCTCCCTACCCCACAATCAATCTCAGAAGCATCTACTCTCTTAAATTAGACTCGACTCTGACCCTTCCTGGTCAGGAAACGCACAATGAATATGGCTTACACCAAGGGCTAATAATTCTTTTCTCTGATCCAACCGGGAACGGGGTCTTCAGGGTAATTCTTACACTCTTACTAGCACAGTTCTGCAAGGTGTCCCGTGTACCCAAACGCACTGGAATACATCGCGAGATCCATGGGTGGTCTGGAGAGAATTTAATTCTGGCTGTCTCCAGCCTGGGGGGTAGGATTTGTTAAGACAGAACAAAGTGGACAACTCCAGGAAACTGATTTGCATCATCAGATGGAAGAAGGATTTTACCAGGCCCACATGGGAATAAATCAAACACTATTCTCTTAGAACTTCACTAGAGGCAGCAAAAACGGAGGCTGGGATGTTCTGCTCCGCAAACACAGACCTTTACTACCTGGGACTCAGGAGACTCCCCACTGCTGGTAACAAAACCGGGACTACGCTGTCTGCACAGCTCCAACTGGTCTGATGACTGCATTTCTTCTGGCAACACATGCAAACAAGCCTGTCCTACACGGCACGCTCTCCCACAAGCCCTCTCTTTGCCTCATTAGTATGGCCTGTGTAAAACCGCGTTTCTTTTCGCTGACTTCCTCTTAACCTCTTGACCACTGCCTGCAGTTCTCATCCATTCCTTCCCTAACGTCTCATCCTGCTGAGCATGTTGCTTGAATTTAACAAATAAATGTTAAAGTGATGTTATGGGAACCAAAAGCAACAGCACAACAGAACTTACACACTTCCAGAAGATGAGAAAATGATTTTCTTCCTGTCTGACAGGATATGTGGGTGAAGTCCACGCACACGGAGCGTGCACAATAACCATATCCTCCTAGAACGACAGCAGTGACCACATTCTGCCAACCTCAGTCTTCTCCCTCCGTTTTCTGGGCTCCAGCTGCTGATTGCTGCTGTGGAAGTGCTGCAGCTGGGTAAGGTGCGAGCAGGGATATTCTGCAGCCTTTGGGCTTCGTTAGCAGCAAAGACGCTGGGGAGATTTCAGCACACTCCTCGCAACCAGCGGCTTCTGTCACACGCTACCCTCGCTAAACCCAACACCTTCACTGAGTAACAAAAAGGACACGTAATTACACTTAGGAAGGCCTGCTCTTGTTTTCTGACTGTCCTCAGTTTTTACTGGCAGAAGTAACCACCCTCGACAGGGCTCGGTCAACTCACAGCACGTTCCAGCCGCTGTCACCGTTGAGCCCTCCCGGCGCCCGAAGCCGTGACGCTCTCTCGCACGGCCCTTCGCCTGCTTAGCAGCGCGCGCAGCAAAGCCTGCCAGAGCAAACCTCCAGGACCACCTCGGCGTACGCGGGGACAGCGATCTGGTTTGTAACGTGCAAGGCGAGGGGAACGGCAAAAGCAGACGCTCAGGAGCACGGAATAACAGCCGACCACAAATATCACCGGAGTTCAAGGGTCGGGAGCGCTGTTAGCAAACGAGGGAAGCCGGAAACCGCTCCCCAGCGGCGGACCGACACCGTCATCCCTTTAGCAGAAACCAGCACTTTTTCACAGCAACGTTAATCTTCCCCTACGGCACCGGCGCAGCGCGCACCAACTGCGCTGCCCTGCGCGGTCCGACGCGGCCAGATCCGGCGCCCCCTGGGGCCGCAGAGCCCAGCGCAGCGCCCAGCACTCGCCGCTCCGCGCCGCTCCGCGCCCGGCCCTTCCCCGCCGCCGGCGCGGCGCACGCGGGGGCCGCAGCGAGCCCCGCGCGCGCGCAACGCCCACGGCACGCCCACGCGCGCGCCCGCCGCGCTCCTTACCGGCAGCGCCGAGCGCCGCGCCGCGCCGCGCCGCGCCGCGCCGCCACGGCCCGGCCCGGCCCGGCCCCGCCCCGCGCGGGCCGCCCCATTGGCTGCGCTGTAGCTGGGCAGAGCGGTCCGCGCCCCGCCCGCGCCCCGCGCCCCGCGCCCCGCTCCCGCCGCGCCCGGGCGGCGGCCCCGGCGGCACCGCGCCCCCCGGGCCGAGGCAGGTCCAAGCCCTTTGTGTTCACCGCTGCTTGATGCTGTTGCAATAAACCTCAGGAAAAAAATCCGGTTCTGCACGAGCCTTCATCTTCGCAAACAAGCTGCGCCGCTGCCCCTCTTCCCCGACCGCGTCCCGCGCGCGAAAGCCGCTGCCCGCCCCGAACCCGCCGGGAAGGAAGAGGAGCGCAGCAGCCCGCCCGTGCCCCGGGGCGCGCGCGCCCCTTTCCCCTGCTGCGAAGCCAAGTCACTGACCTCTGCAGCAGCGCAATCCACAGTAACGAGCAGCGGCTGCAGCAGCAGCCAGCGGCACCTGCGTGAGCCATGCTCGGAGCGGAGCGGCGGCCCCCCGGGTCCCGCACGGGAGCCCAGCGCTGCCCGCGGCCCCGGCGCGGCCCAGGCCTGCTGGAGCGCGGGCTGCCGCGGCCCCCGCGCCCGGCGCGGCAGGTAAGCGCAAGAGCAGGAAACGTGGAAAACGGAGGAAAAGGTGACACAGCGTGGTCCGAGCGTCCTGACTGCCACCGTCCTCGCGCAGCCCACGCTGACACGTTCCCCGAGCCAGACTGCTGCTGTCATCGTGGCGTATTCAACTGCCTCCATTACTCATCACGAACAAAGTCAGGCTCTCTAGTAAATGAAAAAGCACCACATGGCACCGTCCCCTGGCTGCTATTTATGGCTCCTTCCTTTCCCACTTTTCAAGGCTACTGCCCAGGTCTGCAGCAAATCAAACGCCCCTGCAAGACCGCTCGGGATCGGGGCCGAGAGCAGGCTCCTGGAGCCCATCGCTGGGGTCCCCCTTTGAGGGGAGAACGAGCGCAGAGGTAGGTACCCCTAAGGAAGGGCAGCGTTCTTGTTGGATTCGAATAACGAGGACCGCTATCCGTTGCCTATCGCCAGCGGGGCCCTTGCCCTCCTTGCAGGGCCAGCAGTCCCACCCCTCTGGGGACGGCCACCTCAGCTGGCCAGCCGCGCCGGGATGGCGTGGTGTTCAGCACGACACCTGCAATCAATGTATTTCACACCTCGCCTCCTCAGCAGAGCCCGTGGGGGCCCCTTCGCCCCCGCGGTCTGCAAAGCAAGCTCTGGATCTAGCACGTTTAACCTCATGCTCTTGTCCCTTCTCCCCCCCCCACCGCCCGCCCCTCCAGCAGTTTGAAGCTTTCTCACCCTTTGCTGGCAGATGCCATGCAGAGAGACAAGCTCGCTGTCCTTGATCTGCTTTTCAGGGCTGCTATAAAGTAGGGCACCAGCATCAGCCCAGCATCAGGTTTTTGATACATATTGGAGTAGCCAAAAATAATAGCAGGCAGCTTCAGTCAATCTTTTCGTTCTTGAATCTGCAGCAGCGGCAGCACCGGGATCCTTTGTGCAAAAGCACAAAATACGGCATGCACCGGCCCGAAATCCTCATCAGGAACCCAGAGCCATCTCCCCTTGTAAGATGGGCTCACCAGAAGCTTTGGGGGAGCCCATGCCTTGCGGCATCCCGTCTTCTAGAGCCACCAGTGAGCACAGCTTGCTTTGGGAGAGCCGGGGGTTTTGCTCTGCTTATTTCCTTCAGCACCTTATCTCCTTCGCTGCGGCAAAGCGCTAAGGTCAAGTTACAGTTTTACTAACCATTTTATCTTTCTGGCAAGGCAGTACAAGGCAGAACCTGGACTTTGGAACAAGCCCTCGCACTTGCGATGGGTGGAGAGTCAAACACACCAAGGCCAGCAGGAAAAAGAGAGAATCCGGGTTCTTTCTTCAGCCCAGCGCCAAATGAATTCTTTTGCACACTCGGACGCGCTCCTAGGACAGTCTGGAAGGGCACTGCACTGAACAAGGGCGTGCTTTTGGCCTGCGTTACAGCAGCAAGCCAGATGTGCTGGCAACTGGGGCGACTCAAGCTGGCGTGGAGACCTGACGTAGCTCCACTACAGCTACCAGATTACGGTGATCTACCCCAGCGTAGGGCTTGGCTGATACAAACGACGGGTAGAAAGACCAACGAGGCCCAGCTAAGCAGCTTTACTTGCTGGGCGCTACCCAACCTAACTTCCAGTGTCCCACACTTGAAATTCCTTACAACCCGTCTCTGCAGGTCTGGGCGCACACACCAGTCAGCAGGAGCTGTACAGTAACGTAGGGACTTAGCCCTCTGTGGGGACTGTCCTACTGCACGTTCGTTGTTCTTCATACTCTCGCCTCCTCGCAGACGGATGTCACCCAGCGGTGACGCGCTGGCATGCCCACGCCCCAGCAGGCTCCCACATCTGTCACGCTGCGTTTGGACTGACATCTAACACACACAAACGTCTTGGAAGTACAGGTCTCTAATAACGCCCAGATCATCTATTCCTTCACTCTCCCAACGCATCTGGACTGTGTATGCTTGCAAATGTTTGGAGGTACAGAAGGTAAGCCAAAACCTTAAAAACCAGGGCCTCTTGGGCTGCTCTTTCTCCCTCTCCGCAAGGAGCTCAAGGCAGTGAAGAAACTGTACTCAGTTGACTTGACGCTTAAACATTACTGCAGTGAGCATTACTAAAAACAAAAAACCAAAGAAACACAGCTTATTTGTCGAAAGCCCAGCTAATTTCACTCAAAGCCAGGATTTATCCTAGCTTCCTTAAACCTGACTTGCACCTCATTCCTCAGCTGTGTAACGTGGAACGATCTTACAGACTGTGCTTCTCCTCCCCCAGGCTGCTGCAGTCAAAGGGCCACAGGCAGCTGTGAAACAGCTATTACTGTTGCTGCTGTTGCCGATACCCTCCTCAGAGCGCCGGGTTTGGCCTCTGTCCTGTCTTCACGCTCGCACCTTCTGTTCCTGAAGATATTCCCTTGCTCACCCACAACTCACCGTCCAGGAACGGCTTGGTGAAGGGAAAGCCCTGTGCCCTGGCAGAGGGCAATTAAAATAATACCTTCAGTGGTGTTCACTGCTTCACGATTAAGGTCCGCGGCTATTACTGGTACTATCTGTAGTGCTGTCTTCTTGGATTGCTTTTTCTTCTGTGGTCCCAGCTGGGCCTGGCTTCCTCAGCCGGACGGGGAGGATGGTAAGGCAGGACGCTGCCGCCAGCCCTCCCTGAGCGACCTTTCCAGACTCCTGCGATGTTTGCTTTGCTTCCGCTATTAAACCCAGATATCTCTCACATTTTATTGGCTGTGAAGCCAATGCTTTACGGTCTCTCCATCTATCACCAGGGAAAGCCGAATCCTTAATAAATGGAAGGTACTGTGATTATCCACATACGTTCCAATTTTACAGTTAAAATCAAATGCCTGTTAATGTCCTAAAAAGCATTTTTTTTAGAACAGTCCCATATTTCAGCATAATTAATGGTATAAGACATGTAATTGCACAACTGGCTTGTTACTGGATTGCTGCTCAGCTGTTGGGGCTGTGAATACTCATTATCGCAGGGCTTTGCTGAAAAACTTTCCGATCCGTGCACGCCGCTGCCTCTGACATCAGGCAGGGAGCTCGGCTGGAGGGGGAACAACGTGATGTGGGCTGGGGGACGAAGATCAGCGCGGGGGCTTTCGCTCAGATCTCCGAGGGGCTCGGTCACGTGCGAGTCCCGCCGGGGGAGGCTCGGGGCGCCGGCGGGACGAGGGGCAATCGCAGCCGCCCCTGCTCGCGCCGGGCCGCGCGGTGACTCCGTTCGGCTTCTCGGGCTCGTCTCCGTGCGCGCCGGCAGCCGCTGGAGCTTGCCCCGAGGGCGGCCGCTGGCCTCGCCGATCGCTTCGCTCCGCGCGTTCCGCCTTCGTCGCTCGCAGCTCGGGACCGACGCTCAGCAGCTGCCAGAAAATAAACAGCCTGCGCCCTCCTGGCACCGACGCCGCTGCGGATGCCACCAGGTTAACGCTCCGACAGCCGCGTCCCTCCGTCAGACCGCGTACGCGCGCACCAGCCCGCTGCGGACGAACGAAACCCCGTGAGCAGCCCACAGCCTCCAGTGCGCTCGCTTATTCTTCCTTTCGGTTCAGTTTCAGCAAAATAGTTAATCTGAAGCTGAAGGGCACAAAAAATTATCCGGACCTTGCAGATTAGAGGAACAACGCAGATCGACTAACAGATTATTCAAAGTTTTCTCCGCCTGCATTACTCAAATGTGCTTGATATTCGCAAAAGCTGAGCTGCCCCAAATTAACAGAAGTGATGTCTAGTGCTTTGGAAAAATCAGGCCCCGTATCAAGCGGTATTTGCACTGAAAGAATACTTAACCTCTGACTAATGCTGCCTTTTACTCTGTATTTCGTTCTGGCTAGACAGTGAATCCGAACTGGCCAATTTCTCTTTCTGCTTGTAATTAGCTTCACTTCCCTGCTCTCCTGAGCAAGTGTTAGAGTTTCCTCTAGGATTACAATATTGATAAACAGGAAACCAACATTTACTGAGATGCCAGTCATATTTTATAGGTGTTATATTTTAATCATAACATTGTTATTAATAACAGATTTTTATAAATCTTTTTGTCAGGCCTCGTTCCTGCAAACATCCAATATCGTTTTGTGTTATTAGTCTTGCTTCAGAGACACTACTTAACATTCAGCAACAACTTGAGCCAGGAAGCATTTGCAGAAATCAACTTCTGAATTTCAAATCTAAACTACATGAGGGTACCAATGCCCTACGACTTTGAGTCTGACAAACACAAATACGTGTATTAGCATCTAAACAACATTTTACTTTGGTTTGTCCTTCTCTCTTGCAATATTAGCATATATAATACCTTTGGCTTAGTAGGTAACAGCTGAGTTTGGAGCCTGAATGATGTTCTTAAACAAAATGGTATTCTTAAAAAAATCAGTCAATGAAAGCTTTACAATTGAAATAAAGTTAAGAAAATGTTCTTCTGTTACTATTTACAAATTCTTCCTTAAAAAAATAACAAGGCATTTTAAAGATCCTTTTGACTGGGTTGCATTTTATCCATGCAGGAACACACACCAGAGATGGCATCAGGATACAAAGCCAATTTCTTCCCATTGCTATCTGCCTTCAGTAGGCTATAGGATCGTTTAGGGATGTAAACTGCATCCTCCTCGTGGGAATCCTTTCACACCTATAGAGCTGTGATTTTTTTATGGCTTTCAGGGCTGGAATAGCAGGCGATCCGTTCCGGAGAGCACATGCACCATCCGCTGCTCTCCTCAACCCAGGGCACGTTAGAGGCGCCAGGCACCCTTGCAACACGGAGCATCTCTGCGCTGCGGCACGCACCACCCGGGGCTGCAAGGCGAGCCGAAAGGAAACCACGAAGCAATGCTGACGCCGACGGCAGCGCCTGGCTGGCCGGGGGCTCGCAGCCCTCCGGCCCTGTCCCTGGGACTCACACCGCGGGCGCCGATGCTCGACGCAGCCGGGAGCCCCCTCTTCCTGACAGCCAGCGGCTTTCCCTCCTCTCCCTCCTGCGGGGTGCCCCAGGCGGCTCCCGGCGGCCTGGGGCAGTCCCGGCCACCCCCCGGCCCGTCCTCTGCCCAGGCTGGCTCTTACAGCTCTAGGCTCTTTGCAATCCTGACATGTACTGCATCAGTTTCAGAGCTTGTTTTTAAAAGTGCAGTTATTATTGCATACTTCATGCAATGCCAGAGGCAGCTACTTCCAGAGCTGATGTAAAAATTGTTATTAAAACTTACAAACTGTGAAAAACTCTTAAAAAGTCCAAATCCTGGCACTACCCTAAATTAAATTACAGCCACAGCCTGATAGGGGTACATGGATAAGCGCAGTCAAGCTTGCGTGCAGTCCTTATCCACAACTCACACCTGCTGCTCCCTTCTGAACATTCAACTAATGAACACAGGGTACAGCCCAGAGGGTTTAAGATACAGAAAAGGTCACAGCGACAGTCCTATTTTAAGCCTAAAATTATTTTTTTTTCAATAAATTAGGACAAGTGAGCTTTCCTCTAATTCAGATAATGCAGCTCTCCTTGGGTATAGACTGCTGGCAGGAGGAGGAGGGCACGTGCATTCAGGAATCAATGCTAATACTCTAAAAAATTAATCTCTGAAAATTGTTTCAAAAAAATTTCATACAAATCTTTGTATAGCAAAGCTTGACTGGATGAAGGTATCAGAGTGATATTACTAGATTAAGGACAGACTGAAAAATATGAAAAAAGGCTTTGTCCTTTTTATGCAAGTTTGGTCCTATCACTCCTGCTTTTTGTGCCTCAGTTTCCCAGCTATGGATACAGCAGGTTACACTTCCTGCCCGTGAGTCTATGAAAGCTGCTGGTGTCTGTTAAGAGCTAGCTATCATTACACAGGACTGAGGATAGGATGTGACTTGCCAGAAGATGAAAATAGAGGCTATTCTGCTTTAAACGAGAGTCACGGTTTGTGATTTCAGAACGTGGCTGAGATGGCGCTCTCCAGGGACCCGAGGAACTGGCTCCTCAGCCAGCTCTTGTCAAGGTAAGTGCCCTAGAGACTCTGAATGTGTTTATAAAAGTGAATATGCTCATAAAGATTGTGTGTTTCGGTACCTGCAGGGCAAAGCCAGCTGCTGTGCCAGCAAGCTTTGCAAATCTAAATCAGGTGTGCAAAGTCTCTGGATCTGCCTGAATAACGTAATTAAAAGCAGAAGATAAGTAGCATGCCAGTTCTGGCTGCTGCCCAGTCACTCAGGGAGCTCTGGACCTACGGCCTCCCCTTTACTCGGTTTTAGCAATGTCATCTTTGGTGGTGAGCTTCCACGGGGTGGTTTTGCTCCTGCCTCACCAAAGGCCAGTCCACTGCATTGCTGCATCCAGCCTTCCCCTCTGCATGGATCCTGGGGCAGCAGCTTGGAGGAGGAGAAGGGGCTGCAAAGCTGTTCCTACAGATGGAAGAGTCCAAAGCCACCTGCTCTGTGACACACGCTGGCCACAGTCTAGGCTGGCATGCTCTAGCCTAGCCATCAGACAGCTACAGGGATGTGGGAATCTCATACCCACCTTCCCTCTGCGCAGTGGAAGCTGAAACCTAAAATTTCATCTCAGCTCTGTTTTAAGAGTTGTGTGTGATAGGGAAAGATAACAATCGAGTTTAAAAAACCTGAACTGCCATTACCAACAGACGAGCTTTAAACATAGAGGTTGACCAACACTGGTTTTCCTAACTTCTGCTTACTTTACTTCTCTCAAAGACATGAAATTAGACCAGGTCAATCTTTCTTACCAGAAAGGTTTTCTACCACTTTCTACACAGGACATGCAGAGATTCCTGAACAAGCTCTGTCAACAGCCCTATCTCGTAGGAGAATATTACCATCCTCGTCTTCTACACACGGGAACAGATGCTACCAACAGGAAGTGGCTTGACCAAAAGTTTCATCCTTTGAGAAATAAATGGAAGCAGGACAGAGACAGGTCTCATCACTGGATTCAAGAGCTGTACATAGAAACAGCTTCCTTTGGTAACCAACTTATTTACCAATTTTACCTTATTTTAAATCAATCTAGTTAGACAGATGTAAAGCACTAACATAGACACACTGAAACTGGTTTGGTCCTTGCCTAAACAGGATTATCTTGCCTCACTTATTAACCAACATAAACTCCAGCACATCATCGCTGCAAAAAATAGCTGTGTTTTAAACTGATAGTTGTGTCAGTGCAGAATTTTTATGGAAGAAGGAAAAGTCAGCAACCCCCTTCGTGTGCTCCCCACCCTCTGAACTGCCACTGTGCCCAGGCCACTAAACCACTTTTCCTTACTGTGGCAGATGTTAAGCTTGGTTCAAATCCATGAGACTACAAGGAGCCAACCTACGCTCTCACCTGCAAAACTGCAGTCTGCTTCTCCTCCACTCCTGAGGCTGCCTTGCCTCGCAGCTGAAACCAGACCCGCGTTTCGGAGGGCCGCGTGTCCGTGCGCACGCGCAGCTGGCGGCTGCCGAAGCGCGCTGTGCCTTCCGCGTTGAGACGTTGGCCGAAACACAAATCGGGGCACAAGAGCGCCCCGGGCCGCAGCCTCCCCACCGCCTGCCAGCCCGGCACCTCCAGCGAGCTGGGAAGTGCAAGCAGCTCGGAGCTGCAGGGGTGCCGGGCTCCTATCGGCTGGCGGCTAGCGCAGTGATTCACTCGGTGTAACGCAAGCGGTAAATCAGAATCTATTCCACTCGGGGAGGCAGCTGATAGATTTGTAGGTTTAAACGACCATAAAAATCAGGCTACTTCACGGGGCGCTGCCACGCCGGGCCACGGCGCTGAGCGGCTGGGAGCACGGCAGAGGCTGCAGCCGAAGCAGATCTGAATAACGCCAGGGCAGGGCTAAGACCGAACGGCTCGAAGCAGGCGGCTGAACTCGGGGTCCAGCTCGGCAAACTCCATCCCGACACCGATGCCCTCTCCGTGCCCTGCTCCCGGCCCCCATCTCCGCCACCTGCCTCCCACCTGCGCTCCTCGTTGCATGTGCCTCTTCTCCTCCCCGGGACTCCATCAGGTGGCAACACACAGAGAAGGTTTAAAAGAAGAACTGGAAACCCAGAGCCCCCCAAGAAGGGGCCGGGGCACCCGGCAGCACCCCTCAGGGTGCTGCAGCCCGCCCTCGGCTCTCGGTGGCGGCAGCGGGGCCGCCGGCCGGCCGCCCCTCCTGCCAGCCTGGCGGGCGAGACGCTGCACGTCCTTATATACCGCTCCAGCGGATTAAACCTGAAAGCAGCAGGTCAGGACGCCGTGCGGCCGAGTCCAGCCCAGCCCAGCTGGTCCTTTCTGCTTTTCACTTGCCGTCACGAACTAGAGCTGCAAACCGCTGCTGTCACCCGTCCTGCGCAGGCAGCACCGAAAGTTAAACTGACTTCACGGAACAGCTGAAGCGGCTCAGACAGCACCCGCCGTTCGCCCAGGGACTGCCCCACCGTCTCCTTCCCGCAGGGCCAGGGACCCATTGGGGTGCCAGACCCGAGCGATTCGGCTGAAGTTGCCCAGCCGCCTCCTGGAGAAGGGGCAGCTCCTCCCGGGCAGCCTCCCCGCGCGGCCGGGCAGGAGCGCCCGCGGGGCCGCGGGTGAGCGCGCGCTGCGCCTCTGCAGCACTCTCCAGGCAGCGCGGGCTCGCTCGCAGTCCGGGCCGGCTTGGCGCTGGTGGCTGAGCGGGGAAAAGCCCCTTCCTCTTAGCAGCCCCCCGTGCCACTGCTCTCCGTCTGCGCTGCGCCTGCAGCTCTCTGCATCCTCTAGACCAGCGCGATTGCTGCTGGCTGCAGACACCCGGACGCGGGCAGGCGGGCACGCAGGGCAACGGGCAGGTGGAGGGGCCACGCGGAGCGCGATGCGCCCCGGGCGCTGGCTGCAAGGCCACGCGCGCATCCACGACCTCAGCACGCTCTTTCCGTCAGGAAATCATCAGCCTGTCCGCGGGGATTACACGAGAGGACCCTGGCTCCTCCCGAGTAACCGGGGAGGTCCGGTGAGCACGTCGCGCCCTGACCGCGGCGCACGGGCTGACGCGGTGGGAGAGCTCCCAGGCAGCGGCTCCGGGGGCTTTCCGAGCCGGATGCGTGGGTGCTCTCCTGCACGGCCAGACCGCGGGCAGCGCCCCGCAAGGGTCGCACAAACCCCTCAGTCCTTCTGACACGACTGTAAAAAATCCAGACTCCGGAGCCTGCCTAACTCTGTGTTATGTGTGGGGTGAGGGTTTCGGGTGGGTAGTGGAAGGGGAGAAAAAGCCTGAGCTTCAGGAGCTAAGTCCAGGGGAACTGGAGCGAGCACTTCTGAGCTCAGTTTTTGAACCTCCTGGGGCCTGGCACAGCCAGCAAGTTGTTACGTGCCTCAGTTTCCCGGTAGGATGGCGGATCTCACTACGTGCCCAGTCCTACCAGCAGGCTGCCACAGGAATTCGTTTTTATAAAGCACTGTCAAGCAAGAGGCTCTGTGCACGAGCGCAGAGTGCTCTGATGGGAACTGGCTAAACCACCCTGGCCCGCCTTTGACATATGCCTTCTCTCATAGCCTCGCTTCACTTTAAGAAACACAAAAAGCTTTTAAATGCCTCTGACTGTAGAATTGTGTAAGCTGCTGCTTCTGAAATCCAGCGAGATCGCAAGTGGAGACAGAGAGCCAGCTGAATTGTGCACCACAAAGATTTCCGCGATGTAAATCAGTAAATCTCTCTGAGGACGGGGAGCATGCCACACACTGCATTTCTGACTCTTCGGCTCTTTTATCTAAGTGGCTTTTTTTCCCTTTTTATCCTTTCCTCGCTCCATGGCGGTTTTGAGATTTTTGGCATCCTAACTGCAGCCTGGCTTGTCAAGCTAAACATCAACAGAGACTTTATACGTACGTGAGAAATGAGAGAATAGAGATATAAATAGTTAGTAACTCTGCTTTTCGAACGCTGACCGAGTGAAACGGCCGCGCTCCAGGAAAGGCAGGGGTTTGTGCCGGTTCTGATGTACCTCTGCTTCGCAGCGCCCAGGCTCCCCGGGGCTGGTGGAGGTGCCCTCAGGGCCGGCCCCGGGGCTTCCCTCCGGCGCGGGGAGCCGGGAGCCGTCGCCGGGAGCGCGGCTTCGAGGCGCCAGGGAGGCGAAGGCACGGCCGCTGCTCTGCCCGCTGCTCTAAATCAGACCTGGCAAACTGCTTCCCGGAGGGCATCCAGCTTGCTACGAACACCGGAACAAGTTTGGGAACACTGGGAACACTGGGCTCCGTTAAAAAGGGGTGGAACATGCCAAGGCTGAGAGAACACGGATGCGACCTGCCGGGAGTACCTTGGCTTACGAACGGCTCGTGGACAAAGCTTGCTCTTCTCCCCTCGCCTGTCGGGGTCGCCGAGCAGAGCTTTGCTCCCTCTACTCTGGCAAGTGCCTTCAGTAAAATTTGCAAGAATCTCTCTCCATACTAGTGAATCTGAAAGGAGAAGATGGAAAATGGACCTGGGTGACAAGCCAGAGTTCAGCAAAGCGCCTGACCCAAAATCATGCGCACCTGCACAGAAGGGAGCAGAGCTCAACGCTGCAGAAATACCCCTGCACGGTGGGACTCTTGCACCCATTACTGCAAAATGATGCAATGCTTATGCTGTACTTTGCAGAAATTTTAATTATAAATAACAGGCACAACCAGATACTCACATGCTCCATAGTGTTTTCTCCATGCTTTGAAATAACACTACTAAAATCAGAGATGTTCACTGCCCATTCTAAGAATGACAAAAGCTCTAGCCACTCTGGCCGTTGCCAGAAAATATTGGCAGACAATTGCTAAAAGCATTAGTAAGAAAAAAATAAAAAAGAAATACTGTTTTTAAAAGGTAAGTTAAATATTGGCCTTATCACCTAGCCACTGTATTTTCCAGAGGTTTGTTTTACTTCTGGTATTTGCTGTGTCACACAATACACGTCTCTGAGTATCTCTGTCCACCTTTTGTGTTTTGCTTGAGCAGGGAGAGCCACGGAGGGCGGCGCGGGGGCCGCTGGGGATGCCGGCCTGCGAGGGCCTGCTGCTAAGCGCGGCTGCCGTTCACAGCCTCTCTCGGTGTGGGCAAGCAAAACCTCTGCTTTCATCATGCAAAAGCTCTTGAGTGCTGCAGATCAGGCACATTAGGGGAGCGCCACATGCCTGTCCCACTAGTGCGAGCACAGCTACAGGACTTTTATTTATGGCGGTATTAAATATGCAACAATCATTCCCCAACATCAGAGTAATAAATATCACCGTTGCAGCTGATGCGAAATCAGCACGCATGCAGCTCACATTCACAGCGCAGGAGACAAAATGCTAAATTATTTATGGTTTGCATATGAACAAATATAGAGAAATAAGTTAATTCAGTACAATACAGCAGAGCAGATCCAGGGCAGATTATTGTACATCCCTCAGTCAAATCACACTCGTTCATTGTTCTACAACAATTGTTTCTCCTCCAAAAAGTGCGTTAAAAGAATTCTAATTAAGGGATCAGCAGAATCATTTCTGACAAGCTTTTTTAGATCTGACTACAGATGTAAAACTCCCAGCCCTCCAAATCCTTGAGCATTTACTGGGATATGGCACGAGTACTGCATCGGCACATGCCACCACAACGATCCAATTAGGGAAGTACTGGTTGAACGACTTTCCAGGACGTGAGCACGTTCAGTTGGTTGATAGCAGCAAACATATTCCCAAATACCTTTTACAAAACTCCTTGTAAAACAAAACCATCCTATCATGATACCAAATCCAAAAGGAGTGGAGGAAAAAAGAGAAATCAAACCGTTCTGCCTCTTAATTTGCATTTCTCCTCATCTATAATCATACTATATCACAGATTTTTCAAAGCTAGGGTCTATCCACCCCAGCAATGGGATTTATACTCCTGTCCTGTTCATCACGGAGTACAAATAGCATGGCAAAGCACAGTCACAAGTTGCAAAGCTACCGCACAGCCTGTGCAACGCTGTGTCCGCACAGTGGCTCTCGTTTTCCACTGCAAGGCGTTAGCTGTGAGACCCAGCTCAGAGCCCAGAAACAGGCTTTTAGCTCCACCAGCGCAATCACAGCTCCCAAGCGCGGACAGGCATTTCTGAGGCTGTAATTCGGCCCATGACAGACGCAGTGGCGCGGCCCGAGGCCTCCGCTCCCAGCGCAGGGCTCTGTCCATCAGGGGTTTCTGCTGTGCTGCGGGGCCCTGCTGCTGCAATGTGCCCTATCGTCCAACCAGACAGTTCTGCTGAGGACCGAGCTGTCTTCCGGATGAGACAAATCATTGCACGGGCAAAAAAGAAACCTAAATTTAGTGTTTTCTTTGTTCCTGCACTACTTTTTATGTTTTATTCAAAACATAATTCAAAATCTCCTCATCCATAAAGAAGGCTGCAAATACCTGCACATTTCTGAACTCATCCTGCAATCATTATAGGACTTAACCAGGGAGAAAAGTGAAGTTTTGGGGCTGTTCTGCAATCCTGCAGTTTGAGGAGCTAGAGAGCTGGCCGGGCTCTCATCCTCGTTTGCAGCCCCTGCCCCCAGGGCCGAAGGAAGCTCTCTGGACTCAGAGCCCTGTACAGCAGTGCTGTGCCTCAGCCCTGACACTGTCTGGCTTTAAATATCCCAGAAAGCGCCGTCACTTAAATTAATTATCCTCAGCTGCACAGAAACCTTTCTTCTTTCCATGTAAATGCGGAATCACTATTATACCTCCCACTCTGCCCCGAGAGCTGTGGTCGGTATTAGCAAAGCGTTTGTCCTACCCCGCTGTCATGTCAAGTTTGGGAGGAAGGAAAACCCTGCTGCCAGGGGAAGCAGTGCAATTGCAGGGGGAAGGGCAAGAATTCTGGGACAGGAATCCCTTTGGAGACTGATTTTTCAGCAGCCACACCAAGCCTGAGATTATAGACGTGCGTGCATGCGACAGTGAAGGGGCTGAGATGAGGAAGAGAGGGGATGAGAACTGTCTTTAATTTCTAAACAGTTTCTTAACTTAAATCCTTCATTCTGAACATAAGTACTAAATCAGGCTCAAGGAAAGAAAAACTTAATTAATCAGAGGTAGCTAAGTTCAAAGTGCGCCTAAGGTCAGCTTTATTACTCTCCTTTGCTTTGGAGGTACAACTTTCATGCATAATTCTTGTCTGCTACAGAATGACAACTAGGTTTGAAGGTCTCCTTTCTTTTCACTCATCTTTTTAAAGCTTAATGTTGTCACTGAAATGTAACTGAGGGCCTCACATAGCACAAGGGTTTAAAATACCATGCAGAGTCCAGTGACGCTGGGTATGAGCTCCATGTAGTAGCTTGAGGACTCCCCTAGCTAAGGTTTTTGAACACATGGTTTACACTGATCCCAGTGAAAGAGAATTACTGGAGATGAGCAAGGACAGCGTCGTACCCAAATGAAGCAAGCAAGCAATGAAGCACACTGGGATGTCTAATATCTCCACGTTATGTCCAAAGGCATTTCTGATTGCTTTGCTATAACCTTTCAAAAATATAGGTGAGCTGGAGCTGAAGGTGACAGCCAGGCAGTGACTACATAAGCAGCTCTTTATTTTTATTGTGCCTCTCTAATCTTTTTTCACAGATCAGGAATATGGAAATTTAGGGCCAGATCCCAGTTCTACGATAGAAATACTGCTGGTAATTTCAATGGATGTGTATCACAACCACAGTATCTTCAAAGACATGTGCTATCACACCATTAGGCTTGGATAAGTCCAGCCACCCTGCTTTGCTATCACAACAAATAACATATATTAACTTCTGAGAACCACATACACATTGCACAAGCCCAACTTCACACATTTCCCATTTTATAAGAGCAGAAAAATTTCCGAAAAGCACAGAAATGCTAAGGCATGTCAGCAGGTTATTATTGACTTTGCTAAACCTTAACACTACTTTCCTGAAGCAAAGTAGTTCTAGGAAACATGCAAAATCTTTTTCTTACCTCTAAAGGCACTAACGAGTTCTATTAGAAGATTCCAGTTCCTCATAGATAATCCTGACCACAAAAGACTAGAAATATGGTGCTGAAGGCATGGGTTCTTATTTTTAGTCTGCTTCACTCCATATCCTTACGTCTCAGTTCCTTCATCACAGACTACTTACTGACCTTGCCGAAGTACTCTGATGTGACATGAATGGATACATATGTCAGACTGCTGTGAACATCCCATAGAGCATGCAATATCATGTTATTTGTTATTACTCACAGCAATCATGCCAGTGGCATTAAAGACAATTTTTGTTCACAAATGTACTATCCAAACCAGAGAATTGAACCACGATTACAAACACTTCACTGTCTGTGTGGACAGAATCTCTCCAAAATTTAAACAGCAGCAGCAACAAACAATAATCTAATTAAATACCAGCAACAATAACGCCAGCAAAAGCAGAACAGGTCTTTGTGGACTTTCTGGGTTGCCAGATGCACTCCTGCAAAGATGACCAGATGTCTTGGGCTAGCCTACACACCCTCCTATTTTGATCCCTTCCTCCTGGATGGATACATCTTCCCTGACCACAGCCCTGATCTTGAGCAGCTGGGCTCCTCACAGCTGGGCTGGGCTCCTCACAGACATGTTTCTCAGCTGCAGAGGAGATGGCCACAGCTGCTACATTTAGAGACTGTCTGAGTTAGAGGGTTTCTGTGCCTAGCAGCATGTTTCCCCCAGGGTTTGGGGCAGGAGGACTCTCACACAACACATGCAGCAGATGAACTTGTTTCTAGTCTACAAACCTGGCTGCTACATTGGCCTTTGCCCCTGTTCCCAGCGAGCTCCTGGTAGGCTGGGTAGTTACTTCTCGAGTCCTGGAGGTGTTTGGTACGGAGGCACCCATGCAGAGCAGCAGACTGGGTTTTGACTGGGATTGAGGGCTGTGCTCAGAAGCCGGGCGAGGAAAGTGCCCACCTCTGCCTGCCTTGATTGACTTGAGTCTCAGCTCAGGGGATGTCACCTGCTGGGCCAAACTCAGCTTTATGCTAGGGCACTTTGGCACTCACAGCTTGATAAGCCTACAAGAAAAGACTGAGGGGGAGAAGGTCTGTATGTACCCTAGAGTAAATACGTGAGAAAGAGGAGAGCCACAGGGCAGCATTGGTAAAGCAAATGGGTAAAAACTGGCTGTGAATAGATTCTGACTTGAAAATTAGAAGAGGGTTTTTAACTTTGAGAGAAGTGAAATTTGAGAGCAGCCTTCCAGAAAGAGGGAGAATGGGGGAGAAAGCCTCAATGATATTAAGATGGAGAATATATGTTTATGAAGAATACTCTAGAATACGCTTGTCAGCAGCAGAACAGGTCTAGGCCTGCTGAACAAAGCAGTCCCTTCTGGTCACTTGGAAAATGGCCCAGCTGGACTAATGATCTCCTAGGAGAGTCTCTTTGGCACATACAGAGGTGGCATAGCCAGTCCTTGGATACTCTTCCCGGAGCTCTGGTGAAGAAGGACAAGTAGAGACAGAGGTATCCAACACAACAGCTTTTCCCAGCTACCACAGCAGTCCTGGTGTAAGACGTGCTAATTAGGACAGTCCTAGAGGCTGCGCTAACTTGAGCCCAGGGCTGGATTAGCTCCAGCCTGCTCCTATAGAGTCAGGCAGAAACATACAGAAACAGATACCTGCCCAACAGCCCCTAAGCCGCCAATTGATCTGGCTCTGTATCGAGCTTACCGATGCAGAACAGCTGGATGGAAGGAGCTGCCTGGTCCCTGGCCAATACCTGGCAGGTGCACTGGCTGCACAAACAAGTTCTCCCAAGGGCTCCCGCAGCGGGACCTATGCCAGTGTTGAGTCATCATTAATTTTTAGGGAAATGTTCACTGGACCTGGTATGGCGAGTTCCACCTCATGCCTACATAGTAAAGCCAGTATTTAGTTCCTTCATCTCCACATGAAGTATCTCATTTCAATTTAATTTCACAGTTGTAATGGATTTTTCAAAAATATTCAAGAACATATTTACTTTCCAACATCTTATTTCTTTTCACATTTGAAAAAACTTTCTATCTAATCCCCCAAGTCATCCTACAGTCTGAATAATTTCAGCTTTTTAATCAATAGCTGTCAGACTTGTCAAATTACTTTAGGGACCACAAAGCAATTTTTAAACATTCATAAACCCTCATAGAACAGTTAAGTGCACTGAATTTTAAAAGAAAGAGGAACTGAATAACACTGATCAAACAGGATTATATTCTGGCAAATTATAAATTAGTTTTTTTATGAATCATCTCACAGCTACTTATCTAGTGTCAGGCTTCTACTGCTGTAGGAAAGAGACTGTTTACCTCTAAGAAAGGAGCCTTTCCTCTTGCCTCGAAGCCTCCTAAGCCAGGACAGGGTGCAACACATTTTTTGTTACCCTTCAAAAAGCAACATCACTATCTAGCTAGCTACCTCAAGGGTCTCTCTATCACTGGGCTGTCTAAGCTGGAGATGGCTGAACCATGTACACATGCATCTTGGCTCCTGGTATACTTCCCAGCCCAGTCTGCTTCCCAGCATGCTTCTGGCATGTCAATCTGTCTGGCATGTCAGTCTAGAAATGACAGTTGCCAAAAGCTCTCAATTTATCGAACAAAGACTGGACTCACAACACAGAGCCTGAACCTCTTATAGGGAAGATTTCTCCATGTCGTGCTACACCCAACAATTAGGATGAAACATGCTGGTTTGTGCTGTTGCTGCCTGTTCTGTGCTTGTTCTAGGAATAAAGAGATCGAGAACATCTGAAGAAGTCAAATGTGTTTACCTAGCAATGAATTTATACACAGCAGTCCCACCTCATCATCACAGAAACCTTCTTGATTTGAGGGATGCACAGGGAAATCAAAAAAAGGAGCCTCATAGTTACCCCACAAATGTTGGAAGACTTCTAGGGAAAAGTACAGCCCATATCAAAGATAAGATGAAGGATGATCAGAAGAAGGGAACATTTTAGCTGACCACATGCAGACAAACAAGTCCAAACCTTCCTCCTTCCAGCTGAACTTACTCTTGCACTGCCTCAGAGCTGCCCCAAACATACCTGTACTTTGTCTCTCCGGCTGTGGCAGGCCACCTTGCAGGTAGCTACTGAAGACAGGAGAGGACACCAAGGGGCACCTCTGTTTTCCTGAGGAGCTGCTCAGGAGCAGCTGCTGGCAGGAGGCATTACTGCCCAGCTAGTGTGGAGGAGCCAAGCAGCCCCGTGGGAAGCCTGTGTGGCCGCATCCTGCCTGCCTGCTCCAGGAAGAGCGCAGGGGTGTGCAGGGGTGCTGGGAACATGCAATCTGCTGCAGCTTCTCGTCCAGTACGCATCCAGCCATGAACTGGACCGCTGACCTCCTAAGTCCCTCTCCTGAGCAGCTTATCCCACGCCTTGTCTCAGTATTGCTCGTCTCCTTCCTTCTCCCCAGAGCTCCAGCGCGCTCAGCGGAGGCATCCAGCCAGTGCTGTCAGTTCTGCAGGTTACGCTTCCCGTCCCACGCACTGCTACTTAGTGAGGCATAAAATACGTTCCCTGGCTATCTGCATCTGCTGCAGATGTCCTTTGCCAGAGAGCTGCAATTTCATACGTAAAGCCTCTAAATACAAACAATGACTGCTTTTAACCTTTACACTGGTTTTTCGTTTCCCGAAGGATTTTTGCTGTTGTCAACTTAATCGGAGCAGTACTGACAGCAACAGGAGAGCTCCAACTTACACAGACATCTTTCTATACGCTCACAGTCGCAGTTGCCATACACTTGCCCAGTCCCAGATACCCCAGAACAGATATCCACCCAACACAGATTTCAGTGTCCAACTGACCGAGTTCTGACAATGGTTCCAGATGTCTAAACCATGGTTCGGGAAGCTGAACTTGTCCAGGCCTTGGGAAAGCCTGTTCTTAGAGCCCAGGTGGCCAACATCTGCCCCAAACTGCTTCCTTAGCCTTCAGCTGAGGCCTGGAAATAATTAACACAAACAGCTCAGAGCCGGAGATGCAAAAGGAGAGTGGCTGGACTGATAGCTAGCCTAACTCAGAAGGAAATGTAGGAGTGTCCGACTTACTCACAGTTACCTGAGTTGCTATTTTTCATGGCATAAGTTGAAGGAGCAAAAGTGTTTTTCAGTGAGGACTTTTCAGCAAGCTATAGATGTTTTTAAGGCTTCATCTGCTTTTCTTAAGTGCTTGATAGGTTTGTAAAGCTAGACAAAGCACACACAGCACTGAAAATCTGTTATTCTCCTTTACCTTTCCCATATTTAGCTTACTATTAACTGTGTGTCCAGCAAGCTAGAAAATCAGATTCAAACATACTGTGCTGACATACAGACATATAGAAGCTCATATAAACATATGTACAATTATATGTAGTGTATGTTCTAGGCCAGAACAGTATAGTCGCAAGATCTAAATAAACAGTAAGGAATGTAACAGGACACCAATCAGATCTGTTCAGCATAAACGATGGAGCTTGCATTTCCTCTCATCTTAAATGATTAACCTCACACATTATGCTTGATAAAGATCCAAACATTTCATTACTTTGTATTATTAATAATAGTAAAATTAGATCGCTTTTTGTCATGAGATACCCTGTCCAGGGATCTGGAAAACTCAATTTAACTACAAGGCTGTTTCATTAGATGTAAAAATTAAGCTAAAGACAAGACGCTATGGTTTTTGAAAGAAAAAGTAGCTTAATGAAGGGTTTATATGACACAGAAGGAGGTAAAGAAAATACCCCCCAAAGAAGCATTGAACAGCGATTCCACCTCTTGCCCACCAAAAGCAACGTGCCTGCGACCGCTCTGGTGGGTCCCGGCGCGGGGGCCCGCGTGGGCCGGGCGCGAGCTGGCACGGCGGCTCCCTGGCTCTGAGTTTGCTCAGCACTTAGCAGCAACAGGCTGGGATTGCTGTGCGAGGCTGTAATTCAAAGCATTAATTAATACATAGCATTAGTCGCCACAGGGGCACCGTCAATGTGAAAACGCCTCAACTTTGAAATAACGAGACAGAGTAGTTCGAGCGCCTGCGCTGGTTTATGCCTGTCCTGCTTCCCTCCAGTAGCAAACGTACAAACCGGCTGCGCACACGAAGCAGAAAGGAAGTTGACTAAAGAAAAATACTGCCAGGTGGACAAAGGGAAAAAAATGTGTAAAACGGGATAAGAAAGCTGAAACAATCACTGCGGGCAGGAACTCTGCGCTGAACGTCGTGTCCAGGTGGCGGGTTGCCTTCGCTGCGGGTGGCAGAAGAGGGGCAGCAAGAAGGGACCCGGCCAAGGTCAGAGCGCCGGAAAACGGCCCGAGCGGAAAAGCACCCTGGGGGCCCGGCGAGCGCCGCGAGGAGCCCCCCGCCGCGCCGCTGGGCGCCCGCCAGCGCGTTGGCAGGCACAGCAGCTAGGGCAAGGGCTGTGGAAAGTCTGAGTATTTGTTTTTCAACCGTTTGTGCTTACCTGTTTTTGTGGAAGCATTTCAGAAACCCTGTCGATGCCTATGGGGCTGTTTAGTGGTCTGAAATGACTGGGAATAACATAGGAACCAATAGCTGCAGCTCAGTTCCTACATAGCGGGAGAGTGTGAGCAGACCACACCTTACCCAACGTTAGTCCCACGGCAGGAGACAGAAAAACCATCAGAGAAACTTGGATCTACATGAGTAGGTTGATTTCTGTCAATCCAGCCTGTAGCTTTTATTTCCAGAATGTCTTCCTGCCATCACATATTTTTTTTTAAATAGTTGATGCCACTTCCAAACTGTGTTTGTGTCACTCCCAGAAGCGTTAGTTTCTCTAATATGTAAAATAAAATACATCCTGAATGACTGTTAACGTTAGCAATGGCCATGAATTCATTTACTGTCATGGTGGTGTAGTTTTACTGCTAAATATACCCAAGAGCCACCCCATCTGCCTCCTGGCCCTGGCCTTCCAGCAGAGCCCAGCTGCGCGACTCGGACTAAATGGACTTCCCACCTAGCCGAGCTTCTATGAACACTGGTGTTAATGGACACAAACACCCTCTGCTTTGAAATACATAAGTGCTTTTCACAGCTGAGTAACTCCAGTCAGCACTGCCCAGGCTTACAGCTGTACCAGAAAATAAGTCAGAAAAACCCAGCCTGCTGCCTACTAAAAGTTACATGCTTTCCATCATCCTCTAAAAGGACGCTCTGAATAGGGACTGGCATACAAGTCAGGGCACTAATACAGAAAAACTGAGTCCTTCTTTCTTTTTAACTCCACTGAAATGCGCCATAAAGCAAAAAGAGTAAAAGTGGAGAAAACAGCATACAAAGTGCTCAAATGTATGGACGGTCCCCTTTAAAAACATTACTTGACATATATGCATATATACCATACATGTTAAAACTGCAGTAATTAGGAATCAAATATTTTTTAAACATTTCAAGACTTATAAAAATAAAAAAAGTGAGACCTCCCCCACAGATTTTTCCACAGGTGAGAAACACAACATTTTATTTGCAAAGGTGTATCTGAGGGAAAATGTCTTTTAAATAGCTAACATATCTCCAGCACACACTTAACCACATCTCACTTAGCTTCTTACAGCAGTCTAGTAATACATGCTCTTCTACGCAGAACCCTCTGCTTTCTTTAGCTGCAGCTGTTTTGCTGCGGTTGCTGCTGAAGAACATGTTTTAGCGCACTATTGCCCATAAACACGACAGGTATTAGGGGGGTTCTTGGAAGTCCAAAACGACATGACTTATCCTGTGCTACAGTTCGTTCCTTTCATTAAAATAATAAATCTCTTTTAGGAATACAGTTCCGTATAAATATCATGAGATCTGGCCTTAATATACTCAGCCTTATAATTAACACCAACTTCAGTGTGTATGAAGGCTAAGAGGTCTCTGGGGTTCTTGATCAGGGAATAACTATTTAAGGACTAGATTTATGCTGTATTACAGCTGTGTATTTAAAAGGGTCCCTGGGCTCCAGCAGTTCGGTTCTAAAGTACTTTAAGGGGATCTTCTCGCAGCACAGAGGGCTTGCCCGAGCCCCTTCTCTCGCATCAGCCTGGCTGACAGGGCAGGGTTGAGATTCCAGGATCATTTCTAACCAGCTCTTGACTACGCAGAAGAAAGCACCAGAGACTCAACATACCCTGAGGTTGTAAGATGGCATTAAAAAAAAAAAAGTTCCATTGAGAAACTACTGCTGGGATTTGATTTGCCACCATTTCCCATTGGCATTTCTGGGAATTTTCCTCTTTATAAATAAAAGCTATTTTAAAGTAAAGCATCTTGCTTGTACATTTTCTTGTACAATCTAATGAAGAAGACTGCATAAAAGCTATTTAGAAAATAAAGCTCAATCAAATCTAATGGACAGGCCTTGGATCTGTGTTGCAATCACAGTGACCGAGATCGGTGCCCTCCAGAGCAACAGGAGCTGCACAAATACACAAAATGAGCAAAAGCTACCAAGACTTACAATTTCAACCACAAACTATTGTAGTCAGCCAGACACTTAATCTTTGCCATCTGTGAAACGGGAATACAGTCTATAGCTGCTTCCTTGAAGAGCTGTTCAGAGAACATACATAGTAACATTTAAAAAACATTATGTGTATGTTAGACATTGCTGTTCCTAAGAGCGTTTTCCTGCTAGCTATTGTGAGGCCTGACTCACTTCACGGCCTTTGGCAAGATGCTTATCTTTGTCCTTTCATTTATGTTTCTAGCCCAGTATCCCAGAACAAGCCCCTAGCCTATCTAATACGGTATCCTGCCTCCAGCAGTAGCTAATAGCTGATGTTTCAAAGGAAGGCAATCTTGTTAACAGAGAGAAAATATAGTTCCTGACCCTTGAAGGCAGGCGGGCTGAGCCCTGAAACTTTTGATTTATTCTTCCTGCTGATGTTGGTTGCTTAGCTACAAATACTCTCAATGCTCATATAAGGCTCTCTCCCTTACTCCTCCTCACCGCTATGGTTTAAGTCCAGCCACAGTTTATTTTTCCTGAAACCTAGGTGATGAAATTTCATGTTGATGTTACATCCCAAGTGCAGAGTGCCCTCCTCCCTCGCAAACGCCTGGGTAACTTCCATTAGCATTAATAGCTTCATTCCGTGGAGAGACCCGTCGCCTTTCAACACGCAAGATGGGCAGCAGTGACAGCCGAACACCCAGTGCTGATGTGGGAGCACTCTTAGAAAAGAAAAAGGAAAGAAAAGAAAAGAAAGGAACAAGCCTGAGCAATGCAACCAAACCTGTAGCTAAAACAGAACTGCTGGCAGCTTATTCCGTGGCCGGTCGAACGTTTGAGCCAATGCCTCGAAACTAGACGGGTCTCTGGACAGTGCTCAGATGTAGAGGCCATGTGTATTTTGTCCTCGCACGATAGTTGGAGGGCGCCCGGGTACAGGACCTGGGAGCAGACGAGCCTGGATGGGCTCCGCCGGTTCAGGTTGGCCCTAACGACGGGCGAAGCGTCCTGCACGCGAGCGTGCCCGGCAGATCTCCCGCTCCCCTCTCTGCGCGTGCTCCGGCTGCCTGCAGAGCACGTGGCCCCAGCCCCACAGCCCCTCCTGCTGCGGGGTCTCTCGTGTGGCTGCTCTGGCATCTCAGCGCTGGTCGAAACGGAGCTGCGGCCACCATCTCCGCCTCCCACGCTGGGCTCCGCTCAGGTGCCGGGCAGGAAGAGCCACCGCCAGGTGACGCGAAGCGACAGGGGACAACGGTCCAGTCTCAGGGCTAAACAGAACCACTGCTGCAGCAACAACCTCTCGGAAGTATTCCCTAGGAAAACAAAGAAATCCGACGCGTACGGTGACAACTGCCAGCTCCAGCTGGCGGGGGCGGGAGGGTAACGGAACTCAACCTTTTTTCTTCCTGTCTGCTCAAATTAGACAACAAAGGGCAAAACCCTCCTCGGGACGAGGGACACGGGTCTGGTGTCACCCCTCCTCGGGATGGGGGACACAGGCCGGGTGTCACCCCCTCCTTGGGATGGGGGACCTGGCCAGCCGGCGGGCTCCGCAGCCCCGGGCCGCGCTCGGAGCAGCGCCGGGAGCCTCGGGAGCCGCAGGCAGGGAGCCGGCAACGCCGCCAGCTCTGCCCGCGCCAGCGGGGTGCTCAGAGAACACGTCCGCTCCGCTCTGGTTTTGCTTATTTACTAGGAAGGCATTAGCTGCTGCAAGTTAACGTTTGAAAAATGCTTGGCAACCTCTCACTAAACACTGCAGAGACATCAGAGCTGTGTCAAGGGTTAATAAGGGTTTTACATTTCCATTACGTTTCACCCTCTCTGCTTCGTATGTTAGGAGACACATATATGCACAGCTATGTTTATATACATACAAACAAGCAAGTGCAATTCCATAAAGGAGGCCAGGGAGGCTAGCTGGAGCTTGGGGAAAGGACAGCAGCTGACCTGACACTGCCATCGGCTTTACAGGCCACGTGCAGGCACCTAGAGCTGGTTTAAACGCATGTTGCCATTGCACAGCCCCTTTAAAGCACCTGGGAGTGCTTGAAAGCCTGGGAGTAGAGCAGAGCTGCTCTTCCGTGCTGCTGCGTAAATGCTGAAATGAAGACCTAGAGCTTAAGCCAAAGCTCGTTTGGTCCCTGTGAATCTCGGTGAAACCCGAAGAGGAGCTCTGGCGCTGCTGCTTCTTTTAGCCCCCAGGAACCAAGCAGTATCCCAGCTCCTCACAGGCCAGAGCTAGAAGGCAAATTATTACGTGACCCCCAAATGACTGGCTAGGAAGCAACTGGCAAGTGCAGGGAACTGTTACTGCTGTCCAATTCTGATGACTAAAGGCGGGAGCAACTTGGCATGTTTGGGGCTAGCAATCCTTCATGTTTGGTGAGCAGATAACAGAGGATACAGGAGTGCTGGGAGTCAAGGGTCTCTTTATCAGATTTTTTTTTATTGAACAACCTGGCAATGATGCCAAGAGAGAACCAGAAAGCTCCAGTCAGCACTGCACTGCAATCAGTGATTAATTTGTTGCAAGACGCTTTGCTTGCTGTACATGACAGAGCTCATAAATTCTCATTTTTATTGATGTTGTCCTGGCTGTAGGGGCATGCTGGAAGAGGCTGGCTTGTGCTGCTGGCGTACTGGACAACTACCTGGGGACCATCAGGAAAGCGTAAGCAAGCTGAACCATTGATGCCATCTGACTGGGGTTAAGCCCAATTTATCAAGGACACAGGCTCCGTATCCAGCTCCCTCCACATGCACAGATGCACGTGCGCACACACACACGCACGAGACGTTCCTGCCTGCTCAGAGCAGCTCTCCTCTCTGAACCAGCAGCTGCAGGCTGAGGCTTTAACTCAGCAGCACCCCAGCGGGGCTGCCGCCGGGCGCTGCTCAGAGCACGCTCCCTTCGGTGCCCCTCCGATGGCTCCCAAAAGAGACTGTAATTTAGCTGACACCAGCCTCAGGAGCTCTGCAAGGCCAAGTCTGTGGCACTCCATATAAAGAAACAAGGAGCCCCGTGAACCTGGTTACCTATCTGCTCCGTGTATTGGTCCACCGGTACGTCCCGGGGAGGAGGCAGCTCTGGCGTTTCTTTCTCTCGGCAGGTCCTATACGAACGAATGCCCTCAGCTCCGTGCACGAGTTAGCCTGGAAACCCACTACGCCCAGCATAACGAGCCACCCCCGGGAGCACAGGCTCCTCAGACCTTGAATACTGTCCTCGGTATTCCGTATGTTCTTCGGTATCGCTTTTCCCTAGACACCGCCCACCCTTCCCGGAGCCAAACGTCCCCAGGGGAGAGCCTGCGCGTCCATGCGGCCGGCCCTTCCCCGAGCTGCAGCATCCAAGCGCACACAGCACTAACGGGGCAGCTGGACGAGCGGAAGAGGTGAAACAGTGGAGGAACGGCGGTCGCTGGGAAGCGGCGTGCACCGTGAGGGTCAGCACCGTGACTGGAAAGACTGACCGAATCTCACCTCGGGAGACTTCTGCCCTCTCCCACGGGATGGCACCTGCACTGGCACCACGCTGCACAACGCCTTTGAGAACGTTCACGTCCAAAACGTTAGTCAATCACGCTGCAGGATATGACAAACTGCTCAGAGGCTTTGTTAAAGCTTCTCTATTATTTTATCGGTCTAGCTCTTGTTTTTCTTGTCTTTGCTGTAAATCTACTGGCTGCAGCCCAGTCTGCATCCTGCCTTTTACTGGGAAATTGAGTATGCTGAACCTCCCGTCGCAGCAGGGCAGAGTTTACCACCTGTCACTGCAGCAGTCTTAACGAAACGCGGAGCATGTCGAGCACTGCCGGGACTGCTCGCCCCCGTGGCCCGCCTGGGACGCGTGGCGAGCACAACGGCACCCGGCGGGGGACTGTTACCGGCTCCATGAACGGGCTCTGCTCAGCCAGATAAACTGCACAGCCTACACACACATGCTTCTCCGGTGCAGAAGTTACGAGCACTGAACAGGACTCTACATCTTCCTGCGTCTCGGAGGTATGGTATGCTCCTACAAACCTGACTACAGGAAAGCATGGGTGAAAGGGGCTATCCAGGCAAGACGAGCAGCAGTCACAGGCGTGCACCCCGCTTGCGCCCAGCAGAGCTGGCAACGCGGCCCCAAGTCTGGCTCGTGCCGCGCAGGGCACCGGGGTGCAGCTCTTCAGGGAGGACAGTAATTCTTCTTATTAAAATCTATCATCAAATTGCAGATCTCTGAAACGGTGAAAGTCGAAGAGAAGCAAGTAAGGGAAGGATTCCTGTACAATACCTAGTGGAGCTGAGGGAACATCTTAGATAAAAAAGGTGTTATTCCCATCACTTTCTGCAGATGGAAGCTCACAGAATTACTGCCTGCTTTCTCATCCCACTCACTACCTTTCCAGTCTCCCAAATATGCACCCTAGGGCCACAAAAGCCTCGTAAGCTGCTGTGCTAAAACGAGAGCCACACAGGCAGCTGCCGCTCAGCCGTGCCGGGAGCAGCCCGAGTTCAGGCTGCGCCGGGAGGAAACGGCGGCGCTTCCTGCCGAGCTGCGAGTCCCCTTTTGTTTACAGAACCGCTTTTTCACCCACTCCACTAACCTCTCCCTGTTCATATTGCCACTAACGAGGCCATGGGAGGCAGTTCAGCCTCGAAGGAGTCCGAGTTATTTTCACAAGCCCATGGCAGACCTCTTCTCCCAAGCGCTGCAGCCATTCCTTGGGCCACCTCCCGCTAACTGCTGCGTGGCGAGACGAGGGAGGGTGCCTGGAGCCCCGCAGCAGCACGCGAGCTTAGCCCAGCACAAACGCCACCCTGCTAGCAGTCCTGTAGGTCGAGTCTCCCACAAAACACCCAGGGCCAACCCTGCTCCATGTGTGCTGCTCAATGGAAAATGATGGAAAACGATGGCCGGGAATCAAAACGAAGTCACGTCAGTTTACCGCTAAACATTAACGTGATTCTTAATTATCATTTGCTACATCAAGCTACAATTTAATGAGAACAAACACAGAGGCAGCCGTGACCTTCCCCTGCTCCGCTCTCCTCTCCATCCACCCTTGCTGCGAGCCGCGTTCCCCGGCCCTGCCTGGGGCGATGCTCCCTGCCGCCGCAGCTCATCAGCGCAGACTCCTGCTCACAGATCTGAATGAAGCGTGTCTTAATATAAGAATTTATCACTTCAGTTATAGTTAGTTGCTCTTAGTTATACATGTTGTTATAAACTTGCCTCATTTTGCAGTTATTGTTTACTGCACTTATTGAATAATGAATAATCCAAAAGCCAAGACGGATATTGCAGCTGTTTAAAATACTATGAGCAACGCTTGCCACCCGGATGCTTTTTGGAAAAAAGAGATGGGAGGAAGGAACTGTGTATGGAGCCTAACGAGAACACAAATGCTTGCCAGACTTCAATTTGAAGTACTTTCTTTCTGTTTCAACAAGAACTTTTTCTGCAGGCTCTGGAAAGAGCAGAACTGGACAACTGTAAGGGAAGCTGGGAGAGACTAACAGTAGAGGAGGAGCAGAGAGAGAAGTGGAACCAACCTATCTCCTTTTACTCAGAATGAAACATGAAAAGGAAACAAATTGCATAAAGGATGACTAATAAAGACAGCTTTAAAAATCACTTCAGAGTTAGTCTTTTCAGGTTCACAGCAGGGATGTCAGGAAAGGACATCCAATTTCATAAATCACATAAGTTTTAGTACATCTCCCTTTAAAGTCAGCTGTGCTGCACTCGCACCACGTACACACCCGCCTACACACACCCAGGACTGCTTGCAAACACCCTCTATTCTGTTCCACCGCTGATTCCCTTTTTCAGTCGTACAGAACTTTTAAATTCACTTTGAAAAATCGATTAAGGCTGTGTGCAACAACCTGCCCATCTGCAGGCTTTGCTCCGTGGCTGCAGGCGAACTGCCTACCTGTGTGCTGGGCTCCCAAACCCGTGGATCCCCTTTGCTAGAGGTTCAGGGTCCAGAGTAAACAGCATTCAAGCAAATCGTTATTCCATTTGATTGCTGCTTCTCTCCTTCCCTCCCCATGAACGCCGAGAGAAAGCGCTGAACGCTCCTTTTTTTTGGCAGATGACTGAACACAGAGGTTGGCTGGAGGCGCAGCTGCCGCAACCCCCACAGGCTGCAGTCACAGGAAACGGCGCAAACATCTGCACCGCCGAACTGACTGACAGACCTCGGGAGAGCTCTCTTCAGAGCAATCCAGCATTTGAAAATCCACCACACCGCAGGATGCTGCAGCCCCAGCAGTCCCCACCAGCTGAAACAATGAGCCGGAAAGCCTGCTTTCTCCATGTCTACTCCCTGGCCCCTTTTTAGAAAGCAACATATGAATTTAAAAGATTTTAAAAGTCTAGCTTTCCAAATCTGGATCATTCACTTCCAGAGCAAGTTCAAGAATGCACAGGAAATACTTTGTCATTGCAACTCCCTGTTAATTCGGCAAGTCCTGGTGAACTACCGAAAAGAAAGGTAGGTAGAAAACTACCGGACACTTACCCAAGGCTCCACAGGACAGAAAAGAAGATCAGTATGGAAAAACAACTTTGGGATCCCAGGAAACTCAGCTCCTCCAAGAGCAGTGCGATTCCATCGCCCTCGGCGCCTCCCTTGCTCGGGTCTGCACGGCTTCTACTACTCAGCTGGCTCCAAACTGCTCTCAGCCTCCTGGACTGCCCGACTTCCTCTGCAGCTGATAGCAGGATTATTAAAGTAAACTGACTATTGCCCTTTGTGAAGGGAGGTGGAGGAGAGGGAAGCTCAGCCCCTTCCTTTCCTTTGTAATTCAAAGCCTTCCTCGAGGCTCGCTCCTCTGGAGGAGAGGCATCTGCTCCCAGCCCTTCCCCTGCTGCCGAGGAGCTCGAGGAGCTCGCGCGGGTACTGGCTGCCGTCCAGGCTGAAGAGGCTGTGCTGCACCTCAGGTTTACACGACAAAGCAGCTCATTCCTAATTATACTTAATCTAGCACGTTTCTTTATGCTATATAACTAGCGCAGTAGAGCAAAGTATGGGTAAGAAATGAGAGAGTCTGCACACATGCACAGGCTCTGCTGTTTGCTCCTCCAGTTAGTTTTAAGATTTCACTAGCAGGTTCCCATCCATTTCCAAAGCGTCATCTACTCACCGTCCCTACGGGGGACACGCGGCCCATCGGCAGCAGCAAGGAGAGGACGCTCCCGGGAGGATGCCGGCCGCACCAGAGGAGCGCGGGTTTCCCGCGCCTCCCGAGCTGTGCTGCCCGCTCCTGAAGCCCATCATTAAAATGTCCAGACTCTTTCATACACAGTTGCATCCGGATTGGGCAGCTCTGTTCTTTATTGCTTCCTGAAGGTAGTTAATCTTTAAAGCTGAAACTATAAATGTTGTCAGCTTTGCTTGCAGCCTCCTTCTCTTGGTATTTATAGTTCTCATTTTTAATTATGAAAAGGTAAACACAATCCAGGCATACAGGAATTAAAGGACATTTTCCTCAAGTCCTCCAGAAACCTAAACTGCCATTGCATTAGCCACACCTAGTGTTATAAGAAACTCTAGTCCCTGATGGTGACAGAGCTCCTATCTCCAGTGTACTTCAACACTGCACAACGACCTGGCAAGCAGCTGCAGTTCAGCAGATTTTAGTTCACCTTGTCAATCAGAAAATTTTGGTAAATTACAGAAATAAAAGAGAGGAAAAAAAGACAGTATTTTGGTTGAATGCCCACAGCTCTTCCTTTTTCCTAAAACCAACCTGCTTGAGGCAGCATTTTTCAGTCATTCCTGACGGCAAATCAGGAATGCTGATGACCACAAGCAGTAGGAACTGTCATATTATCTATTTCAGCTGTTTTTACCATTCCCCAAGCTAAGGAAAAAGGGCCCAAGAGCTCCTGCTACAAACCTGGGTCACTGCGCCACAGGAGAGCACTGAGCAAGGCCTGGGTATTTTTTTGAACATTATCTTTTTGAGAGAAATAACTGGAAAGGCGGAATCACAAAATTATTTTCAATTACATCTCTGCTCAATGGCCCAATCTTAGGCTAACAGCTTGGCTGAGTCTTGTGCACAATCACAGTCTGTATTTCACTATCACTCCAATGCAAAAAAGCATCTTTCTAATCTATCAAGTGTAATTTGCACAGCTGGCTCTTGAGACATGCACTCCTTTAAATCGGGATCTTGTTTAACCCAGGCTCAGTTGCTGCACCAGAGCCCACACTATACCCAGCGCTGATAGACAAGAAACGAATGCTTTGTGTAATACCCACAACAAGGCAACTGTGGCAGCCACAGGTCAACAGAAAAGGAAACATATCTCAGGATGCGTATTCAGAAAAATAAACTGGAAGACAGTAAGTGGGTGCCAGATCATTATTCTGTGTTAGCTGTTTCCAGGCCAAATCCCACTTCCACTGAGATCCGGTGGTTAAACTTGCACTGCTTTCGCAGGAGCAGGTTTTGACACTCAGTAGTCTGATATAGTCCTGTTTGCTGTTAAAAATGGAGTAACACTCTGCTATTAGCCTGAAGAGCAAGAAACTCTACGGGAGAGATGAAGAGCACATATAAATTATGGTTATTTGACCTAAGTTCAGCAAATACAAAATGACAGCTCTATTCCCAGCACAAGGATGTACAAAAAGTAAAAATAGAAGCTTTAAGCGTTAAATGATCTGTCTTAGCATGTCACTGTTTTAGAGTGATGCCACCTGTTCTGGTAACACCCTGACTTACCCTAAACATTTTAGGAAGTCAGAATACTTGTGGCCTTCAAAAGCCTTTGTGTTCACAAACTTAAATCACTACTGTTTAAACCTGTGCAGGCCTAGAAGTGCTAGCTCCATATGGAATAACTTGATTTTTTTTTCCACAGAAAACATGGATTTCAAAGCCACTGAGTTACTGACTATAATTTCTGCTTAATTAGCACCATTTCCGTGGCAAGGCCTTATCCTGCAGCAAATCTTCTGCTTGTACTGTACTTTGCAGCCTCCTTCTATTCCACTGTATTTCACAGAGATCTTTCATCAGTGAAATGGATTAGCCCAGATCCCAAAGTAGTCCTTCCCAAGTTCCTCGGACTATGGGAAATTCCTCCCTCTTGTCCTGACAAGCTGACAACTCTTCCTACACATGTAGTTTATTATGGATATTATGTAGCACAGCTCCTTCGTCCCCTTAAAATGTCACCGCTCAAACCCATGTAGTCTTTGCAAAATACAAAGAAATATACATATTTTAGACCAGACTGGGATGAAAAGGCCAAGTAATATCATGTAGCGTAATCTAAGAATAAATGCATTTGCAGCAAATAATCCACCTGTACCAAAACCATCTAATTGTTGGGAGGCTTCAGTTAAATTCTCTTCAGAGGTAAAAGCTCAGAGCAAATATAAGAATCACCTTGGAAGCAGCCATCTCGGGCTCTCTACAATCCTCCCATTTCCTGGGATCCCTTCCCTGCTACCGAATCTGTGTTGGGTGGACGATCAGACAGGCAGACTGTCAAGCATGTCAGAACTCAGCTTAACTATGGCCTTAAGGCAGTACTAGAAGGTGAATGTTAAATGACAGGACTAAAACATGGACAGTCTGAACTATGACTGGTAAAAAAAATGCCAACTAAACAAACAAAAACCCAAACCCTCAAATACATGTCTACATTGTTGCAAGACACGAGGAGCTTGCTTTTATTTTATATTAAATTATTACAAGTTTGATCTAACTCCACTCATGCTCTTATATACATTGGCATAATAGACTAAAAATTGACCCAGCATCAGCTATTCCCTGTCTTAGGAATTACTTCCAGCTGCTAGTGCCTCAGGAGGTCCACGAGAGCCTGGGAGAATGTATCCATCTGCACACTTATCTCTTCATTTCAGACCATTCATCACTCTTGGCCTGGAAGCAACAGTTAATTTACAGTGACTCAATGTCAAGATGGCAGTTTAAAATCCTCTTGAGGATTGCCCTAGGAGAAGATTTTGTCCGGGCTCTCTGTAGCCACTATAGATTCAGCTGAGTCTCTTTTTAAGTCACTTAGTTTTAGAGCAAGATGGAAAGAGAAAAAGAGGGAATACCTGCTACACTGTATCTAGCGCGCTTCCAAAACCAGTGAAGGACTGTCTCTGCAGTGCGTTCTTTTGGGATTTCAATGGTCATAGAAATTAAGAGACAGAAAAGAATACATGGTCAGATAGAAAATCAGTGTGCAATGGAGATTATTTTCCTATGGTTTATTATTTTGTCCAGACTAGATTTAAATGACACATGGAAGTAGGAAATACTTCCAGCTTAGAGCGGAGGAAAAGCACATACGCTCGGGCTAACGTAACAGATTTGACCTTCCTGAAAAAGTAAAGTCACAATCAGAACTGTCCCCCCAACTTTCCAAATGGTAATCTAGATAAAATCCACAGAAAGGACTACTCTGAGTAGAGCCAACCAGAAACTAAATATCGATCCTCTTTTTTCTTCTCTTCTCTCTCTCAAGTTAGTTTGGACCTGACTTTATCTTTTCATTTCAAGAATTTTGCTTATCACATTTTACTAAAGATAATAGTCCTTGCTGTTTATCAGGGACAATCTCCATCTAATATTTTGCAAAGCAATTCTTCAAAAAACTTCAAGTTCCACCATAAACAACGGCTGACACACCATCTAGGTACATCACAAGGCGTCTAAAGAGGGTCTTCACAGGCAGAACGCTGCTACAAGCCTGCCTCTGCTGCAGATAACAAGGCTGAGACGATGACAGATTTCCTTCCCTCGCAGCCAGGACTGGCTCCTTCCAGTTGGCTTTCCCTGTTTATCCAGGACGCTGGGAGAGGGCAGGCACCAAATACGCAATTAACTGGCAGTTTGCAAGAGCATATTGCCTGAAGATAAACAGAGTGGGTGATCATGTCATATGTAAAATGGCCGAGTGCTGCAGATGTAGAGTTGACCCAGTTTTCTTTTTAAAAAAAAGTGAATTTTTTTTTTGTTCTCTAAAAATAATTGTATTTAAATGAATACCCCCCCATTTTTTTTTTTGCAGAGTCCCTCTGTCCTTTAAATATTTTGTGTATGTAAACCATTCCAGGTTCTTCTTTAATCTGAAAGTATTTATTAAATTAAGAGTTTACTAAAAACTTTTACTGCTGACATCAGTGGAGCATTTCACCAGGAGAACATTTTTTTGTGCCGCAACACAAAAGTATGTTCTGGTGTGGTGCTAATGGCCTTTGCTCTTCTCGGAGGGTGTTCTGCAAACAGGAAAAGACAAGACCCCAAGCTACTGGATCTGACTCTACCTGGAAATCAGATGATATGAAAAGGAACAAAACTATCAGGACAGACACAGGAGTGGGAAGGGGATCAGGTTTGAAGACTGCAGGTGAGAAATGGTTATTTAGGGAGGACCGGAAACAGGGATGGGGAATGACCCTTGGGAAATGGAGAGCGTTGTGAGTGGAAGGGACAGGCCATGCCATGGACTGTTTCAGCTTCCATATTCAGGTGTTGTCAGAAAGAAAGGCACAAAGATGAGCTGAGGAAATAAAAATGGTCAGGAAGAAGACAGAATGCTTAGGAGATCTGGATACACACTGGGGAAAGTATGTTCAGGGCCTGAAAGAGAAGGGAAAAGGAAACTTGAACATGATGCTACAGAAGTTCTGCAGCTTGGAAGCCTTTAGAAGGGCTATGACACGATCAGAGCAGCAGCACAGATGGCTGGATCAAGTGCAAGGCACCAGCGTAAACCAGAAAAGCTCTCAGTATCAGGAGAAAGGGTGAAACAGAAGAAAAGTCTTAGATTAGAATTTTGGACTTAATATTCTGCAAACATACCCAAGGCCCAAACAGCTACCAGGCTTGATAGGAACAGGCATCGAGAAGCAATGACCTCACAGGACGAAAGGACACTCAGCTCTCCCATTTTTCATATTTAGTGCTATAAAACTGAAAACTAAAGAATGTGACAAATTTCTCACTTCATTTTACTGAGACCACGTTGTCATTAACATTACTGCTTGATTGAGTAAGAAAACACGTCATGGCCTGGCAGCTCCACTGTGAGGGACAAAACACGCAGATTGTACCTGCCTCGACCAACGTGATGACTTAAAAAATTCCTCCCTGGGAATTACTGATCCCATGGAGAGATTCTTACAGCATGCTTTGACCTGTTCCTTGTTATTTTGCTTATTGCTTTCACTCTGCCCTCAGCCTAGGCTGTGAACTGAGAGTTGACACTTTCACATGCATTTTGTAGACCACATTCTTCCCTCTTTTATGCCAGTGTGATTCCAAAGTAATTCTTCATGCAGGATTCAGTCCAATTTAACTTCCTGAATGCCAGGCATTAACCAGGTGCCATTGCAGCTAGTGTTGTAAAACCATGGCAAAAAATGCAGTAGCATTTTTTTAAATCTTCTTCTTTTAGATCAAAGTTTCTGTATTTGGGTACCTAAAATTAGCTACCGAAGTAAGTGACACGTTATTCAGAGATGCAGAACTTTCATTGACTTTAATGGATTCAGCATTCCAGAAAAGTAGGCCACTTACTTATGTACCTAAATAAGGTTTTGCATGCCTAAGTTGAAGAAATTAAGATTGCAAATGATGACCTTATGTTTTAAGAATCCTGAGAAACTTCTGCACCCATCAGTACACTATTCCCTTTATCTCTGTTACTTGCAGCAAGTCTCATTTGAGAGACAGATTTAAGCCGTAAATGTGCCTTTAAAATTTCTTGCAATAAGGTCTTCTGTATTTAGCAAAACACTTAGCCACAAGCTTTATGTCTTCCTGAAGAGAAGCACTTTACTGAATCAAGGCTAATAGCTTTCTCATATCCCTTTGGTTGAGATGAGGAACAAATCCTTTTCTCCCTACAGACGATTTCTGGTCCTGATGGGAATGGCTCAGCAGCCTTGAAGACTGCTTCTGCCTCATCACTTTGCCCTAGGAACCTGCTATAATACCTTACAGTACTTAATTCTTTAAAGCACAGCAAGCTAAACAACACTGGAAAACTGCTTCAAATTCTGCTGCAATCTGCATTTTGGGAAGTAGCGCAGGAGCCTTGCGGCATGCACACCAGCAGCCATGGGGCAGAGAGAGAAAAGAGGCATCAAGAAGCCACAAGGAGACAGAGCAAGAGCGGTCCTGCGGAGGCAGCTGCAAAGCCACGAGCACGATCCTTCCACTAAGGTGGAAGAGACGAGCTCCTTAACCCATTATTTATCTTACAACTTATCTGTTTTCATCTTGTGCCACTGAATGACTATCAACAGACTGCCACTTGGCTGCTTAAGGAAATAGCTGTATAATTTAGCTCTGATTGTTTAAAGCACTTGGCAGGAAACAACAGATAAAAACTGACAGGACTTTCTGCAGTTAACAATACAAACTAATTAAATGAACTACTGCTCAGCGAAATATTGTGATGGGTATCCCCAGATTGAAATGCAATACAAGAAGTGGCAGTGTAGGTTCTGCACCGCAGTCCACTGGTGCTGACATTTGTTAACAGTCAAGACTTTTCTAAAAACTCTATCTAATGTTCTATCAAGTTGTTTATGTTACACACCACTGCATGCAAGTTTGTAAAATTACACTAATTTACAAAATGGCCAGAGAGAAACCACAAACATAATCGAGCTTAGTCCATATCTACCACACTTCCATGCTCCCCCAGCTGCTAGTAGTAGGAGCCGTTCACTTATGCAACCACAGGGAAGCGACAGGGACAAAACGCCTGAACTCGGACTGTTTAACAGCTACCACCGAGCTTGAGCCGCGGTGTGCAGATGTGCTCGTAACGACAACACCGAAGGAATTAGACGGTTCAAGCAGTGCAGGCGTGGAGGATATTGTGATCATCCACCTCACTCCTACAGGCAATTGCTGGATATTGAAGGTTGTTAGGGAGAGCTACTGCCACTATAGGCAGCTGCAGGCACTCTTTTATTTTCCTTTATCTTACAAGCTGTAGCTCAGAGCCTGAATTATTCAAAGCAGATTCTGCTGACAGCTTGGCTGCAGCAGGGAGGCGTGCACACAGCGGCGGTGGTTTTCCACTACGTGTACTGGAGCCCACTTGCTAAATGTGTCTAACCAGACAATTAGCGCAACTCGTTAAGGGCCCGGAGGGCACTGAGGTGGAGCACGATGGGCTGCTCGCGTTCGCCTGTCATCAGGACTGTGGGCGCGGAGGACGGTCAGCAGCCGGCCTGTCCTGGAGACGCAGGCTGTCTCCAAGACGAATGGTTGGATTATCCTGTGGGCTCACCCACAGGCTCAGCTAAGATGATATTCGAAGTCCTAAGGAAACTAATAATAAAAACATTATCAGGGAGGATTTCCCTGTTGTGTATCTTACTGTAGGCATGATAAAATTGACTTGATGTGCTGTGAGGAGCCTCTGTGCACAGAGGTAGGATCAATAACTTAATGATGTATATGGCTGACTTGACACTGCCCTGGGTAACTCCTAAGCCGCAGCCAGGCTGCTGTCTGTCCTGTCTGCCCGCGCTGTCAGCTTACTTTCTGCCTTGGCCACAAGAGAAAGGGACAGAAGCGAGCAGGGTGCAGCTGTCCCCAAAGCTCAAGACCATGTTTCTTCATGGGGTAAAAGAGCATCTTGTCTTTGAGGGGAGTTTTAATGCTTGTTCCAACCCCAAAGTTTGACTCCCACAGTGAAAAATGGCAAAGTTTCACTCACACTGAGAAGAATGGGAAGTTTTCATTTACTGGCCCCAGGTAAAATTGGAAGGGAAATTACCTATGCTTTGTAGAGGAGCCAGCTTTCAAGCAGAAAACTAAAAAAAATTTAAGCAGGAAAGCAGTGTAGATGTAGCAGAGTTCTGCCTGAGTAAAACCAAGCATCCTGGCCAAATTTTTGATTACTATCTCTCCAACTTTCTTGTGCATCTCACCAAAGATCACCCTGACTTCTGGGGAGGAACATGCTTCAGCAACTCCAGGGAAAAAAACGGGCAAACCCCAGAGGGCCACGAGGAGGAGAAATCACGGCAGTGCCGAGGGTCCCGACAAGGCCCCTGCGCTCAAGGTCCAGCGAAAGCCCCTGCTGCCCCTTTTGGTCCTGTTTATGCAGAATTCATCAGATTTGTGGCCTCATGTTACCCCTCTGCACAGAGGTGAATTTATCTTCTCTGAACAAACCTATAGAGACAATATTTTAAAAGCAGTTGCATCTGCTCCTAGCAATGTCTTCCAGCATCAAGATACTGCGTTCCTCAATACTCCAAGCTAAAGCTGCTCAAGTGAACAAGATATATGCCAGATTCAGCATTTCTAATGGTAGCTGACATTGCCAGCACAGATAATCAGACGGGAAGAAGTCCCCAAACAAGGAGACTAATTAAAAAAAGCATAACTGACACTGGTATATAGCTTAAAAGATTTAAAAATAAAAACTAAAAACATCCTCATCCCCAAAACAGAAGGTACAAGAAAGATCTTTACTTTCATACAAAGCAGAGTTAATTTTAAAAAGCAAAGGAATTTTTAGAAAATCATGGTCACACATGGATCTTTTACATGTATCTATATATCTGAAAGTCGAGGCACTGGTTTCAAATTCCATTTGAAATTTTAAAGTTTACAGATATTTCCGAATTGATTAAACTAGAGTTTCACAGGAAAAGACAAAAAAGGGCAACTAGATCAGATTACAACTTTCTATATGGTAATAGACAAGAGTCTTGCTGCCTGAAGTGCTATCACTGATGGAAAAGATAGTAAGAACATATTCTTCAAAATAGCTGCCACTTTTCCCTGCCCACATTTCTGCAACACTGGCGCAAGGCTTCGGAGATGCATGTTTGCTGCATAGTTACAGCTGGAAAGGAGAAGCATCTCCCCTCCAGGCTTCGCAGGCGGGTGCGGATGGGGCCCACAGCCCGGCCCCCGGAGCCCAGTGCCCTTGGAACTGCGTTAGAAGTCTCCACACCGCACGAATATTCTCACAGGGAAATGTCATTATTACTGTTTTCTCAATATTTAATATAACTTAAGTACCATGCAAAGAAGAGAATTATTCTTTAAGAAAATGTACAGCAGACTTTTAATCTGACACTATTTGTTACCACACCATTGCAAAGACTAAATAATAGTCAAAAGCTAAAAATGCCTTTACTCTCTACGCATATTTCGTTTCTTAACTCATAGAGATTGGAATGTTTATGTCTAAAATTCTGTAAAAATGGGAAGTCTTAAGATTTTGGGTTTACTATTTCATTGAAAATGCAGAGGGCTTTTCCTGCCTACCTATTCCATGACTGCATTTCAAAACACTTTAGAACATTTACATTACACAAAAAGATGAAAAATAGGAAGAAGGAAAGAAATTAAATCTTGGCTTGTAATTGGCAAAAAGCTCAAAGCATTTCAAAGTTATAAGGTTACAATTTTATGAAAATGAGAGATTATTTTTAGCATTTTTTGAACAAAATATTTCAACCATCTCTACTTAAACACTTTAGAGTAATACGAAGCATGGTCGGTTCTGGAAAGCTGAACAACTGTTACAGCATGAACAACATACACCATCATCCCCGCTTACCTTGCATCTACTTATATGAATTCCAGAGTCCCACGTACCCGAAACACCTGGTACTGCCCCTGTAACCGGTTCTGAACACCGGAATCCCACAGCTTTGCGAGGGACACCTTCCTGTTGCTAGGCACAACAACAACATCACAGGACAGCAAGCAACTCTGAAACCAAGTGTTTGAAGCTGGCAAACAATCTGAATGTTTTGCTTGGTGAAACAGCCAAAGATAGTCCATGAACACCCCCGTGTCTATTGTAACTGTGATTAATCTTTCAGATACAACCCAAAATGAAAGCTTCAAAGGCCCCGGCTGCATCTGAGCCACCACAGAACACCTAGGTCACTACAGGGGCAAACAGTGCTTCAGACTTGGCACTCCTCAGGTCCATGACGAAGCGCCCGTTGACTTGAATGGGAGAGGAACGGACTGCAGAAGGCACATATATGCCAGGCTTGAGTTTCCAGGCTGAACTGTGCCATCAGCTGCTTTTGCCATGAAGGGGGACTGTTCCTCACCCTGGGAATACCAGAGACGCTCTACCGGAGAGGAGTTCAGCAGCTGGGAGGGCTCAGCGTACTTGAGTTTCTACACTGATACGCAAAACCAGTAGCAGTAACAAGAGATCTCTGTGAGTGGATACGAAGGGAAAATGTCAGTGCATGCTCCCTCCAAGCCAGCTTGTGCCCCCTGTCATGGCAGCCCATCACCCTCCGCCAGTTAGCTGAACACACAGGGTCAACGAAGGAGGAGTTGAAGGGAGCCCTGTGGAGTGGAGGTCACTCTAATGAGGTGAAGGCACTTTGTAATGGCAGGCAGTGGGGCTGGATTCTGTGATGGATGGTAGACAGCAGCTCATAAGAAATAAGATGGAGGCCCCAGCACTAAGGATCCACAGCCACATAAGCCATGCAATCAGCATTAACCTTCTCACACTGTCACAGGCTCAGAGACAGGCCAAGGGATATACGTGACCAAGCTCTACTTTGATTTCCCAGCTAGAGCTCAGAAATGCCTGTTCTGTGTTGTGCTTTTCCCAATTTAATCCCTGTCAAATCATTTTTTAAAGGTTTATATAAATATACTTGCATAAGACAAAGAAGACTACAACTCTACAGAGTTAATCCCAGAGTCTGTCCAATGAATGTATTATCTTCCCAGGAACTTAGTCTAAGCACACTGTTTTACTGCAGTCATCACAACAGAGCCCATCACTAGCATGTCCTCCAGATGTCATTAGTAAATAATAAATGAAACCACTCAGGAACAGTGGAAAAAAAAAAAAATCTCGGATTTTTTGGAGCACACTGAGAGGCCAGTAGCAGTGACAAGCACAAAAAGAAAAGTCGAACAGGACAAGCTCTGGGGAATGCCAGCTTTTCAATGTCACTGAGACAGGAGGAAAGAACAGAGGAACCCACCAGCAAAGGCAGCGTCCGCTGACTCCCCGCAGGTGGGCAAAACCGGCACCAACCCCAGGCACCACTGCCTGGTCAGTGAAAGGATGTATCCTCCCCCCGAAAGAACTCACTACCGGGCACCTGGTCAAAACGGAAATACGAGCATTGCATCATGATGACAGTGCCAACATTTGCTAGAGAAGGTCAATATATTTTCACTGTCAGCTCTTGGGAGGTTTCTCTTAACATGGTTTAATTGGGTTTCAGCACTGGTGAAAGCCCTGGAGAGCAAGCAAGCTTGCGCTTAGTCACAGAACTGAGTTACAAGCATTGGCAACAGTGATGCCCTTCTTTGTACAACCAACGCAGGGACCAATTCTCGCAGCCCTCTCTAGAGTCTGGTCTGGTTAGATTAAGGATTCAGTCCACCTTTTTCTTTCATTCAGTACACAACATGCTCTATCCCAAAGGTCCTCTTCTCTCCCCACTGTTAATACAGGGTGAGATAGGCTGGGTGTATCACCAAATCCTCAGTACACGAAAGCTCCCAGTCCTGAAGAAAGTACGTGGATCTGCCTGCCCTCCCCGGCTCAGAGCCTGCAGCAGAGGCTGGGCATTGCAGACCACAGCAGGGGAAGATGGAAACTGGGTGTGTAGCTTGCAAGAAAACCTCTTCCAGATGTGCTCTCCCAGCCAGCAGGTAACACAAGGCTGGTTGTTTTTCTGGGTTTTTAAAACAACAGTGCAAAGCGTAAGTCTTAACATTTTGTGAGTGCGTGCATGTGTGTGGGCATGCAACTGTGTACACAACCGAACTAACTGCACTGCTGAATGATCCCAGACATTAAGACCAATCATTCCCCAACCATTCAGTGGTGTCAGCCCTGTTACCGGTACTGCTTTATCTTAATTGAGCCTCCTTCCTTTCTCACTCAGTTAACACAGAGCAGACTCCTCTTTTTCACTCAGTTTTTCCTATTTGGCATTACTAACCTGGCCTAACTCAAAGATCGTATCATTTTCTTCACTCCACCCCTCAGTTTCTCCAAGGGCTAACTCTAGCACCTTTCAACAACACTAATTTAAAGCATCTTCCCCGAGTGCAGAACTTAGAGAACAAGTTTTGACAACACTCCATGCATTGCTCTTGAGCCAGCATACCCTGCCCTCAGCTGTAGGAAATCCCTGCATCCCAGGCAACCCAAACTGACACTGCAAATTATAAATAAATAGTAGGTATTCAGCCCTTTCCATAGAGTTGTCTCCCAACTCCTGCTCTTTCTCAGCTGTTTCATACTCACCTGACTCACTTTCAAGAGACAAGGCTCTACACCACAATTCACAGCATGGAGCTTCATATTTCCAACAAGATGCAGGTAAGAAATTGAATTATCAGAAAGAAGGAAAGTAAGAAAATAGCAAGAGAAGGTTTTTTAAGAAAAGACAGTAAACTATTCTCAAAACAGCTGCATGTGAATTAACTAGGAAAAATAAATCCAAACCCAAAATGTAAGCAAGTCAACCACACCCTGTCAACTGGAGAAAACTGGCTGCATCGTCATTCACCAAGTTAATATTTTTTTCCATGAATGCCAAGCCAGCTACAGTACAGTGAAGGAAAGCGAGTTGCATTTCATTTCCTGAGCACTTCAGTTCTGTCACCCGGAACATAGCTTTGGCCCTTTCCCTCCCTCTCCAGGGATCTCTGTCTCCTGGAGTTTCACTGCAGCTTTTTCTTTCTTTTTTTTCCCAAGCATTATCATCGAAAAAATGCACAGCCCTACACGTAACAACAAAGGGGCTATTTTCACCCTCACATTTATAACAGACAACTAACTTTTTAATTTACTGCAGCCTAAGATGGGATTCCAAAACATGTTAGATCTTTCTGAGATCCTGTTCCTGTCCATATTCCCTCCTGACCCTCTGCTCTTTACAATGAACCTTTGGGAAGGCTGAAACTGAAACTGAAATCTATTTCCTTGCCAAGCTGTTTCCCTGCTCATCCCCTTCATTTGCAGTTGTGTTAACAGGAGGTTCCTGGAGCGCACCGCACCGCTGCTGGCGCTCATTCCTTTTAGAAAATACACCTTGTTTGACAGGGAGTAGAGTGGGAGAAGTCTGTTGTGCATCAGTTTTTCCTGGGTTTGGTTTGTGGGAAGACCGTTATTTCTTATAGGCTGCATCCATTTATTTGCTGTGGATATTTCTAGCGTGTTTGTCTTTGTTTGTTGAGAATTTGGATTGGAAGCATCTCCTTCCTCCTAGCAGTTGCTGGCAGCATGCTGTAAAAATATGATTAATTAAAACATGACTATGAATCCATTGACAGGCTTAGGCTTTTCCTCCTCTAACGTAAAATAGAGGAAGGGCCATTTAACAAAGTTCTGATCTTGACTCATATTTCAAAGTACACTGCAGGTTAGTCCAGGGTAACTATGAAGCTGAACTTTTAACATTTAAAAGCTATGAGCTCTGGGAGAGCAGAGACTTCTGGTCCAAATATAAAAATAAATAAGAAATAACCAAGCCACACTCACAAAGGACTCCAGCAGCACACCAGAAGCTGGTCACCTGAGGGGCTCCCTCTTCGCTCAAGTGCCATTTTTAATTTGTAGACAGTTCAACCACAGAATATGCGCAGTCCTGCTGCACTGAGATTTTCAATTGAAACAACATATTCCGGCTCTTGTTCTGTGAGAAGCAACTAGAAATCCTGGAAGACCTTCAAAAATGAGTAGTATAATACTTGAAAAAGCAAGCAAATTTAGTAAATTGAAAAATTTGAATTTCCTAACATGGACTTAAAAGGGACTACTGAATCTTTAATGACTGCATTATAGAGATGCTTCAATCTGAAAAGGGCTTAAGGTCTTCCTTTGAAGAAGTTAAACTTAAAAAAATAATAATATAAGAAAAATGTCTGCTACATTCCAAGGTCACAAGAGGTTTCATGAAACTCTGTATTCCTACCAACTTTGACTTCCCAAATGAAAGTCACTTGTTAATCCAGAGCACCTACTTGAAACTGAATATAATTAGCTGGGGTAGGTAAACACGTGCGAGACTAAATAATACTACCATAACAAATGGCTGCAAGCAGCAATGTGCTGCAAATACAGAGGAAAAATGGGTTATTTATTTATTTCAATAGCACAGACTTCTTATTCACTTAAATGTTACTTTTAAGCTTGATTACTTTTAAGCTGTTAAGTATTCTACAGCCTTCTGATTGATTGATAGCTTGGAGGAAAAGCACATAGAACGGGAAGCTACTTTGCAGTGTCCGTGGAGTTAGTCATTAACTTCACCTTTCCAAGCCAGCTCTCTCATTACTTCTTTCCCAAGTTTAGTGCCATCCTTAATCCCGATGGCCATCTCCTCTGCCTGCACCGCATTTTGGACCGTGACGCAACGGTCGCCCACACCCTCAATTAGTGAACAATCTTCTCTTCATAGCCTTAATGAAGATGGTAAATGTCCGCTTTGAACGCTGAATATCGAATGAGGCACCTGCTAGAGAGAATGTCCCACTTGGATGGTATCAAGCCATGAGGAGTCGCTGGTGTTCACAAGGCTCAGAGGTCTTAAAAACAGCAGCTGAAGTTGGGTGACACAGCCCAGTGCTGGTGTAACCAACGCGAAGACACTGCCCAAGCGCTAGCGGCTGACACCCACGCTGCACATTCACTCCCTAGACCTGTGTTCCTGTCAAGCCCTTCTTCGTAAGAAGAACGAGATGGCAATTTGTGTCTTAAAATAAATAAATAAATAAATAATTCCCCGTTGTTAAGCAAGAACACAGTCCACAGCAAAGTGCTTAAACAAATAAACTGTTACACTAAGTCATAAATTTAGATGGCGCAAGCCTAGGTATGTAAATTTAAAATGAAACATTTAAAGACTGAGTGAGGCTAAATATATATATATATATATGTATGTATGTATGTATATAAAAACAATTTGAAAACACAGCAGCTTTTATAGATTATAAATATGCATGCTAATTTATGTGACTTCTATTGGTGTTTTCTAATTCAGTTTTAATTCATTTTATTGCATGCAGATAAATTCTAGATAAGAGTGTTGTAATGTGCTGAAGGCTTAATCCTACAGAAACCCCTTAATATGCAATTTAGGGATCTCAGATTCATAAATAATCCTAGAAGCACAGCATATAAGCTACTTTATTTGCATGGCATTTGGTACATCTGAGTGAGACACAAGGGACAGCAGGCGTTGCCTTCCTTTCAGGAGGCCCCTCATGGTGTGTCCATCGCAGAGACCGTGTGGGGATGAAGTTTATTTCAAGGATACCCTTCATCCCTTTAGTGGGGAGATTAAAAAAAAATAGACAATCCTAGAAGTTTGCTTCCCAGAGAAAGATCATCTATCCTCTCTGAGGACATTCTGGTAACAGGATAAAATTAGTACTCAAACACTACCCTTCTCATCCATCCATCTACTGGCAGTTTCAAGATAGTAAATTAGATCAATATAAATTATTTTATGTGTGAGCAGATGTCAAGCCACAATATGATACAATCAGATCAGATGGGTATTTCCTAGAAATTCAATATTTATCTGCATTCAGTAGAGAAAGTGCATCTGCTCATCCAGAATCCAAAAGAGAAGTCTGTTAATGAGGCTTGGACACTGTAAGAACTTCATGGACTAAGTCCCGAGAAGCAGCATAATTTTTACTCTGTGTAATAAATATTAATATTTTTTCCAGTTCTGTCTTTACCTAACTACATCCTCTTCAGTGGATCAAACTGTAGGAAAATCCAAACATTCCTCAATTTTGTAGCATTCAATATATTGGCATGATTGCATACACTGTGGTTGACCCATCTCTAGCTCTGTCTGCCCAAGACCACATCTGAGGCTTACACAAGAGAATCCAAAGGAAAGAAGAAAACCCAATACACAAAACTAACATTTGCTAGTGGAGCAAAACAGAGCACCTAGGTTAGGACATTCAAAAAACATGCACCAAAACATTCTCCCACGCTTCCCCCCAAGCTCCATTTTCCCCTATAGACCTCTTTCCTCTCAGATCCTGATTGGGATCCTTAGATGATGTTGGAAATAAGAGACCTGTTAGGTGATTGACTCCTCCAGCACATCCCCAAGGATTTTATCAGTAATAAAAGTGCTTTCACTATTTCTCTTGGGTCCTGTTCCAGACTGATATATCGGAGTATTCGGATAATTTCCTGGTGCCTAGATGCCTGTATCTTCTCTTCCCACTTTATTCCACTTATATCTGTCAATTATCCACCCTAAATTCTTTCTCCTCCCCAGTGTGGACACACTTTAAACACATGATTATGATATTCACACTGTTATCTTTTAGCTGACCTAGGTAACACAAGTGTCTGTACTCCATGCTCCTTTCGTCCCGTCAAGATCTTACATGGAGACGTTTCCAAAACTCTAAGTTTGGGCATCCGTTGTTCTACAGGCCACCAAGGGCTCTTCAGCCACGATTGCAGACAGCAGTGATCACTTCTTTATTTCACTTTGCTGCCTCCAACCCAGCTTGTGAACCACTCACCAAAGCAAGTATTTTCTTAATCACTGCTTTCTGAGAATTGCGATTATTTTCCCTCTAAATGTATTCATCTGATTATCTCCAGGATGAAATTCACTTGGTTAATTACCATCTTTTTAATTTGTTTAAGTCTATGTTTCTGTTTCGTCTGTTGTAACACCTCCTTGATAGCTTTCCCTACATTTACTTAGTGTGTTTGAGAGGCTCCCGTTTTAGGGAATGAACAGAAGATTTCTATAAAAAGCAGACACCAAACTAACCCTGGCTAAGCCAGCTACCTTACCTACAATTCATCATTCAAATTTACACATTTGTTGCTTGTATTTATTATCTGAAGTCCTGATCTTGCTCCCGTTCCCATTTCAGCCTTGTGCTCCATAAGGCTCACGCGCTCCCGGTCTGAGGTAGGCAGAACTGTAATTCCAGCTGGGAAACTGGCGTGCACAGGGACCAAGTACTTCCCTTAAAATCACAAAGGCATCTCCTAGAACTTGCAAATTGTCCTAAATTTCAAAAACCTTCCTCTATGACAGTATGATATGGTTTAAGACAGACAGATGAGGTTTCTCAAGAACGCGTAACACTGAAATCATGGCATTAAAACTATCAGCAGCCACCTGTGCAGAACCTCTCGCTGAATTACGACCTGAAGACTTGTCTGTCTTCTGCTGGCTGGTGTCCTTCGTTGGTGTCCAAGCAGAGTAACACCCTTCAGAATTAATTAATATACCCACACATGCATGACAAGTGTTTGAGAAGTGCCTGCTGCTAACGCTGCCACAAGCAGCCGAACAAAGTATGTCACTGACAAACTGCAAACGGCCAGGAGGAACCAGCCATTTAAAACCCGCAATATCAGTTATCACGTGAGCCCAGAAAAGAGAAAATAAACACATTGTAGGAGGACTGTAAGAGGGCTACTAAAAGCAGCATTATTAAAAATTGATTTTTTTAATGAGAAGTCTCTGCCTAAGCAGTCTCAGTTGGTAATGGGGTTAATGCAGTCTGATTTCACACGGTACTTTTCAAACGTACTCAGAAAAGCATATTGCTGCCATGAAATGCCAGCCACCGGGCAAGCGCGCCCCTCAGACACCGAAGACGGCTATCTCCCTTGAAAAGGAGGACACAACACGCCGGCAGGCGCTGCCCGGCCGGGGCGCCGGCGCTGCGCACCCGGGGCTGCGCGTTCAAACAGCGCTTTGGTCCTGACCAGCCTCGCAGCGCACCCGCGGCCCCAACCCCGACCCCAACCCGACTCCCAGTGCCGCCGCACCTGCGCCCGGGCGCGCCGCGCCCCGCAGCGCGACGCCCGACAGGGCCGCCCACCCGCCGCTGACGGGCACTAAAGCTTCAAGGAGATGCTTTTCCCCCTCTGCCTCTGTTCCTTTCCCCATGCTCCAGCAAAGGAAGCTGCAGAGAGATTTCATGGTGTAACGACAAAGAATGGTATTTATAGGTGAACAAAAAGGGCAACTAAAGGTGAATTAAAAAGAATCACACCTCGGAAAAGAAAGGCATCCCAGATGCTCCAGCACCACACCACGCTGGTGACAAGCTGGCAGGCGAGCCTGGAAGATCCGGCCTAGTAGAGATTCACCGCCAAGGACCAACTGCTGCTGCAACAGGCAGCACGTGCCGAGAGCCAGGGTCCCCCTCGAAGGAGAAGGGAAAGCAGAAACAGCCACTCGACATGCAACTTACTGGCTTCTTCCAGATTAAAATCACTTAGTGAAAGAGCAGATTTTATTTCTGTGTGTGTATATGCCTGCCCACATAAACGCCCAGCTATGTACATGTAGTTTAGTTTTTTTCTCTTTGCTTTTAAAATGAATGTATTGTTCTTGCACTAAGAAAACAGCTAGTAGGTTGGTTAGTTTCAGCTGAGATTCTAGAAAAAACTACAAGACTATATTCTCTTTTTAAACTTGATGTTTTTGATGTATTCCAAACATGACAGATTAAAGAGAAAGTCCTAAAAAAGCAGCAATTTCTCAGTATTAAGTCTGATTCAAGGAAATAAAGAATCAAATAGAGTATTTTTTGGAGTTTGAATACATATTAAATGTACTCATATGTATGAATACATATTCAATGTTTTTTTAAAAGAAAGTCCTGAGATCAGAGTTGATGAAGTCTAAGAGAAATGAGCTGTACTTCATCTTCATCAGCAGTGACCCACACACAATCTCAAGACAAAGTTTTTTTTAGTTTTTTTAAAAAACAAACAAACAACCCCCCCCCCCAAAAAAAAAAACCCAGGATAACCATTTGGTTAAGCTAATGATTTTATACTGAAATAATGAAATGAGCACAATTTCCCCTGTGACGATTTAAGGTGCTCCTGTTATCCATTTAGGAATAGAGTATCTTGTTATAAATATCACTATGTCAAAATAACTGCCAGTACTGCGAGAATATACTATGTCCACTAAATTATGTGCACAAAGTGCACAGAAAGGAATTAGCTATCTCCATCGGTGTTGCAGTATTTAAGTGTCTTCCATATAGAAACCATATCTCTAGCAAGAATCAGAGACTATCTGAGCTCCATTAAGTCTCCTTTCTTGAGGTAAAAATTTTTGCTTGAAGAAGGAGATCCTGATTTTTTTTAGGATTTGTTTGTTTAAATATTTTCAGGATTTTTTATTTTATTCATTTTTAAAGAGAGGAATTATTAATTTAATTCACAGATTTGCACAATCATTCTAACATTTCACCCTTCTCAATTAACAGAGCAACAGCATTAAAAAAATGGAGGAAAATCTATATCCAAAATATCCCACTTGTTAACATCTGGGGTTTTGCTTGAGTGATGATTCTTTTTTTTTTAATGCGTGTTTATTAAAAGCAATCTTTTATAACATCTCAATCATTTGCCAAAAAAATAGTATTTTTTAACCTAATGCTCAGAGTATTATATCATCCTATTACTTCCCTGAAATAGAAGATAAATTTCAATTTCATTATTGAGATCTGAATTCCAGTCAATGACGCACACACCAGATGAAATCTAATGTAATTTTGTTTTCTAAATTCTCCTAGTTAAGAAAAAAATTTCCATTGATAATGCAAATGAGAACAACGAAACCATTAGGAAAAAAAATTCAAATATACTTAAGCTGATGGGAAAAGTCTCCCAAAAGGAAATGTCATGACACCTAATTAAATTATATATGTAGACTTGAACTGCAGTAGCGAGCATCCAATAGCTTGGGAAAAACTACATGGTTATATGTAGTTACAGTTACATCTGTAATACGAAATGTTCTAGCTGCCTAAATGCTTACCCTGCTCTCACTGCTATCCATGCAAGTGTGATTTGCCCTTTTAGCGAGTAGAAAATTTATTCTGATAACGCCGTAAGCCGGGCAAGGGGCTCTCTCGCGGCTGCCCGGCGACCCTGCCGCGCGGGAAGCGGAGCACAGCCCCGCGCTCGCCCGCCCAGGCTGCGCCCCCACCTCTCCTTGCCGAGCAAACCTACTTCCTTCTCATGCAGAAAGCTCTGCGCCTCAATAGGGCATATTTCCCGACTCTGTTGTTCTGCAAATTATGGGCTATAAAGAATTAATGACCGAATATAAATCAATTCAGTTCACAGAGAGAACGTGTGTTTTATGTGGTTGAGGTTTTCAAATAAAAGTAATTAGCTGATTTGGCATTTTAATCTTCAGAAAAATAAAGAAGCAATTGTTTCTGCTAAGGATGCGTTCAAACACGCAAACATACGCTTTAGCTTCTGCAACTACATTAGGAAACGCTATTTGTTGGCTAGACACGGTACAGCGGATACGTGTTTCTATTGTCTCAGGAAGTTTCTTTGTGATGAAGATTTCACTACATAGACTGCATCTGCTTTCCAAAAGCCAGCGCATCGCTAGATGTTTCTGAAGCGCCAGCTAAGCAGACGTCTCTCCCAGGTAGACTGCTTCTAGGGACTGCTGAAGGAAGCTGGAACCAGTAAGATCTAGGTCACTGCCTCCACCGTGACCTCGGCTGACGCAAGGCCGGCGGCTGCGCCCAGCAGCTGTTAAGCAGTCCAGATGAATTTAATCAGAAGGTCTCAGGCCTGTTTTCTGCAAATGGGTGTTCACATATTCACCCTAAACCGCACCGGCGGCCGTCTCCGCAGCAAAGCTAAGGGCCGGGCAGGCGAGCAACGGGGAGCCGGCGGGGCGCGCGCGGCGGGGGCAGCGTCGGCAAGCGCGTGCGGCTGCTGCTGCGACAGGTTTCTCTGCAGGGAAACTAAGGACTCTCCATCTGGCAGCTTTCCTGTAGTAGCAAACAAGCATCATGGAAACAAAACTACTCTTCCTGTCTGAGGAACAGACAACCCCGCCGTGCGTATCAGAGCCTGAAGGAGCTCGGCTAGACCACGCAGAGCAATTCAGAGCAAGCGACCCACCTCCCGGGGTCTGCTGCAGAAGGTGCCACTGCTTTGCAATTTTTTTTTCCTAGTTGCATCATGAATATCTGAAGCTGTTTTGTCCTTAGTGAGAGAATAAACTCGTCACACTAGTAATTCTCATTTGCCCTTTGTAGGCCTGTGTCACATGAAAAAGTTCCCCGGAGTCCATTCGTTGAATTTCCCACATTAACACTCTGGGTACGTTTCGCAGACAAACCAAAGCGAGCCTGCAATGCACTTGAATTTACTTTTCCCCTATTCCCTACTAACAATTCATTTAACAGCAGCATGGCAATTAGAAAAAATCAATATTCCATTCAGACACCAACGCTTTGTCTAGAGCATTACTTAAGGAACGTCTCCTGCAGCCTCGTCTTTGCCTGGACAAGGGATAAAGCAGAAAGGATACTATGGCAGTAGGTTATCCGATTGATTTGAGATGATTTTGCTTAAGGCCCGCATGGTATTTGCAAAAGGTTTCAGACTGAGAATAGTCAGTGTGGATATGACATTCTACTAATAAGCACCTCTGTGCCAGAGAATGTGTATATAAGTACAGTTGCAGAGAAAAGCAAGCTTGCTTTATTATTTAATATTGTAGCACCCACCTGAATAAAACAGAGCCTGACACATGTCATAAGGAATTACTTTATGAACACAAGGCCTTTAGGCATTAAAGCCCCATTTGTATTCCAGTCATAGTAACCAAAAATAAAATAAAATAAATAAATAACAATCACATCTTCTTTACTGTGAAATGTCTTTCTAGCCCTTCAGACACTTACTGCATCACTGTTACAAGCTCTCTTACTGGAAGTGCAAGGGCAGCAACCAAGAACGGGGAAGAAAAGCAGAGACAAAGCGAACAGCAGAAACCACAATTGGGAAATCATTCTGATTTGCTGCGTTTGGGTTCACCTTAAAAGACTACAGCGCTTGCCCAGTGCAGACCCGCTCGCTGAAGCCCCTGTCCCTGGAAGGACATGGTGCAGCACCCCCGTGGTCTTCCCCAAATGCTCTATTTAGTATCAGGGACTACTCTGAGGATTCAAAACACTGCCCATCTGCAGACTCTGGAGTGGGAGTACACTTGGAAGCAGCCTGTTTTATTTTCATATTATTTAAAATAAGAGCTGTAATTGCCAGTTGCTGTTGTGGAAAAACACTCTCTCAAATGCAAAGAAACAAGGATGGTAAGGCGCAATGTGGAGCATGCGAAAGTCATGACGTGCCAAAGTCTCCAGGTTAAACAGTAGATTTTCTAAAGAAGATGAGAATGCTGTTAAAGTCAGACGCATCTTTTACTTTAAATTATTCCAAGTAACAGGAATTCCCTTTAGCAGGGAATACTAGAGATAAAAGCTGTACAAAGAGGACTTCCCTGATCCCTCCTACATACTAATTCCCTGTTTTGTTTGCATGCGCGTGTTGCGTAAGTCATAATTAAGCAATTTCACGTTTTACTGTTGAGCAGATTCTCGGCTTGCGTTCAGCTCAGCAACAGACAGCAGCTCGTAGTCAGAACAAAAAAAGCTAGATTTTTCTACAGACTTGTTGACAAGAAATAACGTAAGGTTGTATGGCAGGAAGAACAGTGCAAAGACGCGTTCGAGCAGAGCCCTTGAGCCTGCGGATGGGCGCCACCGCTGAAGAAACGCCTAGCGGCACACTTGGTTCGGACTTCGGTCTAGTTAACGCAAAATTAACCTGACTGGGGAGTGATGTGTCCAGAATCACTAAGCCGGTCTATCGTGAGGCTCCTACAAATTGGTTATCAAGACGCAGAAATAAAATGGAGAGTCACGACCCCAGGAGCAGCACAGCAAACAAGGACACAGAATGGAAGCCTGACTGAGCTAAAACATTTTCCAGCATACAATTTCAAACATTAGATAACTTCGCTGGACAAAATAATCTAGCCTAAGCAATCTTAACTGTTGAATTTAACTTATTCTTTTTGGTCAGGTGATAAAACTCAACTTTTGAAGAGAAAATTAACACAGAATGGATAAATTTACAGATTTTTTCAGATCAAACTGTACAGACTGGGTATAACTAAGGTTCACAGTTGTCAAATAATGGTGGAAACAATGGTCAGACTACGTAAATAACTCTAAAGCCAATTCACAGCATTTATTAAGGTAAATATTATTAATCACTTTTTGAACCATTTGGCGTGTTATAATCTCCATAAAGGTATACAAAGGTTTTGAAGCTCCAGTTGTGCTTCACTCATTTATGAGGATGAACTTAGTTGGAAGGAGTCAATTTCTCCTATATAGTTTACTGATGTAAGCATTACCCTCCATATGCAAAATACCAATAGCATAAACCAAATTTAATCTTGTATTCTCTACGCACTGATATTTACAGAAAGAAAAAAAAAATACATAGAAAGAAAGTGTCCAGAAATACTATTCGCAGATCTGAGCGACAGTTGCACGGTCTCTTGGTGAAAGGTCTGTGGTTTTAACACACCACACATGAGAAAAAAATGCCGGAGAGGCAGGTGATACGGCACTCTTCCGACTCGGACAGCACCGATACATTGCTCCAACCTGTTACTTATTGGCATCATCTTTGCCCTTTTCTCGCACGTTCCACCCAAGGACCAAGAAGTGCTTCTGGACACATATCAAGGAAGCTGCCAACAGTCTTTGGAAGCATTACTACTTCCAACGTTTAAGAGATCAGAAGGAAACCATTAACACAACTACAGAAGTCAGCTGATGATTTGCCCTAAGTTGCATGGTCTGTTAGAACACGTTCATGACATGTTAGACAGAATCAGAATTACTACCCACTCTGCAGGGCTCAAATGCCTGTGTATATGAACTTGGGAATAACTAGTTAAAGGAAGAGGGATTGAGGAGATTTATATTAGCTAGACTTGCTTCCCTGGATGGTTCATAGAGCTTATAATAGCATGTGGATGTATGAAAGCAATTAAAAGAGCTAACTTAAATCTCTAAGTGCTCAAGGTTTACCAGCATACATCTCTAAAATCCTTTGCAATGCAGCTGGGCCCCTTCCTCTACAGACTTTCTATCAACCTTTCCAACATCAGGATAATTATTGTGAAGTGTGACCCAGACTGTGGTTACTGGTATAATCAAGAAAATCCCTGGAGGATTCAACATTAGGCATAATCTTACCAGCAAAGCAGACTTTCAACTGTTCACTAACATTTTTGCAACTAATAATCTTAAAACTACACTCTCTACAAGCCTCTGATATACCTAGTGGCTTAGGGTTTACCCTGCCTGATACAGGTCTGCTTACTAAGATGGGCTTCTGTATCCCTTATGCATGCGCCACAACTGTAACCCCCAGAGCCTTCTAGTAAGAAGCATACTCACAGAAGGTGGTAGACAAGGGATGGAGCAAGACAAAGTCTAGATATTCTTATCTTAGGGACAGGCTAGTGCTGAGTGAAGCCCTCTAGCTTCAGGAGGCTGGACACTTTTGTTCTCTTGCAATGTTTTTCTAAGCAAACCTTGCACCCCTACTCTTTCAGCTCCTCAGATTGGCTATGTGTTTCTACCTCTTTGGGAAGCTTATTGACTGTAGCGGATGTGACAATCTCTGTTGCACAGCAAACTTCCACTGCTAAGATCTAAATTCTTACTTGTTTCCAAAACGCAAGCTCTATGTAAGCCAACAGGGAATAACGGGAAAAAAAGTGAAATACTAATTCCAATCCAAATCGCTACCTCTTCTATCCATCCTGCCAACCTTGCTCTCTGCTCTCTAATCCATAAACCTGAACGCTGAACAGCAAATAATTCTGAGTGAGCTAGCGAGGTTTCATGCAGAGAACCTCTGCAGATGCAATACGCAGCTGGGGAAGTTCCTGGGCAGTATTCAGCAGGACCACCAGGGCACTCCACCTAGGCAGCCTGGCGTCACTCCGCTAATTACAGTTTACTGGTCAAACCCTCCATGTTTGCCAACAAGCACTGCACAAACAACAAATTCCTCCACGTTTACTCACAGCATTAGTAAAAGGTACAACAAAATTGCCACAGTACAAGGTAATCACGAACAGTGCCATGTCATTGAGTAGAACTATTAAGGTGCAGCATTAAAGCAACCATTTCAGCATATATCAAAAGAAAAAAAATGCTGCAACCTGGCTTTAGACCTGCAGAACCTGATGTTCCAAGAGCACAAAAGGTAAATGACAGCTCAAACAGCTGGATTTTAAACCCCCGGCTTTTCCGCTGCTTTAGAACCTGAATGCAACTGAGAAATCATACAGTGCAAGTGTCTAAACAGAACCTCTCGATCCAAGTACCACCAAATTTGAACTGGAAACTTGGATCCAAATTACTTTCTTCCATTTTTTTTTATGTAATAACACGGACAAAAATTGTTCCAATGTCACAAGTTGGTAAGTAACATTTTTAGCTTTGACTGAAAATGCCAGGAGCATTACTAAAAAAGACCAAAAAAAATCTGATTTTTCCTCATTAAAGATTTAAAAGAACAGAATAACTCAGAAACACCTCCAAAGCATCTCTTTTTCACCCTGTGCTAGGTGCGGAATTGGTCCTCCCAGGCCTGGAGGAATACGCAGCAAGCAGTGCAATGGCTGATCAGGTAGCGGTAAGGGAGGCATGTTACTCCTTGTCGTGGAAATGTCACATTCGAGCTCGAGAGGAGACCGCCCCGCAGCCTCGGCTCGCTCCACGACAGGGGCAGCGCGTGGCCTTCGCTAGCGCCCAGGACGGTTACGCACAGCCAGAGGGTGAACAGATTGCAGCAACGAGCTAATGCATCCAGCAGTCCTCAGCCTTTTAGTCTCAATTCGCAGAAACAATGCAATTTTTTAAACTTTGCTCTCACCAAAAATAAATAAATATCATCCATATGTAAATATGAACATATGTGTATATGTATACACACACACACACACACAATACGTGCACACCGACATATACTTCTCAGGGGAAGCGTTACCATATAGCTGCAGACACATCCATAATGAAACAAAGCTCCCCACATGGCAAAGACAGCAAAACATTAATTATTCAAGGTACGTACAACAGAGTTATGTTAATCATTTGGTAACGACCGCAGGACTACTTTGCAGAGGGACTCCTATGGGGAAGAAGCACTGAATGCTTCAAATAGGGGATGTGTGTAATCTCTCATGTACCAGCAATGGAGCATGGGAGCTATTGCACTGGGCCGGCATAATCCTGGGGACATTTGTAAATCGGAACAAAGAGGGTAGCCTGATGTAAAACCTATGGCTTCATAATTACTAATACATTTACATCACTTTGTGAATGAATGCCACCATCCTCCTACACACTATCAGTCATGTACAACGCACACCACATCCCTTTCTCACATAATTACATATATAATCTTCATGGATTAAAGCCAAAGTCACTGCAATTTATATTTCTGGCTTTGATTCAAATCAATTAAGTATTTTTTAAACAAATTTTATTTTAATTCCAGCTAAAAAGCACTGGTTTAATTCAACTAAATTCAGTTCTTGTTTCCTTTCATCACACCTGACCTGAATTTTTCTGAAGGGAATGGAAGTGAGGCGTTCTGTAATTGAACCAAAAAAAAAAAATCAAAATTACAAACGTTGTCAACCGGGTAAACAGGATCCTGGTATCAGTCCCACAGCAAGATACTCACTAGTGAACAATCCACCTGAAATCTCCCTAAAAATTGTTTCAAAAGGGGCTCTGTATCATAAGGTATTAGCAAAGAGTGTGGTAAGAAGAAAGGTCTGAAGAGCACATTTTCCCTCAGTCTGTTTTTTCTGCCTTCCCAGTTGATGGATGAACTTGACACAGTTGTTTCATATTCACAAGTCCTGAACATCATTACACCCTGCGTGCCGTACAACTAACTGCTAGCAGTGAGCGGGGTGCACACGCTGCCTCCAGCTACAATCAACGGATTTCTGTGCACGACCACTGCAATACGAAATTGGATAACAAGATATACATGTCAAACATCTGCGTCTTCCAGCGCCCTGAACAAAGGCTTGCAAACTTGCCCATGTCAGTTATTACATTTTCACTTACATCTCCATCTTTGCCTCTCGCACAAGCCTTCAAACCAGTGTTTGGCAGTTTCCATACAGAACAAAGCTAAACTCGTTCCTCAGCATTCCCTCCTTCCAACAAAGGACACGTCTCCTGCTAATGGTAGTTGTCAATACACAGGACAGAGTAAAGGACAGAAAAATGTGCTCCATCAAGCTATATAGCTCTCCTATGAGGTGGGAATCTCCATTTTGAAGATGGAAAGGGAGGCAGATGTCAGGTGGATATCCCTCCCCTCCCATGTCTATGCAGGGCGAGGGGCAAAGACCGAAGGCACAGTTTGACACTATCTAATTAAACGCAACTGCACACGGCCGTTGAAAGAAGTCCGCCTTCTTCCGCCCTCTCCCCCGTTACTGTGCAGCCATGGGAGCTGGCTCAAGACCGTAATCTAGCAGACCCCTCCCAACACTTCTCCCCCCCCCCAAACCAATAACTTTCCATGGAGCCAACTTGCCGACCTTCTCGAGACCGTGCGTCGGCTAGATCTGCTGCAACGGGAACACGTGGCCAGGAGAAACAGGCGGGGAAAGCAAGACCGGTCCTTTTAGTTAATATTTTCATCCTGAGCAACAGCTTTCATTTTGTGCCAGAATGTTTAAGCCTGGGATAGAAGTACCTTAGTTTTCTAAATTTAAACAGATAGGCAGAAGAATCTAGAACTAACAGAAAACCTTTTCTGGTATAAAAGCTACAGTGCTGTCGTTTTCTTGCTCTCTTTTCTTTGTGTTTATTGACATGAAGAGTAATGCTAATGTAATTGCACTGAAATTCATGCACATGAAAGTCTCACCAGGGCAAAACCAGAATAAATGGTGGGTTTGGAAACAAAACATTAATTCAATGAAGTAGCAATATTTCTCTCTCATCTGAAGACTGTCCTGACCCCATCAGCCACAATGAAACTTAACTGCCACCCTTGCTCAGACGGTATGAGGGGGACTATCTTCTTGTACCCTGAGGTGTATGCTGATACAGCAACAGGAGCGTCTCTGCCAGGTGATCGCCAAATAAAGAGCCAAAAATATCTGTTCAAGCTGTAAGAACAGTAAAATGAAAGAAAGCATCCTTCTCTCTATTAATCAACCTGGTCTTCCACTGCAAAAACAATCCCTTCTGATTATATGTATTTAACAAACATTCTTCAAACGCTAACCATCTGCAGCTGCAATACAATGCTTTGATTACAAATGTCAAAAAGATAGAGCATAGAATTAACTTCTCCTTATATAGTAGGTTTAGAAAAATGTGCCTTCATGCTACACTAATTCAGTGCCCTCAGTATGAAAACTCCCCATTATGATGTCTCATCAAATTAAAGCCAATGATACAACGATGTCATCTGTATCCTCACACAACACTGTATTTTGTAATTAAGCAGGACAGTCAAAGAATGGCCTTGCTTACAGAGAAAAGGTCAGGAATGCAAACCATATCTTTGCAAGCTAATTGCAAGATGCATGAGGCCAATTATCACAATAGCACTGCATATGCCAAAGTAGGAAGGATTTTATGATTTTGCTATGTGCCTCCAAGTTGAGTCAAAGTGATAGCTGTATCCCTATGGGGCACTGCGCTGCTTTGTTTAGACTGTTAGAAAAGTGGGAAGCAGAGAAACTTGAAAGAGAGGACCATTACAGTAATTCCAAATTCTTATCCCTTCCCCTGACATTTTACAATGACTAGAAAAACTTCCAGGAATTAATAAAATTAATTAGACACAACTTCCCTGTTAAATTAGGAAGTTACTTTGAATATGTGAGTGAAGTGCTTTTGTATTTCCATGCAAATGTCACATATGCTTACCTTGGGTAGCTTCAGACACAAATCAGATTTATATGCATACGCACAAGCCTGAACATGTACGTATGCATGTGAGCTAAGACATCACTGTTGGCTTGGGAGAAACTGAAAAGCACCACAGTTTCCAGTCCGTCTCCCCCTTCCTGAGGTTATTAAATGGCTTTAGCCAGGAAGAGCATCATACTGCTGAGCAGAGGCTTATAAAAAATACCTCTTATGTGCACGGCAGCAACGAGACTGACCTGCAGCCTTCCAGTTTACTCAGACCCTTTAGTTTCTTCCCCTCATCAGAAACACGTAATGCAAGGAATGCTGCATGGGAAAGTGCCTGAGCTTTCCAGGAGCTCTGCCTAACTGCTGGGGCTGCTGCTCGTGCACGATGAAACTGCTATTTCCACACCTTGTGCAAAACTCGCTCAAGCTCTAACTGCCCCTGTCACCAGTCATTAACTGCAGCATCAAACCGATTCCAAAGGGGAATAAACACCACTGTTAACATGATGGAAACCCAAATCACCTGTATAAAGGAACAGCATATTATTTCATAAAGCTGATTATTCTGTTTCTTCCATATAAAAGATTTCTTTTGAGAGCCACTGAAACAAAATAAACTCCAAAACTCCTTCATCCTTCAGAGTATTATTCTTTTAAAAATATTTAAGTACATAATTTCTCAACTTCCTACTACCACGAGGAAGATATGCAATGTAAGACTTCCTGAGAACCAATAATTTCTTCCTGTATCACTCCTCTAAAGCAGTTCTCTGTTACTTCACTCTAGCCTCCTAACAGCCTTAAGTTAGAGATCAGTAATTAACTCTCTGGTTTAAGAAATATTCTGCAAAAGAATCTCATAAGAGGCTCATTTGCATATTGCTAGACCAGGTTGCCTTGCAGGCGAGGCCAACAGTCCTGAGATCGTCTTTGAATCTTTGCGCCACTTACAACTGACTGGGAGGTGGAGGGAGAACAGTCATTACTTACTGCAGGATAAAACAGACACTATTACCTGCTGGATGTTTCTGCTCCTTACTCTGCAAGATGTTGTATCTTGCACTTTAGTTACTGCTGACAGTGCTGAATGGTTTCCATACACAACCTCAATAGTGCTTCCTCAAAGTAATTTCATTATCGTGACCACCAGAGACCCCTTCGCAGTGGTTACCACGTTCTCAGTCCCACCCTTTGCTGTGCACCTACTATTGCAACTCCACTTACCTAAAATAAAGTTTCACTGGCTAACGCTGTTTAAGTAAGAAGCCAGAAAAGAAAGCTCTCTAGCGCTTGTTAACACAGATCTGAAAGCCACTGATGCGTTCTGGGGTCTGCCAGGGTCCTAGTTCTGCAGTATGAGTCATTCCTCTTTCTAAAGGAAATAAAGCAACTTTTTCATACTTGGTAGTACAGCAGTCACCATATTCTCAAATTTAACCAGTTTCACCATGACTAAAAGTATTTGGCAGATCTGGTTTGTTGAGAATAAACAAACAAGAGATAGATCTAAAAAAAACCTCACAAACTGGGTTTACTGGAAGAGTACAGACACCCCAAGTTATTGGTGCTCTCTACTGTATCAAAATAAACTTCATGAATGTTTGACAAATCCACAGAGCAGACTCGTTTAACACTAGAGAAGGAGTTAAATGCACAGCAGTCCACGGGCTGTGCACTTTCTCTTTCCTCTGAGTTATAAGTGAAAAGATTTTAAAGGGGAGGGGGAACATAGCTTAGAAAAGGGTAACACTGGTGCAAGTCTTTGGTGCTATTAATGCATGGCTGTATCCCTTCCAAGGCTGAGGCTCATTTAACAATCAGCCATATGCTCAGACTTTTGTAGTGCCAAGAAAAAGCATAAATGGAATGTTATCTTCTGGAACTATGAAAAAAAAAAAAAAAAAAAGACTTGCAAAAATAATCCTAAGTGTTAGTAATTGAGTGTCCCCTAGCTCTAAATGAATTCCAGACTCACTGAGAGAAAGCATCTTCAGGAATGATCAGTTTGGGGATTACATCAGAATAATGAGTTATGCAGAGTAAACATGTTTCACTACATCATGGAAGTCTGAGCATCCCTCCGCTGCAGATGATACCATGTTCCTGCCTCTCCTTTCCAGCGCAAATTCAAAGTGAGCTCTGCCAGGTTCAGAGGAGATGAGATGAAGTTCGTAATTTAGGTTTAAACCAAAATAAAACTCATATAAACTGACTTTCTAAATGCCCCGGAAACTTACTCTTTCGGAAAATATGTTTAAAAGATCACTATAACAAAGTGAAAACAGCAACCCAAAAGGTCACTATAACGACGTAAACAATCAGAAATGCCCTAACAGCAATAATTAAAACTGCCACAGAATAAGTTTCTCTGCATGTCCAAAGGCCAACTTGGAAACTCTCTCCATTGCATGTTACAACTGAGAAATATGGGTTAAATTAAGAAAAGTACATCTGCCAAATGCTTGATCTGTGGCCGATTCCAGAGAGGCTGCTACAAAGATGAACATTCAACGCCCCATGATAAAAATTTTGTCAGCTGCTGTAATAAATCAAGATGCAGGAAACATTGTTAATAAAAAGCCTCTTTAAAGAAACCTCTTTTTAGCTCTAATAAGCCATTTGAGTAGCCAACAAATTGAAAGGAGAGCTCATTCCACAGCCTTCCTTTAGGTCTTGCGTTTATATGAACTGATTTTAACAGATTAATGCACTACCCATATTGAATAGTAGTTATACTTGGTCTGACTCTGCTTCTCTTATTCACAATCAATAATCTTACTTTATTACTATAACAAGGCTCCTATACAAATTCAGTGTGCAAAAGGATGACAAAATTTGGCTTGCTACACCAAAGGGAACCCCAGAGCAATTTACTGGTTAGTGCCAATCCCTTAATTCACCTTTTCCAAACAAAAAGTCTCTTCTCAATCAACATAAAACCCAACAACATGAGAAACAATCGTGTTTTTTCTACAAGCATACTGGCTACAGTCAAGCAGAGCACATACTTATCTAATACAGCACTTTGAACCATTCCTCAGACACTCTTTATAGAGAAAAAAACAGTTGGTCAAGATTTTAGTAAAAGAGATTGATCTGTGTTTTCATAGTTACTCTAAACACACATGCACATGCCATTGTGTAACTGCAAAAAACTGCCCGGCAGTGGAACTAGGACCCTGGTAGGTGGCACGTCAACCCAACATACCAAAACACCACACATTTCAGAACTTGTCAACTCCTCTTCAAGATGCAATGACCAAGCTTTGTGAGAGCTCTACAAGACTCTACTGGAAATCTGGCCTTTCTCTTTGCGCCAATGCAAGGCAGCAAAACCAGACTCTACCGATAAAATTAACAAGGCAATTCTGAATTGATGCCAGTGAGACATTCTGTGACATTTTCAATATTTAATGATGGCTCCTTGTTTTGCTTTGTTATAAAACTCACGTTGTACAAATTTCCCACTATTGTAGGAGGTAATCATTTGCCATTTTAAATTTACATAATATATTTAAATGTATGCATCAATCATAAACAGGATAAAAAGCACAGAACTGTTTGTTTATATTTCTCCTCTCTGCTCTAGATACATCCCATGTCCAACTAGGTAGTTATCTGTACATATATGCACACACTTCAAAAATTTATATATTCTTATACGCAAAATTGTTGTACATGGCAAGATAAATAGGACACGCAAGAAAAGGAAAAATGAAGCAATTAAGAGGTATAAAACATGACCAATTTACATACACAGAAATCAAATAACAGAATCTATTTATAATCTATTATAGCCCAGTATTGCAATCTCATGTTTTAATTGCATTTATTGCATTATTCATTTTTGCTATGGCATCTCCCATAAAAAACAAACAAACAAACAAACAAACAAACAAAAAAAAAAAAAAAAACAGAAAACAAACAAAAAAACCCTATACAGCTCCAGAACAGTAAACTGTTATAATGGTTACTTACACCAGAAGGACAGTTTGCAGAGTATGAGCCTGAATACAAGATGGAGTCAAGAATCAAATATTTAAGAACCAAATATTCTGATACAAGATGCTTCCTTAAAGCAATTCTCGGACTTCAAGACAAGGCAGCAGAGCAGAAAGTGAATGAGAGTGGTCTAAAAGGCTCAAGTCCCTTCATACATAGAACACAGCATATTGCTATTTTTAGTAGACATGCAAACGTTCAGGAGGATAAATTATCTGTCATAACCCAATCTTGGTGTGTGACCAAGAGGCCCAGCTAGTGCTTTCTTTAACCTCTGTGAGAGCTACAGAACTTAAAGCCAACATCTCCCTGCAGAAGGACTGCTTGCATTATAGATCCGACAATGTTATGCCAGCTAGGAGACTAAACGCTTGTAGCCAAAAGCTACCTAGTGTCAGATGGCCTCCTACAGACCAGGGCATATCTATATATCACAGATGAAGTTTACGAGTGATTGCTGCCTAATGGAAGCCTTTCATTTTCAGTTTCTAAATACGCACATAAGCAAATCTTTGGGTTTTATTCAAGCTAAATGTTACCTCTCCTCTAACTTCCCTGTTAAGTTCTACACTGAAAAGCTACTATAGCCATTCACTGAATCTCTTAAAAGACAAGCAGTGATAAACCTGGCTCTGTCTGAAAGGACAGTGATGCCCAGTAAGCTCCAGAATTCTGGCCCTGGGAGGACAGGGAAATTACAAGGATTAATTTAGAGAAATGACTTTGGCTGCAGGGCTGGCCAAAAAGTTCATCTGTGTCTTACACTGCCAGTTCACAGAAAGAAACAAAACTCAGCTAGATAGAGAGCAAATACTGTCTAACATGCCAGTTCTCACTCTGAGTGAGGGAGCAACAGCCTTGGTGGAGTCCCTGATGTCTAGCTATACTTGCTTGTCTTCCACATGGAACACAGTGCCCTACCTTGAGCATTTGTGAAAACTGCAGCCCAAGAATCAAATCAACTCCATCTTCCCCTACACTAACCTCTGAAATATTGCTCTGCACTGACCAGGACAGTCCTTTCACTTGCAGAATTCAGAAGAAAAGAGCCTAGAAGGCTGTAATAGGTCAAGTAAGGAAAAGTATAGGCTGGCAATTGTCATTTCTGGACTTCAATAACTAACAGCCCCTCCAATGAATCCGGAAGTATAGCTAAACAGAAATGGAAGTTGTCAGTGGGTTTTAAAGTCAAGTGTGTAGTCAGCGGATTAAAGTATTGTCTTGATGTTTTAAGCTCCCACTGCTAGAAAATGTATACATCAGTGTACATCCTCGTTTGGAATCTAGTATTTGCTATTTTTTCAGATACAGGCTTTTCTTGGCACCTCCATACTTCTATGTCATTCCCTGAAGAGAGTCACGTAAGGTTGACAGATCTCCCTTTTGCAAGCAAACAGTTAGTTCATTTATGTGGTTACTAACAGCATCTGCCTTCACCTGCAGATGAAGGTCAGAGTTGGGTAATTTACACATAAATTTACCTAGAAACATGTGTCTGCCTCACCCACATATTCACATAAATCTACATATACATAAATACATTAAAATCCAATAAAGCACCACTTAATGATCAAACTTAATTTCACCTTAGGCTGAAGAATTAAGACAAAGTCTCATTTCTCCTTCATTTTGCTTGCAATCTGCTCCAGTACTGACCACCCCAAGTCAAATGCTTGCTCTGCTCCACCTGCACGTTCCCTGCAACGCGTCCCCTCTGGACTGAGAGATCCTGTCATGGCTCAGCCTGAAAAAGCGGCTTCAGCCACACGCTGAGAATCCATCTCAGTGTAATGACAGGAGTCAACGGCTACGGAAGACATGTAGGGAGGAAGGGCGGGGGGAAGGATTTGGGCAGATTACGGTTGTTGCTGTTCTATGTTATTGTTCATAAAATGTGTAACCCAGCAATGTTCAGCGTGAGCATCCCTCTCCCTCCCTCCCATCAGTCAGCTTTGGCTGCGGCATCTACGTGCTATTTATATGCTGCTGCATCAACTCTAGGATTTATTGTGGAAAAAAAATTAAAAAAAAAAAAAAACGGAACGGACAGGCTTCTCCATGCATGTTATTCAGCCTAAAAGGGAAGGGGTTGCATCGAACGCTTGCCAACAAATTAAAATCACCCCCACTGCAATTAAGCAAGTCTACTTCTATCACAGAATAAGGTAAGCAAGATATTGGCAAGCCCTGGGAAAAAAAAATCAGTTTCTTCATTCTGCGTCTCAGTCGCTCCGTGCTCCCCGCGCCGAGGAAGGGCTCCTTACCTTTCATCGTCCACGCTCCTGAAGCCAGGTAAAACGTGCCGGAAGCTGCTGTTCCTGTCGAGCTTCGGTTGGCTCTTTGTCCTTTTGATGGAGCCTTTAAGCCGGCGGCTGAGGAACCCCTGTGGGGTGAGACAAGAATACTAAATTACCCCCCCCAAAAAAAAAAAGGAAAAAAAAAAAAAAGGAGACAGACAGACAGAGCGGGCTCCGAGCCCGCCCTCCCGCACCCCGGCGCGGCTAGGCAGGCTGTGCCCTCCGGCCCCCCGCGCGCGCGGCCGCCGGCAGCCCGGCTCCCCAGCAGCCCGGCTCCCCGCCTGCCGCCAGCATCTGCTCCCAGCGCTCGCCGAGGCCAGGGCGCTGCGTCGGCGCGAGACTCCCCAAAGCCTCCGTTACCCTGGCAACCATCAGCTCACATAAAAATACTGTCTGAAAGACAAGACTAGCACGTTGCAACTCCTGGCGAGGGGAACGATCGGGACACGGGGCTCCGGCTGGTGCCGGCTGCCAGGGCCACCCCACAGGCGCAGGTGCAGAAATCACCCACTCATCCCGGTGGCCAGGAGACAGGTAATAACTTAATTACCCAACCAAAATCCCCTGGATTTCACCCATGGCTGGCAGAATTGGACTCAGGTGTTTTCAATTCACATAAAAATACCCTCTAGTGCATAGAGAAACAGAGTCTGGGATCTGCAGCTCTTCAGCGGCAGCTCATGCCGGCGGCTGCCCTTAGGGACGGGGAGATCTTGCCCTGCACATACAGCACGTTCTCTGCTCTGCTTCTCCGTCCCTCACGGAATATAAGTCATGGCTCTTACGGTGCTCCAGAGCAAAGCCAGCACTAAACGTTTTAATAGCAAAGCTGCTAATGTGTTATTTGCTTATTGTTAGGAGTTAATGTTCTACATAATCTCAACATTAAATTTAATCTCTAGGCTAAATATGGCAATAAAAGAGTAATACTATTGTGGTGTCCAGCATTTACAGTATGAAAAAATAGTCTTAATGGATCAAGCATGTTAGCTAGAGAAAGTGGGGTAGCATTTTAAAGAGAAACCAGAATTTCATAGCGAAGCCTCAGAAAGTGCTCTTTTCCTACGCTGTCACATCAAAGAAATCAATTAGCTGCATACAAACAACTTGGCAAATGCCTGCATGACCTGAGATTCAGCATACGCCACCTTCCTGTCCTATCCTCAGCACAGGGAGTAAAGATACCCTCTGGATCAAGCACAGATTTTGATGTACAGGAAAAAAAGAAAAGTGAGAAGAACAGGATTTTTTCCATTGGTCCTGGGTCAGCATCCGAGCTATACCCCAGAGCAATCCTCTCCATTCCAGATGTGAGTCTAAGTAGCTTCTCCAATCAATCTTAAGAAACAGATATGGGTCATATACCCCATAGCAGCTTCCTTTTATAAACTGATACCCCTTATATGTCTGCCAGGAAGATAATCATAGTATAACTTGTATCCAGCCTGTCATTTGTTCATTCTATTTAAATATGCCTTCCCCACCTAGGATATTCATGGGTCACATTATGTCCTTCTCAGATTGCAAAATTTCCTGGGGCAGTATGTGCAGCTCTTGTTACGGAAGTGGCTTTCCTGTTTTTTAATTCAACAAGAATTGGAAGTATGTAGATAACCAAAGGTGTTTCACATTTATTAAGTACCACTTTACTTACAAATGACATATAACATGCATTCATGTGAACTGAGTATTCTTTGGGTGCTATCTGCATGATTAAAATAGGAGGACAGAGAACACATGGCCATCAGGTTATATCCTCTGCTGTCTTACACAAAGGGAATGCACAGGAAATAAAGACCTTTTCAGAAGTGTTTTGTCTTTGAGAAATACCTTTAGAGAGGCTCATTTTTATAGTATAGGGAAATACCAGAAAGAGGGAATAATGTGACTCAGAAATGGCAAATTTGGGGATCTCCTCCTCCATTACCTTTTGGATAATGAGGAGAACACTGATAAGATATTTGCCTCTGTACGCAGACCTCTGCCAGGTCTCACATTTTTGATAACAACTCTCCATGCTTCTCCTCTTCCTGCACAAAAGGCAGGAGACCGTCTGTACATCGGCAGCAAACACACTGAAACGTGCAAGACTCATCTCTCCATAAATTTAGTGAAATGCAGCCAATATGTTTACTCCTTTCATACGGATAGTTGGGATTGACACATCATAAAACAAAAATTTTTATTATAGCAATATTTTTTTTCCCCACCGTTATCTCCTTTTCTGACTCCTAAAACGAAATCTCCAGCCATCTCCTCTAAGCCATGCTTGCTATGGAGAATAGCCTGCTATGGAGAATAGCCAACACTCTGTGAAGACCAAATATCAAAAACATGCAACTGGCCAGTCACCCCATGGTGAGCAGCTTTTGCCCAGAAGCAAGAGACTCGATTTCCTTTACCACTGCCAGCCTAACCGGCAAACATGTCATAATATTATCAAGCCACTTTTTAAAATTCAGTAACAGCTTTCAACTCTGGACAGGGAATTGAGAACATACTTTCATATACTTTCTGTAAAAAAATGATCACAGCTTTCTTTCACTATCTTTTATTTCACATCTTGAAAATTGTTAGATGATTCATGCAGGATTTGGAAATTAGAATCCAGAGTTGCTATAAGACATTACTTTCCTTCTGGTAGGAAGATCACCCTGCACCACTTTCAGTTTTCAATGCTAGTTTCATTGGAAGAATGGTATGTCAGATATTTCAACGCTGATAAATTATAATGCTATATAATGCTATAGCAACAGTTTACACTTCCACAGTGCATGCCAGAGATCAGAAACTACTTTGTGAAATACTACCTTCTTCAATAGTTAGGTGGGTAATTCAGAAAGAGAGAGAGGAGGTGGCCTCAGCAAGGCAAGACAGAGAAGCCAGCCTGGGGTGTGACTGCCATGCCTTCCCGCTGAGATCATCAGCACATCATCCATTTCTTCTTCGTATATGACTTTAAACAAGATTTGATTCTGATCTCTACAGGAACAAGGCTAATCTTACCCTACAAACACTGCCTGCTCCTCTAGCCTAGCTGCATTCTTGGGGGTTCTAGTAATTAAAGTTGCCCTTTATATTACAAGTTCTTTGTGTGTTTTTAAGTTTATACTGAGAGCTCTGTAGTGCAGAACTGTGTCTTTCTATTTGTGGGCAGCATTTACCATTAAAAATAAATAAATCTTAGGAAAAAATAAACTGCTAAGTTAGGAAGGTAATACAGCGAAGTACAAAATAAGTTAATGTCCTGTATTAAATTACAATACATAGAAATCTGAAGAGCAAAAGAATCTCTGCAGAATTTACTGCAGCAGAAAATCACGAGATGCCACAGCACTTACTCCGGGCCTGGACCCAGCCCAGGCAGAGAGAGACTGTTCACACGCAGCTCAGGAAACTCTGCAACCACTTAGCCAGGATGGAGAGTAGCAGCACTGCTCATGGTGCACGAAGCAATATTCCTGCATTGTGCTGCATTGCAAGGGTAGCATGTTCCTGAGAACTAATCCAAAATGTGCATGTAGCATAGCATTCGACAATACATCACAGGCATCTGCTAAAAATTACGATGTCATGGGAAAGCAGAGCTTATTTTTTCCTTCAATAATCAATGTTTTCTCCCAGAACAGGAAGAAGGCGGCATCACATAAACTAGCAGACAGGAGATTCAAAGGAAGCAAAAGGAGAAACTTTGTACCAGTTGTCCTGCACAACACCGAATGTTCAGCATAAGCAAGAATAATGCTTCCTCTTCCCTTACTATAGGTCTATCCTTGTTTAGCCCAAATGACTGTTCAAACTTTGCTGGAATACAATGAAGCAAACTTGGGATAACAATACTTTCTTTATAGGGAGCAGGCATAAAGTAAATACTCTCTTAAATGCAAGCAGAGGTACTAACCATATAAATCCATCCTTTGTACAACCACTAAAATATTATTTGAACGGGAAGAGGTATTTTAGGGTCACTGGAGAAGAGACAGCCAAGTACACAGAACCATGTGGGGCTGCATAGTTGGATGGAGACCTGCCATGCATCAGAGCCTGCACAGTGAGCACAGAACCCAACCAACCTAGTAACAGAGACAAGCAGAAAGCTTCCACTGTGCAACTAAGTGATTTAACTTTTTTCAAGTGCAAGAGCCTTGTTTTCCTTGCTTTATTTCTGCAGTACAACACTGAGCCTAGTATACAATTGCTCTAATTAGAAGAGCTGGGTGAAGTTATAATAAGACACAGAGAAAAAAGGCAGAAAAAACCCAAAACAAACCCTTTTGAGGAATGGCTTAATCATAGCCACAGCTACTTAAGCTAAAACAAGACAGGCACACTTCAGAACAGGACAATTAAATCTGCTGTGATTTGGGCTGTTTTTTCTTATATATTTGGACAAACCTGAAATCTGATACCATCAGCTTTGCAGGAATGGCAGATTCTTTTTTTTTTTTCTTTTTTTTTTTTTTTAATTATTTCTGCCTAACAATCTTGGCATTTCCAATTACTGTAGAGGCTGAATTAATTTGAATACTGGAATCCTTCTACAGCATATGTGCAAATCCATTGGAACTGTATACCTTTGAGAAGGAGAAAACATGTACTTACATACACCCTGGGCCATTGAGAAGAAAACTGGAAAGTGGAAGGAAAAAGTGCAGGGTGCAAAACTGAGGAGAGAATTAAAGACAGCAAAATCTTGAGTCTGCCTCTTGGGCTTCTGTTTCATTAAATGTAATGACGCAAGTGTCATGTATCTGGAACTGACTTCCACATCATTAATGTTCACTTGCAGTGAACCCTCATTAAAAAAAATTAAAGGTAAAAAGTAAGCACCATGGAAACACAACATATGTGAAAAAAATACATATATCAATAAATCAAGCTGAATGTTTCAAGAGCAGCTTTCTTTGGAAGAGCCCTGGCAGCTCCCTGTATTTTCTGTGTCATGCAGAGCAGACAAGCGGGACAGGCAGAGTGTGAGCCAAACGCCCATGAGGCAGGGTGAAGAGAGGGGTGCGCAAGGAAAGACCCACCCTTGAAACCTCTGGGCCGACAGGAACATTAAAAAAGCAGACAGCAGCCCTGGTTTATGCTCTTACCCAAAGGGCACACAGAATAAAGTCTATAAAGACATATCACAGAAACTAGTGATCAGATGGGGCTACTTTTATAGTTCTTTCATAGGTTTTTGTTTCAGTTCAAGTGTATCTCGACTACAGGGGACTTGAGAGTACATCAGAAATGTGTTCACTAGTCATAATAATGAAACTGCCATGAATAAATATCTGCTGCAAATGTATGATGCAGTATTTTATATCAGGTATCCATTTTGTTAGTACAGGAGAAGTAAGTTTACTTGTATAAAATTGGGAGTAAATCTTTTGTACCAGATACGTCTTTATTCTGGGCTTTAGATTCTCAGTTTCTTTTTCCTATTAAACTTCTTTAAGTCTGGAACCATCTTTCTGTACAAGTCTTGCACAGCATCTATCACAACACATGGAAACACTCTATGACTGAGGCTCCAAAGGACAACCATAATCTAAAACAACATTAATAAAAATAAATGATTACTTTTATCTACAAGGTGATATGAAGACAAATTAGCAGATAATTTATAAATAAACTGGAGACATTTGACAGACAAGAATAAAAATGCAACTAAGAAATGATACTTTCCTAAATTCTTCCTACAAACAAAGGTAAATAGATCCCACACATCAGCTTATAACTATTGAGCTATTACAACATAATGTCTTCAAATTTTTTTTTTTTTTTTTTTTTTTTAATAATAAGACCAAGCATGTAACAGCTGGTGCTTATGCTGAGCTGTGATCACTGTGCTTCAGAGTTAACAAATACGTGGAATGAATTGGTGTTGTCATTACTTTCTATGCTATTTTCTTCCAGCTGTCTAAAGACAAAAGCAAGCTTTATGGCATCTCATTGACATTTACCTCATAGTCATGAAGACTAAAGATTTTTATTCTTGCTTATCTTTTAAAATAAAACCTTATTTTCTGGGATACAAAATGCAAGTCACCAAGAGAAAGAACTGAATTACTAAAATATGAAATAGCACATTCTCACTTCTGGTGCTTACTATTCCCACTGTAAAATAAGACAGAAATAAAACTGGCATTACTGGGTACTATGTGTGTACTGAATGGAAAATTAGTATTTGTATTTGTGAAGCAAGTAAAGACTTCCCAGTGCTAAGGATCTTATTATAGCCTTAAATGTAAGAAAAAGTGAGTTTCCCCTTTTCTACAATTACCCATGTTAGCCTTAGCTTTTAAATTTAAAAAAAGGGCCTTTTTTGGGCAGCATTTGACATTGCTTGTTACCTGGTAAATATAAGAAAAGCATGTTTCTACTGTTATCTTTGCAGAACATGACCGCATTAAAATATAAGAGCACACAGAGGGAAGAAGGCTGAGTGTGAGTTCAGGTGTCAGATGCAACCCCTGAAAGTCCGTAAGAACAGAAGCAATCCAGCAAGTGGCCTCCTGGAACTGGCACGGGCAAGGAAGGGAATTTCGTGTGTAGCACTGACCTTTTGGGATCAAGTATTTTTGCACTTTTGCAGTGTGTAGAGGCATGTGCCTGTAAGTACATGTGTGCTTTCAAACAATTAATATATATAATCTATTATTGTTGGCTCTTTTGATTTGAACTCGTAAGTTAAAAGTTGTTTTCCTATCATCCAATTCTGCTCCTGTCAGCCGTGATAAAGGGCCCTGTTCCCGAGGTTAGACAGCCCCTGTTGATTCCCCGTGCCTGAAGGGTACATTTCTAGTATATCCTGTTCTTGTATAGGATCTGTTTTTGACTTGGGCATACTGTATGCAGGAGTACGTCAGCCAGAGAGTCACTTGAAGTCGAAGCCATCACCAGACTTACGAGACTCCTTGCTGAGTTAACCTTAAGAAGTTATGTTCTCACAAGTTTATGAATTGACAAACTCAAATTCTGGTTACATGACAAAAGAACTTCTTGCCCCAGTTGAAAAGACCTGTCTGGCTTGCAAACGCAGGGAAAGGACAAGGGAGTGAAACACCCAACACAAGTCTGTAGAGCAACGGGGATGTGTACTTAAAATGAAACCAAAACAGTTTATCAACTCTGGACCTAGAAATGCCCACAGAGATTAACATGTATTAGCCCTTCTGTTTAGAGGAGGCTGAAAGCATGGCTTTGTTCAAGTGGGTTAAAAGTCCCTCGGTTTATCTTTCTCTATTTTATTGCATCAATCTCAGGGCCTTTCCCAGTCATCCTGTGAGCCCCTAGAGAAACATGCAGATGCAGTGAAGTAAGGAAGTCTTAAGTTCAAAAATAAAAGCAAGCAATAGCCATGCATGAGCCATCAACTTGCTGTGATTGATGGTGCCTTAAAACATTATCCTGCGGCAATAAGGAAAGTCCCTCTGAGACAGAGAGTCTTGGAATTAGGATGGAAACCAACAAAATGGAAAAATAGCTGCAAAAACTTTAGGTGGCCAATGATAGATGGCAATGGGAGGTCAAATCTCACTGCTGCACACACTGTGGGCAGAGCTGCGCTCTGGCATCCGGAGTTTGAGAATAAACACAGCGATACAGTCCGTGAGTGCGCAAGAGGGGATGTTCGTGAGCCAGGCCATAAAGCAGCCCAGGAATGCAAGAAACAGCGCGTGTTGGGAAGTGTTGCTTAGCAACGCTGCCCTTGTACGGCGAGAGATGAATCAGGTTTGCAGTGTCACTGGAAACACTTAGTTCAGTGCATTTGAAAAATCAGAGGAAAAAGTGCTGAAGTCCCAGAGGTCACCAAAGGGACACTGTGGGTCTGACTAGGCCACAAAAACTGGAATTATGTCAACTGAGAGGCACTGAGGGTTAATTAAGAGTCTGGCAAATCTAATACAGGCAAGTATCAGCAAATCACAGATATAAGACGCAGCAGCTTCAGTGGGTAGCATCACGTCCCTTTGTCGCCTCTGGCCGTAACGGCTTCTTGCTTGTGCTCTATTTTTGTACAGATTTTATCCAGCTTGCTGAAAATTTCGTGGTTGCAGGTGTTCTCCCATTGCTCTAGCAAGAGAACACCACAGCCCAACATCTGCTGTGTATGCCTCTTCTCTCAGGATATTTTTCCTGATATTTAGCTAAATGTTTCTTTGCACAATTTCACTTTGTCCTTTTCTGCTCTTTGCTACTAAAGAAAGAATACTGCCCTCTCCCCAGCTTGGAAACAGTCACGTGCAGCCAGCACACCCTCTTACTCACTGACCAAGGACTGCCAAGAAAGTTCAGGCAAGACAAAGCCCTCTGGTAAAGCAACGGAAACCAGAGAAATCTCCACACTGTCCAAATAGCCCTGGCGACTTACATGTAACGTGAACATGCGACAGGCTGGGCATTAACAAATCCCGAAAAAAGGGAAAGAACTGCTAGGAAGAATCTAGAAAACAACTGCATTCAAAAGACACTGTCATTCAAGGATCACCCGACTCTTCAATTTGGATTCTTTTGTTCTTCTATTAAAATAAAACCACACTACTCTGGATTATTTGTTCACGGTTCCACAATTATCATACTGTCAACATTTCATATCCAAACAAGGCACATAAATAATCCTTAGGAAGGTAGGAGACGGGTAATTGAGCAATCAGGGATGAATGATGCAGGAGCTGTGACACAGGTAGAATGCAAGTAATCTTGAAGAACAAAATCACAGTTATTTACCAAAGAGAAGAGCAACTAAAAAAAAGACTGCCTAGATGAAGCTGAACGAGGGTGTCATCTGGGAAAGCATCCCAATGCGGTGAAACAGTTTCCTTATTTAACTGGCCCAGTGGAGTCAATCATCCAAGAGGAAAAACTGTTCTTATGCCAAACTTCTTGTTTGTTCTTCAGTGAGAACAATCCTGATAGAAGTGGAGTGCCTGTGAGACGCTGAGCAGTGCCAGCACAAGTTAGGCCAGATAACACCGCATGGGGACTATCTTCTGGCTCCTGGAACTGGGCTTGCTCTTCCAGGAGTGCATTCTTCCCCAGGACTGTAGCACTTTAGAATGAAGAAAAAGAGACTCAGAGCTTTGCTCTCTCTCTCTCTTTAGAGAACTTCTCAAATTAGCTTTTGGAGCATTTTCACCTAAACAAAGTTGTCACTGTTGAACAGCAGTCCAAACCAAGTGCTGTCAACCACCATGGCCGGTCATAATTGCAACAGAGGAAAAACGATATCCTGACAGCCCCAGGGCTAAGAGAGGTGCCTTCTGATAGTCCTGAAGATATCAAAGACCAAAGAAGCCGAGGAGCCTTTCACTCTTAGGGGTAAGGTCATCCGAGATTGGCAGTTTCTTGGCCAGGGAGGTGACTGCAGAAGTGCAGCTGTCTCTTCACAGGTCATGAGCCATGAGTAAAGGTCTTGGGGTCATCAGCCTTGAATCCCTCTTAAATCCTAGATTCATTCAAAAAATGTGGAAAGGGCAAAAATACAAACAAAACAAATTTCTCACCCACACTGTAAAGTATAAAGTCACCAACCAGGAGAAGCCAAACCCAGATGGTAATATTACAACTTTCACTGAGGAGTGGCTTCTGTGCTGCCTCCGTTGCAAACTATAAATCACAAGGCTTCTACGGATGCAGACAGACCACCAGCAGACCAAACACGCTCATGAGGAAGCAAGACTGTTTCCTCCCTTTGCATAACTTCTCTTCCAGTGGAGAGAAGCCCAAAATGAGCTTGCTGCAAGGAGAGGTTTACCACTGCACTTTGATTTATACAATAATTGACAATGCAGAGAAGAAGGTGAAACAGAGGTGCAAGTATCTTTCACAGTCATTCCAGTCTGGGCTACCACTCCTGGGAAGTACCCATGGGCATACGGAGATTCAGGATTTGAATCACAAGCATGCTGAATTTAGAATCAGGAGATTGGATGCTTCTGACAAGATACAAAGGAAAAAACTGAACGTGAGAAGCAGGATACCACTACCGAGATGGAAATCTCTTCACACCCTGCCCAAACAATGCTCTGACGACTATAGTGCTAACGCTGTTACCAAAAACAAAGTCTACATCAAAAAATGATGTATGCTGGACATGCAACCTGCTTTCTAATGCAGCTTGTGTCCAGTCAATTGCTGGGGTAGCACACAGTTTTTGAGCAAACATCCAACGCAAGATAGAAGACTTTTGGAGGAAAACTAACTTCCAGACTCTTAAGAAATCCACAATTTTCCATTCATTTTTTTAAAGAATCATCCTCACTGGATTAGATTCATAAGAGTTTGAGCAAATTCAAATAAAACTTCCAAATCCAGTAGATACGCAGCTAACCATTACTCAACATTTTGAAAATACAACCTATGGTGTTCAGAGACTTCAGCAGTTTATGATATTAAGAGTTTTGAGTATTTGACTTTAAATAAATCTATTAAGTTTCATATCTACAGTCTCCTAGGCACTGCATACACAGGAGATTTATTTTACAACGGGGAGCAATAGATTCCAATCAGGCAAATGTTTTGAAACCTCAGATACAGAGAGAACAAGTGCCTTTTAGATTAGAAGGCATAATCCCCGATTGACGGAGAATTATTCACACTCCTATAAATTTAAATTTTCACAATACTTTTTGTTGCATAATAATGAATTAAGCACTTGATGTCAGCTGTGAATCATTACATTCATCCTGCTTTTAAAACATGGCTGAGATTTCACTGAAGATGAAATAAAGAATTTTTAGGACATGGTAGCAATGTATATTTGAATGTGATGATCCCATTCAGGCATGAAAAGCAACCACACACTGCCAAGATTGATGGTTTCTATCACTCAGACTCTTTACAGAGGATCCAAGGGAAACTATCTACAGGTTCTTAAGATTTCAAGCCAGTGCACAAGGTACTGGAATATAACTATCTGAAATGTCCTGCTTGCTGTCAGCCCAAAACACGCGGCACACTCCAGTGCTCTTGCAATGGTTTAAGCAGCCGAGGAGTTTTCCAGAGCTCCACTTTCTGAACTGCTATTGTGGGACAGAACTTGAGCTCCAGTTGGTGAACGAGCTTTGGGCTCTACCCATTTATATCAGACACCTAACCCGCATATAAATCGTCATGCTATAACAAACTGCCCTCCAATTTAACAACAACAGGTATTTTTTCCACATAAAGCAGAGGAACTTAATTCTTTTACAGTATCAGAAATCAAAATAGGCCTTTTAAAAACCAGTCCATAGAAGATCTATACTTCAACAAGATTACTGTCTAATATGGAGAGGAATGTGTGAGTATAGGTAGAGGTGGGATAGCAGGCAGGAAATACTGTCAAAATAGCTTATTTTGGCATGGAGGAAACAAGTTTGAAGGTAGACATGTCTAAATGTCTTCCTACACTAGCTACGCAGCAGACAAGCAGCAAGGGCAGGATTACTTTTCAAGAACACTTCATTCCTGTGCCAGCAGTCTAGCTATTCAAATACATCGCCTCATGTGAAAACAGGTATCAAAACTCTGCAGCCCGAGCAATAAACACACGGGGAAGATGAGAAAACTTATCTCCATAAATCTGTTTACATTAATCTTCTCTTTTAAAGTCCACTTTTATTATGTGATACAAAATAAAATGTTTCGTGAGTGTGTTTTATATGTGCTTTTTAAACTTTGATTTATGGCCTTGGAGCAGCACGTGGATTTCACGTTGTATCTAGTCATCAGGCTTCTCCCTGCTCACTGCCATGTGAAAACTTCAGGGCGGAGCAAATGGTGGAGGAGATCACAACATTTTCCAGTTTTGATGACCAACTCTAAATTTATAGAAAAATAGCCACATTAAGTGACTTCACTTTCATTGACATATCCTGTGTGCTTTTAATAATGCAGCTGCTACACAAGCAGCTGCTAGACCAATAAATTTAAAAAAGCAGTTGGTAGATGATAAGTTTGGGATAAAAAATTATCGTTATCCTTTGAGTGTAAGGATTCATTGTGCAATTTTGCAGCAAAAGTTACTCATTCAAATACGAAACTCATGTTTCAGGCAGATGCTCTTGGCTCCAAATACTTTCACCACATTTCTGAGGCTTCAATTGGAACATATGTACATATTCAATAATCATTACATCTGCAATCAAACAAAAGTGTTAACTTTTACAAAGGTAAGGTGAATTCCTACTAAGATTCAGACGAGTCCTGTATTTTCCTCCTAACTTTCTAGACAACATAATTTTCAGATATTGTGAAAATACTTAAGATAAATCTCATTTGTCCTGATTTCAAAATCTGTGAAAATCTCTGAGCAATCTCTGAGCAATGAGACCATCTCTGCTCTCAGCATCGAACTATATAATAAACTGCTGTCTGAGTATAGAAAGAAAACTGATTCCACCCATTCCTACAATCTGTGCATGAGACATAAACACAGACCTGGGCTCCACCTTTCCTTGCCCTACCTCTGCGCCTCTGAACAGAGGGCTGCACAAGGTCATCGTGCAGCTCAAGCAGAAACTTGCCGGATCCTGATAAGGAGGTAGAGTCATGGGAAAAGCCCCTCAGGACTCACAGCAGCTCCCTGGAACATAACATGAATCTGCACAGCTCTGCAGTCCTGGCCCAGAATATGCAGTGGGGCAAATCTCCCATCCACTGCAAAGAAGACACGGGAACTTGCTCATTAATTATAATCAAGCAAGACTGTCACATCATGGGAAATATGGGGATATGATCTTGCAACTGGTAGGAAAGAAGGGAGGAGAGAAAGACAGGCGGGGGGAGGTTATGATGATTGCTGTGAATCCCAGTCTGAAGAGCAGCATACGTAACTACAGAAAACTATTTAGGAAATAAAGACATGATTAGTTCTGGAGCTAATTTCCTTGGTGCTTTGAAGAATGTAGCAAGATACCAACTGTAATTACAGAGCAAGATAAAGACAGGAGAGCTGCTGGCAGAGCTCCAGGGCCAAGGAATACCTGAACGCTTCAGGAAAGGCCCTATGGCTTGTACCATCTCTTTCTCAAATTATCCCTGATGCCTGCACCATTACTGTCACTGTTCACTAGAAACAGACTGCAGAGGAGAAATACAGTCTATTCCTTATCACAGTGCAGCACTGAGGAAAAGACACAGTATGGAGGAGAAATCTTGTTTCTATGGTAACTAAAGTTTGAAAAAATATATAGAAATCAATGTCACCTTAATAAGTATGTTTACATACAGACCCATAGTAATAAAAAGTTATTCAACTGCAAGTATCATGTGATCATGTAAAAATCCCTATCCTAGAGTTCTTGATGTTTTGGTGACATGAGCTACAAAGCAGAAGTAAATGTGGAGTTATGTAATTTACACGAGTGGAGTCATAATAGTGTAAAACATGCAAGTGATCCGAATCAGACCTGCTGTTTCAAATAGCTCTGTTTGGTTTGGAACAACAGTGTCACCACCTGGAGAAAAAGTCTCACATTAAGCAGCACCAGTCCGGGATTTAGATGGGAGGAGGAAGCCTCCGAAACAATTTTTGAATGGTCTAACTTAGCAGCTCTACTCAAAAGAAAGTGCCATAAGCTCTTGCATGTCTGTACATATTCAGTCAATCACCTCAACAGGGGCCAACAACACAGACAAGATGACTTGGACAGAGACTCTCCTAAGTGGTTTCCTGTCACAGCACCCAAAGTTCTTACACAAAATATGCAGGTGACACAGGAACCACCTTCCACAGTGACAGTCCAAGAAATCATGGTTCAAAATATCACAGAGATTTGACTTAGAAAGCTAAGTGCTCAGTCTAAGTAAGAAAAAATCTGCCTCAGCTTATAATTAAAAACTTGGAAGAAATTTACACTAACTGTTCAGAGTCCCCTACTCTTAACACTTGTTTACCGTGGCAATGATGCACATTTCTATTAATTCCATAACAATCAATTTAATTTCTAAATCAATATCTATTATCTGTGATCTAAGGCAATAAACATTTCCAAATGGAAGAAGTTCAGAGATGGAGGTCCTATTAAATGGTCACTCATAGTCTACTGGAGTGCTCTAAGAGATTCCAATAATACCTTGTATTATTTATTTATTATCATTGTATTATTTAGTTTATTTTCTGAAAGCAGTGTATCAATGCTATTGAGAGTGGGAGAACAGAATGCATTTATTATCCTAACTTTTATTTGTGCAGTACAATTATTTATCTGTGACCCAGAAACAAATTAAAGGGACATTGTCAAGTTGTATATTTTAACGGTCTTCTTTTCCCTGTTCTGCCTGCAATCTGAAACTTTATCAATGTCTAGAGCTTTAATCAGATTAAAGCTTTTGGTTTTTTACTTTTTACATTTCATTCATTTCACAGACGTGAAGCTAGTCAGATCAATTTGTCTTCCTCTAGCCTACTAATTAGCCCAGGGTTTTTGCCTTTAGACATTCAAGGAGGAGTTTAGAACCCCACCGGATTTTTATTTGTAGTCATTTGAAATGAGCAAGAGGGAGCTATTTCTGTTCAAACCATCCCTTGGAAATGGAAGACCCTGAAGAACTGGTATGAATCCAGTTATGTTGGAGGAATAGGAGGTGAGGTTGTTTGCCTTTCTTTGTGGGGGAAGACTCAAACAATTGCTGCAGATGGAAATACAACAGAACACTTGAGCATATATTAAACTGTGAAGCTGCCAAAAAAATTAAAATAACGTTTTAAGAGAGTAAAAGCTCATCCTCTGGACAGGACTGACAAATATCATCACTTTCTAAATCAGGCTTTGAATTGTTTTTGCTCTTTGTAGCTGCAGTACTATGTGGTCCCAACTCTTTTATATAGATTATTAAAGACTGGAGAAATCAAATAATCTTTCCATGCCTTAGTTTCCCCATTTATTTAAAGTTTGCAACCCCACAGTGGCTGCAAGCTTGAACTCATGCAGATTGGCAGTACACTTTAACAGCCTCAGATGAAAGGTGCTACAGAAGTGCCAAGTACTATCACTGTAATTATCATTCAAAATACACTGATCAATTAAGAATAAAATGTGAATTAGCATGTCTTATTATCCCCATTTACAGCCTAAATTTGAAATATTCCTCCCACGGGCTTCCTCCATGAAAACTTAATTTATGAGGAACTCCTGGTGCTTCTGACATGGCTATGGTGGAGCTGCTACAGGAGTGTAGGTATCTACAGCAAAGAACCAAAATACCATGCGAGCAATACAGGTTCTGCCATAAAGTTTGCTCTCTCCAGGGAGAGGTGGTGGGGAGCTGCCCTCCCACCCTCACTCTGCCCATCTCCAGGCCCCTGCCTGGCACCTGCTGCAGCCCCCAGGGCTCTCCACTGTTGGCCTCCTTCGGACCCTCAACAAGTCTCCTCTGAAAACTACTGGCTTTATACACCCCAGGGGATGAGGAAGTGTAGAAATTTGGCAGAGCTGAAGGAATCTGAAGGACCTGTGGTAATTTACACCAGGTATGAAACCAGTAAGTTTGCTGAAATACTTGTTTTTCTCTTTCTAACCTGGGAAATATACGGTATTTGATCCAGTGCCCTAGAGACATAAGCTTCCCTCTAATCCAGCGCCCAGGCCCAACACAGGAAGCAGCAATGTGCATCTCTCCTCTAAACCTGAACAAGTTTCAAATTCCAGCGGTGGCTGGGGCAGAGCAGTTCCGCGACACAGGGCTGTTTCCCTCTTCAGAAGCTGCTGTAGGTGCAGATTAAGTACAGGGGTCTGATCATGGGCTGTGTGGATTCTTAGCCCTTAGGAGCAAACTCTAAATTCTTTTTACATAAAGCATCAACGGATCCTAACGCTATCAGGTCATCTTGCACGTACTGCCACGTACCCGAGTCAGCCCTGCTGCTGCCTTGGAAGAGGACTCTGCTGTCCAGCCACATCAGTCCGATAACAACCAGAAGCTGTGAACCACCAGCCCAAACCATGCTGCGCCCCACAAAAACTAAAACAGGATTACTAACACTTTTAAAGAAAAGTGGCCTGAGCGTGTGAATTAAGCTGTTGATAAACCCTTATGCCTCTTCCATTCTGTGCAAGTGTCCTTTAGACAGCTGCAGGCTCTGAAAAAGAGACCTCCCTGGAACACATTCAGTTCAGAAAGGAAAAAAATCCATACTCTGCCTCGCTGAGTCCTTTTCAGTGAAGCAGGTCATAGCACTATGTCTTTTATCCTGTCATTCCTGTCTCCTGCTTGATGCACATAATAAATCCACAGTGGTTTGAACAGCAGCTCTGTGCTGAAACCTGACAATCCCACATATCTTTCTTTAAACACGCTGTCTTTCAGCACTCCCCCAAATGGAAACTCCAGGCTTACTTTGAAAACTTTAAATGTGCAAGGCTAGACTCAAATAATTAAAAAATATTCTATTAACAATCAGTTTCACGTTCCAATTCCTGTGCTAGCACTGAGTAAGCAAAAAGATTCATTTTTTTTCAAATAAAATCTAACTTTCATGCCTTACCTAGAATTTATCCTACAGCTCATAAACTACACACAAAACTTAAAGAGCAAACATAAACTAGAGATTTACATTAACAAGGTGGCTTAGAAAAATAAGACAGATAGGTCTAATTTTAAAAACAATTGAAAACTTGATAACATTGAGTACTGGCAGAGGTAGTAAGAAAGCCACTTGTAGTCCAGAAAACCACTCAGGCATTTTCAGGAGACAGCGTCAAGCTTGAGAAAAATATTTAATCCTCTTGAAACTGAAGAAGGATTTCAGAGACGTAAAATGTAATTAGGAGTAACTTATCTAGTAGTTAACATCAGGACAGGGAATTAGAAATTAAGAAATTCAGTTTAGGACACATTTCCTGATTTTGCTGCCTGATCATAGTTAAGTTAGTTAACTTTTCCCTACTTCAGTTTTACCAACTGTAAAATGAGGGTAATAATAATCATAGAATGGTAAGGTTGGAAGGGGCCTCTGGAGATCGTCTAGTCCAACCCTCAGCACAGCCCGTATGGGGAATGAACCTGTGACCTTGGCATTTAGTAGCACCACGCTCGAACCTACTGAGCTAAACCTGCCCTCCAAATAATTAGCTACCTTTGTGGAGAGCTTGGAAATCTGTCAGAGAATGCTGCTTTAAGAGCAAAATGTTTGCACGCTGTTGGTGTACCTGACAAAGAAAAAAATGCGACAGGCAGGTTAGTGCTGCCGATTTTTGCAAAAAAATACCAGTGGGACCTGAGCAAATGCTCGAGATGACCTCACTTTTGCTTTCCATCCCTAAAATGCTCAAAAGCCAAAGATTCCAAGCACATTCTGTTCCACAAAATGGTGACTGAATCTACAGAAACATTCTCAAACTTTATATATTTCTTGCTGCCACTAACACTCCTTATCTAAATTCAGCTGTAGTTGACAGTTTAATGATAATAGCTTTCTGTTTATATATCATCTGTGATAATGTTCCATTCTCCTTAAATTCAATCCCCAGTAAAAGGGGTGCTCTAATGTATGCAGCCACAGACCAAAATGATAGTAATTTTCCCTTCTAGTTGGAATGGTTTAGTAAACAATTACATTTCAATTAAAGATGGGATGTTCATGATGAGGGAAACACTATTTGGCTCTTCAGATAATATAGGAAGATAAATTCTCCAATGTCAAATTATTAAAATATAATTTACACAGCTGCTTTTGAAAAAAAATACTTGAAATGGCAAATAGTATATATTATACACTGGCAACAACTTGGGAAAAATCCTTTAATATCTAGCCCACAGCAGCTTGAACTAGGATCCCATCATCTCGGATTATGTTCAGTGAAGAGGAATGGTGGAAAGGTTACTTACTTTCATCTCTCCAGGAGTTTCTATTTACTGGTATGATGTCATTAGTACTTAATACTTCATTTATCAAGGATTAAAAACATGATAGAAGGAAGGATGCCATAACAGTAGCTTATAATATATCACTAGAAATTCAGCTGTGCACCAAACCCAAACAGACAGAAAAAGTGTTGGGAAACAAGTTAGCATAACAAGCAGATTGGAAGAGAACTGAAAACAAAGGAGAAATTCTCTGTCTTTGGGACTATAAACGCTTCACTATTTGGGGTCCTAAAAGGCAAAGCAATAACTTACATGCTAGAGTTTTTCCAAGCAACACCCAGCTGAGCAGCTCAGGGTGCTGTCATAGAGCAGAGTTGAGCTTTAGAACCAGTCCCTATGAAGATGCAGGAAAGCTTCCTGGAAGAAAGTGGTAATCCTTCTTCTGATCATCCTCACTTAAAAATGACTAGCTGTGAATATATGGGCTTAATCATTTGTAATGAAGATATATCTAGGCCTGTGTTCCAGCTGGGAAGTGCTATGGAAACAACCACAAAAGGGCAGCTCCTGCTCCAAGACACCACACTCTTAGCACAGAGCAATAGCCAGCAAGCAGACAGATGAAGGGAAAACAGGGAGATGATACTGATATTCTTGACTAACAATAGTCTGGTGGAAAGTGTGTTTCTACCAGCAAGTATAACCTCTGCAGCTTCTCTGAGAATTGTTTCTTCTCTAACTCAATTTACGTAATTCCATGGTGACAGCCTAATCATGCAGTTTTTAGCTGAAATAGCTCTTTTCTAGTCAATATGGCTTTAAACAGAAGAAGCATAGAAGTATTTTCTAAGATACCACAAAGAAAATGATTAATATTAGAAGAAAAGAAAATCCTAACCCCTATTACCATTTTGGAGGGAAGAGAGAATATACAGGTCTTCCTCCCAAGAGGCGATGATCTTCAAACACAGCTCTGTGAGAAAGGCAGAGAAGCATTTTCAAACCACTTAAAAATATTCAGACTACAGGTATTATATTACTTTACTCTGTTAGGAAGGAGACGCTGCACAATCAGCAAGGTGGATTAACAGCAAGAAATCATTCTGGTTTCTTGATCCAGCCCCTCAGCCCAACTCTTCTGCACAAGTTCTTCTGCAGTTTGGACTTATCCTACTGGCAACAGCTGTTTGGCCTAGAACATTTGCACATTGGGAGAACTAAATAAATAAAGCTCTAATAAAAGCAGTCAATAGATGGCAGTACTCTAATGAGATGGAAGAGAAGTCACACAGCTACACTGAGCGATTCCCTCTCTGCTCATGATTTCCCTGCAAGGTGGGCAGAACAGAAGGATTATTACCCAGTGCAGTTTCTCATCTTCTGGTCCCTATATTTGCATAGGTTATTAAACCACAACACAAGTTTCAGGTTAACTCATCCCACGTTTTAAGACATTTGGATTCAATGCAGACAGGCTAAGTGCTTGTCTTCTCACAGCAGGCACATGGCATCAACAGCAGGGCTAAACTCATCTCCCCGCAGGCATGGAGGAGAGGAGCCGAGACTTTGCCCTTGCTTACACCTATGTACCTGAGCATTATCAGCTGCTGCATTTACCATTCTCAGTGGAGACAGCTCTAGGTTGCTACCAAAGCAGGTAACATTTTAACTACCTCACGCTAAGCCAAGCCTTTTGTCCTTTTTTCTATCCTTAGATATGAACTTGGAATTCTTGTTAGTTGGGACTCCTCATCTAAAGAGCAGGGTCATGCTGAATTGGATGGCTCCCAGTAAGACCATTTAGCTCTGAAGCTGTCTCCTGCTACCTCTGTGAGGACAGAGTCTGTCTCTTCCACGAGTAATTCAGATAATGTAAAACAAGCTTTCCTCCATTAGGGCCAGAATTTCCCTGTTTTTATTTATGTTTTATAGTGACATGCACTGAATCTACTGATCCCAGGCAGTGCTGCAAGCAGTCAGGAAGGTCTCTGCCACTTCACGCAAAGCACTACGCAGCTGGCAGGTGAAGATCGTTTCTGTTTTGTCAGTCAGACACTGACCACAAACAGAGGACAGATCTTGGTGCCCAGGGCAGACTCAGAATGAGGGGCCCTTAGCTAGCTGAGCAGCCTCGTGGATCAGAGACTTGGATTCATCAGACTGCACCGGAGGAAGGGAAGGGAAGAACAATCAGCTGTAAAATATGAAAAGTTTACAACATCAAAACCTGCAGCAGCAGGCCGAAAAGTAAGAATCCCATTACCACTAAGCTAAAGCACTAATTACTCTTCCCAGTGGCTGGAGTGGACTGACTGTTAATGTCCCTCTTCTGGTTAATGAAGGAAGGTGAGGTAGAATATATTTCTTAAGTCTGACATCTGCTGGAATCTGGGCAGCCGTAAAAACTGTGTTTGTAACGAAGCTATTCACATTAGTGAGAGTAACACTGACAGGGCTAAGTGGGAACAGGAGCGAGACGAGCGCGTTGTAACACGGAGAAGACAAATGCTACGGATGATCCGAGTGATTACCGCCCTTATTTAATCAAGCTGAACATCGGAGCCAGCCAAAGCAAGTAACCGTATCGCAGGTAGGCTCTGAACTGCTTAAAGACAGGAACAACTTCTCTAGAAACACACAAGAGGATACATGCTGATGGAGCAGGAATAAACAGCATTTTAGTTTCAGTGACAAGTAAGTTAAAAAAAATACTTCTAAATCCTCTCTCTTGAGAAGAATCCAGGTTTCCCCCTCATTCTCTGTCTCCTTTATCCACAAGCAGTGCAATGTTTAAGTTCAAAGATACACTTTTACTGAAGCAGATGGATTTGGGCAAATGAAGGGCACAAAGCAAAATCATGCCTATTTGGTTAGTTTTACTGTTTTCTTTTTCTGCCTGCCATGCTCAGAGTTTCAGACAATTTACAACTGATAATCAATTCAGAGAGATGGCTTGCAGAACACAGCAATTCAAGAAAAAAATACCTTTCCTATTGGCAACGACACAAGATGCACCTCGCTTAGCACGAAGGTGATTTCATAAGGGGGGTCGGACCAGAAGAGGATCCTGCTGTGCTCTGACCTCTTAGAACAGAGAACTGTTAGTAGAATAACTTTCATCAATGCCAGAAGAAGAAAACCAAACATGCCCTGACAGCACATGCTAACAAACACTTCATACTCCATTGTTTTTATCTTTCCTTAACTTCAGTATTTGCCACATGCTGTATGCCATCTTCAAAGCACAACTCATCCCCTGCCATCCCATCACTGCTTTGATCATTTCTTCCCTTTCTATTTACCAAATAGTACAGCACCAAAAAAAAAAAAAAAAACATTCATGCATGTTCAACCTGTGTTTGCAGATAATGGCTACAGAATATAAAGCCCACAAAGAGTCTTATGCATTCACAAACTTAGAGTTTATAGAATTAAAATAAACTACTTGACAAACAGATATTAGTGATTCATTCATCAGTGAGAATGTTCTCAAGTGAACTGGGTGTGCTCAGATTTTTTTCAGATTGCATCATTTCTTTCTTTGAAAATCTGGTTCTACCCATCCAGGTTTGTTATGAAGAAGCCGAACCTGTAAAGTAGGTGTGGCCTGGACAGAAAACAATATATATCGAGCAAATTAGCTCCAAGACCATTTGCCTCTTCTCTAAATAAAAATACCTGTTTGCAAACATTATCCACATACAGCAAGACATTTTCCTCTTGAAGCAGAACCTGCTGATTGCCTTGCCAGTTGCTTATATTAGGTATATCCATCTCCAACCCTGTATACTTTACGCTTACACTTATTTTCGGAAATCTCTAGAAAAACTTCTCACTTATTGTTAGTGAAGGTTACCCTAAACATTATCCAAAAGATCTTGGTAACCTCTGCTGATTAAAAAGCCCCACTCTCCCATTGCTCTATTTCATTAACTATAAACACGACTAGGCTAATGATGCATTAAAAAGATCAGCTCCTCTTGGCTGGATCCTTACTGCCAACTTTCAAAAAAAGTTAGATTTTGATCCCACCATTGCACTTCCATTTGTCAGGTGAGTTTACTCATAAATTAAGCAATTACTGGAATTTGACACTATTCTCTAGACAAAACAATCCGCATGATGCAAATTAATGTGATCCATTCTGGAAGCCTACCTAATATGTCTAGGGTTTTGCAGAGACGAGTTAAATCAGGGAGAGTGGCAGCGATAAGTACCACTGTGCACATTCTAACTGAAGAAGAAACAAAAACTCATGCCAGAACCGACCTCAAAGGCACGACAGAGCCTATCTTCTAAAGCTATGAACTGGCCCAGACATCTTATTTTGTAGGAGTGCAGAGAGAGTAGGGATAGGGGAGTCCTGTGGTTAGACTAATTCCACTTCCTGATACTCCCATGGGACTATTTGCAACTACTCTATTGTCTGCAACTTCACACAACTAGGGGTCAACTGCTAACTCTGACTTTGTGGGATCTTCAGCTTCCTTCTTTAACATGGACATAGTAGAGTCCCTCCCGAAGGACCTCAAAGACCCTGTTTGTGCATGGTATTGCTATTACTCATGTTGTTGTTGGTGTTCTCTTCCACTCCCCAAATGGCCTCCCATTCTTTACCTACGGTGATCACAATTAAGCTGGGACATAAGCAGAGCATCTCAAAGCAAGATGACTGAGGAGTCAGAAAATACTAAATGGCTCTTCCAGGCTCCTGTTGGAGAAGGGATACCAGGCTATAGAGAACCACTAGCCTGGCAGTTCATTTTAAATAAAGGCATGTTCTTCTACAGAAGATTTTCTCCATTTTCTCTATACTACTGTTTGGCTCCAGATCAATAAATGTATGTATGAATATACTGGACTACCATAGGAATCACAAATGAAACCTGACCAGAGAAGTCTCCCAAATGAAAATACCTACCCAAACCTGCTCCAGATTTAAATTCAAACCTTGTTGCTTTAGCAAGAAATCCTTTGCCACTGCTTATTGCTAACAGTATCTAACAACTGCAACCAAATTGTTTCATGTACACCATCTCTTCTCTCAGGATGCGCAAGATGTTTTCTTTGCTGGCAAAAACCCATAAAAATCATTAAGCTAGGAGGAGACATTTACCGTGACCCGGAACGGTGTTGTGGCAGTGGGTTCCATGGTGGGGTTCTTCTCAGTGACCCCACTGGGCATACTGCGCCTCTGTCCACACCTCTCCGGGGGCGACTCTGTGGACAGCACAGAGGATAAAGGACAATTACAAACACACAAGCATAGGAACAGTACAACACTGTCAGCAGGTCATGTCTCTTCTTCCTTTGAGATGCATTTGCAAATGAGCCAACACAGTATCTCCACTACATCTACTCATTTTTCCCACAGTCACCTACTTAAATATTTAATCAGCAAGACTTTAACCTTCATCAATTAGCATTTTTTACAAAACTGTAAGTTCCAGATAGTGATAATGACAACCTGGCAGGCATTATTTCCAGTCTTTGGATGGGTAAACAGAAAACACACAGAGCTGAGTGAGAATTATATGCCAAGTACAGATCCATGCACACGTGGACTCTACTTCTAAGGAAAACTGCTGATGGTGTTAAAGGCATAGGATTCCTAAGTTCCCTCTCTAACTCCTCTAGTAACTTGCTTTGCAACTAGAAACAAATTAATTAAGATTCATTTTGCTGAAGTATAAAATATAGGTAATACTACTTACCTCTTTCCCTGCTGGTAAGGAAGGAAGGGAAATGTAAGGCTAAATTAACAAGTATGTCTAACAGTCTGGGAATACCTAGAAGGATGCTAGATAAGGTCAGCAGCAGAACTTAAAGGTGGAGTTTCCTCAGTTCACAAAGTCTCCTTGAAAGACCTGTGAAGCTCACAGAAACAGATCTATTTTGAAACTGTCATACAGTGGTGCTCAGACGTTGTAATAGGCTTTCCTTTTCAAACTGTTTGAGAGTCCTGATTAGCCAAGCACCTCCACAGTCCTACAAGGCTCAGCTGTGTCATTTCCATTCTGTGTATCAGGAAGTCTAGAATGCAGGCAGGGCCCATGGTTATGATCGCACAGGCACCTGGTGATAACTGGAGGAAAAAACTCAGGTACCTGTACTACCATATTCTCAGAAATGGGCAGATGACACAGGGGCAGAAGAAGGCTTCCTCTTCAAATAACGTTACGGCTCTCAGAGTCGAGAAGGCTCCATGCCTGGTGGGGGATAGAACATTCTCCCACATGGGCTGAACAGATCTGCTTGGGGACTTTGCAGGTCAGGCAAACGTCGCTATAGAGATCTCTACAGGAAGGCAGGACTGGCAGTAATAGCTCAATGATGTTAATGAGAACAGTTTAAGCCCACATAAAATGTCAAAAGCACAAAATAAAGACCTGAGCAAATCCTCCTTAGTAATGCACCTTCATCTTTCAAACACCAGCTACTTTGCTGCTGATGTAAAAGCAAGCACACAGGATCTTTTTGAGCTCAGTGCTTCTTTTCTGCTTGTTTCTGGCCTGCTGCAGCACTGACCACATCCAACAGAGAAACACAGTGGAAACACCGCAATTTCTGCCCAGAACCAGACTTCGGGGACAGGAAGCATTTCTCAATTTTGTGATCCACAGTGTTTCAAAATCAGCCCTAACTATTTGAAGATTCTCAAAATGAGTACAAAAATGAAATAAATATCAAGCTGGTATATACATAAACTGGTAGGGTTCAAGTTGGGAAATGGTTTTTGTCTTCTTTAAGCCTTTCCATTACAGTAGCTCTGACAGCAGATATTAGGAAAAGCAAAGGAGACTGTTAGTGGTGCACACTTCTGGCCATATGGGATGTGACTGGGTGCAGATGAACACACCTGGCAGAAAAGTGAACTCATGATTGCTCTTCAGCTGTGCTCATGTGTCATCTGTTTCTAGAAGTGAATGAATGTTTATTTAAACCCCTAAAAGGAATGTCTAACATTGCAATTGAAACAAGAACACGTAAGTATTCAGATATAGACAACAGAGCCCTACTTTTCAGAAACTGGAAACACGTTCACACGACAAAAACATGTTCACACAGAGAGGAAGATGTGCCTTTACTGCTTTACCACACAAGTATGTGAAACTCATGTGTCAGCCTTTCTCCCAGCCAGGATACCTGATAAATGCATGCCAAGCTGAGTTTGGCTAAGAGGTTCGTGAGCCAGAAGGCTTTTCCAGAGCTGCTCTGCAAATATAAGAGATCCAAGTGCTCAGAGAACAATGTGGGTGAAGGCTAAGGAAAGGCCCCTGTTTGGTGCACGAGACTCAGCAGGTCTGCACAAAGCGTAAAGATGACTCTCTGAAGTAACAGGAATTCCTGGTGTTCCCCAGCACTGCCCAAATGAGAGCTGCAAGGACTGAGAAAATACAATCAAGGAATCTGGCAATATATCAAAACGTTACCAAGTTAGGTTTACATAATGCGTATCTAAATATTGTCTACTGCCTTCAAAGGATGGTCTCTTGAATACAGAATAGTGCACGGTTGGGAAAAGATAAACTGAAGCTCCTATTTCTTATTCTTCTAGACTGAGAGTCTCTGGTACTCTTTTATTTATTCACATCCATTGGGTAGCCTTTGTTAGCTACATTGCTCCCTTTCTAGAGGCTACTTTTCCGTAACTGTTTTGTGTCCTTCATGCCACACTGTTGATAAATCTTTCTGATCTAGGGAAATCCCTGAGTTGACCACTTTTGAAGGACAATATCTGAACATGAAATATTGAGATATTTACTAAACAATATGGAATACAAGCAAAAGGAACAGAGATTTCAGAATCATACTGAAAAGCAGATTTTTCACGCAGCTGTTCTTCTCTTTTTTAAAAAATGATAAGCATAAAAATACACTAAAAACACTACTGGAGCTGAAGTAACTCATTGAGGAACTCATTCTAACACAATTTCACAGGCAACAGGCATGCCTATGAATGTTACATTAATATTATGATCCTTGGTTGGTAATGAGAAGTAGCTTGAAGAGAAACACCTGCAGCAAAAGGAAATTACATGGTAAACTCTGCTAGATAGAGGGTTCTACAAATTAGTATGCAAAGGAATCTAAAGATGGAACAACCTATACTTCAGAATGTCTCACAACAATGTTCTCATAACTAATGTAACTTAGAGGTGGTTTGTTTGCCAATTCTCAGCCTCTGCCACAGCTGTTATTTGCAATTTGTTGCAATCAGGTCTTGGCAAGGGTTCTCCCCTTAACAAGGTTTTCCCCTTGCCATTGACTGCTATCACCTGAGATGAGTAAGAAACAACTAACAGTTGTGATTCCACTCAACACTTGCTGAGGAGTATATTAAACAGTTGCAAAACAGGTTGTAAGATCCCGTCCATGGACTGGGTAAAGTACCTGTTCAGTGACATTTCCTTGGTTTGAAATCCCACTCAGAATTCATCACCATTGGCTTTGTATCCTGTATGAGAGCCTGAGAGCTAAAATTTACTGCTTTCAAAACTTTTAGTCAAGCCTCCCAATTGCTTGGTTGCTTTCTTTGCAGAGTGCTGCATTTTGAATCTTAAGGAGGCAGTCAAGTCCTTTGGTGTCACCTCCTTCAGTGCTAAGGCTCCCCCACTATTCCTTTGAACAGTGACCTTCCTTTTTGGATTATCATAAAGAAACTACTTTATTATACCAATTTTGAAAGTAGGTTCAAGATAACAAGAGAACTGAAGAGGCTAGTTTGCTTTTTTTTTATGATCAGAACAATGAACAAACAAACACATTAAAAAGTATTTCTCATACACATGACCGGAAAACAGGTGTGGTGGGACCGCATGAAAAGCAGCTGCAAGAAACCACTTTCCCCAGAGGCCTACGCCACACAGCACAGAGCCGTGCTCCACAGCCCAACACGTGGCAGCCTTCAGCATAAAGGGAAGTACCCGTGTTCCATATATGTGTTACAGCACTTTTGATTTGAACCACAGTGGTTTGTCAGACCAACCTGCACACTTGTCTCACTTAATCTGTCAAGCTGCTTCCTCTTCCCACCAGCACGTCAGGCCTCTTTACAGAAAGTGAGAGTGTCCTATCACCCATGTCTGATTTGTACCTGGGTCTAAATTTGATTGCGCTGAAGTCACAAACTGTACTCTTAAATTGTTACTTCATCATTGCAATATACTCAAAGCAAAGCCAGAAAACACACCACTCTGACCCAGATCGAAGCACAGAGATGGGTCAGGAGCTGATCCTTCCTACTGTTCCCAAGCTTATGGTTCATAAAGTGTTTGGAGTCAGTCTTCCATCTTAGCTTAGTGTGAGCACTGTGGGTATCACCAGAGAGGGGAGGTTCTGCAGGGGAGACATGTTCCAAAACTCTTAATGAGGAACCAGAAATTACCAGAAGGATGGTTGGGGTTGGGGTTTGCTTGTTTTAACGGGAGGTAAAAACAGCTGACAGGTAAATTAGGATCTCCTTACTGTCAGAAATGTAGAGCAGTTTTACATTGCAAATGGCAGGAATATTTAAAGGTTTGAACTGCCCTCTTCACTTCTTCAGGGTTAGGGAAAAGGCCTTAGGCCAGGTTACTCTGCCTAGTGACTGGCACTAGCAATGTCTATAGCAAGTCTGTAGTAACAACATGGCATTCAGTGACGACATAAAAAGTCACTATATGACCACGATAATAAACTGCTCTCCACATCCACTAGAGGGAGAAAAAGAAATAAGTTTTAATTTACAGCAAAAGACATTTAGGTTAGATATCAGAAAAAGTCCTCTCTTGACAAGGTCAGTTATACTTTGGAATTGATTGTCTACACAGAAAAATGCATGTTTAACCCTATTTTTAAAACTTCTTGTGACACAGACATCACTGTCAGGAGAGGTTCAGGTACGATGAGCTTCTTTCCCTCCCTTCTCCTGGGCAGAGGGATACTACACGATCCCCTGAAATCCCTTCCAGCCTTTTTGCTGTCATTTCTGAAGTGCTTGCTCACTTGTGCATAAAACAACTCAGATTCAGTATCTAAATTCAGCCTTTTCTTCACAAATTCTTAAACATCTTCCTCCTCTCCTGAACCTCTGCTTCAGTTCTGCACAGACAGATTTTACTGGCAGGGAGGGAGAAGTTTCTCTGCTGAGGTGCTGTTACTCCTCTAGAGCACAGCACAAACAGAAAGAGTTCAGGGTCCTACACACAACTTCATTGCAGCCTCACTATGTGACCCTTGGACATTTTAAGGCCTTTTCTCAGATTCACAGTAGATAAAAATCTTGAAAATCCCATGGGGAGACTGCAAGGTTTCATTAATTAATGTCTGTCAGCTATTTTGTATCCCAAGATAAAAGACTCCAGAGTAAGGCAAAGTGTTATTGCAGGCAGCTAACCACAGAATGACATTTCCAGAAGCACTCGGTATTATCAGGTAACATCCTCTCTGGCCACTGAATTTTCTGTTAGCTGAATACTATCACTCAGCTCACAGAAATTCCAGGATTATACCTTCATTTGTCCATTTATTGGCTCTAGATCGCATCTGATTGGAGGGCTTAAACACACAGTATCTCAGGGCACTATTTGCTGTCCCAAAGTCCTCAACATCTTATGAACTTAAAACCTCCAAATCTCTCCTTTATGACTCAGAAGCTTGCAAATCACTGAAGCAACAGTCTATTAAATGAGGATTTAGTGCAGGCACGCTGGATCTGAAAAATGATTCCTTGGGTATTGTGAACAGCAGAGAAGCCAGTGAGCAGAAATGGATACCCACACGCAAGGGATGGCTTTCTGATTCTCTCCCCTTTCCACCAGCCTATACTGTAATACTCAAATAAAGGATGGGATATAAACATGAGCACTAAGAATTTTTCTAATTATCTTTGGACAGCTGGATCAGGCCAGCTAAGCATATTACCTGGTTCTTTAGAAGCTCTTAAGTCTCAAAATTAGACTGAAAAAAGTTCATAACCTACACTGAGGAGAACCATGGCTATTCTGACTGAAATATTTCATCTATTTTATTCCTCATTATTGATGACATTTTTCTGCATTCTTCTAAGCTTGATCAATAAAAACTAGGCATTTCTACTCACACACTGTCTAACTTCCACTGTGAACTTTGCAGAACCATGTTCCCGTGGGTCCTCCCAATTCTTTCTCATAAACTAAGTCTCATCATAAATGGAAGTGTTCAACCTGTGTCACAGAGACCGATGCTGGGCTGCAGCTCCTCTCCTTATGCAACCACAGAGGAACAGGAGCAAAAAGAAATGAACAAATGTGTTTTCTGCTTTTCCAAATATTTACAGAGGCTGCAATGTTTTGGGTTTTTCACATTGCAGGGTAAGATCTTAAAACTAAAAGAGAAACTTCCTTGAAATTTTAAAAAAGCAGAAACCTCTAAGAGGTTATTATATACAATTGGTTCCAAAATGCCTCTCGTTGTGAATTGCACTAAGAATTTTTTTAAGCTGCCAGGGTGGAAAATCATCCCATCGAGTTCACTGCCAACAGAAGGAGGACACTAACATAGCACAGTAAACACTGCACTTGAATTTAGGACTCTAAGGCTTCGGAATATTTCTGAAAGTCTTTCTGTACAGTAACAAACACATTTGGGTTGTTAACTAATTTGAGGCTTTTGAACTAACAGAATAATTAATCCTCAGTACACTCTTCAGTGCTGCTTCTTCATACTGAGAAATAGTTACAGAGCAGCCTAGCAATCCCCCCAAGGCTGCCAGGGCACGAGCAGCAGAACTGGCTGCATGAGGATCTCCCGGAACCCAAGCTCCTGCTTAACCCCCTCAGCATCGCTGTCTTCTTAGTCGCAGCTTCTCAGACACTGCCACAGAGCAGGTCATTACGTTTAACACACGGCACAAACATTAATACTGTTTACTTTTCATCAGAGAAATGAGTTTTTTTATATTAGTGTTACCTGCTCTTGTGAATCACTGCTAGTCCAAGGGATCATCAGGATTATGCTCTCACTGGTGGGAATGAAATGCGTTAACTCTTTCTGGTTGTTCATCTCCTGTCACACGCTCCCCTCTCCCGCTGTCCTCACACACACAAATCCAGGAATGAGCCAGTGGAACAGACAATATGAACAGGAGCAAAGTGAACCGGCTGGAGCGAACAGCTAACAAGCAGACACTTCCTAGCAAGCTGATCTTCTGATACGAAACCGTTCCAACTCCCAACAAGAAAGGGAGGTGCAAATCTGGATGAACATCAGAGAAGTTAGCAATAAGACGCGTCTCCCTCAACTCACCAAAAGGAAGCTGTGCTTGTCAGCAACCCACATGCCATGGTACTCCAAACAAGTCAGGAATAAGAGGAGAAGGAGAGCTGATGACTTCATCAGAGGCAGCAAGAAAGAGAAGTATGACTGGAATGCCGGACAAGCCAGCAGCGCTGGAGAGACACTGCAGGAGGCTGGGAACCGCCAGGTCCCTTCACCAGTACTGCAGTGATGTGCTTTAAGGAATGGAGACTTTAGAGGACAATAAAACTTCACCAGACCATCTGGATATAACGAAGAATAATAAAAGTTCATCAGAACCACAAGCTGACTGAAAAGATCCTGCATGCAATACTTGAAGGGGTCAAGCTCTCGCCTGACCTTCGGTTGCGATCCACCAATGAAGGTTTGCTCTGGTCACCTGATATTTCCCTGTTCTGCCTCATTGGTTTAGTGCCTGACATCTATAATGTGCCTCAGAGAGTTTAACAGGGTGGAGTTTCTGCGAAACTAGAGAGAACGGGAATTACTGGTCTTCGGCTCATGCAATTACACTTGGTGAATTAAATTTATTGCCTAATGAACTAAGGTGTTATACTTCTAATTTCTGCATTATCTAACAACTCCTTACTTACGGACCCAGCAGAGGAGAAGAGGAGGCACACAGCAGCAGAAGTGATTTATTTAATATGGCCACAGTAGCATTTCTCAATTAAAAACAATCTCTGGAGAACAGACTTTGTAGCATCTGTGTGATCCAGAACACTCAAAAGAGGATGCAGAAAAATCTACATTTCAGGCAGTTTTAGGCAGCCACAGGAGTCCAGTGAGAAAGATGGATCGATCCTTAATCTGAATCTAAAGGGGCATTTAGAAGATACTATTAGAATAGTGAAACTCTTTTAAAAGGGAGTATCACCCTATGAATAAACAAAGACACAGAATAATAAATACTGAGTTGAGCCAAGTTTCTCCTTCAAGCAACACAAATAATTTTGAGTGGGTAGCAGAGAAACAAAAAGTATCTGAGTTCTAATGGATAAATATTAATTAAGAATCACTGATGGATTATGAATACACCTGTTAACACAATCTATTCCTGTTCTGGTCAGCTGAAACTATGTATTTTATGGCTGTAAATACAGATGCAAGGCCAGTTTCTTTGTTCGATTACCTAGAGAACTAACTGTTGGAACATGTAACCCATTGCCCTAATGATTCCTTGGTGAGTTCTAGTTAAAAGTCAAACCTTTATTTGGCAATAAAATTGACTTTTAAATAAAAATGACTGAGGAGCAAAAATTTGGGGCAGTTAATGATGCCCTCTAAAAATCAGATTCATCTAAAAGTAAGACTAACGAGCATGAAGAATGGATATTCCCTTGGCTAATGCACGCTTGCATACAACAGGTCATCACCACTTTTTTATTAGAATAAAATTATTTCTTTTCACATTGCAGAATCTCTAGCTTAAATACAGTTCTGTAAAGCACAACAATCTCACTCCTGCACCCATGACTATTCCATACGTGAATTTGTCATTTATTCCCCATTCATTTATTGCTTTAAGTAGAAAGTTTTTCATGTTCTCATGCTTTTGCTACTGTTTCAGATAATTGAGGATGCTGTTTACAGAGCTATAGCTTATACGTAAAAAAAAAAAATCTTTCTTATCTCACTACTTGGGTAGAAAACAAAAAAATGAACTGGGATCATCACTTGTCTTTTGTGCTATACTCTGGTACAAAATTGTTACCATTAAACCATTAGAAGCTGGTTGTGTGCCTGCAGTTAATGCCAGCCTTAGTGATCGCACCAAACTATCAGTTTCTTATCATTACCTTTGTTCCCTCACAGATGACTTAAGTGTTATAAAAACACTATATCCATCTTCACAGGGGAAATGCCTTCTCTTACCCAACTCTGCCCGTGCCAGAAGCACAAAAAGGGCCTTCTCTTACCCAACTCTGCCCATGCCAGAAGCACAAAAAGGGAACTGAAGCACTACCAAGACCCATATGATCCTCTGCAGCTACCAGAATAGTGGTTGGACCAGTTGTGTAAACTGAAGATCTTATTTGAACTAGCTGGAAAACAAAAAACAATTCAATTCATAGAAACCACCTGTCTGAATTGCTTCCCATCAGTAAAAAAATTATGTTTACCTTCTCTCAAAGGAGGACTAAGATCCTCTGGGAGAAGAGCTTTGTTAAATAATGATTTGAAGTGCCATTGACCTTTGCCATGGCACACTGTGCACTTTAATGAATCTCATATCATCTCTGTGTCAGGTACCAGGCTACCATGTACTGTGAAGTATTTAATACTCCTCATACTGCTTGTGAGGAAGTGTTATTAATGACTTTTGAATCTAGTACTGAAAAAAGCTGTTATTTTTCTGTGTACTTGATGTATATCTGTTCCTCTGTTTTCTCTAATATGACCAATGAGATAACTTAGCTCCTTCACCAGCAGCATGCCGAGGTGGCTTTTGTCACATATAAGCAGAAACGGGACTTATTCATCTTATTTCTTGTCTTTCAATGGGCTCTGGTTGCCCAATTTTGACAGTCTGTTCTCTTCTAGCAAGGTCAGCTAGGCCTTTCTCCCTACAAACCAGGAATTATCTGTGTTTCTGGTATCACCCAGCAGTGGGGTAAAGGGAATGAAGCTCTAATATAGCAGAAATTCAGCTGCCTCACTAGAGGGAGCTGAAGCCTCTTTGCTAACTCATAAAAACAGGCACTGACAGAGCAAGAACACACAGGACATCCTTCACATCTTTCAATATCATGTAGGACCATTCCCTGCAGCGCCAGCCACTGCTGGAAGGAAACGAGGCCCCTGCTGAGGCCAGAGAGCCCAGCTCGGCCCACACCAGTTAACACGACCATTACAGATGTGAGCCCTGTCCACGCAGTACCTCCATCCTGGTAGCTTAGTGATAGTCATTTAGGGCCCAATTTTGCTTTCATGGCAATTGATGGGAAACATATTCCTTACCTTCAGAGAAAGCATAAACTTACTTGTTAAGAAAGACTATTCCAGGAGTGCAAAAAGGAAAGGAGAAAATAGAGCAGATGGAAAAACACAGGAATGGGAAGCCTAGATAATCTCAGCAAGAGGAGTCAGAAAACATACACATCTCTCTTTTTAAAAATAAATAGCAAATTGCGCTGATTGAGTAGCCTTCATTACAAACTGCGTTTTTATTATGTCTTTATGTCTTGTATTTTTGATTAGATACATATATATACATATACATACATATTTATATATAGGTATTTCTCTTCTTTATTTATCAGTCTCCAATATAAAATATGTATGATATTTATCTTTCTCTGGCATGATGTCTAGAGAACAAACTCATCTTTTGCTAACAGCATATCATTAGGAGCCTTTTCTCCAGGGTAGAATTGAAATCAAGCACAGACTTAAAAAATACATCAGAACAAGATGAAATTCTAGCCTGTTTGGGGACCAGATGGGGGAGACTGCTAATACCCTGGCTGGACTGGAAAGGATGATAAAGTGAAGTGGAACATCAGTTTCCTCCTATGTGATGATAAAGACAAGCAACATAGAGTTTGGAGAACAAGAAGTCAGCTCTGGAGAGATTTAAATTAGATTCATCCATCATGCTCAACATTTCTGTGAAGATTCAGAACTGTTAACCACGCTGCTTTCTTGCAGTACTTAACCAGCACGGCTGCCGATTCACAAATGCAATCCAAGGCAATGGAGAAACTTTCCTGCTCTGTAATCTGTGTCTGCAGACACACACTGCAGTTATAAACCACACGGCCTACCCGCACCATCCGGGATAGGGCATCACGAATATAACCCTCTTCCACTTGAGAATACCAGGAGCCGCAGTGAGCTGAAGCCTGCTGCCTCTGTAGACTGATGGGCCACATGCAAGGTGGCTGCGTGCTCGCAGGAGCAGGGGACCCTGCACACCTGTGAGAAGGTCAGCCGTGCAAAAGCTCACACAGCCTTAGGTAACCTCACAGCATCAGTGCAGCAGGCTGTCCCGCCTCTCCACGGGTGACAGTATCTCCCTCAGTGACTTCAGTATAGCTGACACAGGTCCTGCAAGGCATCCCGCTTCGTTACAGTATTTGAGATGGCAAAGGACAGCTAGAAATCTCACAAGATGAGACTACGGTGCAGTACATTGGCCCTCTTTGCTTCCAGTTTCAGAGAGAACTAAAAAGCATAGAGGCACATAGAAATCTAAACTAGAGAGTGTAGAAAGACGGAGGTGGACATTACTTTTTTCTTTGATCCCCTTTTATTTCATTACAAGTTGTAGTTAAAACTTTGAGTTTGTTCTCATTTTAGCTTCCCCCTAGTTCTTGTTCTTAAAACCAGATGCTCACCTGTTCCTGCAACTAGCCAGGATCCTAACCTCTCAGAGCTCACTGATTTTCCTAAAAATCCTTTTGTAATTTATTTTCCCTTCTGGTGTAGGTCTACTCAGCTCAAGTTCCCCAGTGGAAACCCTAATGCGACAGGAGATACAAATCCAGATTGCAGCCATGCTCCTTGTCTCTCTTCAGTAAGGTTTTGCTCCATTTGCAGGGTGTTCTTCTGTTTGTTCCGATACTTTTTTTAATAGATGACTTGGAGACGTGAACTGCAGACCAAGTCAGGACAATTTACTTTGTGCCTGATGTAACAGCACAACACAAAAGAAACCTTTGCACAGTTTAGTTACTAACCTTTTTTTTTTCCCCCCCCAATTGTGCATAGTAGCTGCTATAACAAATTTGTACTGGTAAAATGCAAATTAAATAAATAAATACTTAATTTATAAGCATGATTCATCAGAGATTTGATTTTCTACAGAAAAGAAACAGATGTTCTACTGGCACTTCATTAGAGAGATAAATGGGGTCACATACATGTCTCTATTCACATCCATCTGCATACGAGACCAAAAATTAAGATTTGAAATTCACATATCTGCAGCTCTTCCATCAGCCTGAAAGATTCTTAATGCCCAGAGCCAATTAATCCAAGTTAGATTACTTTAACATTTAAGAAACTTTGATATTGTTCAAGAAAGAAGAAGGTTGGGATTTGACACTGGTTATTTACAATATAATTTGATTGGAAAAAACTAGGTAAAATCTGTTATTCTTCTCTAACTGTACAGTATTAATTTTTTGTTATCCGCTGGACTAAATGTAGTAAATGTAGTGGACTAAATGTAGTTCATCTGGTGAACTGACTTAAGGACAGAGTTAAAAAGCAGCAGTGACAAAAAGTATGAAATATAGTTCTTCCTCCAGTTATGGTTATCACTTATGAACTAAGTTAGCAGAGTATGTTTTTCTGTTTTTCCAAATGTTTATGCAGGAGGCACAAGCGGTTACCTACCCAAAAGAAACAACTCTCCTTCATTTTTAATATTCATTAGAGATAAAATGAGTTAAAAGATAAAGGCTAATATCTAAGCCTAATCTGGGAGAGATTGTTTTTCCGCGGAGATGGTAATTTTTTTTTTAATAGTGAGCGCTTATACGCATATTCTGCATACACTGGACATGGGAGCATCATGTTTTCTCATTTCTTATAAATAACAGTGTGCTACAAACGGACATAAAAAGCACCATTCAAAATACAGATATTTTATCCAACTAACCTACAGCAATTCTCCCATTTTTGTGATTACAGCGCCATATTTTTTTAAGTGATATACACTGTTTACCTTCAAGGAGAAATTTGTAGCAGATGATAACAAGGGGTCTGGCAGGATTACATTCACTGGTGCATTTCCCATCCTATTTTTAAATGGGGGGAAGATGTTACTGCTTACCTTGTCACTGACATGTGCATTTTCCATCCTAAAAAATATGCAGAGTGTATTTAGGGATTGCTTCCTTTACCTGTGAACAGCAGTCACTCTGGGGAGATGCACGGTAGCTGGTTAACAGCACAGAGCAATGCTACAGAGCAATCCAGCACATGCAGGGAACAACATTCACGCCTCCTGCGGGAGATCAGTGCATTGACCCACTCTTACAAATGTTATCTTGGTATTTACCACAAAATCAGCTAGTTCTAAGAGTAAAGTTATTTAAATGAACAATAAATATTCTCACTTTAAATACAACAGCCATATCAAAATTTGTCTAAAGGTAGTAACTGTTAACCTTTGACTACTAAAAATGCAAAGGGAAAATACCTTTCATTTAAAACTTGCTCATATAGTTACCATGGACACTGCTTAATCATGAAGGATGACTGTTACCTGTTCCTATGGCAACCAAGAAGCTTAAGAAGCATCCTGTAATTTAACTCCAGATGCCAAAATTTACAGCAGTCCATCTATTGCCACATTTGGATACATCAGAACAAGATTAGGCTTGATCTCCAGCACTACAACAAATTCTCTGATGCAGAAGTGCTGTAACAAATCAAAAGTGTGAGCACTTAATATATGAAAGAAACTTGTTCTTCACATAAATTGGTTTCTTCAAAAAGAAAGATTAACTGCTCAACATCTAAGGATTCCTTTTTCAATGTAAATGTTAATGAAGCAAAACTTCGGCCTCCTTTATTCTTGTCGATGTTTCTCAAATGCTATACAATTATTATAGGGCATGTTTTTCTCCAAAAGTGAATGCTTCAACACTCCTCTTAAAACGAACTTTAAAAGTAATGCTGAGTACCCAGTATTCCCAAATGAATCTCCAGTAAAAGAGCAGAACTTCCAGCCTTGCCCTCAGAAGCAACCCTACAATAAAAACTCGTGCCCTCCACGTAAGGCAGGAGCGACCGACAGAACAAGATTTCAAGTTCAGGAATCCCGTGTGTCATTCTGAATAGCCTTTTAGAATATTTCTGCTGCTTACTCAAAAAAGCATACATGGCCAGTGTTACTCATCCCCAAAAGCCACTACAAAAGAAATCTCACTAGAAGCTTTGTTTCCTGCAGGCCTGGGGTCATGAGGCTTCCAGGAACGAGCTGTGGACAGCACTGCTCATCGACCCTCCCCTGTTCTATATCAGGGATGAGTTCAGCTTTTCAGAAGTCATCAACTTTTATATTTGAAGATTTTCAAAAGGGCCTGAGAAAACGTAGTTTAAGCCTGACTGTAAACCTCTACAAACCAATGAAATGAGTAAGGAAGTTCTTGGTTTTGTTGTCTTTTTAAATACACATGCACACGTGTAATTAAAATCTAAAGTATTCCCTGAAGTTATTAAAAGGAAAGCAAACTCTATGCTAGGCTAGTGTCTAAGATCAAAAAAGCAAAAATGATAATGACCAAATATGCGAACCGACCCATGTAGTTTGCTGTTTCTATTGAGACTAGAGCAAATTAAGGGATTATAGAGTGTCTTCAGTGCAATAACCTCAGGGATTAGTGGCACAGTAAAAGACCTTCCAGGGAAATACATGTTCAAAAGCTTTAAAAGGTAACTCTGTGCCTAAACTGTTTGGACTGCCACAGCTGAAAGGAGACAAGCTTACTCTAATAAGTGAGAAATCATGAAACGGCTGCTGAAAGCCCTCCAAACCTGCTTTTGGAAGCAATTATTTGTTGGACTCGGATCAGGACTTTTAACCTGTTTCTCACTTATTACCATTGCCTTTTATATAAAAACACACTGCATTTCTCGGGAGCAACTCTGCTACTCATTTCCTTCCCAGAATAATCAGCTCCTCTTAGCAGCATTGGCAGGGAAAGTGAGTTTAGGACCAGAAGGAAAGGACTTAAGGTAGCGAAATAAGCAAAAGCTAAGCAAAAAAGACAGCAATCAGTCTTCAAGTCGCCTGAAATACTGCATAAGAATGCAGATAGTTTAATAAAACTGTGGCTTACACAGACTACACATCCGCGAGTGTGTTTTTCTTAAGCTAATGGTGTGGAGTCAGTTATTCCCACTGACAGTCTCAGTGAGTGATCTGCTGCCTGCACGTCTGATGTCTTCCGCTGCGCTGACAGAATTTCCAAATTTCTGTCACAGCACTCAACGTGCTCTGCCTTGGGTAGTAATTACCTGAGTTACTCCTAAGCAGTACTGGCAACTCTCAAGATCTTTTTTTAAAGACTGTTGCTATATTTAATTATCTCTTAAAAATGTGGCTTCTGGAATCACGAGACTTGCAGCTATGGTTGCCACATCACCACTATGTATGAGACTGGGGTCAAGATTTTAGAGAGAGACTGTATGAGTCAAAACTCATGAGTTCTTTTCCTGTCTTGGGGCAAAATGACAGTCTCAGAGAAGAATACAGAGTTACTGGAGTTTGTGTCATCACTGACCATTCATGGGACTTCCTGATGGTTAAATAGCTGCAGACATCCTGCTGATTAAAGGAGAATGCATCTACTTAAGATTTTTTTCATGTCTGTAAAGTATTTGCAATTCTTACAAAACATGCTAAAAATCAAAGAATCATTAAAATACAGAGTTTTGATTACATGTGAAAATATTCAGAAGAGGTTTACTGTTTTAGGATAGTGCCCCAAACACCACAACGGACATGTAATCCACACTGAGAGGGTCAGCAGGTACATACTCCTTCATAGCCAACTCATTTCATTGAGGTTCTGAATTCTTTAGCCAAATCTGCCTCTCTTCATGCTGCAGATCTCACGATCCCTGTCTCAGCTCACACACACCTCCGCAGCAGCTGACACAGTCAAGGTGCTTATGCTGCCCTGCATAATCTTTCTCCCATATCCCAAGTTAGTCCCTAGAGTTCTTCTGTCCCCTCACTCCTATTTAGTGTCTCACCATAAAAAGTTCATGTCTACAATGATTAGTCCCCCAAAAAGCAGATGTCCTCCAAAAACTCCCCCATAGCTTTTCGATATTGCAAGTTGAGCAGTTTTACGCTTTAACTACCACGTGGCTTCAGACACTAAGTGGCAGCACTGACCAGTGGTTACACACAACATGACTGATCAGGAAGTCAGTGTCTTTGGAAACATAAACTGCTGCGTCTGCTACTAATGAGACAAGATGCTATGGGATATATGTAAATCCTATTTACTGCATGTGTTTTGCTAACTTACTCTGCAAATACCAGAGGGGCAAGTGCTCCTTGGAGATTCACTCTGGTGTTACAGCAGCTCCTGCTGGGAAATTTTTAAAACTTAACTGATTTTTAATCCAGCAGGAATTGATACACTTATGACAGAAAATACATGCTAAATTTTGATTTTTCTACATTTCTGACATGCTTCTAAAGGGAATGTTGTAGGTTAGTGTTGCATTCACCATCACTGTCTGTCAAAAGAAGGTGCTCAAGGCATGCTAGACAGGGCTAAGGAACAGCCCAGCAGAACATCACGTTTAGGTAGCACTGCCACCGTGCTCATCCTGAAGGGTCCATCTAACCTTCCATAGACAATAACTTGACTCTGAATTGGTGTTAGGGGATGCTCAGATTTCTACATAATTTTCCTATCAAAACATTTCACAGACAAGAATTCCTCCATCATGCACTGTTTCTTAAGTTATTAAATTGAGTGTAGATTTTTTTATTAGACAATTAAACACTGAATGAAAATGGCAAAGTAAGTGGTTGGAATGGTAAAGCTAAAAATAGCAGTGCTGCCAGTGAATATTTCTTGCAAACTGTACAGCTTAAAAAATTCTGCAGATCTTTCTACGGGCATCTGTCAGCCATGCTGTTAAAATTTCACTGAAAGACCACAGGGAAAGAGTTCTAATAGAAAATGCCACAAGAGAGACTTGAAAAGCAAAGCAAGGATCATTAAAAACTGCTGAGCAGGAAGGTCTCCTTTTCCTGAAGCTTAAAAGATGCCACCCTTGAAAAAAAAAATAACTAACATTGGTAACCGGACTCTCCACTCCCCCACTCCCAACCCTTAAATGAAAAGAAGTGTTTATACCATGTTTTTCAGAAAAGTAATACACATTTTAAGGTACAGGATTTGAACTCTTTAAATAAATCTTGCTTATAGAAGACAGGTAGAGTGTTTGACATGTACTCCTCTGGCTACCCAGAATATAATGCAGTGCTATTCATTGGCTACCAAAGTGAATAACTTCAAAGGAAAAATGAAATGAAATGAAATCTGGAAAATTACAAACACAAATTAAGAATGGTAAGACTGATTCTAAGTTTGAACATCATTTTAGTCCTCCCTGCCAATGGCTTGCGACTGAAAGATGGCCAAGCATCACAGCCCTCGCTGGCGTTTCAAGATACAGTCACCATCTCAGTCTAGCCTCAGATACTGGCCCATGGAGACGATACCTCCCAGCAGGCAGTATTTGTACTTGCTCTGAGTACTCTTCTGGTGATGTTCATATCAAGCGTTATGTGCGGAGGTTTGTAAGAACTGCAAGAATGCACCTGTAATCAAAATGGAGCAAGATTCAGCTCTTCTCATTTCAGAGTTTTATTTTCATGACTACCTGCAGCATCTACACAAGTAGTCATCTGATTTTGGCCTAGCAGGGCCAAAGTTATTTGTTTACTAGAAATCTCAGCAAAGTGAAGACTCCTTCTTTATAATAGATTTGATGGATGTCTTGAAAAATTAAGGCAATCCAGCTAACCTGCTTAGCACTACTTTGGAGTGTAAGAGAACAAAGTAGGCAGATTTTTCTTTCTGGATTTGGCTTCCTACTGACCATACCTCATTCAGTGTCAACCACTGGTACAGAAAGATGTGCTGAAAAGGCCAAATCATTCCTTGTCTGGTCAAATTTCGCAGGATATGAGTTAGAGGGTAACAATGAAACAGGAATATTTTAGTCAGATTTCTGCCTGCCAAAATAAATATATGCAACACAGGCATATTTGTATTTGCCAGGGTAACACTATGTATTTCAAACTCCTATATAATCATATAAAATCAGTTTCTTTTAATTAATAAAGTATGTTTTCTTCAGTCCAAGAGGCCATTAAAAAGCTAACAGATGTTTGTCAGAGAGAAACAGTCTCTTTCAACAAATTTATGACAAAATTTTAGATGCAATCAAAAAGATGAGTTCAACAACCCAATGAAGGATGTGAGTGTGAAAGAGGTTATAGGAACATGTGTACTCTTTCTAGGTTGGTGTATAAATGCAGTTCTGATAGTGGTATTGTACTCACAACGCCTATTTAATTTGTTAAATATAGGGACAACAGAAAGAAAAATTGAGGCTCAGAAGCACATACTGGTTTCACATGCAAGAGAAAGAGGTCACTGTAAGTGCAAGAGGTGCTCTGTTTGGACAGGATATGTCAAATTATTTATTTGCTTATTTATTCATTTATTAGTTGATTCTGGCAATGTTCTGAGATAGGTAAAGTCTGGCCAATATTGATCTATCAGTATAGAAGAAAGTATAGAAGTATAGAAGTATAGAAGTATAGAAGCTAGAAGAAAGCTAGATTCAGATATGAGACAGATATTCAATACCCAGACCTTGTCATGGCTAGTACTATCTAAGCTAAATTTAATTTAGAGCAAGTGTAGACAAAAGACATACACTGGAAGTCATATGATTTCAACAATCTGAAACATCTGCAATTAAGTGCAATCCCCAGATCAGGCCTAACGATAGAGTTTAGGGGGAATTTTCAGTAAGGACAAAATTTCTAATCAAAATGAGAGCAATATCCCTCCACCCCATATTATGTAATAAAACAGTATCTAGGGCACTGCCCTGGGCTATAGGATGGAGTCCCACAGAAGCAGAAAGGAGAAGTTCCACGTGGCATTTCTTGTTGTAGATCACTTCTTGCCAACATGCTGCAAAACAAATTTTTAGTTAGGAAAGTTTAGAGAAAAATGTATGGAATTTCAGCCAGCTTTAGATATAACAAAACTTCCTTTGATGTTATGTCATTCTGTTACATGCTGGGACAATTTTCAAGCCTCTGCTTCCCTCCTCTCAAGTGAGTGTCTTGACCTCTAAGCTATTGGCTATTTGGGTATAAGCTGATCTCTCATATATCACTTAAAAGGTATATATGTATTTTTGAATAGCCTGTGCTGAGAAAAAACAGAGCCTGACCTTAGCCTCCAAGCTCTCACTGTTTGGTGTATTTAAATACTGGGCTTTGCTGAAGATCAGTCAGTCTTCTCTTCACGGCAGCCATCAAAGGAAAAGAAGAAGAAAGCCTATTTAATAAAAATTCTTTTTATGGAATGCCTTGAAAAGCATCTCTGATAAACAGAACTGAAGCAAGACATTTATGTGCAGGGAGCTGACACCGGCAGCAGTATCAGGAACACTAAACCTCTAAGATCAGGAACTCAAAACATTCTAAAATTCCTAGAGCTTTGATGCCAGCTGATTGCCTACAGTGTTTTACAGAAGAAAGAACTGAAGCCAAAGATGTATTTGGTTCAAACCACTATTTCCAATTCTTACTGTGAATTCAAGCAGCCTCCAGCCTCAGTCCAACTGAGAAAAATGGGTGACAGGAGGTTGTTTTAGGAGAGCTGGTTAACCATGGGCAAATAATCACTTATACCAAATGAGAACAATAAGGGATGTAGACCTTTCCGCTTTTCATGACATCTCCTTTTTATAGGATACAATAATATGCCATAAAATACATTTTCAGTTAGGAAAACATGACAGAAAAATGCATGAAGTTTCTATACAATTTAGCTACAAAGGAAGCTTGCCTGTATCTATGCCATTGTATTGCACATTGGGACAAAAAGTATTATTACTAGGAAGCAAAATATGCAAAAGGATCCAATTTTTAATTAAGTGATGCAGTAATTAACCAATTTACTTGTAAATTATGCTAAAATTGTACTCAAAGAGTAATTTCTGAGATTTGGGAGCACACAGACCATATCTTCACGACTAATAAAGCAGCTGGCATTAAATGCAGGCTCAGATATAGAACTGTGAATCGAGCACCCATGAGTAGTTTCTATGGGAAAACTGAATTTTCAGAACGCTTGCCACTGACACCTGTTCCTTCATTATGGTCCTAATTAAATAAAAGCAGAGATGCTATGAAGAAAGTCAGAGACCAAAGTGTTTCACGCAGAAGCAGGTGATTTAGAGAGAATTTTCCTTCTACCCTCTCAGCCTCACAAGAATCTTCCCCTACGTTAGCCGGCTTATCTGGTAGTAATCATAATTACAACCGTGATTGACCATATATTTGCACTTATCTCTGAGCTGAACAGATGGTCCAAGGAAGAGATGGGAACTTCTGCAGCTTCTCTTCTTAGCTAACTAATGTACCTGCAGCGGGTCCCACACCCCTGTGGTAAGCAGAGCCAGGAGATTTCAGCCACTATCATCATTCTAACAAAGACGAACAGCAGGAGGAAAGCTGTCTCGTTTATCCACCATCAAACAGCACTAATTTAAGCACACTGCAGGCTCGATCACACGAGCCTCCCGGTAATACGCCCTCCTCGTTGGGTCTGCTCTGCCCTCCCCACCAGCTTTACTGTTCTTCAATTGTTCTAACCCTGGGCCTCTCAAAAGGACAGATTGCTGAAAATACCAAAACACGATGAACTTGCTATGAGCACCAGAGCGAACTGCAGAACTCTAAACTCCAAAAAAGAGGATATCATCGCACGTCAAAATACAGCCTCATCTGGGAAGCAGATTCTGAGCCATGTAGAGCCATTCATATTTCTGGAGACAGGCCTAGTAAGAGTGAAACAAGTTAAAGTAAGAAGTAGTTAACAAGACTTGAGTAGTGGGCATTAGCTTGACAGATAGGCAAATTAAATTGCTAGTGTCCTCCTAAAATATTCACCTTGGGTAATAATTGAGAATGGGAATTCCTCAAACCATAGGATAATGACTCTAATACACCATATTCAAAATACTTAATTAAAAGTAACTTTCTTCCAGGAGACTAACTGAATGGCAAAGAGTGGCTTGCCCATGTGACACGGGTGGTAAACAGCTCCACGAGATGAGTGGGGTTTGAGGCTGGGTCATGTGAGATTCCTGCCAAGTGATTTAGAATAAATGCAGAGAGGCACGAACTTTTCAGTGCCATGGCACTTCATGCGGGAGGTGCACATAGGATCAACTTAATGGGAGTCAGTGGACTAATACTGAGGACATGCTTCGCTCAGGTGTAGAAGATAATGCTGCATTTTGTAGAAGGCTGGGCTCAGCAAGCATTTTCCTCAGCACACCATTCCGTGTTTATTCTGAATCTCTGATCAAGCACACTATAGTCCATCAAGGATTTAGCCCAGGAGTCATCCTTCTCTGCTAAGAGAAGCTGGGATCCAAAACACCATTCAGCCTGCAAAAGCTAGGGTTAATGCAAATTCCTTAAGGTAATTAAATAGAGCAAACACAGGAACTGCTCGTTCTGGGAAAACACTGTCCCACAACCTGCAGCCAGCAGTCAGCTTTGTTATGACCCAGCCTCACCCAGAGTTAACAGACATAAGTTGCCTGAACCAGGGGAACGACACTGCTGACTTCAGCCTCAGACACAGCCCATCCTAACCTGCTAGCACCTACGCTCTCAGCAGTCGTGTGCTGCAAGGGACCGATGCTGGCAGCACAGACACATACCTGTGAGAAAAGGCTAACAGGAGCAAAGTAGGTGCAATTCCTCAGTTGACAAGTGCAGTGCTTTTCAACTTTCTCTTAATAAGAAGCAAGAAGAGAGGATCCTATCAAATTCATTGCCTGGCCTGGTGCAGGACTACTCCTGGCACAGAGCTTCATCTAACCTAATCTGAACTGTTCCAAGCAATATAACTTCTCTCAGAGAACAGTTCACAAATTAGACTCCTAACATCTTTGGAAAATTCGACCTGATTATCAGAAAATATTTTCTATTACATAACACCATACTCCTCCACTTGGACCACGCTAAACAGCTATTCTCTGTCCTTTACCTTTATAGCCTCCGCAGTGGAGTTATTCTTTGCAGAGACCAAATTAAGGATGCCACATCAGGCCACAGCAACTTTTGTTGGAATTTGTGGAAACTGCAAGAGATCATATGCTCTCACATGCTATCCTCTGGCAGAGGTGCATAAAAGCTGGCTGTCACAGCGAACAGATAAAAGTCCTATCAATTTTTCCTCATGTTACATCAGATTGTCTGCATCTGGAGTCCCAACAGAAAGCAATCTCCTACATTCCTTAGATACTTACATAAAAAATTCAAGTTTTGTTCACTTTGCCTATCTAAAAATACATTACAGCAGAGTTTTCCTGAGGGATTGGTCAGTTCTTTTTTTGTACCGCAGGCAGCTAGACCAATTTCCCAAACTAGGGCTTAGCTGTAACAGCCACCACCTATGACTGCTTCAGCTGTGCAAGCTATAATCCTCAGCAGAGTTTTCCCTGCTCCTGCTCCAGCAGGCTGCACGCCATACCTGCGACGACAAGCAGGCAGCACTCGTGCAGCCAGGCTCATGGGAATGAGAGGCATGGAGAGCCGGCATTAGCGCCCTTAGGGGGCTGAGAATAGGAAGAGGCAGAATACTAATATCTCTTTAAACATCACCTTCTCATCATTCAAGCAGACTGACTTATACAGCCTGAAAGAGGTCCTTCAACTCACAGCAAAAGCAGCATGTTACAGCTTTTTGAAAGAGCCATGCTGGCAGCAGATGGCAGCATCTGCATCTCATGGGTGCTCCACTGTGAGCTCCAGCATCATCCAGGATTGATGCAAGACAGACAATAGTGAATAATTCCAGATGGGAAGGAGTTTTGTGCCAGCAGAGACTTCCTCCTCACCAGTAAATGTGTGGCAACTGGCTGGTCCTCAGGAAGTTCCCTATCTGAAAGCATACTGCTCAAGCGATACACTCAGAAACAGCTCAACCTGCAGGTACCACTGCTCCTCCAGACAGGGCCACAGGACTACCTAGGCACTGCAGGGTCTGGAAAGATAGTGCAATGCTGCCAAAGGAATGTCCCAAAGACACAGAACTGCCAAAACTGACTGCTAATTGCTGTGAAATAACTCCAATACTCTTGAACTTACGGCAACCTCCCACTAAGGACATCTGATCTTTGTGTATCATAGTTAAAGACAGCAAATGACACTGCAAATCAGTATCTGAGAAGGTGACCCACAGTTCCTGTCTTCATCCAGTCTCATAGGCTTTCAAAATTAACACTAGGCCAACACGAGAGAGTCTAGAACCACATTCTGATCTTTGCCCTGAAGTTTCCTGTTCATTAACCTTCCAGTGGGCCAAAACTATTGCAAAAAATACTTTTTGTTCTGTTCTAGCATTTTCTTCACTCTTACCAGACTGGCAGCCAGAGCACTACAGCGATAGGTAGCAACTCTAGCCTGACTCCTGCCACTGACCTACGGCATGACCTTGCTGTAAGACACCACCATTCTGCGACTTGCTTTCTGCATCTCTTACAAAAGCATGTAGAAAATGAAGAGCAAATTCTTATCCAGGTTTGCAAATCAGTTCAAGATCTACAGATGAGAAGAGCTAAACTAGTGCTGAGTATCATGATCCTTCTAGCAGGCAGGTATCCCAGAAACAAACTGTGACAAACACAAAATAGGGAAAAAGAGATCAACAGCAAGACGATTTCAGTTGCTTCAGATCCTATTTCTTACAAACATTAGGACTAATTTCAATTTCAGTCAAATCTGCCTGCATATTCCTTGTGTTCATGACAAATGATGCCGTTAAGTCCTTACTGGGTTACTTACAGACACTGACACATTTCAATTGTTACAGTAGCTGAAGTGACAGTGAAACATTTTGGTTTTGAACAGTATACAAATATATGGGGTAAAGGAGTTGTTACATGCTTCTGAGTCTACAAAAATTCTTCCGTGGCAACCAAATCAGACAGAAAAACATAGAAAGAAAAACACTGTCTGCTTAACGGAAAAGACGAAGCTCAGGGCCCGATTTAGCTTCCTATTGTTTTCTCAGTGGTGATTCAAAATCCTGAAAAATGTACTAAATGTCAGGAAAGGAAGAGAGGACATTGCAGAATGCTAAATCTTGTAGAGCTAGACTCTACTTTCAAATCTGCTGGGTAAATTTGAATTAACTTTAGTGAGACAAGTATTAGTCTGGATTTGCACAAGCACCCAACAGAGGATATGGTATTGGAACTATGCTTTTGATTATGGCTTTTTCTTCACACAATGACAAGAAAAATCTTTTTAATTAATGGCTTTGGTTAATACCCACCAAAAAGTTCAAGACATCATAAATATGACTGACTTGTCACAACGAAGGCCAGACACAACTCTCCCCCCTCTCTGAATAAATACTCCAATAGCAAAATGACTAAAACACACCCGCTTTTTGGACTGCTTTAATGATAGGCATAAGCACCAATAAACATTTATTTCCCCCTACAAGAGAAAGTCAGAATGGCTTATTTTAAAAAATGCAACTGGGTCAGTAGCTACCTCAAGCAGAATAAATAGGCTGCATGAGTGACTATGCCCTAAAGAAACATTACCCTGTGGACCTAACTTCTGCTGCTGAGGACAAATAGGCCCTTTTAGAGCAAGATTTTTAAAAGCATAAAGTGATTTGGGAATAAAGTCCCATAGGTTTTCACAATGCTCGGAAGCACTATCTTTAGGCTCTTTTGAAAATCCTGTCCCTAAGCTGTACTCAGCTTCACAGCATAGAAACCCCAGGTGATACTTATTTCATGAGGATAAGCAAGTTCTAGCAATTCATCTTTGCATATAGATACTATTTCCTAATCAAAGATTTTCAAATCTCTATAATCATCAATTAGGCCTCCAAACATCTCAGTTAGCTAGAAAAGTACTGTTACCTTAGTCATACCAGGAGGAAAAAAAAAAAAAAAAAAGAGCTATGGATAACTGAAAAGCCTGGTTTAATTTAAGTTACGTAGCATGTTAAAACCACCGTAAGAAACAGCACCCAAGCCCAACTCCGAGAGGTAAGCTCTTAACGTTAAACAGTTCTCCCTCCCCTTACACGACCGCAGCAAGACACAAGCAACCGACCTTCCGTAAGGCTCCGCACACGCTTCCCGGGGAGCAGGTACGGTCATGAATATTCGCACTGGTCATTATTATCTATAGTAACCGAGCTACCTGCAAGCAACAGAATGGTTCTCTTTGCACTGTCAATTAAACAGAACTGTGGTTGCAATTACCCCTACTAAGCGGCCTGTTCCGGCTCCGGGATCTGCTTCGCTGTCTCTGAAGTCGTGACCTCCGGAGCAGTCGATAGTAGTAAGATGGTCTCCCAGAACTTTTCCTGCTGTTCATTGACATTTTTGTATCTATTTTACACATACACACATGCAGGCACAGGTTCACTCTCCCCCTCTGGCAAAGTAGCAACAGTTCCAGAGTTTAATTAACAGGAGGTTGGTTCTTTGGAGTGGAAAGGGGGAGGGGGTAAGAGGAATTCCTCACTTTACACTTTTAAAAAGAAAAACAACAACAAGAAGAAAACATAAAAAGGAGAGAGGAAAAAAAAAAAAAAAAAAGAACGCAGCACCAGAGTACATGTCTCAGCAGAGGGAGGACTTGCAGCGAGCAAGATAAACTGTACTAACAATTCCTGCCTCAAAAAAGATAAGCCTGCTGGAGTTGGAATAGGAAGCCAGAGTTGGCCTGGGCTCTTGGAACATGAAGAAAAGGCTGGAAGAAATCCTGGACTGGATCGTCTCCACTGGACAGCAACATCTGATCAAAGTGAACTGGAAAAAGTAAACAGCTTGCTGCATGAAAATTTCTGGGTAGCCTTAGGGTGCTGGCTAGTTTCTACCTGCCCCTGCCTTCAGATCATTTCAGAGAGATAGTTTCAGGCAGCTTGGTTTGCAGCAGGAGATATCCATAAAAGACTGGGGTGGGAAAGGGGATAGTAATTTTCCTGGCCATGGGACACATGTTAATAATCATCATGGCGCACCAGCCCCGGAAAATAAACTGAAACTTGAGAGGGGAAAACTTTAATTAGAACTTGAATGAACAGAGCTCCAGACTCCCCTGGAGGCCCATTTCCTTTCAACATTCAAACTGAGTTATAGCACATCCCACGAAAGAGCCTATTTACCATTTGCGTTCTGCTGGTAGTGAAGATTCCGTCCCTGGCTCATATTGCTCAATAAAATTACATTTCAATGGGCAGGATTAACAGTTTAACCCATGGAGGAAAGGAAAAGAAAAAAAAATAGACTAATCAGATATAAAATTTCACTCCACATTTATAGTAAATTGTGAACTGTTCAGAGTCCTTCATCTGGGCTCCTTCCTTTGCTGGCACTGAAATGCTCTGAAGAAACAGCAATGCTAACATTTTAGAAGATCAGACTGGTACTACTCATAGTACTGTGCTGCCATGTCTTCTTGGAAGTTGTTATTTACACTCCAAGTTAACACAAAAGCCTGATCAGAATGGGATGAACTCCTGAAAAATGACATTTGCACTCCACCTTACAGGTGTTGTACCTTCAACACCAAAAGGCAGAAATTCTCAGTCTTCAGTACCTTCAATGCAACATTTCTAGTTAGCGCTTCATTCACTTAGGGAAACCAGAAAAACCCCTAGATCCTCCTGAAAGAGCCCCTTCCTCACCACCAACCATCCACTGTAATTTCAGAATTTCATGAAAAAATGTTAGAATTTTACAAAATCCATTTTTATTTTACATATTGAGAATGAAAAACATGACTATCAGTTGAGAAAGGCCCTTCCAGGAGAAAGATAGAAAAGTTGCAATCTTTAGTAAAATCCATGCCTGGTTTTGAGGCCACACGTAAAGAATTCAAGCCAGCTTTTAGGCAGTGCAGGAATGAGCCAATCAACAGGGCAATGACAAGTTCAGGTCAAGGAGGCAAGATCCCAGCTGGACAACAGAGGCTCCCACTGCCTTGTACCAGGGGGATGTTACACTGGGACGTTCCCCTGCCGCTTCCACCCAAATGCACCATCATTCACCACATCCTGCAACACAACGCAACAAAAAAGCAAAAGACTTCAGCTGCTACACATTTGTCTTCATATTTTCATCCAGAATGTCTTTTATAAACATACACACACACACACACATATATGTATATATATGTCAGACAGATATCTGGGAACAACTAAAATATTTTCCACAAGATTAGATTCACCCTATGCCATTGACTCAATACACAAATTGAGCTTAGAACTTGTATAAGATAGTGGTGGGAAAGTCTGAAAATATTGAGTTTCAACTTAAGATTTGTTACACACAAGAAGCCAAATATTCAGGTATCTCTCTGCATTTCTATGTGCTAATAACTGAGCTGGTAGTTTCTTACGAGAATCTTTATAAGATTATGCTTTTACCATTAGAAATGCTTGAAAACAGCCTATCCAATTTATTTTTCCTTTTATCATTCCCAACAACAAAAACTCAGAGATGGAAACCAAAGTTTAAACAAAGACATTATTTAGAAAGCTCACCCAAATTCAGAGGGTCTGAAAAGGTAAGGTTCACCTAGTCTGGTTTTGCTTAATTGGAAGCAGGTGACTCATCCTCAAACCACCTGGGCTGTGGCGCAATAGAGACACCGGTGATCTTGCTAACCTCTCTGACCAGGTGGGAATGATCAGGAGATCTGGGGTGATGGGCCTGCATTCATTGTGCATTCAACCACATGTGCTTAGGCATCTGTTCCATGTTGAGGGATTTTTTTAAATCAACTTCAGAAATGTTCATGCAGGTGACCATAAAGCAGGAGAAGTTAATGAGGGACTAGAAACTATCCTAACAAGAGAAAGCAGCCTTGTAACAAAAGCAAAAATGGCTGGAGTTATGTTCAAGTTTAGTTAGCTTGCTTTTGTCTCTCTCTCACTTTAACCATATTTTTGAAGGCATTAAGTTCACATGCTACATAGCAGCAGGTAAAAAAAATGAATGATCCATCTGGGAGGGTGGGAATGTGGCTGGTCTGAATCTTTCCAATTAATCCATTTTTTTCCCCCTTTTTGAAAGCCACATCCCGATACAAATGTTCTTTTATGTATAGCAGAATCTACCACATGCAAATGTTAGGTATATTAACTGCCCTGGAGAAAAGCTGACAACCTTAAAACTTCTGTCTCTAAAAAACACATCAGGCTGTTCCCTCCAAAAATCAGCAGGAAGAGTCCAGTCATTGGCCTCTACTGAACCTCTCAATAAGAGGACCAAATGGAGCCAAACGTGGCAGTGATTTCTGGGGTCTTAAACCCCCCCACATACACCCCCACTGAACAGAAGCCTAACCCATGGGACTAAACACCCGTGCAAACTGCAACACCCAGCTGACCTGGCCTCCCCTGCCATACATGTTATCCTGTTATTAAGCTTTCCAAAAACTGGATTTATTTCACTCCTTCACCAAAACTATGAGCATGTGCATAAATTTCAAATTAGTACCAAAGTAAGTTCTGAGGTGGAGAGCTACCCAATCATTGGCGTGTTTGCTTTGACATCAAAAGGGGCAGCAGCTGCCCGAGGGTTTGCTTAGCTGCAGTGGGGCTGTTTGGTCCCTGGAAGCTGATGGAAGACATGCCTCCCCAGTGGCTAACACTTGGCGTTTTTATCATTTGTTTATTGCTTAGTGCTGGGGAAATAATGACTGTTTTCCAGAATGCACATTCCCAAGGCAGCTCCTACCATTAAACCTCCCAAACGACTTTCGGGGGAAACAGTTATTCCTCTTAACTCTCTGTGATTTTACGGCAAGGAACCTGAATTCTTTATTCTCAAAATGAAAGTTACAGTGCTTTGTCAACAGATCCAAGCACTGGCCCCAAATGCTCTATTTGTACAGGCACGATTCTCTATGCAGTTAATTAGCGGCCTCTGAACTTAGACTATCTTCTATACAACAACAGTTTTAGTTCATTTATTTTGGTTTTGCAAATTCTTTCTGCAAGAACTGAATTGAAACTTTCAAAAAAAAGAAGTTGTGCTTTAGCTAGTACAGAGAGGACGAGTGCTGGACATCTGCATGATTTCTTATTTGCGCTTGGTCAATATCATCAAGATACTGAAAAAAATCACTGACTGCAGCCTGTCATAACTACATTACTTCTGAGAAATATTGTATTTCTTTCATAGTCTGAGGCAAAAGGATTAAGGGAATAATCTCTGCAAAATATCTACTTTTTTAAACCTAGAAGAACTATAACAGTGTTCTCACTGGATTGTAGACACTTGCAGGATGTGCCTGCTTGAATTTGCTTGTAAGTTCATTGCAGTTTTCAGTTTACTATACTATGAAGCTGGAAGATTTCTAGACTTATTGCCTCAAGGCTACCAGGAATACATAAGCTCATATGCAAAGCCAGAGAGGAAGATAATTTCCTTTGTATAAGGATAATTTACTTTCAACTCAGCTCCACCAATAGAAGTAGAATGGGCTTGGTTTTCAAGTAGCAGTGTAAGAGAAGTTTGTGCTGAAAATATTCAACTCTGGCCTTCTTCATGTCCTAACTTTCCAACAATTAGGCTTTCAAAATCTAGTTTTTACCTCATCGGAAAGGATCTTTCAAGAGAGGTCCTCTGTGAAAAGTTTGCCTGCTGCAGTCTGAGGGTGAGTTTCTGTGCTTTTACACCTGGCCTTTGAAGGAAAAGAAAAGAAAAGGAAAAAAAAAAAAAACAAAAAAAAAACCCACCCCAACAAACACCAAAAGGAGCAACATTGTCAAGTGAGTCCAAATAAGAACACCCTCCAAAAAGGGAATGTTCAGAAAGACATTAAAAAACAAGTAAAGCATGCTTAATCTAGCAGACAGGCTGGAACTTTCTAATTAAAAAAAAATCAGAATAACAAAATAATCCGAAAAATATGTAATGGAACTTCTTCTGATCAGGTAGAATGGACTTGATTAAGAAATTTTCAGAAATAAAATGTACTTTTCAAGGAAAGACAGAAATAATACATCATTTTCCAGTTTTTAACTAAATTCCTTACAAAATCTTCAGTGACATTATTTGTTTGAAGACTTAAAAAGGAAAGTTTCATGTTCCTTACCACCTTAGGTGGAACATAGCAGTTTTCTGCAAGCCTCAACAAAACATCACAAAGATTTGGAATAGAAATAAGAAACAAACCTTTACATTAAATTTAAATACAGAATTCATTGCTTAATTCACGTAAAGAATAGTCTCATAGCCACCAAAACCCGATGCAATACTCCTGCAGTCTGTATGGTGATGAAACCCAAATGTGAGTGCGAAATTAGTCATTATACTCAACATAGATATTTAAGGAGTAGAAAAAACTGTGCCATAAAAAAAAGGCAAGAGGAAAAATATGCGTCTGGATAATTTAGTATTAAACAAGAGTTTAGGAAGTCTTACATAAGTCAAATTTGGGCATGAATTCTTTTAGTATAGCCATTCCCTACATACAGGCTATGACTATTGTTTATTATTATTATGCTTCCTATGTATTTACTAAAGTGTTGCCTAGAGATCCCCAACAGAATCAAGGTCATATTGTTTTGAGAACTGTATATACCACCAAATAAGAACAATGTCATTCACACACACACACACACCCCAAAAAAGAAAAAAATGGCAAGAGAAATACAAATAGAGGCCAAGGATCCTAACTCAGATCTGTCTACCAACAAGTTGAATTTTGGGCCACAACATTTGATTTCTGTATATAGAAGGCATCTTCTTGACAGTGGGAACTCAGTATGACATACCAGCTCCAAATTAGTGTAGAGCAGGCAAGCAAAAGGTTGGCAAACATGTTATTCATTATATTGAATGGGTTTGTAGTGCTTGGTGAAAAACAGGCAGAGTGATTCACATAGGAAGGGTTGCTCAGTCACCAGGCAGGTTACAGTAACACCAAGGAGAGCCAGTGTGTCTGAGAACCCAATTGGAGACATTTCCTGAGCCATGTAATGAACTGTTTGCTGCAAGACAACAGGGGAGAAACATAGAGACTGACCTCAAAGCACAACGAGCTTCCTGGCTACTTCCCAGCAGAACAATAGCGCTAAGGAACATAAGCTTTTTCAGGTCAACTTCCAACTAGCTAGGGAGACCAAAATAAAATCAGTTAAATTACTCTGAATTTAATTTAATCCTAAGAGTAAAGAATGCTCCACTCAGATAACTTGGTTTCTCTACTCTGATAACTTGGTTTATAACCAGCTTGCTAATGATGCTAATAAAATTTGGGAGGTCAAAATCTATCTTAAGGCTTGCGCTATGATTCCCATAGACCTAATAAAGAAATTAAGCATGTTAAGTCTATAATAAATTCAAGAAGAAACCTTTATCAGAACCAAACTTCCTGTACTTTAAAACACTTTAACAACCAACCAGGGAAAAAAAAAAAAAAGAAAAAGAGTATCTACTATGTAACAAATTCCTATAGCAAACACCATACCAGAAAAATCTTTTATACAAAAAAGCATCAAAGTCCTCCACAAATGGAAAGATTCCCATTTTCCTTTGGGAACAACACTTCCTAACATCATGTGACTTCTATGAGTAGCTGCTGTGAGGAAGTATTTCTTTAAGCCTGACTATTCTTTACAAAAAACTTACTACTAAAATAAAATGTTAACAATGATCCACTGAGGGATTACAGAGTAACTTCAGCTCCGGGTTTCCAAAGATCTCCCATTTCCTTCTCCACGACAAAACTAAAGCAGTACCCAGTTATGACCTCCGTAAGCAGACCCAAGGGGTTTTCTGCAAACTCAACCGTCAGCCAACACAAGTGTATTCACAGAAACCCTTTACTCCTTCCCTGAGCCCAGCTGAGCTAACGCTGCTATTTACAGGGGTGACCTCGCTAGCCAGACTAGAACAGACAGATTTCCTTTCAGCAGAAGGATCCGGGCGTAAGGCATTGCTTGTGACAAACGGTACCGGCTCTCGTTCTCCGTCAGCGCACAAGGGACTAGGCAATACGCACCGAACACGCTGCCTGCTGCAAGTGCTCCAACCTCACACTCAGAAGATGTTTTTAACAAGAGAATGAAGTAAATTGTCTCAGTTGTTCAGAGATAATTCACTTCATCAGTCTTCTAATACAACTGTTCAAAAATTTTTTATTTACAATAATATACAATGATGCAAAATTTTAGATTTGTGCTAACATTGACCACATCTACCACATAGCAACAGAATTTTTTCTTGCACTTTTTATTATGATTTTAAAATTTTCTTTTTTGTTCAAATCAAATATTCAAAAAAATTTAGTTTTATCAAAAATCCTTTTATTATTATTTCAGCTGGAAATAAAAGCACCTTTACATCTGCCCCTACCACTTTCCTAGTATAGTAAAACCAAGAAAATTGATATATTTGCTGTGAAAAATAAAACTGAAAGATATTCAAGATTCTGAAATTCTCATGCTGAAAATTTGTGAGGGAAAAGTGAAACGTATTACCAAAACATTGCAGCAAAGGAAAGTTGTTGTTTCTTCTATAGCTCATCTGTCTAGCTTCCCAGAAAGAAACTGGCTCTGTAAACTGCCTTCTCTCATACTTTTCCCTGTTGTACAGGTGTAAAGGGTTTCCTATGAGTGATGGGGAGTCAGCAGATATTCAGTGGGTAAGATTAAAATACTGGTTGGATAATAACTGACCAAAAAGGCAGTGTTTTCTAAGATGGTGCTGAAGTGAAACTTGTGCCACTGTCCATACTCTGCGTGACTGAGGAAGGCCAGGAATTCAGCAGCAAACAGGGAGGCTGGAAGGCTAACAACCAGGTTGTACGTGGGACTCTGAAATTCAGTTATTATTACTAGTTTTCAACAGTAACACAAATGACACATTCACAAGCTTCTCTCTGCACATGCTGTGCAGACAAGAATTCATCTTTACCTTGTTATCTACAAATTTTCATACATTTTTTTTAAATTTAGTTTAGAAATCTAATTAGATACAATAATTACCATAATAGACTATGTATCCTGCATTAGCCTTGATAAAAATACTTAGGTAACAAAAATAATCTAACTTTTAAAAGTATTTTTAACTTCATATTTCAGTAGTAGCCTTGCTGTCATGTTGCTGCAAGCAACAAGCAAGTTGAATCAAGTTTGACATTACTGGCTCCCTGTGACAAATGTTTTAGTTACTATTAGCAGAAATCTCTTACAGCTATTTTTTTTAATATGTTAAAATATAGTGCCTTTCCTGTGTGCTAAAAGATCATGAAAAATAACCAGCCTTCCTGAAATTTGCTGCAGGGCACTGCTATCCTCATTTGCTTGGAAAGCTACTGTATTTAACTCTAGGTGGGGAAGAGGAGAATGGCTTCACGGGTACTAGAGTAGGCTAAGAATTCACTTTACAGATAAACATTTACCTAATCTGAAGAAGCTGACACTTTTATACTCACTTTCTGATGTGTACATGTTTCCAAAGTATAATCTATAGGCACACAAGATTTACAGAGCAGGATGAATCAACATGTTGGGTGTTTAATCTCCTGATAACATCACGTTGAAAGCAGCATCTATGTTGACAAATGAAAGATTAAATTGTTTACACATGCTATGTAAAACCTTCCCGGTTAATTAATATATGAGACACTTCCAATTCATGTTTAAATGCCCGATAATGATCTTACAATCCTATAAAAAACCACTGGCTTATATACACACAATACAAACTTCACTTTTCATGTGATAGATTATTTTCTTCCTTTCCTTGCCACATAATTTGCAAACTACCATACAAATACAGTTGCTTGTTTTACATGCTTTTTAGCATCAAATTACACTTCCAAGGAATCTTTCTTGCAAATATGTTCTCTCCTGTGAGAACCTGAAGAGGAGAAATTTATAAATTTTCCGTACAAAATGATAAATTCTAACAATCAAACCAGGTGTCAACTTGCAGAGCTTAAGGATGTCTACTCTGTATCTCCCCAGCTAACCAATGTGAGATCTGATCTCCAGATGCCAAACTGGGTGTTTTGTAAGAGAAAAGTATGTTGTAATCTAGTGAAAGGATATGGAATGACATACTAATCTCTGACAAAACAAGTGAAAATTTTTTCTCATCTTCTGATGCCTGTTTGGTGCTTTATTTAAAACTAGTTGGGTGGCTTCAAAGCACTCTTCCTGGGAGACACAAATAGTAGCTCCTAATTCACAGAGCAAATGCTGCTCATGAACAGCAATGCAGGAATCATCATACCATTTCCTTATTTCTCACCCTAAAAGGAGTCACTCATCCTTGACCTCTCTGCAGAACCTTGCAACAACAGGTATAAAAAGAGAACGAACACTCAACAGAGCAAATGACTGGTCGATATTTACGATTGTTCATTAGAAGCATTCTACATACATTACTGTGTTTCATTACAGAGAAGAAAACGCAAACACCTGTTACAACTCAAAATGCCAGATTTCAAAAGAAATTCTACAACGAATGAAAAGTTCGATGCGACTTTGATAAAAATGACAACTGAGTCTGCAGCTCCTAAGCAATACACAGAAACACACACATCAGAGCAGAAAGAGCTCCATCAGACGGCCCGCTGCAGCCCACCCTCCCACCTAGCCCCTGCAGGCCTCTTCTGCACAGAGAAAACACACACTCACTTTTCACTAATCTCAGTCTAACTCACAACTCTGCCTATCTTTTTCTTTCTAAATCATCCCCAGGACAAGACTAGAGTTTCTTTTGAAATGTAGAGGCTCTGTAATAAAATTTAGAAACAACATATGGTACAAATATCAAGCACGAACATCTCTTCCCATCTCGCACATTTCAAAGGCTGTGCAAACAGCACTTTTCCCTAGTTTTGATCCCGCAGCCAAAATGAGTCATCTGTGAACAATTATGGCTCTGGCAGGGGCCTGACTGTTTGAGAATGAAAGGAAACACTTTATTATTGAAATGAACAGTATGCCAAGTCAAGAGGCGACTGCAGAGAAATGTTAAGAGTTCTTTGTCCTCCTTCAGCTGGCAAAATGGAAAGCACTGGATGCAACACTCTCCCCTCAGATGCCTGATAACACCTAATTTCAGTATGGGCAATGCAAAAGCATAAGGAAGTGTGAACTATGGAGAAGAGCAAGCATGTATATGGCAGGAAAAGAAAGAGAGAGCCTTAAAGCAGGAGGCCTGGCTTGCAAAAGCATTAGTTATTCCTAGCTTAGTTCTCCCAGAGGAGATGTGAGCATATTAAAAGGAACATACAGTCAGAGGCCAGGGAGCTGAAATCTGAAACTATTAAAGGACAATTGCAGGGAAATTTGGTACATGCTGAGTCTAACAGGCTGTTCTGAAAGGGGTGAAGGGAATTCCACTCAATGAGAAAAAATATAAATGTAACATTAGTATATTTAGTAGGGATACAGATCTTATTTGCAGTCCATTTTCAGCACTTTTTCTACTGTGTCTGTTTTTGATGCCTACCGTCTGAAGGGGCTAGGTAAGATCTCACTGAAATTGTATGGGTAACTTCTGTGATGTAGGCTACTCACTCAAAGGTGGCAGGGCAGCTAACTGAGCAGGTTACTGATTTGATGGATTTGGTAAATCATATAAGCAGGAGGTGATTTAAAACATGAACAACTAATTCCCGCAGTCCCCTCCTTCTAAGAGCAGTTTGCAGAAGAAGGAGGAATGATATGGTAATCCTTGCCTAGAGCCTATAGATGATATAAAGACTGTTAAGGTTGATAGGATGACGAGAGAGTGATGTACACAGAAGAGCTTACGGAAAGGGTAAGGCAGAAGATCAAGAAAGAAGAGCAAATTTTGCATCCTGAAATACATTTCCAGTACTCCGACAAAGGAGACGGTTAAGAAAGATCTTGACACTAGCATTCTGAAACCAGGACCTCTCACATTTAAAACATCAGCTTAAATACCTCTTACTCTTTCTGAAACTGAGCTTTGAAAACCTCTGGAACAGATTTTACCACCAGTTCACACAACCTGTTAGCCCTGATCCTAACTAGTCTGCCAGGCCTGCTGCCTTAGCTGCAGCTAGCGTGGTTTATAGCAGGTTGAGACAGCTGTTGTGTGCAGGCTCAGTTAGTAGCAGCTTGGGAAAAGGCCAAAGATTCTCCTTTCTTCAGAGACTCTCATACTGGCCAGGAGCCGCATGTTTACTGACCTAAGCTAAACACAGGAGGCTCCAGAACTCCTTGAATCGAGGGTTTTTGTGGGGTCCTGTTTAGCTCATTATACAAAGACACTTTTTCTCCTAACAGAACTCATTAGGGTCAGAGATACAGATTTATCCCAAAATGAGTTTAGCTGGTGTAAGAGAACTGTGTCTAAACAAGACAGTCTGGCAAACACCGACAAACTTAAAGCTGTGGATTGCTTAATAGCAGTGCTGAAAACAGACATTACAGTACAGCAGGAGTAGGGAATTTCCCAAAATGTTCATTGTTTCCAACTCTGTGAAGTAGCCTGTTGTTATCTTCATACAGCATGTGACAAGATTACATGGAAAGAGTGTTGTCTTACAGTCAGAATCATCTGGAATCCTGGCAAAAGCCAGAATGATCTTTAGTTTAGGACCTGTCACTTACATGCTTCATATCAAAATACACACAACTGTGTTTAAACCAACATTATACTGAGCACTGTGAAGCATTAGCCAACAGAGTGTGCATGCCTTGCACTACTTACACACCTTCATTTCATTTGTTTCAACTTTTCTGAGCATTCCTGAATAATAAATAAGCCCTCAAGTCCATCACTACCTTGAGTATCCCAACAGAAATTAGGTAAGTCTCAAACTAAGCCACATAAAACAAAGACAATCCCAGAGGTCTTGGCCTGTGTTGAGCACACAGGAAAAACATTTGTGGTCTACACTGAGCACAGAAGGGTGAGGAAGAAGTAAGGAAGCATTTCCAACAGAAAATGCCAGAAACACTAAATGCCGTTCAGCATTTTTAAGTGTAATGGAATATTGTTCTGTTCTGAAGACCTGCATTCAACTACAGGTTAAAGGAAAGTTTTTGCTATCACACCAGATTCTTTCATAATTTAAGGCTGCGCCGCTGCCAGAGCTGTTTCAAGTACTATCTTTAACACGGTCAGAGCCGACTTTCCAGGTCAATCTCCTCTTTAGGGTCGCGTCTCTAACCCAGCAAATGAACAAGTGCATTTTCCTCTCAAAGCCCCCCGCGGTGTCTGCGCCCCTGGCGGAAACGCCGGCTGCAGGCGGCGGCGGCGCGGCCTGGCCCGGGCGGCAGCGGCGGTGGCGGCGGCGGCGGCGGGGCCCGGCCCGGCCCGGACGGCGGCGGCGGCAGCGGCGGGGCCCGGCCTCGCCCTGGCGGCGGCGGCGGCGCTCGCACAGCTCTGCTGCCCCCTGCGGGAAGGACACTGAGCCCCAGAGAAGTCCCAACTCGCCCTTGACTCTCCTGGGTCGAGACACTTTTTGTCCAGAAAAAGCTTGTGCTTGGCAGGGAAATCAGTTCCCAGAAACCAAATTAACCATATATATATGTAGTTTTGTTTTCTCCTAGGATCTTTTCTTTCCTCTTAAAAAAATCTCCTAGGAGGGTTTGTGGAGCGATTAATTTTTTTCCAGAAACCAGGAACTGAAATACCGTAACCAGACCTCTCATACTTTTTGTTTTAGCTAAATAAACGTTGCCCTTAGGCATTAAAAATATCATAGGAAAATAACCATCAGATCATACACTGCACTTGCTATATGCAGTCATTTTCATGCACAAATGCCAAAGAACATTAAAAAAATGATCTCCATTTCACTTGGTCGGAAGCTCCACTGGAGTAGCCAAGTGAGTTGTTTAAGGCTTCAAACAAGGCAGTACTCTGCTGGCTTGCAACTTTTGAATTTAATCCACCACCATACTAGGGCTTTCTTAAAATATCTCCAACTTAAAAATAATGCTTCTGTTTTGCAATAAGAATTAACTGAAATTTTTGAGGGAGAAGGAAAAAGTCCAGGTGAGACAGTTACAGCACATCAGTAAATTCAATGGTACAACAACGGATTTAAATATCTGTAAGCCTTACTGTGATTGTCATTAGTGATAAACTGCGAAAGACTGACAGTTTCATAAGCCATAGTGCTGTTATCTAAGATTGTCCAGACTTCACACACAGATGCATAGCTGTTTTTTGGGGTTGCACTGCATTATCCATTTTGCGCATAAAAAAGGAACCAATAATATAAGATGTTGAGCAGGCTCAAGTTAAGGTAGCAAAGTTCTTACAGCCATGCTAATTTCAAGAATATGCATAACCTCCATAAAGTCTAAACACTATAGGTTTCATTAATTCTTAAGTACACTCAATAACTTTCACGAGAATCAGTTCCTGGCTATAAACAAAGGTTTTACAGCACTGCCCGGTAATTTTCCCAACTTACTTTTTTCCATAGGATACTGAAAGGCATATAAGGACTTAATAATTACTAATCCAATGACCATAAAACTTTACTGCATACAACCAACATAAACACATGCTAGCAACAGAAAATCCCAGACTCCTAGACAAAACTGAATGTCTAAAATATGCCTTTGCTTTCAGAAACACAGCAGATGCAACCAGTAACTGATGTGAAACATGTCCCAGGACCTTTCAAAAAGGGGCAGTGTGTGATTCTGAGGCAAGAGCGGAGGACCGGAGATCTGAGTTTCTGTGTTCCAGCCTTGCCTGAGTCACAACAAGACTTGCAGTAGGCTTAAGAGCATCCATCTTCCCTGCTAAAAAGAGATCAGAGAAGTACTCTAGCTCATAAAGAGTTACGTAGCTTATTGCTGCAATGCACTTTGAGAACCTTGGTTTGAACTAGGTAAAAATGAAGAAAGATTTACTCAGCATTTTGTGACCACTGGACTAAGCAACTGCCCACCTCCAAGCTATCTCCTAACCCCCCTGTGATTTTATGCCCATCTCCAGACATTTTTCCCTTTTCAGTGGAAGTGGCACCAAGCTAAATCATACAGAGCATGCCTTTTGGCAGATCCTGCCTTGTCTCAAGCAACACTGTCCTTCACTGCCCTCATTGTGGAGTCCACAGACCCCCAACCTCAGCTTTCCTCTCTGAATGCACAGGGCACTCCCCAAATGTGGCAAAGCTGACTGAGAGGGGAAGAAGCGAAGAAAAGAAACTCTCACCAAGTTAACAAGAAAGAAAAAGGTGGGGGAAGTGGCTGGCTATCTGCCAAGGCTGTACACTCCAGTTTTTCATTTTTAGGCTCTGCTCTTTGCTGGGAAGTTTCTACTTATACTCTAGTTTCTATGACAACTGCATTTCCTGCCTTTCTTCTCCAGGATTAAATTTTTTATTTGGTTTGCCTTCTTCCTAAGACATGACTTTCTTTTCCTTCTGAAAAAAAGAATTAACCGTTGTCTGCTCTTTAGTTACCGATATTTTTTAAAGGAGGTGAGAGAGACTTTATTCTCAATCTGATGGAGAATCTGTATACGACAGAGGCAGAGAGGTAATCTTCACAGTAAGAGTGCCAGGGGACTCCCTTGCAGTAAGCCCATTTACCAGAATCATGTTACATGTAACAAGGTTACTACATGCAGGAATTCCATCTATCATGGGACTCAATATTCTTAAAAAAATCTTCTTTCTTATAAGACTAGACTTGGCCATTTTTTCTACAACTAACCTTCTTTTAAGCATTATTTGTGATTACTCTGCAGCCTCAGGAGAACACATAAATAGTTTAAAAATTGTATCTGCACTAGCAATGTGATCCTCATTTCCAAACTGCAATGGAATTCAAATATTTTAGCTGTCAATCTTTTCATCTGGGAGTGGTATTAGGGCAGGTGGCAGGCAAAAGAGACTTCACTGTGTACTGGCTGATCATCTAAAGGTAGTGCACTGCATATCCTTATGCAAAGTACAGGGAGACAACACCCCCACAACTCACGGAGCTTAAGCTAATTAATTTGTCTTGCCTTTGCCATATTAGGATTGAATTAATTTGTCAAACTGAATTAGTTCGGAAATGAAAAATTTCATCAGGATAGCAAATCTGGATTAGATTTAGTCACTTGGTTTTTCCAAGCTTTAGGTTTGCATACTGCAAAGCACTAGAACAACACAAGTTTTCATTCCATTTCTTTATGAAAGATTCTTTCAACAAATAAATTCACTGGCACATTCAGGTCATAAACTGACCCTCCTGTACAGTTGTAGATTACAAGGTTTTCAGTCTTATCTCTGCCTGGTGGGATTTCACAGTAAGTTCTTTCAGGACTGAATGATTAGAAAGCACAAAAATATATCATTTGGCTCACATGCAAACACAAACAAATCTGTCCATGGGTGCTATCTTGTTTGCAGCACATGTGCACAGATTTACATGCAGGATTGAGGCTTAATGCCCTGTTTGTTAAGATTTTTCATTATTCATTACCACAAGCATAAGATAAATTACTATATAAAGACAGAAATTGGAATAACTTTAAGAGTGAGATGACCTTATGATCTCAGAACCACACAATGTTACTTTAAAATATAAACATTTTAAACTCATGCACTGGACTGTGTAAACCATCCGGAAATATAGCTTCATCAGATAAAATACTAGCTGAACTACAGGGAACCCAACAGAACCTGGACAATACAAATCATGGCCCAACTGAAATACAGTAAGAATTCAAACTTCTTAAATGCCACTTGGGTAAGCCTACATATGAAATATCTTAAGTGCAATCCAAAACTATCAGAAAATATCTATACTGTTTAAGGTAGCATAGTTTTAAATACCCTCAAGATAATTGCAAAGAAAGTCTCTGCAGCGAAGTGGACACAGTTCAGAGGTATCAGCAGAACAGAGTATCAGCACCAAGTGCATTCCTTCTAAACATCCTCGCTTCTCATTAGGCCACTTAAAGAGCCCACAGGCCACACAGTCTTGAGGTAACTACACTGGTTGCAGGCGCAGCACCCAGACTTCTGGTGCTAGTCCAGATAACTCCGCACAGAACCGTGCTGTTAAAGTGCGGACCCGTCACAGCCATATGTAAAGCCTCACTGCAAAGGTAAGAAACGTGGATTGTGGAAGCTAGAAGATTATGATAGCTTGACAGTGCTACCCAGATTATACCATCAATAAATTTTGCAAACTAATTAATCCTTTCTTAGCATCCTACGTAATTTTCTTAACCTGATTTTGTATGTTAATTTGTTATGTTAGAGATTCTTGCTACTCAGAAGAAATAACGGAAACAGATAAGAAGTCCTGTCTTCCATAGCTAGTTCATGTTTCCCTCCTTTTCTTGAACTCCTACCTCCAATGAATATTTAGGTCAGGAATCCACAGGATCTTCTAAAAATCTGGCAATCCTCACTGTGTATGGCAGCCAAGCAATTTTAATTGTCCTGTATCAAATATATCTGCCAAGACCTGCACTGTAAAATCTTATTGCAACATACACTGTGCATAAACTTCCCACTGATTTTCTTAACAGGCCAGATCCCCCAGTTCAAGTGAAACTCATAAGGAAAAAACATTTTACATAGCTAAGTATGGCCTCCCTGTTTTCTTTCCTTCAAACCAACAGAAATTCAAATGCTGCTTTAGGAAGAGCTCCCCAAATTGCAGCCATAATATGTCTTTTATGTGGCTATGGACAGGCTTCATGTCTCCACTGCTTCAATTCCCAGCACAGAGATTGAATTAGACAGGCAGCAGCTTACTCAGCTGCTGTATTGAGGTGAGACCCTTCTACAACTACAGAGAGCATCTCAGTAACTGATACATCAGTGTGACGTGACCTGGTAGCTGTTCCTCACTGTAAGTACAATGAAAAACGCTCATCAATCATTAGAGTTTTCTAATACAATGTTTTGAGATAGAGCAATAAAGAGGCTTCAACCTGGCATATCTTTTTGAAAACATTCTAATCTTGCAAATAAAGACCTGAAAGCGACCCAAATGACAGGCCTTAGGCTGAGAATCGTATCTGGCATGCATTCTCTGATCCCAAAGTACATAACCATTCCCTCAAGCAAAATAATGAATATTCATCCACTTATTGCAGGGGCAAGAAGAGTCTAAAACTGAAATTTGCTTGTCTTAACTGCTGCGATCATTAGCACCACACTCTTATATCACAGAATCAAAATGTTTTCTTTGATGTTGCTGGTCTGATTAATTTGTTTATATTGGAGGACACTCCATTTCTTCTACTGTACTTCCCTACTAAATAGAAGCTTTCTTTTCAAACATTTCTGTATTAACTGCTTTCATATCTTTTCTGTATCTATATGTGTACATACATACACAGATATCATTGTGTGTACATGCAATTGCATATACACGCTATGATGATATTTCAATACTGATAAAGTAACATTATGGACTATAGTACCATTCATCCTACAATCACACTCTTTCCTTCTTTTCTCATTATGTGAAAGTAACCTGGAAGGTTCACTCAATTAAGGAATGTAGAGAGAAAGTAGGAGTTATTAAACTAAAGCACACTTGAAGGCAGACTGACACACACTTAGAAGACGAAAGTGCAGTGTGAACGTTCAGGTCAGCCCAGATACTGAATGCCATCGATACTACACAAACCAAAAAGCAAGAAATAGTGTCACTGAAAAATTACTGTTTGGCATACAACAAAGATACACATCACATCCAGTAAAGTTGCCGTCTAAGGATGAAAGTGTTAAATTCAGTTGCTGTAATTCCTGATTTCATCTTAAATGATCCAGAACTATAATTTGACCATAAAATGCCCCTTTCACAATCTCTATATTTCAGCTATTTGATCCTCATTACAAAGGTGAGAAAACTCTCACCTCTGTGAAGTGCACCTTGAAAAATCGTCTTCAGGTATCAGAGCCCCACTTTAGCTGCCCAAGGAACTTCTTTGAGCATGATCTTATTTAAAGAAAGACAGAGAGGGGTAGAGTGCTTATCTGTCTCTAATTCAGTCCGTATCATTAGTGATGAATGCTGAATTCCACATAGGTCACTTCAGCAAAATTTGCTGCTTGGAAATAAGAAAACTGAAGGTGAACTAAAAAGAATACTTAAAAACCATCCACTATGTATAAATGAAATCTGATCTGGAATGCAGCAACCTCTTCTTATTTGCTTGAAAGGTTGGCAGCTGAAAACAAAACTGCTGACAGCCTTACAACTCAGGATTTTTTGATGCTTCATAACATTCTCACATGTTTCAAGTTCCACAGACTCAGCATATCCCATGGCTGCACTGCTCTTCATTGTAGCACTTCTTTCCTCACAGCAAGTGAGCTGATATTCTCAGTTTATGAATCTTTGCCTTTGGAAGGAGCCTGTACTCTGATTTCAAGCAAATTCTAAGCTCCTTTCCTTATTTCTGCTGCAAGTAACACAGAAATAATAGTAGTTACTACTAGTAAGTACTAGTATTTGCACCTTGAAAATGCTGCATTCTGAAGTGTTATCATGTGCATCTAAAACGCTTAGGACAACACTTCCCAAACTGGAACCTCTTAAAAGTGAAATTATGACAGCTATGAGTGGCTTTGTAAGCCTGATACAAATGTAATTTCATCCTGTCTGTATGCTAATATTGGGAACTTTACTACTGATCTTCAGCAGATTCAGAATTAAAAGATTGAGAACTACTGTTCTCTAATAACCAAGTCATGGCCTGTAATTGGGATCTGAAGCACTATGGTATCATTAATCATGTTCATTATGGCAGTGCCTAAGGAATGCAAACTCCTATTTGCAAAGCACCAGATCAGAAATAGCACGTTGTTTCTGGCCAGAAAGAAATCAGAGTGCAGACTGCTTTGAAATCTAGCGATTCCTAAATTCAGAGATATCAGTTCACCTAGTCTGAATGAGAGAGTGGGTGACTGCAAAACCACAGCAGCATCAGACAGAGAAAACAAGCTAATATTCCTGGAAGAGGTGAAGACCTCTGTCTTGATGCTTGTGCAGATACAGTGAACACCTCCCTCCAGGGAGAGGTGAACATGGCTGACATCAGATGTGTGATGTTTCCTCGACACAATTCTTGCTCCCAACAAATCAGTCCAGAACACCTTTACCAAGGCTCTGTGTTATACTCCCTAAAGTGATGTAGTTCTTACTTTCCCTGCTTCTGGAGCCGTTTTTCACATCTGAATGCAATTTCTGGGTAGCTGCCCTCTATGGTTTTTGGTAGTGCACAAGATACAATATAAAATAAATGTAGTTTAGAAAAGTTTAGAAACACAAAACCGTTTTTCTTACAGCACAATGACATTTAGTTTATTCTATCTGCTTTTAAGTTATATAACTCTATCAAGGAGAGAAGAAAAACAAAAGATGCTACAGACATTTATATGTAACAGCCCCTAAAGGACAAGCAAATTCCTTACGGGAAGAACTTTGCTTGAAAAGACAGAATTGGACTAAACTGAAACCAATAGGTTTTATGCTCCTACATGTTTAACAGCGTGTGTGACCATGCAGTAGAATATTTCTATTTAGAGAGGGGAGGGCTTCACTTTAGATACTCTTCTGGGAAATGCAGAGGAGAGGATTACATGAAAGAACACCCAATGACAGCAACACACACTCTGGTGAGGAGGCTGCGAAAATAAACCACACTGCTTTATCCTCCACGTATTCTTTTGCCTCAACTTCTTTTATGTAGGGCCTTCTGCTCTCAAAATGATCTTGCATATTCTGAGATATATCTTCATGTAAAGACAGGAATAAAAAAATGTTAGCAAACACCACAACCAGTTAGTCCCCAGTGGGTCATTTTATTCCTATCTTTACGTGAAGGTGTATCTCAGAATACTGCAGGTTGAAAGCAAATCTGAGCGAGATTCCTAGGTATCTGCACATAGTATCTCTACAATCCTATTGCCCTGATTAGTCCGTCAAATTTTAAAACCTTTTTTCTAATTGTACTGCTTGCATCATACCTTCCAAATAATGTCTATACTTCAATTGCTCTCATTAATTTCCTGGGGTTTAATAGAACACAATCTAAAGACAATTTATTAAGAAGATTAACTTTCAGAAAACATGCTTCTCTGTGCTCCATAAAGCACTGCAAATTTATTTGCTAGAGTCAGTAAAATTCTGCTGCCTAAAGCTGTGCAATAACTCAGTAGAGTTTGAGTGGTAACTGCAGGACCCTTAAAACAGAGCAATTCAGACTATCAGTTAGAGCTGTGTTTGGCCCCTGCAGATATACCATAGGTTAAAGCAACTTCTACACCTGTAAAAGCAGGAAAAGATTCAGAAATAAAAGTTCAGCAATAACTTGGAGGGTTTCTGGCTAGTCTTTCGTGTTTGGCTGGTGAACCCTACCTTGCTATGTTGAAGTGTGGCAACCAGGACTGACTTGTTGAAGTCAACTTTGTAGCCTACTATGTTTTTGTGGAAAAATCAAGGAAGACTGTAGTGTCTAAGATTCACCAACAAACAATTCCTTAATAGGTCACCAATTTATTTAACAAATGCAAAATGCGCAATAGAAAGGCTCTGGGTTTTAAATGTGCATATTCCTAAACCACTGCTGAAGCTAAATGAGACAATGTAGTAAAGTGGCAGGAGTTTCTACCCCTAGCAGTGGTCTGCTACTCGATGTTGAACAAGTCATTTTGCACCTCTCCAAAGACAGGTAAATTGACCCTTCATAAACACCTTGAGATTACAAATATTATGTAAGATCTATTTATTATCATCACTCTTTTTTTTAAAGTCTGCCAGTTAAATAACTCCAAGGTTAGTTTCAAATAAAGAAACACAGAAGTGGCACTTCCACCTGCTACAGTTGGAAAACTGCACAAACTGAAAGTGATGGAGGTGACCGTGAGAGTTCCCGGGAAGCACAGCTGGCAAGTTCTGCATAGCTCTCAGATTGCCTCCATCAGAAATTCAGTGTTACTGATATTTCCAGATGGAAAAAATGGAAAAATGCAGTGAGTGCCAGAAAATATTTCTGTTTGGGCAATAGGTCAACATTGTCTTGTGCAGACTGCATATAATATCTGGAATGCAACTTCAGGAAGATATATTAGGGAGTATGGAGCTTATACAGCTTTGATTTCTACCATACTGTTACCATTTTTAAATCTGTACACTGCTGTCATCTAGTTTCTTAAGCTTCCCTAACCAAAAGGAAAACAGATTAGATTTTTCATACACTAAATCAAGACAGACAACAGCTGGAATAATTATGAATTTGTAGAAAGGCTTTAAGTATTTGGATACAGGACCCTCAAGCCACACTGCATATATTTATTCAATAAAATCACTTTTATTTAAAACAGACCACCAAAAATGATCTTATATTTAGACTGCATCAAAGAAGAGCTATCACACCAGAGATTTCTGTTGACTTATATTTTTTTTGAAGTTACTTGTATTTGAGAGGTAATTATTATGTATCTTTAGAATACTATTGGTCTGAACACCAATAAACTTGTTTTATACACTGAATAAGCAAGATATGCAGGGGATAAACTGCAAAAGTAGTATTATACCAGGATTTAACTGTCTACTGAGTTGCACTTTACTGTTCTAGCATTGTACAAAATAGCACCTGCTTTCATTACTAATAAAACATAGCATTAACTACTCAGAATAAAAGAGGCCTTCAAAATGTGCCCAATCAATGTACCATGCTGGCTTTTTTTCCTTTTTTTTTCCTTGTAAGGAAACCTAAAAACCACTGATGTGTATTTCATTAAGGTCAGCCGTATCACCTTTAGGTTTCTTTTAGGTCTCTTCTATTCCAATGTTGTTGTTCATGACTTGCAGACTATAGCTAAAACTATAGTCAAAATATGCCTATCAAAATAATTAAACTGATTGCCAGCAATTTTGTAGATTTTAACTCCCTGACTGGATTTGTGATAGAAGAAAAAGTCAGTTTTGGAGATTCAGCCAAATGACCCAAATATTCCAGATTGGGATCCAAATCTTTTGAATTTGTAGTGTTAGAATGGAATTCTCCAGGGATTTCTAGGCATTTCCACTCCTATTTAAACAAGGAAAATCCTAGGCTTCTATCATTAATAGCTGGAAAAGAAACCTATTTGCCCTCATCCCTCAGTAAGGATTTAAGCTTCTCCTTAACTCTCATCTTTATGAAATATTCACATTTTTGTCCAGAGGACAGGTGTACATGTTTTCATCTTGGCAGTTCTCTTGAAATTTTCTTCAAGATACAACTAAATCACACCAGGTTTCTAGGAAATTTTAGACCATGCTATGCTTTTCCTGCTTCCTCTGACAAGCTGAGGCATGGCTCTGAGGGCAGGCTACCTGCGCTCTCCTCCCCTTTCAAAATGCCTTCTGTCGTAAGAGAGGCTAGAACAAGCCACGAGCTTTTTTAGAGAAGTACAAACACAACTCACAGAGGCTTCCACCAACTTCTGACCAGGGTATTTAAAACTTGCTAGCAATAGTCCAGCCCTTTTGGCAGCACTACATCCATGTAGGAGGAAAACACATGAGAAAGAAGCAAATCCAACAAGGACAAGAACCATTCAGCAGCCACAACAGCTGCATGCTGAAAACAAAATTTTCTTAGCAGAATTAATTTTCTAGCCTGGTCACTGGCAGCACCAGCTTGGGGCAGGCATGGACTTCATAGCAGGCCCAAGCATGAGATGGCAGCCTTGAGACCTTGCCTGTATCTTCAACAAATAACCTGTATGGCCACAGGCAACTCCATTAATCTTGCTGACCTTTAGTTACTGCTTTGTATGCTTAGAGCAGAATTCTTGCTCCATTTCTGGAGTGCTTCCTAGCTGTGGATGAAAACAATTATGTGACGAGGACAGTTTGGAGGTATTTTTTAATTGTTAGAGACAGTCTCAAAGATCTTTATCTACCAGTATTTTCCTGCAATACCTCACTAAGAACATATTTGGTCTGCTGAGCTACCATTAAATTAGTTTTCCAGTTCTCTGAGGCAAATTGTGATAGATCATGAGGGCAGGATTTAGAATGTGGGTTGAACAGTCTTGTGTGAGAAGATTCCAGTTGCAGAGATAAAGCATTAGTTAAACCTTATAATCATGGAGTTGTTAATTTTTTTGCTAAGAAAAGCAAAGCCAAGATGAGAGTTGGCTCCAAAGATTACACAGTGTGTGGTCTTCGCATTTAAAGAACTCTGCAAGGCACTCACTCATGTTACATAAATTACATTCACAAAGCTAGACTCAGAATAATATTTATAAAACCAAGATCAGCAGACCTTTTTGCAATCACCTGGGTACAGCATTCATCTTTCACAAGAACTAGCTATAAATTATGCTAATCAGAGAGACATTCAGAAGATGAAGAATGGTTGACTGTGTAATTTTAAACAGATTCTCTCTGAAGAAAAAAAATTGGGGACATATAAAAATATAGTGTTTCAGTGAACATTCATTTAAAAATTTAACTTACCTGTTGTGTGTCAATAATATAAAGGTTAGAGCAGTATGATCAAGAAATATAAAACACATTATTTTAATTCTGTGAACCTTTTCAGCTCTACCTAATGATTGAAAAATATGATGAAAATCTTGCTATACACAGATGTCATCTTAGGCACCAATCCTGACCACTCAGATGAAGCCTAAATGAAGTGGTCATAATTTTGCTTTCAAGATGATGGCCTTATCTCTGAATCAGTGCCTTACGATTGTTCTACCTTAAAAATAAAAAAAAAAATTATAGTAAGAGATATAGGTTCCTCTCTAGGTTCTTTGGGGGTAGTTTTCAAAAATATTTAGCTTTAGCCCTTCTCTAATATACTTTATTAGTAAAATATAAGTATATTATACTTATATTAGTGGCAAATTCTTCTGCACTATTCAAGTAAGATAGTGCCTGCTGAGCACTCAATACTCCTAAGAAGCAACAGGTAATATAAAGTATCACTGTGTGTAAATTTTGGGGGTTTCCTACAACACCTGGTACCTAATGGCAAAAGATTTGACAACTCTCATGAATGCAGATCTTGCACATCAGGTATGTTATCCCTGCCTTAGAGCAAGAGTTGACAGATGTTTTCTTTCAGAAGCCGTATTTGTGCCTGTCCCACAACACGGGATCTTCTTTGACCTTTGCCTGTACTACCCCAAGGGCACTTCTGAAGAAAGGAGGGAGGTTAGGGGAACACAGCAGGGGAGGTCACTGTCTGTGAAGTGATCCCATATTTCAACCTAGGTTCTGTATTAAAGTATAACAGAAGCACAGCAAAAGTAATATTCCATATGCTTTTAAAAATTCACAGGATTTGAAGGTGAAGGACAGGAAATCCCAGCTAGGTAGCATACCTGACAACTCTATTTATGGATGGATAAAGAGAAGAAAGGAAGGGTAAATGACTTGCCTAAAGCCACAGAACAAAACAACATATAGACAGGATTAGGATACAGGACATAGACTCCCTTGTTATCTATGTAACTGCTTTCCTCCATCTGTCTTCGCACAGGCTTGCTTTTCCTAGAACCAGAAGCAAAAATATCACAGGCTTATATAAATGCTAATCCAGTATTTTACAGAGTAGCATTTCTCCACTCTTTTTGCTCAGGTTTCTCTTTAATCAGTTAAGAATATTTCATACTTCACTGCAGTACAGAGGGTGCTCTGTGCTTCCTTTGCTGTTCATGGCACTTCATAAGGTGTATACAGCGAGTGCCTGTGACTGCGAACAGGAACCACTTACAGACCCTTCACCTGACTTCTGTATTCAGGTGATGTCAAATTCAGATTCCATGAAATGAAAATCTTCTGGTTAGAGATTATAACACTGAGTGGCCAGACTTCTGCACGATATTGTCAAGAGTAAAGATTCAGGCATTTTGCAGCCTGGCCAGTGATACCTGTTATCATAGACTTTAAGCCATCATGAAATCTACTTGTGTATCAATTTTTTACGGTTTACAAAAGATTCTTTGTATGAACATCACACAACACAAATACTTAGCACACAAAACTCCATTAACAGGAGTGATGTGCTACCTAAAATTAACTATGCACTTGTCTTTTCAGTTTCTATAGAACATGTGCAGTGATGCAGATGGTTGACAGCAGTGAACAGATTATAGTGACGGCGGTAAAACTTGATGACTGTTACCAAAGGCATCATATGGCTTATGATACAAAGCAGCAACTGAAAAAAGGGGAAAAAAAAAAAACCCCAAACCCAGAAAAGATTTCCAAGTTATCCTGATATCCTGATCAGGGCAGTTTGCAAAATAGTTCTGTCATCACACCACATGGATCACCATTAGTAAAAGTCTCAATATTGATTTCAATACTGAGGCACACTTACCATAAAAATAACAAGAGAATAAATTTGCTGTGCACTAGGTAGTAGTGATAGCAAGAATGTTTAAAGCTAGTTTTCTGCTAAATAAGTCAATAAAATAAGCTTACTACCTTAAACTTTAATGGATACTAGTTATCTGAAATCATTACAGGAATAAAGCCATGAATGATATAAATGTACTCCGTACTAGTCTGAATCAATGTCAAATGGAGATTTAAATTTGAGGTGTGAATTTTACTGCTCAGGAAAGCAAGGCTGTGATCAACTACAGTTATCAGAGACAGATGCTAAGTAACTCGCTCCAGTATCACTGGGCTAAATTACTGCAGCTAGATCTCTGTTTCTCTGTTGCTACAAAAACGGTTTTGTACTCTGTATTGTTATACTGAGGGAAAAGCTTGACAAAGGAAGCTGAAAAATTCAGTAAAATTCTGTCACTTTCAACCATAAGAAGACATTGTTCCACCTCTACAGATGAAATATAAGAGAATATATATATGAGAATGATATCCACAATATTCTATTCCAGATTTCTCTATTCAAACTTCTCTCTTCTGACTGTTGCCTTTGCTCTTCACCAAGCTGGCAAAGCTCTCAGATTCCTATTTCCTCTCCCTCCTTGGAACCGCTGTGACTGGAACTCCAGACTTTACAAAGCCACGGCGATTTACTGAGACCAGCTCTACTTACTAAGAACCCCAGCCAGTAGAAGTTAGCCTAAATGCACTAAGCAATTCACAGAATGAGATAAAATCCCTCAGGAAAGTTTTCGAGTAGTGAAAGAAGAAACAGATAGTGAAGGGTTGACAATTTTCAGTGCTCCCTGAAAAAGACAGAAGTAGAAAATTTAGTAACATTTCTATTAAGATGCACATCTACCCATTTACTAGCTGAAAATTAGGGCTTAATTAATTACAGATCAGGATACAGAGAAGTCCTGTTCCTTGCAAGGCCTCTAGAGAACAGAACATATCCACAACATCTGTAGGAGATGGACATTTAACCCTTAAACGTTACAGAACTTTCAAAATATCCATATGTTACTTTATACTTGGATGCAAATTCTTTTACAGTAGGAGGAATTTAATTATAATCCAACTGGGAATATGTTTCTGTGTGTTAGTTTTTGATTTACATTTCACCTCTTACATCAAAATATGTACATACATAATTAGCTTTAAATATTTAAGAATATCTCTTGATGTGGGATTCATGATACTGAACATGATACTAAAATGTGAAGACTCAATTGAAATGATTTACTGACAAAACACTAGTATTTTCAAAAACATATATACCTTAGCCAGTAAGGACTCTGCATAATTTATAAATTGCTATAACATTCGTAAGTTTACAACACAGAACATCTTCAGTTTGAATTGTATCAAGTAAAATTATGTGCTGCACTTCCTAAAGCATGACCGGACTTTGTGTATAAACGTTTTCAATTTGAAGAAATCAGAGCATATTATTAGATAAATTCTAAATTTAATTAAAAACACTGAAATGTGAAAGAGGCTAGAAAAAAATGCAATCATTACAAATTTTGGAACTTAATTTCTATGAACATTTGCTTCATAAAGGACAGAAGAAAATATAATTTTTCCATTCTGTTAAGGACCTGCACTCACCCATCTTGGTTAAGGACAGTAAAAAAAAAAAAAAAAAAAATTTTATTTGTCATTCTACACAAAATGGTAATACCTTTCCAAACAGCTAACGGGAGAGTGGTTTCCTTCATCAGAGAAAGAATGTTCCAGTGTTTTAAGAAAATAAAGATTAGAACTGCATATAACTCTGAGTAACAACAGACTTTGCAGAAGTTCACAGGTGTTTGACCAGTTTCGTTTTTGTAGATAGTATTCTTGTGTTTGGCAACGTAATCAGTATCAAGAGTCAGTCAACACAATAATTGCTTCCCCTCAAGATCATGATTCCTGTTATCAAAGAGGAGTTAAATTGAATGCATGCAAACCAAGGACTTCAGAATCACTTATTAAAAATGATTGAGCATGTAAAATGTACACACACAAGAGGAGGAAAGGGCTCAGGTAAAGTCACACGTAAAATTAAAAAAAAAATCACTACACTTAGCTGACTTATTTCACAAATATGAAGTATTTATATATTGGAATCTAATCACTTAAACTCAGCGGTTCCACAACTACTTTTAATTCTGGTCACTTTATAGTGCTCCTTCTCCTGAAAAACACGTGTAGAGTGCATTTTTAAGATACTCTCCAGGCAGATGGTTTGTAGGACAGTTATGCTCAAGACTGAATACTGAATAAGGCTGAACACCCATTTATTCCTCCTCCACTCTTTGACATTTGGACTTCAGACATGAGGAGGGGAGAGAACAACAACAACAAAAAATCTTTTCTCATTCATTTTACACTAGTCCACAAGGCCTAGTGCCAATCAGCTGCACAGTAACTCTTCTCAGAGGCGTAACTGTTGAGACATTTATATACACGTGTGAGATAGGTCTGCATCCGGACTGTTCCTCTGTGGCAGTAAACCTAGCAATAGCAGAGAAAGGAGCTGGAATAGCACACCTTTCCTCACAAGCTTTGGGTGGTCTGGATGTCCGCAAAGCGCTGAGCAGCGGTATTCAGAAAGACAGCTTTGATCATTAGCGTTCTACGATTTTGTTTCTTTCTGTTATATCTGTGGTCAATGCCATGGAAAGATGCACCGAAATACAGAATGCAGAAGCCTTCATTCTTCTCTCATTTACACTAGCACAAAGTTAGTAGTACTCCACTGCACATCGTAAAAAGTGGAGTGTGAGTGACAGCAACTGCAACGAGTGCTGGACAGGAATCTCATCCGCTACAAAACATTGGGGATAGGGGTTAAAAAAATTTTCCCTATTTCTCTTTTATAAGCATCAAATGTCTGAGGTCATAAAGTCAGAAAGTAAATCAAAAGGCCTGTAAGAAACCAAGGTAAGCTTATCCAAAACCTTATGACACATCTATATATGGAAAATTCTATAGTAGTACCACAGAAATTACTGTCCTCTTTATCCATCCAAATTTTCCTACAGCCATAAAAACAAAGCAAAAAGATACCTTTGCAAATAAAAATGCCTTGTATTCACAGTTTGTATCTATATTTCTGCAGGTATGTCTTGGCTTTTTGCTACCATGCCTATCAGGATGCAAAGTTAAGGTGCCTATTTACAGTTATTTTGCAGCCACAAATGCTTAGCTGTGGAAATTCCACATATAAACAGGAAATCTGACACAAATACAACCTTAACATAACTGAATTACATTTTATTTTAATTAATAGTTATTCCTTTAAACCAAAACAAGAGTAGGATCAGAAGGACATCTCTACAGACAGGGCTAAATACCCCCCCCCCCCCCAAAAAAAAAAAAAGGAAAAAAAGAAAGAAAAGAAAGAAAGAAAAAGCTCAATACCTTCTGCGCTACTGCAATCATCATTTGTGCTACTGTTGCCAAAGGAGGGAGAAGGGCTAATGGTGACAAAGTAGACCAGGAAGAGGTACCAGAAGAGTTTGGAAAGAGCTGGAGGACAGCCAAAGGCAGCACCCACATATCAGAATGCCTAGTTCTTGGTGTCTGACAAATCTCTTTTTGACCTTCTTGACCAAAAATACTAAAATATAGTACTGGAGACGTGAACTTCCTCTGGTGTCTGCTCTCTTTTCATCGCTAACAACATAAAATGAGAGAATCTGGCATATTCTTTCTTGGACTGTTATGGTATTGACATAATGGTGGATGAAGCTCAACAAAAGTTTGTATTTTCTACCTCAAGTTTACTTCAGGCTTAAAATATGAGGGAAGAAAGCCTCACCTTGTTAAATGAATTTGGAATTGAGTCTGGCAAGGGATGTTAAGGAGAACAGGAAGGGCTTCTTCAAATATATCAGCAGCAAGAGGAGGACTAGGGAAAACGTGGGCCCGCTACTGAATGGGGCGGAGGCCCTGGTGACAAGGGATACAGGGAAGGCAGAATTACTGAATGCCTTCTTTGCTTCAGTCTTCACTGCTAAGGGCAGCCCCCATGAGGGGGCTCTCCAGAGGTCCCTTCCAAACTTACATATTCTATGATTCTAATTTGTAAGTGCTTTCTAAAACCTGAATGGCCTACTTGTGCTGGCGACCCCTTACAAAGGGAGGTAAAGCTTGTTGTCATGAAGCTCAAGACTAAAACAAACTTGTGTTGGTTATTCCCTAAAGGAAACTGCTTCTTCCTATCTGTGGAGCAGTCTGAACACCGTGCTTTTAAAACCAGGGAGTTTTTATAAGCTCTATGGCTTGAAAATTTGACTCTTGATTCTCTTCCTTCCATCCTTAAAAAAAAATTAATTTTCACTGCCTTGAAAATCTTGCTGTTGGAACATCCTCTTATTCTATAATTTCCACATCTACAATACTATTCAGCACTCTCAGGAGGAAGGTTCCTGTTATCTTCTGATACCTAGCAGTTACTCTTCTTTTGAGGAGTATGGATTTGGGCATTCTTTTCTTTGCTTTTAGAAATAAAGCCAAGCAGATAAAGCTGTAAGGAAACTGAAGAAACCATACACACTAAGATATGAATCTGTGAGGAATTCTTTAAGAATAGATTTGCTTCCTCTTACTTTCCTCCATGAGTTCACCCACATAAACTGTATGAAAAGGACTGGCCTTGTATATGTTATCAGCATTCTCCATTTCTTTTTAATCCTATTAATAATTATCACAATTTCTCCAATTAATCCTATCATGAAATTCTTCTGTGATAATCTATAAAAACAGCCGTAGGCATTTCATATGCTGCAGTTTGAAAAACATACTGTCCTAATCTAAACCACATCCTCCTTTTTCAGTGAAAGGTATTATGGACATTTCAAATACTACTCTCTTCAAACACTTCTCTTTCTAAAGGTACCTATCTTTGGCCTCTGATTTAACTTCAGGAGTTCAGTTCTTCTACACTATCCAAAAACTATCTGATCTTAGTTCTATTAGACATGCGATTGAAGAACAAAGTATGAGACTCATTTCCAGTGAATATATTCTTTGCCTTCAACTCTGTGCTACATTAAGTAAAAATCGTAATATGAAAACAAGGAAATCTCTTGTCCTGCTTTGAAGCTGCTGAGATCAGGATCAGAAGGTAAAAGGACTGTACAGGACTTCAGCAAGAAAACCCAGAAAATTTGCACTATTATTACATGGACCTCTGTTATACTATTCGTTGTTGTAGATTTCCTTATTATTTGATATATAAGCATGTATACACACACACATATATATAAACATATGTATGCATTATGTAAGTAATATCTACAGAGATTTGTTATTTCAAATATTAAAGAATCTTGCCTTTAATAGCTTTACATTCTATAGTGCACTTCAGGTTTAACCTTTTTATCAAATTACTCTTGGCTGTTTCTGCTTCATTCTTGGCCTGTAGAAGGCCCATACGGCAAAGTCACCACAGCAGTTTGCCAACTGAGACTCTCCGGTAATGAGAGCCTCAGAAAAAAGCACCCCGAAGCCTAAATTAATTCTAGCTTATAAAGGAGGTGCAAGTCTTCAGCTCATGGTTACTAGCATCACTAATGTGGTTCTGTGGTTATTCTTCTATAGTAACTCTCAGCACAACACCCAGACAGCATTTAGAGTTCAGATAGCAGCCTTCCGCTTCTACCAATGCCAAACACATCAAGGGCAGCCAGGCAAACACAGAAGGCCAACAGCAAGTACAGGATAGGTTTTGGGGTTAATTTTCAATACAATGCACTGTATCTTTTAGCAAATTACCAAAAACAACAAATAAAAACACTACAGTTCTAACCAAGTTTGATTTAAACGTAGTAGTTAACTAGTTTAAAGCATAAACTCTAAGGACTTGAATGCTGAACTAATAAAATCAAAGCAATGTCACCATTGCTTGAGATCCTTTTAGCAGTTCAAAAGTTGCTATTATTTTCATGTCTTATGGTAATAGCATTGCCTTAAACATTATAAAAGTCAAAGCGTAACAAACTGTAGCTTTGTAAAAGACTGCTATTTATAAGGACTGGTTTGGAGGAAAAAGACAGAAGAAATTAGCTGAATATTTTTTGGCAAATAATTCACTCAGTAGAAAAATCTGATCACAGTCACCCAAAGGCCATTCACGTAATTGCCATATAGCTCTGTCTAAATTTTTTCAGGATAAAACTCAGAAGACTGAAGGAAGGTGAAATTACTCATTTTCAGTCCCTGTTCCACTCACTGCGTATGGTTCAAAGCAAAGTGTTTACGGATCCAGGGTCAGGGGAACTAAGGGTAATCCACCCCCAATCATGGTAGTTAGCCGAGTCTCCTGGGAGAGAGGAGCTGATGAGGATTTAAGTACCTTGAGAGAAAGACGGACTTTCAACATTTCCATGAAGAAATTCCAGATCAAATGTGCTTTTGCTGATTTTCAGTCCTATGGCTGTTCTCCAAAACAGTGTTTCACGTAACCTGAAACAGAAACCAGGAATTCTCTGGTCTACTTGTCTTTGCCACTAGACTATCCCAATCTCTCTAAAGTTCTTCTCTCTTCATGTTCCTTTTCTACTTAAAACACTGACTTCTATGCTTACATCTGACCTAAAAGGAGGCAAGATAGCCTTTTTTTATTTAAGTATCTTGATTTTATCTTGTTTGTTGATTTTTATAGTCTAGTGGCAAGCCCCAGTGATGACATCACAGCAGAAGGCAGCATCTATCTAGAGGAGCTCAGAGCCAGCAAAAATACTCCCAAGAACACAAAAATAGTTCCTCTTACATTCACTTCTTGGCAAAGAAACAGTAGCTTATATAAAAAGGTAATAGAAATAATTATCACAAGCACATGCTGAGTACTTTAATGTTAATGGAAGTATTTCAACACTCTGGCTCATGTCTGCAAATGGGAAGCCTATATTGTAGGCAGGTCAGATCTATCTTAAGCTGCAGCTCACTGAAAAATCTGCTGATACAGACACCAGGCCCCAAGGACGACAGAGAAAGCCGCTTTCTTTATGAATTAAGTGACAGTGACCTCTCCAAGAAAATCTGACAACAAAGTCAGGCAAGAACAGTTGCACTGGAGGAAAAGAGGAAAGAAATCCGTGTGGGGTTCCTGAATATTAAGCTGCAAATGCACAACAACATTGTTGCATTTTCAGAGTTCCCACTTTAGCAAGCAGACACTTTCTCTTATATTGAAAACGAGAATTTGTGATCTTATAAGGAAGCAAACACTCCAGTCTGATGAAAAAAATAGGACTGATACTTTCCAAATTCATATGGACATGTCAGATGGATGATGCTCTCCACAGGAAAATGACAAATGTTCTTCCGCAATTAATTTTTTGGAGGAAGGGAAGGAAGAGAAGAGGGAAGAAGAGCAATGGGCAAGAAGAATGGCTAAGGAGCTAATTAGGAACACAGAAGATCCAATACAATTTCTTGATTTGATAAAAGCTTCCTGTGTGATGCTGGGGAAGTCACTTTTAATTCAGCTCCTTTTTACAAGAAAAGAATAACAGTAACGCATTAAAACTGGCATGAGGACTAGAGACCGAAAGGCTTTCAAATACTGCAGTATTGAGTACCACACTAGCACATTAGCAACAGGCAGGCAACAAAATGTTTTGCAGCTGCATGGAATCACATTAAAGAGATACATTAATCAATACTAAGTTGTGGAGAATTTTGTTGAGGGATTCAGCACTAACCCTCTACAGATTATTTGTATTGTATTATTCAAGTTCTTGAACAATAAACTCTACCCCATGCAAAAACATGTATCAGAGTTAGACCAATACAAGCAGTATTCACACAGGACCGATAACTCCTGTGTTTGATCAAGAAGAAATATAAAAAGCCAGTAGACTCTTAGCAAAAAATAAATGCACTGGTATAATCAGCTGGTGTTTGATTGAATGTATATATGTACATACATCTGGATTACACAGCTCTGATTTCACTGTCTCAGATACTACCAGCTAATGCCGACACTGAGTCACTATTGCCAACAGCTAAAAAACCTTCCACTATGTCTGGAATGGAAGTGATCATCACTTCAAAGTGTGGTGTTCAGAGATTTGACTCCCCCTGTCACTTTACTATAATCATGATGTCTGGTACAGTGACAATGACATTGAGAAAAGGACCCCTGAGAAATCTACCATTGTCAATATAATTCCACCAAAAAAAAGACCTAGATGAGCATATATTATTATTAGCAACAATGAATGAGAAATAATTTTTCTGTTCCCAGAAATGTGATGATTACTGGGTTCCCCCACTTGAACTGGGACCTACCAGTTCACAGTTTTTTAGTGTCCACAAAATGAGAGAGACAAACTTGGCTTGTACCAGGCATAATGAGACCATCATCTGCATCTCCTCTATCCCAGGTAGGTACAGTGACTGCCAGGCAATGGACCGCATTAGTGTAGCACCTCTGTGTGGCTCACATATTCCATCTTTAGCTTGCAGCAACTTTCCTGATTAGGGCTTCACCACAGTAGGTTTTTTGTCATTAATGTCACTTTTGAAGATCTGACATTTTCCCACAAAAATGATTAAGTGAAATGTTATCTTATTATTAACCTATTTTTATGAAACTGCAGATAGCTGTAGCTCTTTTCTCTATTTTAAAGAACATGAGTTCAACAGGCTTGAGTATAAGCAAGCAAGCTAGATGTAAGAACTTTTCTTGTTTATTTAAAATTGAGTAAATATGCAAAGTTTAGGTTAGATCAAGTATCAGTTACATAAATCCCCAATTCCTCTATTTGCAGACACTAAACATTTCTCTTAAAATACATAGGGCTTTGTGAAACTAACACACTTAGTTTAAATACAATTAAAATTAAAATATGAACACTGAAGAGAAAACTAGAAAACAGATATTTGTCAAAAATAAATTACAGGAAAGCCTTCAGCACAAACAAAGTCTTAGAAATATGCATTATCAATGCTTGCAGACTTCTACTCCTTGGTACAGATGATAGTAACATTGCATAATCTGACTAAGTGGAAGGAAGGCTAAGATTCTGTAAAACATCAATATTTCATACACTCCCTTAGCTAACTTCACCTTGTGCACACAGATGTGACCGGCTGAAATGTAACTTACACAAAAAATTATAATTACATTTTGAAATAATAACATCAAGAAGTTAAGTATGTGATAACAGTAATGGTAGAGAGTCATGCCTACATGTGTTAGTGTCAGGCCTGTTGTTTTAAGGTTAAAGGGATGGCTACAGTTCCTGTCTAGTGACTGAGTCTACACCAGGAGGTCATTAGTGAGCAGGATTTAATGGGCTCACACACTACATCTTGCTGCCTGAAAGTGGAATGCACCATTTGACTGCAAATCCAGACTGCTGATAAACAGCTATGTTTAGCCTGAGATGCCAGTCTAAAAGGGTGATTCTATAATCACGAAAACAAGAGTCAAAATGCTTTTATTTATAAAGATTCAAACCCAAAGTATATGCTGTCTTAAATCATAATTCCACTTACATTGCACAAAGTTTGTTTTAAATACCTATTCTGAAACAATTTCTACACAAATGAGCAAAAGAGAATCATCATTCCAATTCTACTCATGTTTGGGGGAGTCATTAAAGAGATTCTGAGATATAGCACAGTCTTTGATCTTTTCAGGCACTGTTACACAGCAACTGCATGTTTACAAGAGAAGTATTCATCCCTAACCAAACAAAACCTCTATGCAAGTGAAGAGTCAGTCTCTGAAATTCAGAAGTCCTTAACTGCTTACCTTTTTATGAGCAGGTCAAATTTTTGGAAGTAGTTTCTCAAACCAACTCAGACATTCCATGTTGTCTGTAGTGCCACAATAAACAGCTGCAAAACTTGTTGATTTACTTCTCCATCTTGTGCGTATGCTGAATCCCCCCAAAAATCCCATGAAGGGAAAAAAACAATCCCAAAATCTACAGCAGAAGCACCTCAGTCCTTGAACAAAGCACAACAAAGTTTAACAGGGAAACAGAAAGGAAATCCAACCACAACTAGAAGTTTGAGTAAGAAAGAGGAAAGGAAAGCCTGTTCCTCTTGCCTGTAATTCCTGCCTCAAGGTGCCTCTAGAAGCAAAATTCACTGAGACTCCCAACTCCTCGGAGCAGATGGTATTCACACATTATTCCCTACAGCAGCATTCCCGAGTCCAATCAGGAGGCAGCACTCAAAAGCCAAGTGCTTCCCAGACTCTGTTACAGTTTTCAATAGCTACAGCACAAGATGAATGACTCAGAAAATGAATAAGCAGGGAAAATAAAACACGCCTCCCTCTCAGTCAGAGACACAGGCAGTCAGTTCAACAACCCTGAGTGTACTGGGCATTGATTTCATGTTGAATGCACCTGTTTTTCCCTTAAATTCCAAACACTAATTACATTTTCCAAATCTTTACTTTGAGTTAGAAGTCACAACAAGAATTAGATCTTTGCATTTTTTCCCCAGCAGGTAAGATAATCAGTTCTTAAGCTTTAAAAACTATAAACATTGAAAGGGTAAAAAAAAAAAGCTGTCCTGCATGTGTGTTCTTCCAGAAAAATGTTTTCCAGTTAATTCAATGAAACTGCCAATGTATCTAGTGCTAACTACATACAGAATTACTTTTAAGATCGAGGAACAAATTTAAATATCCTGTTGTAAATGGTACAAAAAGAAGAATGGTTGACTTCAGAACAGTTTCTCTGAAACTGACTGGCATTTACTCTGGTGTTGTAAAAAGTTTACCAAATTAAAATAGAAGAAATATATCTAAGAAGAAAATGAATCAAAAAGACTATCAGCTGCCAGGTGAAGTAGAACTGTTAACCGAAAGCTGGCCAGACAGAACCAGTAAACTATTCCCAACTGCTTTGCTTAGCTTGTATATCACTGCCACTGACTCATCTCAAGACCACTTTTACAACTGCACAACTCAATGCCTGGCTTCTTCTGACAGCTGCAATTGAGTAGTAAAGGATGATCTGCTAAACAAAGCAAAGTTACTTGTGGAAACAGATTTGCATAGCACAGAAGGGTTTCTCCCTGGAACACAACAGTGAGCCTTCCAAAACATACTGAAATTCTCTTTAGGCTTGTAACAGAAGATACTGCATGGAGATAGCAGTGTTTGATGTTCCATGCCTGCTTTCACTGCAGTCTACATACAACGCCTCTATTGCTGCCACTCAGAAATTAACTCTGGGTTTGCTGAAAACACACACCAGTCAGCCAAGTGGAATCAGTTAAATAAGTGAAGCTATTTGGGGTGAGAACCATTCTCCCAGGTCCTCCTGGGCATTTTCAGATCTCTGTCTGTGGCTGTAAATTGATCCTTTGCATTCCTATCTGACACATGAACTGTGAAAAACTATTTAGTGATACTCTCCCTTCTGTGAATAACGCTTTAATTGCATCATTGAAAAATATAAGACTAGTTGCAAGAACAGTAAAATATCATGAACACTGGTCTTTTATTATTTTAAGTCAAATATCTATCCTTTTCTCCTTTTGCAACAAGAGAACTATTAGCATCCTATTTTCCTTCTTGCAAAGCACCAAGCATCATGTTTTCTCCAGCTTGGATTAACTGCCGGACCAAGACTCAGCGGTATTGACTTCTTCCTAGAGTTCCGACCATGCAGAAGAACCAGCAATGTTCTAAGTATCGCCCTTGCTCTGAAAAGCATTTGTTACATAAGCCACGCGTGTCATTAAGTTAAAAACCCCATACATACAGCTGCATGACAAAAAACAATGGTTTGTGTTATTACATCTGCTGCAGCTGCCTATCAAATTCCCAACTGCCCGTAGAAAAGCATATAAAGGTGTAAAATACAAAAAAAGCAGCATACTTAGATTTGGTAGGAAAACAAACATTTCTTGAAACTTAATTTTTGCAGACAGCTTTTGATAATTGGATTAAGCTCTGCAGCTGCCACAGCCACTGACTCACTTAGCAAGGCCCCAGAATCCTTATCAGCTGTAAGGATGCTTTGCAATTAAGTCTTTTACGTGTGCTAGTTCCTTAGAGATCTCAGAGGGGAAGCACATCTAAATGTAAATATTATTACCATAATGCTCCACCTGACACGATAACCACATTTATGCAGAGAAACCTCCTTGGCAAACATCCTAATCAAACACTATAAAGAATATTATAGTGAAGTGTCTTAAGATAAGAAGCTATTTATTCTTTATATCCCCAGTGTACACTACATTTTTAGAAACAGATGTAAAGCATCAGCTGTTGTCAATCTTTCTAGACACCAGTGGAACAGGAAGCTGCTGTCGAGTATCTTACACATACGTGATCATGATGACACTTGATTAAAGGTCTTCAAAATAACCGTTGACTTTTTGTCAATATGTAGGTCTCAGCTCTCAATAAAAACTCACAATTTCTATTGCAGCTTCTCAAGTTTCTGTTGTCTATCACTAGAACTGCATGAAATAAAAAAATGCTGACCTATACATACCTTAATATGTTGTTACTTGTCAGATTTTAATTTATCACCTCTACTTCCATGAAATTCTTTGTCTTCTCTCTTCCAAATCAAATGCATGAACAAAACATTTAAAATCTCTTGTCTTCACTACTTCTGCAACGTCATTCCGAGGAATTTTTGTAGGTAGCATCCTCTCACAGCCTACACATCTCACTAACATCAACAGTTATCAAGTCCACTGGATGGATTTCAGTAATCACAGAAGAAAGAACGGATTAATGGTGTATACTCTTCCATTCCATTTTATCATACTGAATTTCTCTCTCCAATAGGAGGCTGGTGCAGTAGCATGTTCTGTGACAGAACTGTAGCAGCACTGTATTTTACAGATGGAGGACCCCACCACAATGCCATGCTTTGGAATTGCTCTCTTTTACAGATGAAAGATCCCTCAGTTTATTATCAAAAAATTGAGCTGCTACTTCAACTATTTTCACTAAGTCCAAGTATGGAACATCATGTTCTATACCTCTAACATTACTTGATGGTTCTCCTTTACTGCATGTTCATAATCTGATGGTGTGTCTGTTCTATGACTGGCTCTATCCTTAACAAGATAAAAGAAGGGACTGTATGTAAAGGCTGTTCATAATTCAATTAAAAACTTGGAAATTGTAAAAGCTACTCTGTAAAGCATTATATAATAATCTTGTTAATCCTTGGTCTCCTATTCCCTTGGAGCTTTCTGCATATATGATACTGTTGGACACTTCACTAAAGCTATACTGGATCTTTCTGTTTCATCACGTACTATAAACTATACTGAAATTACCAGAGTGCTGATATTTGTCTATAAATCTCTCTGCTGCCAATGAAATTTTGGGGACAATAGAAGAATCCAATTGCATCCTCCCACCTATATTAAACTCTGTGACATTTGCTCTACTTGTCACACAAATATTGTCAGTTTTAGGCAGATTATTTGTGACCATTTTCCAAACAATGATCTCTGACACATATCTCTATAATTTCTTTGAAATAAGTCCAATATTGGTCATATAACTTGTAGGATGCTCAGCAAACAATGTGGAACAGCAGCCTTATATTATTTGGGGGATGAAGCTGTCACTATTTTAGTGACATTGTCTTTTCTATCTAAAATGCAGAACTTTCTTTTTCCAGAGAAATTTATTACCTCCTTAAGTCTTACTTTCAGTAGAACACATCTTTCCTATTAGTTACAGTTAGCACCTGAATATAGTGTAAGTAAAATGAAGAACACTACAGCACAATGTAGAGAAAAGGGGAACCACCCAAAATACCACCTCCTGCTTTTATGTACAGTTCATCATTAAATCAATCTGAGTTAATCTTCTTTATGGATTATACTGTCATTTATCTTTCTCTTTTCCATTTCTCCTACCCTCAAGCATATGTTTCTGTACCTTTCCTTTGTCAGAAGCCATGAAAATAGACATAAGAACTATAACAAAGAAGAAAAGAATGATGCATAAGTACCTGAACACTTTATAACCCTCTGCTATTGTCAGCCTTGAAAACTGAAATTCACTAAGAAAAAGTATGATTTTAAAAGCTGCTCTTTAATCAAAACAGGCTTTGCTATTGCTGTAAGGGAGTATCAAGAAATGGCACACTTTGCTAAATAATTTGGTTACTCACAAATGTCTAGGATAAATATTTCTAGCAATAATGCACACCTTCTTTCTTCAATGTATTAAATCCAAAGAATTCTTTATAAACAGAAGCAAACAATATAAATGTTGGTTGAGGTAGGCAGAGAAAAGAAGAAATCAATTTTTAATGATCTGTGTCACAGGCCGCAGTATAGCACTGCTTAATCATCTAATGATAGCTTAATATCTTTAATTGCGAACCTACTCATTACCATTTTTCTTCAATCCTGCAGACAATAACAGGAAATTAACTTTTAAAAACTACTACCACCAGAACCCATAACTTTCCAATATTCACTATGTACAGAAACTGAGTTCTTCGGCTCAACAGAGCTCACATAAAGAAAGAATTAGTGCTCTGTCTTTCAAAAAATCCTGGTGAGCTGTTTGCAATCCGAGCAAGCCCACCAGAACAAGCCAATATACAGTGACCCATCCCCATTAGAAAGATAGCAAAAACGAACTGATTTTAATGTTGCACAAAAATATGTGTTGTGCTGTTTTCAGACCGCACTACATTCTTTTTCCCTTTGGAAAAAAATTCTGTATAAATGTCAAGCAAACTAGTTTTTTTTCTTCTAGATTTTTCTCCTCTTTTCATACCTCATCCTTTTTTGTACACCACATCTAAATCAAACCTTGCTTTCCCATCTAATCACACTGAATCTCATTTTCTCTGGGACATGCCAAATACAAGTGCTCAATAATACTATCTTTGCTTCCTCAGATAGCACACCAGACTGGCAACACCTGTAAGAGGTACTTAATGTCATTTCCAGGCAATGAACAACAAAATATACCTCTATTAAAATAGAATCCAGATCAAATTACCACAGACTTGGGGAATTCAGATCAGAGTAAGCTTTGTTCCAGAACAAGTTAACTTATTTACAATGGTAAATTGTAAGCAACATACTTTCAAGTTTTGCAAACTCAGCTGCTAGTAGATGAAGAGGAGTGTACTTTCTTAAACTTCACTGTACAACACCTCTAGTAGTACCTGTATTTAAAAGGTAGGGCTTCCAGAGTACTGCACTTAAAATCAGTGCTGTTTTCCTATTTTCTTCCTTTCTCTCTCACTCCAATGCCTAAAAGATGGTTTTGAAGAAGAAATGCTCAATCAGCTCATCTATTACCCACCTCTGCTGCACTCCTCTGCAATAGAATTTTTTCCTGAATGTGAAATTCCTAGTTCCAAGCTTTTCCTCTGGAACCTTCACAAAGGTACTTGTAAAGATTTCTTTATGCCTCAGTTTACCCTATTTTTAGTCTCATGTTTGTTCACTCTGAGTTCATCAAATCATCTTTATAAAATGATCATACCACATATCACATACATACATCTGCAGCAATTTCTGTTTTTCCAGTCTTTGCTTCTCATTTCCTCTCAATCAAATGAGTTATTTAATGCACATCAAGGTGTCCCTGAGACTAGGATTTCATTACTGCCCTAGTATACTGCTTGAAGAGCCCTAATTAACAATAGCAGATATAGGCCAGGCTCGGCTGTCATTCATGTAGTTTGCCTGGTTGCTTGGGTATGTCAGAGATTTAAAAAAATATGCCACAAGTCTTACAATATCAAGGCACAGGAGTTTGATTCCAGCTCTCTGTGCTCTAAAATTTGCATCCGTGATTCACACTCACTCACTGTGTAGGTGGATATGATTCTACTAAACCCAGTAGTTGAGATTTGGTCTACAAGATTATTCAAAATGTCCATCAAAAATGCCGTGCCTTTAAAAGCTTAAAACTAATACACAAAGAATTATTATCAAGACATACAACAGATTAAACTCAAGAGGTGATACCAGTATTCACTATAGATTTATAAACTGTAATCTAAGCAATTAGAAGATAAAATGAATGCACAACTCTCAAACACTTTGCACCCAAGACTTTGTACACAAATGCAACATCATATAAATCTTCAACTTGTGAAAGACTGCTGAGCTGTTACTCTTTTAACTGTAAGTGGCTATGGTACAGAAGAGAAATCTGCAGCTCTAATATGTCATCCCTCTGAAATGGGTAATTTAGGGTTATGGTTTTGGAATCAGCACATTCGTCAGCACTTTTCTTCCAAGAAAAGTTTTTTTGCAAAAAGAAGTAAAGTAAACCCATTCCAGTACATTAAAAAGAACACATCAAAAAGTCAGAACTGTGAGCCATCATAAAGTGACAATAATCTTCCTTTAAATTCATTTCAGAAAACAGAAAGAAAATATTGAGGGGTGTCCTATGATGGTTTTTAAGAGCCTTATAAGAACCTACATCTTTTTGTGAGCCCTCGGCCTAGGCAGAAATGCTGAAGCTAACACATAGAGAGAAGTTACAGAACTTTCCGTCTCTTTTTACAAACCTCAGAATGGATATCAATATATCAAACTTGTGTTCAAGTAGGGCAAGTAATATAGCTCACTGAAGAATCATAGTGAAAAAATACAATAACCAGTTCACCCACAGGTTATGATATTATTCCAGCAGTCTAATTTGTTCAGAAAAAAATCTAAGAAATGAGAGAGACAGCTCCTCATTCTTGCTTGTTCCTCTATGGTCCTTCTAACTCATTTCATACAGCTTTATAAGCAAAAGACAGGACTGCAGGAGGCAAAAAGATTCTAAAGAATATTATTGCCACATATTCTTGAAAATAGTTATTGCTATCATTAATGATCTATTCACTGGGCAGGTAACAAGCAACTAAAAATGAAGTACCACTGGATTCTAAAATAAGGTAGATAACCAGTAAAGACCATCAGGCAGATCAAAAATGAAGTAATAGTTTTCATTCTATCAGAAGAAAAAGGACTTTTCTTTGACATTTTTGAAGGCAAAAAAGGCATTTTACTGAAAGAAGTATAGCAATTTCAAGTTATGGTCACTTCCCAAGGCATTAGTATTTGTCACATGAGCAATACAGTAAACACAACAGTTACCAGGGCATTCACAGCAGTCCAGCAGCTGTCTGATAATAAAAGGGACAAAAGGGCTGTTTCAAGAATGATGGACACCAGAAAAATTCCTCAAAGAAGAAATTTTTCCTTCCCAGCACTGCGCTGGCATATTTTTGAAGACTTCCTATTTACCGAATTCATGCAGAAGTAATGTATGGCATACCAGAATAGATGAATTTGTAAGTCCTCTGTATTGCTCCTGCAGTGCCAGCAGCGCATCTTATGCAACTGACCTTCTAAGCAACACATTGTTTAACCCATTGGTTTTACCCTGGGATAGTTTAATCAAAGTAATTTTAAAAATTCTAAAAGGAAGATGGGGATTTACACAGCTAGGAAGGAGAACAAATGAAGATTCTTCTCTGGTACTTGGCACCATGAGTGCTTACTTATCCCTAATTTTCCAATTTATGAACATTTCCAGTGTATATCCTCTTATCCAAATAGTCGACAGGAAAACAAGTTTCTATAGAATGTGACAGAATACACTTTACACATCTGTAGGGAAAAGGATGAAAAAAAATGTGTATCTTAAAATACGCATTCTAAATTTAGTGAGGCATCGTAACCCATTTGAGAAACCAAAGTCGTATTTCCCACAAAATCAAGACATTCTCTTTGTGATTCCTCAAGTTCAGGTCTAATGTTGGGACAGGCAAGAATACTTGTTGATCTCTTTGTTAATATCAGCCCCAAATATGCATGTACTTCTCTGATAATCCAAAAACTTCCTGCTACAAAAAAGGATTCAGTTCTATGTCCTAGTAATATAAGGGGAGATGTAAGACATTAGAGACAGATGCTGTTCCTCTAGAGACTATTTAATATAACTGCATAAAAAGAGAACAGAAAATTGAAAGTAAAAAGTGTGATTCTCCCTTTCTAATCTTTTCATGCAAATATTATCATTTGAAACCACACTGAAATCTGTCCTTGATTATTTTAGACAACTCAACTTCAGCATGGCACAGAGCCCAAAGTAAAGCAGTGCTGCCCACTTTTATCTGTCCAGTCAACTGTTCACATATTTTAAATATTACCTCGTTCCCTTAACCACATTCCTTCCACCCAGTTTTAGGGCTACTGTGGTATTACCACCACAGTTAGGCTGTACTGGAAGCTCTACATTATCTCCAGAGAATATGTTGTGGGCAATCTGTAACCAGTCCTCGAACCATATATAGGTAGGAAGCAGAATATTTTATAGGTTTAAAACTGGATCCAGAACAGCACCAACACCTATTAAAGAGCTGAGAATCAATTTAGTCTAAAAAGAGTGTAAACAATCTGTTGTCCTCAATGCAGCCAATCCAATCTACTAACAGAGAATAAATAAGACTTGCAATTACAAACAACTTTTCACTCCAATTTTATACCTTTTATCAGCCTTCCAACAGACCGGATACCAGTACATCAGTATGTGGAATGCTATAAATGCAGGGAATAGCTGCAATTTTAACCATGGGCTTTAATTCCAGGGTGAATTCATGTGGTCCTTAGCTAAATTTATCCTTCTAAGTAAATTACTCACTGTAACTGCCTTTAGGAAAGCTTTCTGCAGATAAAGAAATTGCTTCTAAATGCTACATTTGACAGCACATAAGGCATAAAGTTACATTCTTTTCTCATTGGCAAAAAAGACCCCCAAACTCCGTAACGTAGAATGCGTAGGCTCCTCTTCTTTCTGCAAAGACTGTCCAGGAGACAGGCTAATGAGAAAAGCACCAATTTTGCTTGATTATTGCTTCTTACACCCTGTACATATCAGCCTACTCTATGTTTATCTCCAAACCCTGTAAACAGTGATTTCTAAAATAATGTGAAGTACATTATCACATTCATTTCTATTGATCCATGCAGAAGACAGTACAAACACATGCCTAATCCTGTGCCTTAAGTAGGATGTGTAACTCAGACACTATCCTTTTTTTTTTCTCTCTCTCTCTTTTCTATGTTTTCTACTTCTTACCATTGGAGTTGTCCTGGTCCAAGGGATTATCTGGTTCCATTACTTCAAATAAAAGCATCCAACATGCAGTTCTCCATGCAGCAGAGGCATAAAAACACAGCAGTTGCCTAAGCTGATTCACCTGATTTATGAATTAGTGCTGCATCCATAAGAGGCTGTGTTTCTTCTTTTGTATTACATCTGGCTGCTTTTCCAACTAGATGGCTGGGTATTACAGCATGCAGGCCTTTTTCCAGCATCCTCTTAATGCATTATATTTAAAGTAGCAGCAACCTTTTTCTCCCCTCCCCCAGACTAAGTTACAGTAATGTAACTAGGCTGAGCTGGCAGAGAGTGGAGCTCATTCAGAACAGGACCCGCAAGCGTTCTCTGATTCGTGTTGCTGCATAAAGAGAATGATTGATACAATAAAAAGTAAGTGAGGTTTGACACAGTACGGTATGCACTGCAGAAAATCACACCAAAACCAGCATAGGTCTTCAGGGCTTGGGGAATGCCTTGCTGAAGCCACTATACCCACCCCCTCACACACAAACACAAATCATGTCCTGTTCCCTCCTCCTCCTCCCCTCTGCTACAATCTTTTATAACTCTGGATCTCCTCCAGCAATAGTCTGTTCCTTTACTCAGTTTATTATAAACTCTGCCATTCCCTTGTGTCCCTGGGGCTGTCTTGGAAAGGAAAGAGGCTGTTTGCAAAATGGATAGACCAGCCACTGCCTAACAGGGAGGCAATCCAACGACTCTGCACTGGGCAGTTGTAGCTCGCTGCCGCAAGAGCCCTCTGCTGGATACCTTTCCCTAGATTTACTTCCTTTGACAAGAGAGAGGCTGCTGCTATCCATGGATTTTTAAATAGCTTTTCCAAACAAGCTGAGGCGGAAGCACAGGCTTTCCTAGAATCATATAGCAGATTATATCAAGAGTCAATAACTGAAGACTCTTTCAATGGAGACAGCATTAGCTGGCGGCTAGATCACTGTATTAGGAGTCAGGCCAACCTCATTCTGCTACTGGGTCTAACATTAGTTCCCTGAGACCTCACACAATTCGTGCCTCAGTTTTCTACAATACAGACCTTGTAGTATCCTTTATTACACAGGAATACAGCTGAAATATCCCAGCTTTAACTGCTTTGAACTTCCTGGATAAATGGTACACTACAAGGACTGAGGAAGAGGATCCCATCACCTAGCCGAAAAATACAAAATTTTACTTTCTCTGAAGATATCTCTGCAAAACAACTGAAAAAAATATCAGTGTGCAACCATAAAGCAAGATATGTCTCTGAAAGGTGATTGTACTCCTGTTAGAACAATCCTGGAACAATTCTGCAAATCCAGACTGTAAGGATCAATTCTACTTCGAATCTATGATTCAAAGTCTTTCTTTAATGCTCCAGCTAAGGCACAAAGCCAAATTTTGTTTTTAAAAAGGGTTTTGTCTAAGTGTAAGCTAAGGCCAAGGCAAGGATTGCTCCACATCTCTCCAATAGATTTAGTGCATTTTTGGATTGTCATGGCTGACGATAGCGATTCTAAGATTGGCTAGATAGCGCAGGATTTTCTATTTTGGTGCTTCTGGGTAATGCTTCTGCCTTACTAGCTCATTCTGTACAGAGTCACGTAACTAGTGCTTTAGAGCTAACTATTCACGCCTGGTGCTGCAAGCTGTAGGCGGGCAAATGAATGGCTGGCTGAGGGGAGAAAAACACGCAGTTCTGTATGGGGAAATTAACCTAGCGGGCTGATATGACTCTGCTGTAATTGTACCTTGCAAAAACACTGCAGTACTGTTGTTCAGGATTATGTCATATTAAGAGAAGAGAAACTCATTTCCATCTATATGTTTTAAGTGTCACACAGTATATAGGCTCTATTAAATAATGTTCTGAGATCTCTGCCTTGGTCTAAATTAGAGTGCTGCAAACCCTATATTCTCTCCTTGCACCCTACGCTCCCTATGTTCTTTACAATTTCACTACCGCTCCCACTCACTGACACAACAGAAAAACTCCCTCTTTCCACCTTCCCCACAAAACCACCTACTCTCTGACTACAGGAACACGGCACTCTCCCTATTAACAGTCCTCCACCTGTTTCAGGTTATACATACAGTCTAGGAGTTAGGACATGATAGAAAGAAGTGTGTTAACTCTTGACTGACAGGCACAACATATATTAGTCCGACTGAACAAAGCTGACAATAATACATCTAGAACAGATGGGATTTACAGAAGTTTTGGAGGTGAGGAGTCCTGAACAGATACCATCTGTCACCTATCCAGTACCCCAGAGTCTGAAGATACACAAACATATACAACCCCCCCACCCAGTGACTCATTAACACAGCCTACCTAGTTCACAGAGTACTTGAACAGATCGTGGTCATCAATGTACAGGAATACACAGTGTTCTAATGAACACTAAACCGGGCAGGAATTATATAAAGAGAAAACAATTTCATACTTTTCCATGAAACAGGTCCTGCGTATACATAATGTATCATTAGCACAAAATTGCTTTCCATAGACAACATAGCAACAGAAAAGAGTAAACATCTGTGAAATCCATCTTTGTGGAGAGTCATGAATAATCCAGGAATGACAACAGAATAGCCAAGACCCAGAAATCAAAATAAGAATAATGAAAAATAATAGACCTCAATGATTTTATATGACAAATAATTTAATTTTAAGATTATCCAAATGATAGTCCTAGTAAAAATTAATCTTCAATTTGCCAGTCAGAATGAGGTCAATATTTTGGCTAAGGCAGTATTCACAATTTCTAACAACAGAGCAATTGTCATATATTCTTTGTTTGAGCACAGTTCACGTAGTTAGAAAGTAGCTCATGCAATGATTTTGAAAAGAAAGGGCCAGTTGGAAGACCAGGCTTTGATCATCAGGGATTTTAATTGCTCAGGCACTGAATGGAAAATTGCAAAAGTGAAGAGGGAAATGATTTTCAGACAAACAGCCTGAATGGTCAGAGGCCATGCTGGACCAAATCCTATGAAATCAGCCAAGCACACTGAACTAATGAGTGTGGAAAGAGAAGTCTAGTAAGCATATTCTCTGGAATACCTATGAGGTTAAGTACAGCACAAAACTTGGAATTTTGGAAAGCTGACTCTTTAAGGAAAGAATTTTGAAATGGTTGGAAGGAAGCAGGAAATGTACTGCTTCTGCCTAATCAAAATATCTCTGCGTTCTCCTAGGTAAAGTTGTACAAAAAAGTATGTTATATCTAAATGCCCAATGTCTGCATGATGCTAATTTTAATAACTTTTATGTACCAGACTCCAACTGTGTTCAGTATGTCAGACTTTACATTGAAGAAATTTGTAGCCACTACTTAACTCCCACTTCTTTTCACAAAAGATGGGAATCATAGCTCATATTGGCCTTTATTTCACATAATTACAAGAAATTATAATCAAGAAAGGTGGCACTTACTTTTAGTCTGCTACTAACTTCATGTAAAACTTCGTGAAAATCACTTCATCTCTCTTTTGTTCAGCTCCACTGATCTGTAAAGTGAGATAACAGTACCTATTTTTTATTATTCATTAAGTACTAATATTTCCAGATTAAGCTATGCTGTCTAAGATGGAGAAGAGATGTGGGCATTAACTGATCTTGGAATTATTGCCAGGGAGTGGATTTATTTCATAGGTCTGTTTGATCAGGTTTTTGCCATTTTATGTACAGCAACCATGAAATACCTTCAACAGCAGAGACTGTGTAAAGCATGTTTTCTTTTCTACCAGGCGTTCTATAGGAACAGATCTAGATCTACAGCAAAAGATAAGCAGAAATACCTGTTTGTATAAACATGCATAGTCAACACTTGTTTTGAAAACAGTATTCCATTCTTCAAAAAGACATCCAAAACAAAGCGTTGGTATTATTTTTACTTTGTTCCTGGTAACTCATCATTTTGCTATCATAGGGCCTATATCTAACAGCCTAAGGACCTCAATGTACATCACAAGCATCTACTAGGTCTTGCTTGCACTAAGTAAATATTACCATTCTCATATCGCAGCTAGAGACATGGGGGCATAGAGCAGCAAGGTATCTTCTTTGCAATAAAAATACTTACAGAATATTAACTATTTAAAGGTTTTGTAGTCCTATCATGAGTCTTTACCAGTATAACCAGGCAAAAAAACTTAGCAATTACATTTCAATTTCTAAAATCTGTGCAAAAATGTTTCCTGTGGATCAGGAAACTGTCAGCATGCCAATTTTGTAGTATCACATTATGTGAGAGGAGCAAATTGGAGATGGAAAGATCTCCATTACTGAAAATAAGGAAAATATGGAAAATAAGGCTGCATAGCAAACATAGGAAAAAAAAAAAAAGAGGGAGAAGAGTTTCAGTTGCTTTTCTCCTTGAAAATGGAAAATGAAGAGAGGTACATTATTCTGCCTGTTTGCCTGCTGTTTGATGCGGTTGTTGTTAGCCAGTGTAAAAGATCAGCATGATGCCACAGCTGCCCGCCACCACACATCCTTCTTTGAAAGATAAATTCATATGTAGGAGGGAGCAATGAATGCATGCAAGTTGAAAACCCACTGAAGCACAGACCTGCTTAACAAAACAGTTTGCCAAGGTTACTGAGGGTGTTGTCAAAGCCTTCTCTTTTGTGAGGGCTGAATAACAATCCATACCAAGTAACCAGCCTCACAGTTTCTTTGGCTTTACCTGGCAAGTTTTCAAAGTCACTGCTCATGGCAGGGTCTGTTTGCATTTAAATGCAGCTTATCTTGCCCGAGACAGTCAGCGCAGGGACGATCCTACTCAAGAAGATCATACTATAGCCCCATTGTGCTGTTTTTCAGCTTGAACTCTGTCCATCTTAAATGTGCTTGAATATGACACAAGCACAAATTGAAAAATGACGCATCCTTGGTTACTTCATACTGGGAGAAAGAATCTCCTTGCTGTTGCAGAAATTGATGGCAATTTAACCTTTCAAATTTACAGATTTAAATATAACTGGGATCTTCAGGAAGCCCCAGCTGCAGGGTAGCCCTAGTTGTTGATATATTATCTATACAAATGCTCTAGCCAGTAAGCACCAATCATAATGCTAAGAAAAGACTCTAACCTATTTTAAGCTTATTACTCCAGAGTTTTCAAAAGAGAGATTTTTCTGCTGAGTTGTCCATTGCTGTATGGAAGTCTTTATTCCCAGCTGGGTCCTCTTCTGGAATATGCATCATCTAACCTGGAGAAATAGGGCAGACATTCTGCAAGGATCCGTTATCTAGGGAGTTGGAAACCTATTCTATTAAACTAGTAGTTTTTTTCTTTAATTTTCTGAAGTGGGTGATGCTCTCCTCAGACATTTGAGATGGTAAATTACAGCCAGAACTCAGCCAACCCCCACTATAGATCAAAATAGAAGGTGGAACAACTAAATGGACCATAAAAAACTTGAAAGTCTGTATTGGAGAAAGAGTCTAAACAAAAAAACATTCCCTAGGAAATCAGTGCAAGCAGTTGTATCTGTCAAATCTGTCTCTTCAGTGCTTTAAGTGTTTTAGGTTTGGTTTATAAGAATATCCTCTGAGGTAAGAGCAGTTCAGTGCCTAATAAACACTCAAAACATAACTCACTAAACCATTTTTGACTGTAGGATCTTTAGAACAAAGAAGTTCTTCAGTTTCTGAAGAAACTGAGCCCTATATCTGTATTCAAATCTCTACAACAAACTGCTAATTTTTATCATCTCTGAATGTAAAAATCTCTGAAGATTAAATCAAACTAAATGCTTCTGAGTCACAAATTGTATAGCAATCATGACTAGAAAATACAACTGCGGCTGTGAAAAGCCACTAAATACTCTATGCCATGAAAGATGCCAACAATCAAGGTAGTCAGGGAGAAATTAATTCTGTCTCTAAAACCAAAAACTGACTAATGCTCTCAGGATATTCTTTCAGAATAACTAGAATGTAATGTTAGCACGCTTCACACTGAGGCAACTATCTTTGAACTTTTTTAGTAATATCCTACTGGCAGGTTAATGGATGAAAGTAAAACTAAACTGACTCACAGGCAAAAATAACAAAAGGTCTGCAACACACAGAGTACTGTGCACAATCTACGACCCTATTTGTTGAGATTCCACCCTAGCTGACTTTACACATTCCTAACTATGCTTCTGCAGTTGTTTCCTAGACACATGAACAAGAAGCATTTGCTGGTTTCTCATTTTTTAAAAAAGCTCTGCAATACCTTCCTCCACATTCAGGATGCACAAGTAATCAAAGTGTATTTTCTTAATCAGTGGACAATATTAAAGAATGGTTCCAGTAGGAACTTGTGTAATGATATGTCATTAAAAAGAACTTGGACAAAAAGTAGCAATAGAAAGTGCAGTTCAGAGAAAATCCTATACAAACATTTGGATACATAATAGAATTTCAAGGGAATCCACAGATTAGGTTAATAATCTTCCAAGAGTAGACAAGATGATGAAGAGTTATAAGTACATCCTTCTCGCGTGCTGTTAACATCATAATGAATATAGCTTGAAGGGTATTTTGGAGATCTTACTGAACATCAAAATGGGGAAAATGAAGTGCAGTTTCTTGGAACATGGGCAGAGGTCCATCTGACTCTCCTATCAAGGTTCAGGCTAAAATAACAAGATATCCAAATCTATTCATAAATCCTTAACAACATCTGTTAGAAAAAATATATTTATGGAGCATTTATTATACAAATTCCTTTCCGTATACTGAAAATCATTTTTTCTTCCCTCCTCCTGATATGGACTCTTCTGTAACTATTTCTGCATGTTGCTGATTGGACATGATGGGATAAAGCCTAATTGCTATTTGTTTCTCCAGCCCGGATCAGGGGAGCAAGGACTTCTAGTAAATCTGCCATTTTTACACGTTTGTAAAATTTTACAAAAATAAGAAAGATTGCAAAAAGCAAACATAAAGTGCAGAAGTATTTGAGATTATTTAATTTGTATGATCCCAAAACAGATGCAAGTAAGGTAAGTAACAGGTTAAACACCTTGCATTTTGTATTGAAGTACAATACCTATCCAGATGAAAGCTAGTGTTATACTGAGTATAATGGAGAGAAAATCCACATCCAGATCTCCTCTCTGAAATCTTTGTTTCCTCACATCAGTAGATTATTCCCACATATCCATAGTTACACCATAGAAATTATATAACATAATACTTATTTCTTTATGTATGCAGGTTCTCTACACACATACATGCTACTTGGAGAGGACAAAAAATTCCAGATAATGTTTAGGCACATGAACAAAGCCATCACATTAAGAAAGACACGTATTCTGAATCCTCAAAGGCTACTGGGCTGCTTCCTCTGAGCCTGCTCTTTCTTATTTTCTTTCCCTCATTTTTTGTTTCCTGATTTTTCCACCCCTTTTCTCTTTTTATTTAGTGAATCAGCTAATTGTTGTCCTTCCAGATCAAGAAGTCACTTTTTTAACAGCTTTTTATAGGATAGATTTCTACATATGGACTCTTGCTTTATGTGAAATCCCCACAACAAAGAGCAAAGATTTTAAACTAACTTTTTTGTTTGTTGCTATGTCACTAGAAGAGAGGAACATAAGATCATAGAATCATAGAATCGGTAACGTTGGAAGGGACCTCTGGAGATCATCTAGTCCAACCTCCCTGCTCAAGCAGGGTCACCTAGAGCATGTTAGACAGGGTTGCATCCAGATGGGCCTTGAAGATCTCCAGAAAAGGAGACTCCACAGCCTCTCGGGGCAACCTGTGCCAGGGCTCCGTCACTCTCACAGGGAAGAAATTCCCCCTCACATTCAGGCAGAACTTCCTGTGGTTCAGTTTCTGCCCATTGCCTCTTGTCCTGTCACATGGGACAACTGAAAAGAGTTTGTCCCTGTCCCCTTGACACCCTCCCTTCAGGTACTTGTACACATTGATCAGATCCCCCTTCAGTCTTCTCTTCCCCAGGCTAAACAGGCCCAGCTCTAACAGCCGTTCCTCACAGAGCAGGTGCTCCAACCCTTTGATCATCTTCGTAGCCCTGCGTTGGGCTCTCTCCAGTAGCTCCATGTCTCTGTTGTAGTGGGGAGCCCAGAACTGGATGCAGTACTCGAGATGAGGCCTCCCCAGGGCTGAGTAGAGGGGCAGGATCACCTCCCTCGACCTGCTGGCAACACTCTTCCCAATGCACCCCAGGAGACCACTGGCCTTCCTGGCCACAAGGGCACATTGCTGGCTCATGATCAGCTTGTCATCCACCAGCACTCCCAGGCCCTTCTCTGCAGAGCTGCTCTCCAGCAGGTCAGCCCCCAGCCTGTACTGGTGCACAGGGTTATTTTTCCCCAGGTGCAGGACCCTGCACTTGCCCTTGTTGAACCTCAGGAGGTTCCTCTCTGCCCAGCTCTCCAGCCTGTCCAGGTCTCTCTGAATGGCAGCAGAGCCCTCAGGTGTGTCAGCCACTCCTCCCAGAATTCCTTCAGTTTCTGAAAAAAAAAAAAAAAAAAGATCATTTTCTATTAATCTAATTGATTTCAGTTAAATTTTCCCATTCATTTTTCTATAACCGTTCTGTCAAATTTCACTGTATAAAAGACCTGTGATCAAGTAAGCAGATAACTTAGTCTTATGCGAAGGTCAGTACCTGAGTTACATGTCTATCAAAGTCCTGTGTAGCTATAATTCAGATGGTGAGGAGAGGCCTACCCAACTTTGTGACTTACTCACAGACCGTTACTCTCACACAGCGGGAGAGCTGCATGGGGTGGAGCTGAAACTAGGGCTACAGTTTCCCTACTCTCCATCATAGTAAATCTAAACCTGTGTTCTGGAGTGCAGGAAACAAGCCTAATCTATCCACAGGGGTAAGCTGCCCATATACAACAACCATATATGTGTATATATTTATAAATATATTTATACATGCCTCAGAAGTTACCACAAACTGAAACCAAAGGCTGCTACCATTTCTGCCAAAATAATAACTTCATTATTTAGTAAATAATCCTAAATTCAGTGTTTCACAATCTGTTTGAAACTTAAGGAACATGCAACCTTTTTGGAAAAAAATGTGCACCATATTATGCAGTTTCACCAACATGGTTTTCATTTACAACAAAGTAAAACTTGAGCTAAACTTTCAATGTTTATTCATTATTTTATTTTCCCTCTCTTTTCTTTCTTTCCATGCTTGCATGCTGGAGAAGGTGCATGAAGCTTTTTAGTACTTTGTCTTCTTTTTTTTTTATCATTTCACAGACCACTTTCTACTAGTTTATAGATCATAAATAGTCCACAGACCACAGACTGTGCGGAAACACTGCCCCAGATGGGTTAGCTTTTGGAAAATATATAGTATATCTGTGCACATTTTCAAGCATATTCAAACACAGACCTGTTCCAATCAGTTATTCTATGCTACTTGCAGGAATACATGCCCCTCTGAAAACCACATGTGCTATAACTGGGGGTTATCCAACTGGAATTACCATGTCTGACTTACTGCTGTATGTATACAACTGCATTAAGATTCAGTTGCTGATCCTACTAACTGTTCAGCTTTATCTGCAGACATGTATATTCTCCTCTCCCTGTGCAATATTATTACCTTCAGTCTCTACAATTAACTCTTCTGGCTTAGTTAGAGTTACTGAAATTGTCAGAACAGTTAGAAGAATTTAAAGTACATTTTTTCCTCCTTTTTTGGCAGCCTGCATTTATCTGATTTAGCAGTGTCCTAATTTGCCTTCTTGTTCTGACTAGGAAGTATAACGAATTTCTATAATCAGTTCCCATCACTCGACAGAATAATTTTAGAGTCAGATGAAACTAGCTTTGTCTGATTCTAGGAAATGCTCTTCAGCGTGCACAAGCTGTGATATCCTTTCTCAGACTTCTCTTCTGCTACGGGTCTCTACCACCATCAGACAGAACCCTCCCCACTTCTGATTCTCTAGGCACAATGGGTGCACAGTGAAACTACAAGCCTCTTACAGGATTACATAATGTGCACCTTAGGCACTGAAGCCAAAGGTTCAAAGCTCTTTGAGCTCCCTGATGGAGCAAAAATTTCATTTCCCTTTCTTCATCAATTCTTCATTCCCTCGTGATGTCTTGGCAACATCTTGTTCCCGTTCAACATTCATCATTAGCTTCTTTTCTTCTCACATTTCCTTTTATGTTCCTTTCCCTCCCCATCTGCTAATTTAAAAGGAAATTGCATGGCATTCAGCATTATCAGCCAATCTGTTTACTCTGCTCTTGTTCAAATGAAGACCATTTCTCACACACCGAGCTGCTCTGTCTCACATTATTATTATTATTTTTATTATTATTATTATTATTCTCAAAGCCCTCATCTTCTGCTATATGTAACCAAGAGAGATAACCATCCTAACAGAGGTACGGACCTTCCAAAGATTTTTCTCTTTCCTGTTCATTAAGACATGGGAATTCAGGTCTCTGGAGAAGGAGAGAGATGTCCAGATTTGGACCTTTTCTCACTCCCAGGCAGTTATGAAACTTTAGGTATGCTGGCACCTAGGAAAAAGGAGGAGGAGATCCTGACATAATTTTGGCTTTCAGAGGAGCAGCAGTCAAACCAACAGATTCTACACCTAGCCAGGGGAGACTACCTCTGTGACTGAGTAAGTTTTCTCTTGAGAAACAGCTTCTTGGTTAGCCAGAATTCCTCCCCTCCACTGGCTCAGTTCAGCCATTCTTAGTAGTAACTTCTTGAAGTACCCTGAATAATTACTGTTCCACATTGCTGTTTCTGCTGATACTGACTTAGTCAATATTACACAGTTCATGATTTTATTACTGAAAATAACACCAATTTGACCCTGCACTCCACCTCCTTAAGATACAAGATTAATAATACAAATTCTCTTTTGAGCTCTATCAGAATGGCTAATGCTAACAGTAAAACATTAAAACAATTCTTAACAGCAACAGTGTAAAAATTTTTCATATCCAGGCACAGTAACCATAACTAATAAAAATGGCTTTTAAAACACAGTGAGCAACAACTAATAGGAAAGGCTTTACTAAATCTGCAAGTGACAGAATTTCTCTCTCATGATCTACTGAAATATTTTAGGTAGGCTCATCCCTAAGAATTGGGGCTAACATTTTGAGTGATGATCTTATCTAATTCTTTTTGAAAAAATAGAAACAAAAATTGAACTGAAATATGCATCTGTTCCTTTAGAGATGAGATCAGCTGGCAAAAATGTTCTCCACTATGAAATATCATATGTGAATTTATAAATTGGATTACAGATCAGATTTTTCACATTCACAGTTACCTTGGTTTTAAATATAGCAGTTTGGAATAAATGAGATAACTGGGCTTTCACCTTATAAATATTACAGTTTTTATTTTAGGCAGATGGTAAGAAAATACGCAGGTCGCTTCTGAACACAAATTTGACATCCTGTCTCTGCTCTCAAGTTGACCCTTATTTAGCAAAATATTCAAGCATATGCATAACTTTAAGCAGATGAGCAAACAACCTCACTTCGAAGTTGAAGCATTTTACTGAATTCATGTTTTGATAAGAGCAAGTCTTATCAAAGTCAATGAAAGTTGCACAACAGACAAAATGACTTTTGGCAAAAAGACCAACTTCTCTGTGACTGATAAGGAAAAATTATTAAGGTATATATATTAAGCACTTGGAAATTTTTAAAAAACAAATCTCCAACTCTTGTATGGGTTTGGTTACTGTTTATACATGTCTTCACTTATGAGCTGAAATCAGTGGATTCTTGTGTGATGGAAAAGGAGATCAGAATGATTTTACTGAATATTAGAGTTTGACTTCTTACCAACTGCAGAAGGGTATCATGCTGCTATATTGTATGTTGCTTAGCAATGTAATGTGGGAAGCAGCACCACAGTCCTTGACAACATCATTGTCCATTGAAATGCTTATGAAATACTACCTGGGTTATATAAAGATAGCATATTGCTATAGAAAAACAGCATTCAGTTTCAAAACAGGACAAAGAGGGGAAAAAAAGCTGTAAAGAAGTAACATTACTATTCCAATGTCAAAAAGGTCTCTCTGAATGATCTTTCACCATCTGAGTACATACAGCAAAAATTCAACATTTGGAGGAATCGTATCTGTGAAATCTTATTACAGATGTGCTTACATACAGCAACCACCCTCTAACAGCTGAACAGATCTGAGTCCATATAGCTACCAATGTCTCTGTATCACTAGCACATAAAGTCAACTGTGCTTTAATTCAATTGTTCAAATGTTTTGCTTTGGAGGAAATTTTTTTTATTCTTTCCACAACCATATTACCTGTTAGGGTCTTCCATCAGTTAGACATATATGAAGATTCACTTTTTGTGGCTTCATAGTACAATAGAGGCTAAAGGTGTCACAGATGTACCCTCCTGCATTCATTGCACTTGCTTTTCTCTGGTGTCTTTTGCATAGAGAAATGTCAATCAGTTTTTGCTTGATTGGTTTTGACAGCCTCAGTGTAACTGTCTCTGCCAAGATTTGCCTTCATGCATGCCCTTGTAGTGCTTCTTTGGCCCATCTTCTAGCCATATTCTAACTGCTAACATTCACCATATTCTAACTAGCTAAAGAAAACAGCCTGGGTAATCCATTTTCTGACATTCATAGCACATGCCAAGAACAGTGTATTGAAGCATATAGGAATGCTGTTTCATTGCAACACTCTAAGGCCTCAACATTTTCTATGATACTCTCTTTTCTCCTGCCCATTTTCTCCTATGATCACCTTTCCCTGGTAAGAGTATCCATAGTTTTGAAATGACACATGAACGAGCTGTATTACTTGAGTTACTAATTACACTGTAAGATAATGAACTCTTATGAACTGCTGCAGAAGGAGGTTAGGTTACTCCAAAGCTGGCCTTGTGATACTGCTCTTGCCAGACTACTGCTGAAGGAGGGCAGGCATTTTCATGTAAGATGCCAGTGGAGAAATGAGCACATACGGTGACCACTGAGGCTTTCATGACCAATTATATCATAGGTCATCCATCAATGCTGCTTCCTAAAAGTTTCCTTCATCTTCACTTCCCTTCCTAGTGAAGTAGTTGCTACCAGGAATCTGTACCAGATGCTAGCAATGTGAACATAAAACACAAAAAACTGCATCTGTACACAGGAAATCTATCACTGTCAGATTGAATGTAAATGGGCTCCAGTATTTTGTATTTTATAAGCACTATATTATATTCATTGCACCCTAACTAATTTTTGTAATTTCATGAAGCATTAGGCCTATATTCTCACTTCTCCATGTGGAATAAACCTCAGATTATGATGGAACATAAATACAAAGGAGCGTATCTGCATCTTAGTAAGAAGTATTGTATAGACATGACAGATTCTAGCGGCTTTTCCAAAGAACAATTCAATATTCCCCTTTACAGTATTTGGCATGAACATACCACAGAGTTTATTCAGCTTGAATTAACTAATGGATTTGAGCATTTTCTTTAACAAAGAGAAAAGATGTTGAGTTACACTGACTGCAGGGTTACAGAATGCTTTGGATGAAATCTCATAAACTCATTTATCACAGAATCTGTGCTTGCTCCCTAAACTCGCAGACAGTGATGCCTCATATTTTAAAATAAGAATCCCCAAAACTTGTTTAGAGACATTTATTTTTCTTGGTATATGTGTAATTGATAAACATAGGAAGTTATTTTCCTTTATTAAGGAAAAAATAAATGATACAAAGTTATTGAAAAAGACTATAACAGAACCTGAAAAGTTTCAGAAGAGCCAGATCATTCCAACATGCCATCAAACGTCAATGTATAAATCTGTGGAGTACATACATATTTCTTTAGAGGAATATCCATTCCCTTCCTACACTGCAAAAACCTCATATAAATATAGGACTACCAATGCTGAGGTTTACCGTGTACAATAGTAGTAAGCCTCATTCATCTTCAGCTTAGAGTAATATGGCTTCAATCACAACGTATACATATTTGAGATATAATACTCATTTTCCTAAATCAACATTAAGCAGGTGGTTTAAGGAGGGAGCTTGCACAGCTGAAGGTAACTGTTTGTCTCCATATGAAAATGGAAGTGTTTGTTCTGGAGGCTTCAGAGCATACAGCTACCAGTTTGCAAAATGCGCAGACTTCATGTACTTTAAGGACAAAAAATTCCCTTCATGAAAAATGAATTCTAGAGAGGTAAGAAAGAACAGATTTCCTTGTGTAAATGGGTAAAGCGAGGCAGTATTTTTTACCTGGAAAAAAAGAGAAAAGTTTATGTAGGTAAGAACTAATCACTGGCATGCACACACTCATACCAATGGCACAACCAGCTCTTATCCTTACCTAAATACTAACATTACTCATGGAGCTTTATGAAGGCCAAAGCTGAGGCACAGACCCAGATTTCAGGTAAAGACAACAAACTCCGCACAGGACAGCTCTCTTCACACCAAATACCTTCTTTCCACACCCTCTATCTACATTCATAACAACGGCGCGCGCTGGCTTCCTCGTTCTCTCAGTCCTAACCCTAACCCTAACCCTAACCCTAGCCAATTTTTGAACGACACGGCTCGGAGGCAGACCCCACCTCCGCTGCACAGCAGAAACTTCGCCCAGGGCAGCCCTCTTGGCACCAAACGCCTTCTCTGGACAGCCCCTAGCCACCCCAATGCCAAAAGCGCCTCCAGCTTCTCTCCTTCTCTTCATCCTACCCCTACCCCAAAGAGCTTTGGCAGGCCAGCCTGAGAAGTAGAACCCCACCTGGGGCACGCACAGGAAACTCCTCGCAGCATAGCTCTCTTGGCTGCCAGCACCCTCTTTGGGCACCCTCTACCCACATTCATAACAACGGCGTGCGCTGGCTTCCTCGTTCTCTCTCCTAACCCTAACCCTAACCTTAACCCTATCCAAAGTTTTATTTGGAGGGTAAGGCTTGGATAGAACTGAGGAGACCTTTTTTCGCGAAGAGAATACATCTGATAATTTATACTAATTATTGCAGAATATTTTATGGTCATCTCTCTTCATTGCCATTCAGAAATGTTATTTTTTTCATGATAGTCTTCCTTTGGCCATTCTGTCTTTTAATATTTTTTTCAACTCTTTGATTTCCTGAACTTTTTTTTTTTTTTTTTTTTTGCTTTTGCTATGCAGTCTTGGTGTCTCAGCCTTTGCTTTCTTCTCTCATCTGAAATTAAGATATGTTCTGTGGCCTCTACGCATGTATTGGATTTCCTGGCTAACCATAAATGAATGTATAAAGGTCAATGTAGCATGCAGCCAGGTTTTTCATAATACTATAGCCTTACAACAGATTAAAAGCAGTTAGCTTTTACTAATGTAAGTCTCTTTTTGGATCTAGTGCTTCAGAGAAGTTTCGCAGGGTTCAAATGTCTCTCTTTATTCCTTCCTTTCATCTTGAGGAGAATTCTTTCAGATTCATTAAGATTGAGGGTTATTTAGGTGGTTTTAATTTCAACAATTTGCAGGTCGTAACTGGAGAAAGCAGCTCACATAATACCACTGCTCTTTGTTTTGTTACTTGTAAAACTGTATTTTAATATGAGGAATAGCATTTATTTTCACAGTTATTTGCTTAGAATAATGTCCACAGTCTGTTCTTACACCTTCCTAAGCCCTGTGAGTTTTGGAAGCATCCATAAGTGGGGACCAGCTGCAGTTAAAGGGTGAAGAGCAAGACTTCTTCTCCTGACTTTCTCACAGCAAAGCCCTTCAGTATCAATCAATATAGTTTATTTAGTCCAAAGTCTTGGCTTAGTTAGAGAGAAATATAAGGATGAATATCAGAGTGGTTTTGTGGCCTTGAACTGAGAAACTAATTCCCTCCCATGAGAAGATGAAAAACACACCTGAACAACAGATAGTGGATGCAATCTGCTCCTAATGCAAAAGTTCAGAAATGACCAATGTTAGATGAGGCTTCTTGACACTTGGAGACCAACACTGTCACCAAAAGCACTTTCTTCTCATATTTAATTTCCTAATATAATAACCATAGAGGTATATGGAATCAGATTTATCAAGATCGATGTAGCTGGCAGAGAAAAGTTAGCATTTTGCATTTGGATATCAGTTTCAGGAAAAGGCATGGGGTCTATGCAATAGCTGCATGCACTTTAACTCATCATCTCATTTCTAGTTAAAATGCCAGGGGAAAAAAATTGATGAGAACAGTTAGAAGAAACAGCTCTTCAATGTAACCAAGTTCAGTTCGACATAGTGAGATGGTACTCTGAAGCTACTATACAAATTCCTGATTCCGCTAGGGCTGGGGCCTCTCTGATGAATTTGCTGAGGCACGTTACCGCATATCACAATGACATACCTTTGAAACGCCCACCTTTTCTGAAAGACTGGCATGAGATCTATATTTATTGCAGTATTTTCTGAATAGCTACCTTATGAAAAAGTCTCAGTCACTACTAATCTGGATTGAATCCTTAGAAATAAAAAAATGCCTATCTTCCTGCCTGTTTGAGGAGATGCACACACCTTCACAGAAAACATTTTAGCTAATTGATGATGGGACTCAATTTGAGTCTTTGCAAAAGAAAGTAGAAAAACTAAGCTAACCTTAATGGAACAGCAGGGGCAGAGCAGCTGCAATGGTAGACCAGCAGTGAAGGAGTTAATGTTTTTTCTTCAGGGAAGAGGATGAGGATGAGGATGTCAACAGTCCTTTCACCAGCCATAATACCAAAAAAAGTGCTGAATTGACATGTAGCATATGCCTGGGATGTAGTTACCTCTCTACAGCACAAAGCAAAGGTTACTGCAAACCTGGAGCTAAGACATGACAGACCAGCAGGCAGAACAACATTCCAAAGGCTCCTTACCTGCACAGCAAAAGGACTTATATTCTTTAATGCACAATGTACCAACAACACATGCAATTAAGTGATAATGGTGCAGCCAATTATACACCACAGAGACAAAATAGATCCTGTAGTACAGCATTAACATGAACATTTACAACTCTCTCAGCTTGGGATTTGGGGTGATGGACATTCACCCATTTAGGTCTTTATTCGGGATATCTGAAGAAATCAGTTTCAGCACTAATGTTTTTTGGCATATTTTAATATTATCTTTTGTTTCTCTATAGAAAAGGTTTAAACTCCCTCTTGTGGCTAATTTGAGAAAATCCTTTTTGTAACTCTGAAAGACTTAAGCAGAGTTTGCAAGAAAAAAAATCTCTTTCTTTTCAATCTTAATTTTTTCCCATACTATCTCCTCTGATCCTTCAAAAACAGGTTGTGCAATCTCCATCCTTGGAGGTTTTCAAAACCAGACTGGATAAAACCCTGAGCAACCTGATTTGACCTCATAACTGACCCTGCTTTGAGCAAGAGTTTAGACTAGATAACCTCGAAGCTCCCATCCAATGATCCTATACACACAAAAAGGAAAAAGAATACTCTAGAGAGAATCCAACAGTTGTTATAGAAGAGAAAAAAAAAAGAGTGGAAGCATATTAAGAACCTCATACTGCCCTATGACGGTGATTCCAAATGTAGGTGATATCATCTGTCGCTGAAGATATTAGGCAGATTATTATAGAAAACATGGAGATGTACTTCACTGTCATAATTCCTGAACCAGATGAAGAGAGGCTTAGACTTAAACATAAGTATAAATAAAGAATTAATCATTTCCCCATCTGATAAAACCTACAAGATATTGTTGAAACACACTGACAGGAGCACCTGAAGTATTATCTCAAGAGTTTCTTCTCGTATTTGTGCCCCAAATTATCCACAAAACTGTAGAATTCAGGCATATGTACTGTTAAATAACACTTGTGATTCACCACAACCTACTTCAGAAAACACTAGCGTAACTCTGAGCATCAATATTGAATTTCTAAAAACAAATAAAACAATACATCAATAACGTTTTACATCCACAAGTCTCAAAGCACTTTAGAAAGTCAGAGGAGCGCTGCACAGAGGGTACAAATGTTTGCTTAAACTTATGACATTAGGCAAGTCTGGATTAGGCACTGGATCTTGTGCTTCCTTACCGAGATCTGTTTAAAGTTCAAATTTCAACCCAGTTGCTTTCAGTGTGACATCACAAACATTTTATGAGATGGCAGAGGGGGATACAGAAGACACAAAGGCAGGCAAAACAGAATTTACAACTCAGGAAATGCCCACATCCAAAGACCATCAGTAAAAATAAGCTGAAGAAATAAAAAGAACATTTGAATCATTTCTTATAAAGAAGCTCTATAGCACCATAAACAAGAGATTAAGGCCATAATAGTCAAAATTCTGTCCCAGTACAGACAGATCCCTTTATTGCACACAGTTTTAACAGGAGTCAGCTCTTTTCCCTTGAATATATTTTTTAACAATCTAGTAGTAATTTCAATGGTGGGCAAAGGGCACTGTAAGCACAGGTTTACAGTGTCTGCAATGTGGACAAATATAAACAAGAATAGAAGACATCCAAATCCTTCTAGACCGTATCCCATTCACAAATTAAACGTAAACCTCGTCCTTTTAAGTTACATAATATAACATGGAATAGTAATTATGTTGAGTGTTTCCTCCTGGAGTCCTAGATTTTGCAGCTTCTTCATATTGCTCTACTATGAGTTTTATTCCCTGGCCTTCTGGCTCAATTGCATTCACACTCTCAAACCTTCTAGGTCAAGTAAGGCACTTAATCCAACTCCTATACAAAAACTGCGTATCTGCAAGGGATATACATTTTCTCTCACAGGAAGGGACCTTATATCCTATTTCTAGTATCATCTGTTTATCCTTTCAGTCATGTGAGTTGTTGCATTAAGTTTGCCTTGGGTTCCCTTAGTTTATAAATTCTCTTACTTCCTAAAAGGAGAGCATATTCTTCTTACTCTCTAGGGTTTTCACCCTTTTTAAGTCCAACATCTATGAAAGGTAGGTTAATTGGACAGGAATAACCAAGCTCCATTTTCTTGACTCTTAACTGGAAAAGCACAGTTGCATGAAAACTGCAGTAGAAACCACTTGCTGGTTTGGTCAATCACACAGAAGGGAACAAATTTATTAAAGAAAATTTTCTTCCATCAAAGAAACTAGCTAGTAATAAAAAATCTGGGCTTGCATCACATAATATTAGGGCAAGGCATTGCTAGACCAAATGATATTCTATTCCTGCTTCAGAACTGCTAAGATAATACAATTCAACATACAGGCTTCCAATGTCCCATTACCCCATTCAGCCTGCATCAAAACAGTCAGATCAGACATCTCCTTTGTTACAAATGCTAGAAATAACAGAGAAAATTCTTGTCTGTTCATATGAGAATAACAAATTATCCCTGAGAGAGTAACAAGGTGACCTCCTGGGACACGCAATACACTTGCTTTCAGCTCTGATGAATACCCAGCATCAAGGCCACTTTTGACAACTAATAATGCACCCAAATACACTGTCAGAAACAAGACAGGCAGCTGAGAGCTCTGACTAGTAAAAACATGCCATTAGCAACCAGGGAACGACCATCCTTTCCTAAAACATCTGGCAGTAAATGCGTTGGCCCCCATGAAGGTTAAGCACATCCAGAAGCACTTCATCTAGCCCTTGCTCCTAGCAAGATTCACCCTGGTAATTAGCACAGCACAGTACTCCATACAGCTTTTAAACCCAGCAGGAGGCACAGAAATTCCAGCTTATGGATGATATTCTTTCCTTAATGAACCAAATTGTTTTCAGAAGTTATTGTAAAATGTAAGTCACATGCAATCATCTCTATCTCACCATTTGTGGATCCAAGACACAGTTTAAAAGAGAAGGTTACTTTTAACAGAAGATCAGTAGCTCTTCTTGGTCTGTGCAGTAATCAGAATATTGGTTTTCATATAGGTTTTTGAACAGTGTATAGAAAAGGCTATGTGAAGTTTGGAATTTCTCTCTGTATCATCATCATCATCATGCAGGGACTGGGGCAGTTACTAACTACCTAGTTTTTACAACCTAAAACATGTCTAGCTAGTTACACCAGCTGGAGATGTCCATTCTTCTTAAAAGTCAAATTCATGTAAGCCTATGCTTAAATGACACTAAAACTTGAATACAAGCTTAAACTACTTATTAAGACAGGGCTTATTTCTAGAATTAAATTCTTGCTTGCAATTAAAAAAAAATTATCATTTCAAAAAATGTATAATAGCACCCAAGAGCAAGAAAAACTGGAAAGCAACTCCATAAGGACAAATTGTGTTTAAAACCAACAACGAAATCCAGATGTGGGTTTTTTATGTATGGGGCAAATTCTTTGTTCAGAAGAGCCAAAATCTTTTTTTACTGAAGAGGTTTAAACAATATAACACAAAATATTTGGCTTGAAACCAACTGAAAAGCTGAGTTTAAGATTTAGTATTGAAGGACAATCAGTGAGAGTATGATACTGTAAGCAAGACAGTGTTTGATGTGAAATGCTATTTGCCAAGCTTGACATTATACATCTGCAATTATATCAATATTGTGGAGATGGAGTTTGCTAACAGAACATCAGAGCCATTAAAGCAGGATAAAACCTACTGGGAAAGTTTGTATGATTCATTTTAATTGGGCTATACCTATCATTAGGATTATAGTCTTTAACACCTTACCCACTGAAACCAATTTTTTCTTTCTAAGCCTTACTTATCTATTATCATAAAGGATTTTTTTTTGTTTTTCAGAGTCAATTATTTTTGGCTAGGTCCAACAGGGCTCCAAATTCATGGCAAAATCAGAGAAATGATCAAGATCACCAATGTATCAACACAAAGGAGCCCACGTTGCACTGTACTCTGAATCATAAAGCAATTTCACATCACACAAGGTGGCTGCATGCCACCATTTAGGAAGCACCTGCTCATATTATCCAATGGCGTAAGGAAATTCTGCTTTTTGGGGCCTCAGGAAATGGGCATATGCTCAGGGTAACTGACCAAACTTATATAGAAGGAAACAGCTGCTCTCTCTGTTCAGCAAGTACTCTATATCTTATTATTTTTGAGGTAAAAGAGTAGCAACGGCAAGAGATGAGAACAAGTTTTTAAAATCTCTTAGTTTTCTATTGTTGCTTTCTGCTGTTTATGACTTTACTATTGAAGCTTTTAGTGAAATATGGTAATTCCCATTTTGTTAACAGGAGTGTACAAATATTAAAATGTGAAAACTTCCACTTGGAAACCTTCCATTTGCATTAGGAATTTCCACAATAAAAGATTTCCTAGATCACATTTCCAGAAACAATCCTGTTGGTAGTAAAACATAGCAATTCGTTGTTTATAAGAAATTACAATTAAAAACCCTGTACAAATAGGGTCTTTAGGATTCCTGTAAGTATCATTAACAAAATAGATATGAAAATGTCATGGAATCATTGATTTTCTCTGGAAATATCCTTGAACGTGCTGCAACAGCTAGACACTCAAGATTTATCCTTTTTTTCTCACAGTGGAGCCATGACATAAGGACTGCCAGGACTAACTGGAAGAAAGAGTGATTCCAGAAAGGAATAAAACATCTGATGCTACCTTAAAACCAAGAAAAGAATAAGAATTGAGATCACAATCATAGTGTTGTTGGCTGACTTCAGCTGAATATGCTACACTTGAGTATGAGCAGCTAGCAACTTTCATACATGTGACTGTCACATTTGCCACTCTGCAGATTAAAGCTGCCAAAGCATTAGTTACAAAAAAATAGTCTGAGACATAACACAAGGTGTTAATCTCACAAAGTCATTGTGATACTCTCAGTCTCTCCCCTCTGCTTCTCACCCCCCTCTTAGAAAAGACAGTATGCAGTACGAGACAGATGGAGCCTCGCAAACTATTAGCATGGACATTGTTGTAGAACTGTTAACACCTCAAGGAAATGAACAGCTGATATTTTTTACTGCTTTTTTTCCCCAGCTGTAAACCCTAAACCTTGCAGAGAGCTGGAAGCTGCCTACTGATATCTGTCCAGACGGACAGAAACCACCTAGGGAAGGAGTTTCTCTGAGGACTTCTATTTGTGAGTGAGGAAAAATGAGTTAACGTGTCATTGGTTCTTAAGCTAACACCCTGAGACATTTTGGCTACACATAAGTTACTTTCATAGTTGGGATAAAATGTGGAGGTAACGAAAGGATGAAAAACCTGCAGCAAATGTGCTGATGATAAGGAATCTCTGACCACACCTACATCCTGGTGTGTTAGAATAAAGTGCACAGAAATAGGGGGATAAAAGGAATCTCTGTTTGGAATCTCTCTTTATTCACAAGAACTGAACATTGCATGCAACTGAGCCTCCTCAGTTGCAGGATGGTGAATTTTCAGCATAGTACTGAAGCAGCTGGCAGATTAGTGCCGACACAGAGGCAGCTCTAAGCAACAAGAAATGAGGCTGCAAAGACTGAACTCCCATACAAACAGCAGCTTAGGTGAAAATCTGAAGTCTACTCTCCCTGTCAACAGATCTTCAATCATTTCACTGGTAATTAAGCCTCTCACGAAGTGTGCCCCTCAAGACGGACCTTTTCAGATTTTAGACTCTCCTAATCCTGAAAAAATTGACTGGGCTACAGAGGAGGAAAGCAGTTAATGCTAGAATGCACTGCCTCATTAGACTTTCCCAGATACGAGTTGAGAACTCACATTAGGCTTATTGCCAGGCTTTGACACATCAGAGTGAAAAAGCAAAAGGACACTGCATAAAATTGAGAGAAGGAATAAAATCATTTATACCAAAAGGTGAGTCTTATGCTCCTCACCTGCGCAGTCTACTCCCTTATTCTCCCAGGATGAATTATACATCATAATTTACAGTAATATGGTCTCTAATAAATTGCAAAATTACCTTCCCCTTTTTTTATGTTTTAGTGAAAGAATTTTATCAATGACATTCAGAGAAACATAGCTCCTGCCACTGGTGGGCATGTAAGAGAAAGGGGTATTTTTTTTCTTACAGTTTTCCTGGTCTTTTTTGTGACAGCATGTTTTAGGAAGATCAAACTTGTGGCAGAATAGGAACCAGGAGGAAAATAATTTTTGAAACTTTTTTTGTCTATTCTAAACAATGTTTGAAACATTTTATTATACTTTAAAATATTTTAAATGAAAATTAAGAAAAATAAAAGGAATATTCAATTTGGTATCAAATAACCAGAAACAACCAACATGTGTTCCTTTCAATCAGAAAGAATCTACCTTTTTGAATCTAGTAAAAACTAAAATTTCGGTGCTTTTTAATATTTTTCAGTTTGAACACATATTCAAGTTATTTATACAGTTCTATTTTGAAGTGCCTGTATTAGACCTTCTTCTTCATTAATGACGTTGTCATTTACTCTTAAGGAAAGGTAAACTAAGTAACTGTAAAATAAAAATGGTAGTTCATGTCTCTTTGGGGTAGTATTGGCAACAGCCCAATGTAAAAAATACATCAAGAGAGCATTAATATAATCTCTACAGGGTAGAGAAAATAGATCTGGTACATCAGATTAGGTAATACATTTTTCTTTTTATAATGTTGAGGCTTTTAAAAGCACTTACTGCAAGCCTGCACCAGCTTTCAATGCACAGGCAATGCATGACCTGTCAATTCTGAAGGTGATATCAGTTCCAGAATTTTTAACTCCTGGGTCTTTTATTCCCACTTCATGCTAGGAGTCACTATCCTCTCCCACTACAGCACCACACTTGTTCATGTGTTGCTAGCATCTGGAACATCAGACCTGCTGGCAACACTCTTCCCAATGCACCCCAGGAGACCACTGGCCTTCCTGGCCACAAGGGCACATTGCTGGCTCATGATCAGCTTGTCATCCACCAGCACTCCCAGGCCCTTCTCTGCAGAGCTGCTCTCCAGCAGCTCAGCCCCCAGCCTGTACTGGTGCACAGGGTTATTTTTCCCCAGGTGCAGGACCCTGCACTTGCCCTTGTTGAACCTCAGGAGGTTCCTCTCTGCCCAGCTCTCCAGCCTGTCCAGGTCTCTCTGAATGGCAGCACAGCCCTCAGGTGTGTCAGCCACTCCTCCCAGCTTGGTATCACCAGCAAACTTGCTGAGGAGGCACTCTGTCCCCTCATCCAGGTCATGGATGAAGGAGTTGAACAGGATGGGACCCAGTACTGAGCCCTGGGGGGACTCCGCTAGCTATAGGCCTCCAACTAGACTCCACATCACTGATGACAACTCTCTGAGCTCTGCCTTTCAGGCAGCTCTCAATCCACCTCACTGTCCACTCGTCTAACCCACGCTTCCTGAGCTTATCTAGGAGGATGTTACAGGAGACAGTGTCAAAAACCTTGCTGAAGTCAAGGTACACAATGTCCACTGCTCTCCCCTCATCTACCCAGCCAGTCAGTCCATCATAGAAGGCTATCAGATTGTTTAAGCAGGATTTCCCCTTGGTGAATCCATGCTGGCTACTCGCAATCACCTTCTTTTCCTCCATATGCCTGGAGATGACATCCAGAATGAGCTGTTCCATCACCTTTCCAGGGATGGAGGTGAGGCTGACCGGCTTATAGTTGCCAGGGTCCTCCTTCTTGCCCTTCTTGAAGACTGGAGTGACATTGGCTTTTTTCCAGTCCTCATTTCTCCATGACTTTTCAAAGATGATGGGAGCAGCCTGGCAACAACATCCGCCAGCTCCCTCAGTACCCATGGGTGCATCCCGTCTGGGCCCATGGATTTGTGGATGCTAAGCTTGCCCAGAAGCAAGCTCTCTTCTCAGTACCTAAATAACTGGATAACCTCACCAGCAGTGATTGTATTTGGACTGTGGTTTCAGCTAACTCTAGCCTTCTTTCAGAATTTGCAGAAATCACGATTCTGTAGCATCTTGAGCAAGGCTTTTCATTTTGTGTCTCATATTTTGCCTACAGCATCCAATTTGTTTTCTATCCTACCAAGTTACAACCTCAAAGATAATTATCTGGAAAAGAATTTCCTCTTGCTTAGTCTCATTTAAATCTGCTGCAATGACCATTTAAATGCTGGAATGGGCCTCAGCATTTTAATGACCTTAGGAATCCTTTTTTTTTTTTTTTAAGTAATCTCTCACAAGCTTCTCTTTCATGGATGGGCCAATAAGGACACAGAACTGCAAGAATGAAAAACCATTTATTGCCTAGTTTCAAAATTCTAACTAAAAAAAAAAAGAGAGCCCATTTACAAAAAATTTCAGAGACCTGTGTCTTTTAGCAACAAATTTGCATACTGTGATACTCTTACATAGCCTAGATAAAGCTGGAATAAGGAGATTTGTTTCTCTCTGCACAGTAATGAAACATATTGCTCATCCAGACTATGGCTCAGCTAGTTATTCTACCCTTTGCTGCATCTTTACATTTGCCTTCATGCTTTCTTCAGTTTTCATGAAATAACATGTGATCCCCTCTTTTGGTCTATTTAATTTTTTACTAACTTGCGAGAAGGAATTGAGCAAATTACTTTTGAAAAGCAACTGCTTCACATGGTAGATTTCTCCTTCTGTTTTAATGTATCAGGGATGCTAATTACAGGGAAAATTTATTAGTCAAACTCTGGAAAAATATGTTTATGAGCTTGCATTTCCTCATAAGATATGGCATATAAAAAGAAAAGGAGGGTGGAAGCAAGTAGAAATCTTTTGGACTGTCAGTGCTTCTAACTAGATCAGATTTCAAAGCACGTGTATATTTTCTATTTTAGCTCTTTGCTTTCTTCTTTCCCAAGAATTACTCAAGGTCTTCAGTACTGTCACAAATGTATGAGATGCTGTACTGATTAAGTTCTCTGTCTCTGCTACCAGATTATAAATCAAGAAAGTAAAAAAGAAAACTCTTCTGATTTATTATGATAATTAATCCTTTTCAAGAACTTTGCTAGCAATTCAGCTTTCTATACTTGCACTGGTATCCTAAATTCCTGGGAGAATTCATACAGAAGTGAACTTAGGGTAGAATTATGAAGGCCTAAAATATATCATACTCTTGTATGGGTTAGTTCTTTTCTTTTGAACTGTGGATCTATCACAGGTATAATTTCAGTCAGTTAGCTCAATCTCATAGAGCTAAAGCAATATCATCATTTTACAGACACTGTTCAACTGGCACCAGCCTGTTTGTTTGGTTTTGTGCAATGGAGAATGTAAACTTTCCTCTCATTGAACTGTTGCGGCTATCTTTAAAGTTATCTCAAATTAAATAAATTATTCCTTTTATTCTGTGATACAGCTCCAGATAAGCAGTTTATTCTGCTCAATCACTTTAAAGCAGCAAATCAAGTTAGTCAAAGTAGAAAGATTTCACTTTCAGTATCAAGAAGCTGTGTCAGAATAGAAAACCCTGAACTTTAAGGCTGCTCACTAGCTGCTGTTAAAACAGTGTTCTACATCATTTTCCACATAATGTTTACAAAACAGTGCTGTATGTATCATCCACAGGAAACAGCAGCAAACGTGACAGTCAGCTTTTCTCATGAAATTCAGTTCAATAAAAGATGAAGAGCCAAAGTAAGAGCGAAGAGAAAGGTAAGGAATGCAGTCACCTGTTATTCTCTGAGTTGGCAGAAAGAAAAAAAATTCCTGGAAATATCCATTGTTTTTTATATTACTCCTAGACTTAAAGCATCTATTCAAGAGAGAATCTATACTTAATTTCAAACAGGCTAAGTACTTACTGACCTAGAGCATGGTATAATACGAGCTTTAATTACCTCAATAGAAGACATGACATGGCAAACCACAGACATGCAGTCTTTTATAGTACCTCTGAAAACTATCCAAATCTTTCTGAATTTTTAACAAAGGTCTTCAAATCTCAAGAAGGGTTCTTCTAAAATTCTAAGTATTCCTTGCTTATGGACAAACATCACAACTTATTCTGTAGTATGTTTTTACTTCCTCCTGATTTGAGACTGAAAATGGATATAAGTTCATTTATATTTTCATCTTTTTTTTAAGTTTTTCTTACATTTTAAGTCAGGATGCTTAATAATTTACACACACCTATGTAAGAGATATACAGTAGAACAGGGTATTTTCTGGATATGTACCTGGTATTTCAAAATTGCTCATTCCACTAGTATAATCTCTACAAATACGTAGATGTACCAGATTGTACTAAGAGTTTACAACACATACAAAAAATACAACACACACAAAAGGTGAGTGTCCTAGAACATTCATTATTCTTGACTGCTAGAGCCATCTGTTGCTTCATAAGAAACCATTACCATACAAAAGGGTATGATTCCCTTTATGTGAGAGAAAATAGCACATATTAGTATTCAGATATTCCTGATTCAGTATTTCTCCTCATCAGAATGAAAGTGCAAATACGTATGTTAGTTCACTTGCTCTGACAGTCAGCGTTAAAAGACTGTCAAAGAGGGAAACTGGTCAGCTGCAACTAGTTCTAAGTATGAACATATGCTATTTTCATAATTAGGCTATTTGTACGGCCCATGGAATTGTGAAGGTATTAATCACAGCCAGCACAAGATGCCCTGACTTCTGAACAAAAACTTGATTAAGTAAGGATCAGTATCTGTTGTGAACTGCTAAAAGATCTCGTAGAAAGTGAGGATGAACAGATTGTACATAATGATTCTAAGGCTGTGAACTGATCTATGTTGATTAAGAAAGTGAAATCAAAGCACACTTTTAGACACATGGACAAAAATAGTGCAACGGGTTAATGAATTACAGCTTTTGTCTCCAACCAGTACGTTAAACTTGAGTAATGATCAATATGTTTGTTAGTCTCAGCCTAGTCATCATTGGCTACAATCCACATCACTGTTTTTGTACACAGGACAATTCAGCACTGCATAACCAGAGCTCAGGTTAGAACTGGAACTATAGAGTAGAACCGAAAGGAAGAGGCAGAGCAATGCGGTAATCTGGGGTGGGAGTAACAGAGGGTACAGCAGGGCAGGACAGACATTTATCAACAGAGGTGACTGGGCAAAATAAGGAAGAAGATGTGGTGAGTCAGGACTGCAAATTAGGAGAGATGTAAACAGGAAATTTGCACGAACTGTTACCAACACTAAACAACATGTTATGATCTCATATTCAGACTAAGTATAAATAAATAAATAATACTACAAGTACAGCAACTGACTGGTAACATGTACAGATATTTTGACTGCTGAGCTGCAGGTTCTCACCAGCAATCAGTCCCCCAAGTCAGCTCATTACAGGTATTAACGTCACCTTACATTTATATAGTAGTTTTCATCCTGAAGCATTTCACTATCTTTCAAAAAAACACTTTGCAATACTGATTTTGCTGTATTTATCATCTCTGCCTACCCGAATGAGGGAAAAAAAAAAAAGAAGAAGAAGAGGAAGAGGAAGATTGTTCTCTTTTTAGTTTCACCAGATAAAACCTCAAACTCTAGTTTCCAGAGAAACACAACATGGATCTCTTGGTTTCTCTATCAAACCTGTTCACAAACTTTCAGCTTTACTTAACGCTAGTTTCTCAAGTAAACCAATTAATTCTTCCCCTGGCTAGTGCTCTTCTGGTCGTTTGCGCTTGCCTTAATAAAAGGAAGAAAGTGGTAAAATACCTAGTCCAGCTAGTCACAGCCCAACTGCATCACTGTTGCATTGAGTGCCTCAGATTCAACTTTTGCATTACAATGTATTCTGAGAAAGGAAAGTAGTACAGAAAGGGAATACGGAACAATGATTTCTGTGCTTTGTTGTAAATCACCCATACATACCCTGGCACATCAGAATTAATGTTCCCCAAAGTCTAAGGATAGTATCTGAACTATGCAGTCCTCATTCTAGTGAGATACAAGCTTTTGTTTGTGGAAATCTATATGACTATTTTTAATTGCAAAGCAAATGTGAGGCACGGATCTGTCTCACTAAATGGAACAGACTGATGAAATATAAGAAAAAGGCAGGACGAGGACAAAACATCACAAATTACAAGTTACATTCTGAATAGTCCAGAGTCATTTGCTAAGTGGTAACTTGTTTCTCCAATTGAACTGCCCCCTGTGTTAAGAAATCAGAGAACTTACATTTTTTAGCATGACTACACGGGTAGCTAGATGCCCAGTGAAAGAGGATCAGATGGATCAGACAAGTTTAATAGAGGGATTTGTTAAAACTGGATTATTAATTTTAAGTCACTGAATTAACATGCTTCCTCTCGTTTGAGATTTCAATGTATTTCACAGATAAGTGAAAGATAAGCCAGTTTTCTCCCAGATGAAGAACAACAGAAGAGTAGATGTGATTATCAATCAACTTCTTCAAAAAAAACTGTTTTTTACTATATAATTATGAGAAAAACCCAATCCACTGACACAAATAACTTTTAAATACACAAATTATTGGTGCAAAGTTGCTGAAGTGTCTCTTTAAAATATATTCAAACAGTAATCAACAGAGAAAACAGGCATTTTCAGATTCTCATTCCAGTTTTCTTTTCTCTATTTAGTAATACCTCCATCATGTTAAAGTTTAGATGGTTAGCTGTTTAAAACAGAGAATTCTTTCATTCGTTTGTGAAACGGACTGAATTGGAAATGGACTGAATAAATTATACAGTTTGAAAAATCTCAGGGAACAAGAAACTATGCAGTATTTGTCACTGCTTGAATATAACACTTTATGAAAGTCTAGCATGCTGTTCTGCAACTGCTAGGACACAGTATGAATCACAGAATCATAGAAAGTTCCTTGGAAAAAAGATGTAAGGTTTTAAAATTAGTGAAGAGAATTGTTGACTACACACAGTCTGTCAGGGAATGGAGAAGAGTTAACATATAAGTCATTATTAGTATGCTGATCTAGAATTTGTCTGCCCTAACAAATACACTATCAGACTGATGCACAGACAGAAAGAGAATCAAATATTGAGTAGCACTGCACATCCACAATTGTGTAAACAAGGGACTTGACTGAAAATTTGCATTTGTTACAGTAAATTCAGTCCTACTTAAATTTGAATAGATTACACTAAGAATATACTTCAGCATACTTCTATGGGCTACCACTGTGTTTGGACAACTGCCAACTGGTAATATTTTACATTCATATTCAACAGAATGTATAAACTACAAACACCATTCCACCATTCCTGCTGCAACCTCTGCTGTGCTTGTAAACTTCTGAATGTGATACATGAAGAGACTTTTCCAGTAAATATCCAAATAACAGAAATGAAAATAGGTAAAGACATACCAAGTAAAACTGGAGCATCGTGCTTACAGAGGACAAGGTATCCTTCCTGGTCAAGAAGGTATCTTGTAAAATATACAGTCTATAAAGTATAAAAGCCTTTCCTATTTGCAGTCCTACATATGTTTGTAACTTTACTCTTATCGATGTGTTCATGCTCTGTCATTAGACTCATGATAAGATTCTAAATTAGGAGACTTTAATAGATATATTAAATGGCTGACAGCTCATCTTCATCCATATTATTTGGTGTGGATCATCTTAGTAATGTTTAGTTTCCTCTTCACTGAATAAAGAGTGCACACGTTCTAGAAGAACGTGGCAGACTGGAAGATAGCCAGAAAATACTAAGGACAAGCAGGACTGGAAAGAGAAGAGAACCAGTTGCTACGTGTCAGCCAAATTCTTCTACAGCTTTGTAAATGAGGAGTAATCCACAATCGTTAGTCAAGCTGCACTGATTTTACAATGCTGTACATAGAACAGACTTTGATCTAAGTTATCTTTTCAGGCATTTATGAAGGGCTTAATTACTACAAACTTACGGATTTTTATTTTTGCATTTGCACTTGTTCTTGATAACTGTTAGGATGCCTTTTAAATGACTTCAGCTTACAGCAACTAAACTTTTTTTTCAAAAAAATCTGTAACTGTGGAATTGCTTGGCAATGTTGGCAATTGCTACAGGGTAAATATAGATATTGCTATTTGCTGTTCTATGAGTACTCGGTACAAGTGAAAGTTGGTGGTAAAACCATACACAATACTTACATAGAAAAACATATGACCTCATCACCTAGAAAACACAGCCGCCAGGAAACACGGGAAATGATGTTTTTGGCTATCTAGTAACATTTTTGAATGTCAGTCAAGCCTCATTTTCACTTAAAATCATTTATCAAAGACTATTATAGATACCTGAGCCTCATATGAACCATGACTACAAAAAAATGAATGCCATGCAAACCACAAAATCAATGGTTTGAGATTTTTTTATGGAAATTCTGAAACAAGTATATGCTGTATAAAAATACAATAATAATATTTTTATTTGCAAACAAAGAACAATGCTGTGTTTAGAAGAGGTGTGAAACTGATCCGCACTTTAAACCCAAGGATTACATAACCTTTCAAAAAATTCCATATTGCATGCTGTTGCCACAGATGTTTCCTTCCACAAATACACAAAAAGGTTATGGGATATTTGTTCTGGTGGATATTTTTTCTCCCCTTTTGCTTGTATATCCAGGCAAAAGTAAAGCTTTAGTTACAAACATTTCACAGACCATCTTCTGAGAAACCATAGCTTTAAAAACAGTAAACGGTGTGCATGATAATGTTGTATGTTCTCTACAATTGACCTGGTATTTTTCTTTGTGTAAGTGGTGAGGCTTATGTTGATATGGAAAATAAACACCTCCATGTGCACTGTTCTGCAGTTTATTAATCTGGCTAACACTGCTAGCCAGATTTGACTGCCACAGACCCTCTGCTCAGAGTCAATTTTATCCCAAATAACAAGTGAAATCACAGAAATGTTTTTCTGTGTTTCCTTAAAGTTCCTTTCAGTTCATTTATGAATCCTATACAGTTGAAACACTGTGTGACCGTGGACAACACACTGCTGCCAGACATTTGTGTATTTGCAATATAAACAGTCCTAAGAGACTTTGTTACTTTTATCATTTAGATTATATTGTTTGACCTGAAACATATTCAGTACCTTATACAGTTATTTCAATTTTAAAATATAGAATTGTTTGTTAAATATATAAAAAGAGTGAAATATGTAGCTCTTCAATATCCTTTCTTTCAGTAATACAATTTTCTCTTATTCTGCAACTATCTTCTTCAAGCATATCAGCGTCTTAGAGATGCAGCTCTGCTCCTGAATTCTAGCGATATAGTAGGTACAAGTGCCAAAAACTCCAGGCTACCTAAGTGTCAGACAAACCTCTAATTTCAGTGACATACTGATTATTTTTTCTGAGACTGGGTTTCTTGAATACTGAAGTGATATTCCACTGCTGCTTTAAGGCACCTTGACGATTTTGACTTGTTGTAGTAGGCTTACTATTTTTTCCTATTACCTAAGGCTTCTTCTTTTTTGTTAAACACAATTTTTCTCTTTTGCCATTCCTACAGAAGCAAATAAATCATTATATTGAAAAATCAAAAAGAGCACTGGCTGGCCAACTGAATTCTGGGTAAGAGCAGAAAAGACAAGTAAAACCTTTGCACACATGACTAGCATATGAAATGGCAGATGGAATAGGAAATAGTTTTCACAAGAAAACTATCTGAGAGCTCTGGGAAATTTCAGTGTCTCTTACTTGCTCTAGATTAAAATAGATGCAATTAATGTAAAGTCAGATTTTTATAATGTTAGAAACAACTGCTTTTTTTTTCTGACAGTTCCTCCTGAAGATGAAGTTCCTCTATAGATACAATGTCAACAGAATACCAACAAAGCTGGCTCCAATATCCCTCTCCCCACCACATCTGGCCAAAGGACAAGAGAAGCGAGGTGAGAGAAGCAGCAGATTGCTCTGACCTTCTCCATGGCCATTAGAGGAGCTCTCAGACTGCCAACAAGTCATGAAAACAAGCCCCTACACCCCCCCCCCCCCGAACCATGAGAAATAAGAATAATATTCCACCAAAAGAATACATTTCCAATGTAGGCATATATTGTTAGCAAAGACAGTTTAATCTGACTTTGTATGATTTGTATATGTGGACCCACATATCCCTTAATAAGATCTATGGAAAGTTTTAAAGGAGTTAATATTTGTAGAATTTGCTAGATTTCTAAAATACATAGAATGCATTTTAAATAGTTTGACAGCAAAATAATTCGCTGAAAATTTGACCAAATTTTGCATTGTATTTTTAATAATGAAAGTACACTAGGTCATAAAAAATCTTATGCACATATCCTATATTTTACTTGAATGCTCAAATGTCCTCAACAATAGCAAATGACTGAAGAAGGAGATGCTATAGAATGTTATTTTTGGACTTCTTGTTACAATACATACAAACCAATTCAGAAGTACTCAATCTTCCCCCAGGCAAGTTTTGATCTAATTGGTCTTTTATATATATTCTGTACGTTTGAACAACATAAGAATAGTGAACCTTCCATTCTCAAAGATGTTTTAACTACTGTGCCTTTTAACGTAAGACAAATGATTCTGTTTAAAGAAACCTGATTTTCACACATTCCTGTTCTGGGATTATTGGCTCCAATATATACATGTTCTATTTCCACCAAAAAGAAATAATCCCATTATATAAAAACGTCCAACTGAATGAAATGCAGATGGTTTTAATGTCAGAAATGTTTGTTTAGTTAGCATTCTCGTTTTGCTTGGTTTAAGATGTTTTTTTCAGGACAAATTGATTCCAAGCACTGTTCTTTAGAATAAAACTCAAAGACATGTACACAGACCTAGTGCAAATCACAGAATCACATATAATGTGAAGTAAAATACGAGTCCTCCAGAGACCTAGCCCCGGTTCAGCAAAGTATTTAAACACATTAAGTATATAGTAAATGTCATAACATGCTTTAAGCTAAGTTCACCTCTAAATACACTGAATGAAAAGTGAACACCAATAGAAAACAATGATAACAGACAAAAATTTATTTTAAATTGAGAAAAACACAGTTAAAAAAGCACTATGAAACATGTTGTTACCAGATTGTCATTTGTAACTCCCGTAGGAAGGTTCTAACACTTCCTGGGTTTAGAAGAGCATGTGTGTAACTGGAGTAACACATAAAATTTAGTAGAAGTAGGATGAGCAGCTCCAGATGGCATTTGGAAGCTAAACATTTCATTTCCTGCAACTTTTTTTCTACATAAGAACCAAAGATAATTAAGGTAATAGCCCTGGACATTGTTCTATAATCATTATGGACTACAACTTCACTATAAGAAAGAATTTTTTAAAAAAACAAGGCTGGGGTGACAAAAATCAATATACTGAACAGATCCTTCAAAAACGATTACTGTCAGTAGTAGTCATGGTTAGTATCTTTCTGACATCTAATGGCTGCTATGTATACTGCTCTCAATTTTTTCTCCTTAGAAAAAAGAAAAAACATCGGATATTGATAATCAGTATCTAGTATATAAAAATATTGATTATAGACTATTTTCCTAAAAGATAAAAGAAGAGAAGAAGAGAAAAAGAATAGGCATTCACAAGGTTGATGTGCTTTACACAACTGCTGTTTCTAATTAACTGCCTACACTGCCTACAGGCAAATTAGAATGCAAGGAAAGATTACATAAATGCAGGCTTTACTACAGAGCAATACTGAGGGGCTATTACTGATAGGACTGTCCATATTTGAAGTCAAACTGACTTACGTAATTGAGAAGGCAAAATCCAATGAAATTTTTCTCTTCATAAGGACTAGAGATTAAGAAAGCAATTTCCAAATCCACTGCTGCCTTCTAGCCAGACCAAAACTGAATTCTTAAATTCTTTTATTTATTGAACCACAAATCAGAGTAAGAAAATACTGTATGTCTTCCTACCTGAACTTTTCAAGATAGTTTAAAACTTCACAAATCTTCTGCTTCCTTCAGTTCTTCACAACTGGAGAAGAGGAAGGAATGGTTTGGATGAATAAAAATGCCCATCTGACAATCTCAACAACTGCTATATTTACAAACTGACACTCTTGTACTGGCTATTTCTCCCTAAAACATTTCTTGTTCCATGTAACAAGTCCATTCCACCCTAGAAAATTTAACTTCAAGCAAACATAGTCCAAATACTTTAACTAGATCTGAAATTTGTAGTACTTTTACCTGCTTAAAGTATCTTTTACCTGCTTAAATTCAGCCACGACAACATTTGCATTTATATTCCTCAGAATATAAAATTCAAACCATTGAAATTTTGATCAACAGCAAAAATGAAAGCCACTGAAGGATACGCTGAACACGTAGTTGTTCTTTATATTTTGCAATAATGTTCTGAAGTTCACTGGTGCTATTACAATAAACTTAAACACAGGTAGCTGAAGTAACAGCATTTTGTTCTCGGAAATTACTTGGTTTAAGAATCAATAATTACCACTGTTTCTCATCTGCTATTTTGCAGAACAAACGACAAAGATATGTAGTTCCTGACATCTTTTTGGAGGGCTTCCATACATACCTCCCCCCCAATTCTTTTAAGCAAAGAGGCTTATTTTAGCTTTGTTTCAATCTCCTCAATATCTGAGAATTTAATTACAGTGAAGTTTTTTTAAACACAGAATCACTTCAGGGGAATGGGGTTTTATAAGAATTTTTTAAGTTGTCATTTACTTATCATTATTTTTTCATCCACGAGTTTAATAGGCTTTGCACCATTGTAGAATTTAGCTTTTTTATTTTAACCATTGCCTTTTTATTACATGTGTTTTTATTATGGAGGATAGAGTCACTCAGATATTATCATTTGGTAAGAGTTAAATTCTTTCATTGTTCTCTTTCCATACTTAGTCTGTTGGTATTTCATGAGCTTTTAATGTCTGCAGAATGTACCTGATTTAACTCTGATCAACAGAAGCATCTCACCATTGTATGGCAAGAGACTTTTAACTGAGTTACTACAGCTACTCATTTTTATTTCTGCATGTTTTTCTCAACTTCAATATTTGAAGAAAAACTAAAATTATATTAAATAACATGATAACATCACTCAGTTCACACAGCTGAAAGAAAAGTAGAGGTTGATTTACTATGTTGGCTAACTAAAAACTGAAACTGTGAAGTGCACAGCAGAGAACAGTAGATGGCAGCAATAAACCACGGAACAGCAGCACTGCCTGCCATGGCCGTTTTTTTCCTTTTTATTGGCAAACACTCAAAAGACATTAAGAGAAAGAGAATTAGGTCCCATTTAAAAATTAGACAGAAAGCTTTCTGTTCTTTGAGCAAAATGTCAACATAAATTTGTACATCAGTACATGAGACACTCCTAAGCTATTACAGCTTTAGATGAAGTAACATTGCCAGCTTCATGAAGGAGAGAAGGTCTTAGTTGGGACTTTTGACTTTAATGACGGAGCAAACAAATGATGCTTCCTCTTTTTTGCTGAAATTCAATGTAAACCAATTATGATAATTCTTTAAATGCTGAATTCATATTTATTTTTTAAAATATTGTATATTCTTTTTGGCACCAGATCAGATTTTCTACTGCCACATTTGTGACAAGGGTTCATCACAGCGTATCTAATCCATGACTTCACAGAACCAAGAATAGGTCCATTTCAAGCACATCCTTCTCTCCTTAATCATGCCAAGACACTCTAAGCAATCTGTTTGCCAGAAGAATCCAAGATCAGCACAAAAGACAGAGAAAACTGCAGTCATTCTCATCTTCTTTACACTATCACTAGCCACAATACTCCATATCCTAATACATCATGTTCCATTTTACTGTGAATGTGTCCTGATCAAAATGGAGCCAGGTATGCTCTGACCAGTAACCCGTCTGCACCACAGCAAACCCTGCTTTAACAGTATCAGGCATCCGATTACATCATATGTTGTTATTCCTACGAGGTTCCCCCACGGACAGTTTAAATTTGATGCTGCTTTTACATATACCTCTCTCTATCTTTTGACCTCTTCCATTAAAGGATGGGAATATATTTCTTTGTTACATGTTTATAGTTACTGACAGACTGCCTCTCTTGCTTCTTAGATACTTATCCTAAATCCATTGCTTTTGTTTTGAGAAGACAAGAAAATATAACTTAGCTCTGCCATTCACATAAATGCTATCTTCCAGGTTATAGCATAATACTTTTAACGACAAATTTTAACCGTATTTTTACATGACATAGCAAGAACATCTATAGCATGAGGGAACAGGATCCAAAAAGTCTAGATCAAAACTTTTCAGCTGATGACTTAGGTTGTTTACCTAAAAGAAATTTTGTGAATAGTCTTTATCTTTTTTTGATATCAATCAAAAAAGAAAAAAGACTATATCCCACAAGGCAGCACTGTATTTAGTAATTCATTTTCTAAGTAACAAGGCAAAGGACTGGATTATGTTATGATTTCTGGATTTGGTCTCCTAGGCTTGGAGTTGAAATCCTTTCACACTATGAGACACCAGCTCATGGAATCCCATTAATTCTACTTCGATTATAATGTCATATTTACTATTTGCATTCAAACGTGGTATCAAGTTGAATGCAATCTGGTTCACATTATTTTAGAACTGTGTGGAGATAACAACTTGAGCCTGCACAGGAATAAGAACGGCTCTGAAAGGTTCTCTCTTTTATGTATTTCAAAGCATAGCCCTCCATGTGCAATATGCACAGCAGTTTTGGAAATTTTTGCATTTTCTTCCATCTTTCTTATGCATGGTTTGCAGGGTATAAAAATGGGAAGTGACATCATGAATCTCAGAGAAGCATCTCAGTTAAATCACCTTTGCACATTAGCTTGCAACTGCATCACTCAGGAAATTTTGGCAGGTCAGTAAAGTTGCTACTGGTGGAATCACTTTTGCCTGTAGTGGTTTATCCACTGTACCTACTTTGTGGATAAAGAAAGACATACCCTACAAAGCTGTTTAGATTACTTTTGCATGAGTATGGCTAAAGTTAAGCTATCAAATTAGCTCAGTTGGTTAGAGGGTGGTCCTGCTAATGCCAAGGTCGTGGGTTCAATCCCTGTATGGGCTATGCTGAGGGCTGGACTAGATGATCTCCAGAGGTCTCTTCCAACCTTGCCATTCTATGATTCTATGAAAATTGTAAACAATTGAGTAAAACAAAAAAAATCAAGGAGTTACCAATACTAGAACACAAGGTGTCAGCACTCATAAACAAATTAATAGCAACTGTCCACAAGCATGTAATTAAAGATAAGGGACAGAAATGCATTATAAAAAGTCATGCATAGATCTTGAGGCAGATTTAGTTTTTGTGTTCATTTTCCTGGTCTGTTATATTGTTAACCAGTGAGAAATCAACTAGTAAAAGTGTTCTAACAGTAATTCAAGCCAGCTACAGAAAGACTGTTCATTAGGTATCTTATTCATACTGGGAAAAGGTTTTGGTCATACTCGTCCACTGTCACTTTTCTTACCATTTGGAGATTCCAAGAAACAAGTCTACACTGCAGCATTCAGTGCTGTAGCCCACGCCCACATTCCTTCTGAACTCCCAGTCATGGTGCCTAACTAGAAAAAACTTTGCTCTTCTGTTTTAATAATTACATAATGAAAAACAAAATCCAGGTGACAATCTTTTTGACCACTGCTGCATAATGTCTGCATGTGTAATAGTTTTTTCCTCTGCACACCTTGTTTCTGTGGGATTGACCTTGTAATAAGACCGCAGAGACCACAGCTTCGGCATCTTCAAAACGGGATGCACGTAGAGAACCTGCCATCAGTTGTCGGGGCCTTGGCTATCTTGCAGGATTATAAAGAGCTGAAGTAAGCAACAAGCCGTTCAGAGGTCACTAAGGAGGAATTCCTTGAGGGCAGGAGGATTAAGAAGATATGATAAGCAGACCCCTGTAATCACTCACAAGATGTGCATCCAGAAAGGGAGTCAACACAGCAGCCAATTAGAAACTGAGCAGATGCGTGTGGACAACGCTAGACAACCAACAGAAATGCTTTGCGAGGCACATGGATGCATGAGCTTGCTGGAGAAGATATATAAGCTAGATAGGTAAAGGAATAAAGTTGGATTGAACTTGCATCACATTGATGTGTGTGTTCCTTCCCATCTTGCCAAGAATGGGCTGCGGCAATCAGTATCCTGCACCATGTCTGGGGTAACAGCTGGAATGCCCAAAACTTGAGGTGGATTTTTCAATGTACTTTTTTTTTTTGTTAGATTCTTTCAACTCTCTTCCCATTTTAGAGCAATACTTCAGCAAGATCACAGGAAGAAACAAGGAGCGCATTAGAGTATCACTCCTTAAATGGGGCTCTTAAAAGCAAAAGCTACAGCCTGTGGCTTAAAATTCACAAGTCTGAGAGCTGCTCCCTATTCATTTTTTCACATGACACCAAACTTTACCCATTAAAAACCATGACCTTTCATTTTTATGGTAAACTAAATATGTGGCCAGCCAGCAGTCCAGCTCTTCTTTCTGCTCCCTATGCCAAGGGAGGACTAGAGGGCTGCTTACCTCAGGGGTCTGCAGCCCCGTTTGCTTTCTCTGTTCTCTTTCTCTCTGGCTCCTGTTCCTCCTCGTCCTCTCCTAGCGAACATGGCTTCCCTCACTAGCACTTAATCCCTTTCCCTCCCTGCCTTGCACGGCCGTTTCCCCGCTGCTGCTTGCCCCCTGCTACCCCGGCGCCGCCGTTGAGGGACACCAGCGCCTGAGGGACACCAGCGCCCGAGCCGCTGCCGCCATCGCCTCAGCACCGCCAGGCTCCTCAGCGCGCAGAGAGAACGCGGCGGGAGGGGCGGGGGCGCCAACGGCTCTAACGGTCCCAACGGCTGCGGCCGCGCCCCAGCTCCCCCTTGGGGCAGAGCCAGGACGGCGCCGCCGCGTGGGGCCGCCGTGGGACCGCACTCAGCCCGCGCCGAGGCGGGGGCGGGCCGGGCCGAAGTCTGCGGGGCGGGCCCGCCGGGTGGTGGCAGTCCTCGCTCGGCGGCGGGCAGGCGGTCTGAGGGGACAGCGCCAGCGGCCATGGCCGATAAAGAAGCGGGGATCGCGGCCACGGCCCGCCGGGGGCCGAACGGCCGCGACGGTAAGGGGAGAGCGGGGGGGCCGGGCGCTGCCCCCGCCCGTGAGGCGCGGCGGCGGGGAGCCGAGCGGCGCCGGCTCTGCCCGCGGGCCCGCCGCCCGTGAGGCGGGCAGCCCGGGGCGGCGTGGCGGGGGGCTCGCAGCTCGCCGGGGGCCGCGTCCGTCCCGAGGGCCAGAGGAAGCCCGGCGCCGGGCTGGAAAAGCGGGGCCAAGTCAGACAGGTGGTTGAAGAACCGAAACTTTCCGCTGTTGCCTAATAGCGCTGCAGTTTCCTGTTCTAGCTGGAATAGAAAGTGTGAGAGCAGCACGGTAAATTTGTTGTGCTTGTGTAACTTTGGGATTATTTTTTTGTTCGTTTTGTTCTCTCTTGTGCAGTGACTCAGATGGGTCACTATGATGTAAAACTAAACAAATAATTAGGAGCCTAGTCAACAGAAGCAACCCCGGAGGAGCAGGATCTGTAAGCAGGAGCGCGGTGTGAGGGCTGATTGTTTACACCAATAGCGCCTTTGACTTGAGCAAAGTTCGATAGATACGACTGGAGGAAAAGATTATATTATTGTGTTTTCTCAAGTTGTGTAGTGAAGCTGTAGTTAGTGTTTACTTCTTAGACCTGTAGCAGTCATTACGCTGGGCAGAAGTCAGTCTAGCGTTTGTTGGCTTTTTGGTTAATAGGGTGAATGTAGTATCAGCTGAGAAGTTTCACATAGGTGCGTTAAAATAATGTAAATTCATAGTTTAAGCTTCAGTCATCACTTGAAGTTGTAACTTTTTAAAAAATATGTGGTATTGAGAAATACTGTGGAAAAGCAACGATTTATTGTGCATTTTGACAGTTGGAACTGGAGAAGGAAATGTGTATGTAAGATTGCTTTATCTACAAAGGGTAATCTGAGTTGTATAAATATCAGCAGATCTGTTTGGGCCGCATGCCTAGTGGCACATGCTTAGTTCTGGTATATTTGGAAAGGATCTACATTTCATTCTGTAAGTATGTTAGTTATTAATATCTTGCAGTGGTCACTCTCATCCTAACTTCCTTATCTGTGACTCTGCAAGCTGTTTAATTTACATGCTACTGATCCTGCTTTTTCTGTAGTTATTGTGTGATTTGTGTCCTTTTGGCAGCTAAAGCTGCTTGGCAATTATTTTTGTCATAATAAAGTATCTTCACCCTAAACAGGCATTAGACATAATTTAATTAATCAGACATAATAACTTTGGACATCTCCCACGTGAAACGGTCGGATATATTCTGAAGAAACATTGAGTTCTCATCAAAAGTAACATCCTGTACTAATTGGCAAACGGTTGAATAACTGTCATAAATTGCATCATTCTCTAACTGTCCTGGACTGGAGCTAGTATTATGAAAGTGGAGATTCTTCCCTGTTACTGTCAGCCTTGTATTCAGTCCAGGCTAATATCTGATACCTGTTTTGTTTTAAATCTGGTGGGTTATGCATGGTGGTGGAGAAAGGTTCTTTCTCATTGCAGCTCCTAGGAGGAGCATATTCTTGCTATTGGCATTGAAGTATTTATTCAGATTGTCTAATCTAGCCTAGGAAAAAACAAATTGTGAATAAAGGATATGCCACTCTCAAAGCAGTAATAAGGTAACTTCCTGTTTTATCTTGGCCCCCAGCACTCTTTATTATGAATTGTTAATGCTGTTGAATGAGCTAAGTGATAATTTCTGATAAAATAACAGCAACTGTTCCAGTCAGCCTTAAAGATGTCCAAGGCTAATTCAGTTAAAATGTTTTTGATGTTCTCTCTCCTTGTGGTTTATTTCCTAAAGATGGAATTTATTGCAGACTCTCCACAAATAAAATTTTCTCTGATTAAGTTCCAGATGTGAGTTGTGAATGTGTTGATAGAAAAGAGCAAGAATATTGCTAGAGGATGAGAAAAATGGGGAGTGGATGAATTTAAGTTTTAGAGTATATGACAGTATTTAGCACTTTAGAAAAATCAAGCTAGAGATAACTGAAGTTGAGAAGCCAGAGATACTACTAGTTAAAAAATGGACTTTATGCTGTTGGTGCCCCATCACCATCTGCAGCACAGAGAATTGTTGCCACAGCTTACTTTACAGACAGGTTGCAAGGTGTAATTATGTAAAGAGTTGCTTTGAAAACCTAGCTGTCACTGATAGCTAAAATAGCTAAGAGAAGTTATTAAGCATTTGTATTTACTCTAATAAGTATTAGAAATATTAGTACTACTTATTCAAATAATTTTGATTTTTCTAGGCTGCTTTTTATTACTCATCTTCCTTTGTTGGTATGGCTACTTCAAATGCACATGTTCAGAATCAGTGTTTTTTTTTTTTAATTCAAAATGTTTCACTGTGTTACAAGAAAATTTTGATTTAATTCCACATATGCTGCCTTTAGCATACTATTCTGACAGCCAGTTATTATGCGTGTATCTGCTCAGTCAGTCCTAAAGTCAACATTGTTTCAAAGAGAAAAGATGAAATCTGTGAATTGCTTGAGACTTGAAACAGTTCTTGCCCATTTTCATCTACTAGGTCATGGTAGAATGACATATTTTGCAATTCCCTAAATTCTTTTAAAAATATCTTTGAAACCTTAAAGCCTCTTAAGGTAACTAAACATTATATGTAAATAAAAACAAATTCCATGGAACTTTGAATGTCTACATGGTAGTGTTGGGTAAATCTGTACCCTTATTTTGTAACTAAGTTGACTTCTAGTTAACTGAATTCTAGGATGTGTTTTTTTTTCCATTGTTTTTATTCTAGTAAGAGTAAAGTTCTCTGTTCTAGTTAGAAATTTTTTTGAACACTGGATTTCCAGACCTGAAAGGATCCTCTTTGTCTGTTAATGTCAAGTGATCCAAAGTCATATTGTTTTGCCATCTCTGCATTTACGTATGGCAGTCGTGATGCCACAGAGGATGACTGAGTTGTTGGAGGAATTAAACGTAGGAAATCCATCTTGTAATGAAACCAAGCATTGTTTCCTATAAAGGAAGGAAATAAATTAGGAAATACTAGTGGAATTTTCTTTTAAAAATAAATCAATTTCAAAATATTACAGGAGATGTTACAACTTAAGCAGGAATGGTGAAGAAGTGATTGTGGTACTGTGCTGAAAGCTTGAAGTTGCTCAAGGATTTTTGCATTTTTGAATTTGTAACAGGCTACCCCTATTTGCTTACCAACAGCCTGCTGTAAGTTCAAGGTCTGTGCGTGTGACATAAATAGTTAGAATGGAACTGACTTTCATTAAAGGATGTTACTTCTTAATTTACATGATTCCTATGATAAATAATGGTTTATGATTAATAGTAATTGCTGTAATGCAATCACTGATTACATTTTTAAGGCCCTATCCCTGAAAGTCACAGTGCCTCTAAAATCAGGAACAGCTCCTATAGCAATAGGAATGGTGCGGATGCAGTGCAATCTGCATATTTGTAACATCTGTGTTTTTGATGGTGTCTTTTTGAAGCCATTGTTTTATGTCTTTTCTCATTGTTTTATTCAGAAGCTGCATATTTACAGTATATTAATATTTAAATATGTATTAGCAATTATTGTTAGCGATCATGCATCTGTTGTATGAATGAAGTTTTGCTTTCTTTTTTTTCCCCTCCCTTTGCGAGGAGTAAATTGCATTTTCCTTTTTTGAGTTTGATCATCAAAAATGTCACATGGAGAGTAAAAAGAAAGGGAGAATTTTCTTCATTTTCTGTATAGATTGTGAATACTTTTTATGATATTAGGTGGATTAATATCTTCTTGTAAAATGAAAAGAATGTGTTCTCTTCAGTAATGAGTTTACAGGTATTGCTTAATGCCTCGCAGTTGCTTAAAACTGATATGTATAGGTATCACATTTCCTTGACTTTAACGGAAGACCTGGATGTCTGGTATTTCCATTATGTAGCAATAAGTTTATGGGGCAATATCCTGAGTTAACTTTCCATAGAGAAACTTTAAAATGCTATGATGTGACACATCCTTGAGGGTTATTATAGTGAAGGATAAAATTACAGAAAAAATAGCCAACTTCCTTCGGATGTCTTGAAAAACTTTATGAAGCTCAAGATACTGTGTGAGTCAAAACTTACTGTTCTCCTCTATCTCCCTGTTCAGCCTTCACTGAAAGGCTAGGCCCTCTAAGGCTCATCATCTGTGGAGAAGAGGACTGAAAGTTGGAATATTCATTCCTAGTCCTTTTACTGACTTTTTTTTTTCCCACTTTAGTCAAATATTCTGGATGGAAATTTGCAAAGTATATGCTATTTCTTGCTTTCAAGGTTAGCAATATCTAGTGACTTTTGTCTCCCTCTTTAACTGAGGCATATATGCTCTTGCAGGAATCAGCTGTGGGTGCCCAGCCCCCCAGAATGCTCCCTCATGTGTTTGGAGCTGTTAAAATCAATGGATTTTTTTCAAATTTGAGATTTTGCCCTGTTATAAAAGAGGATCTACTTACAATAACTGTTAGAGTGGAGACTCCAAGACTTGTTTTGGCCTATATGGTTGTACAAATAAAAAATGACTTACAATTCTCTTTATGTATAGTGAATGTAGAACACAGACCATTAAGTAACTCCAGGTAAAGCGGAACCGAAACTTGTGGATTCCTTAATGCATTTTCTATCTTAAAGAAGTTACTGAACATAGTTCCTTAGATAATAAGGCTCCTGTCCTTTAAGTACTTGTGATATTGATCAAGTTAAGATAGTGACTGTGCATTTGCAGTTCAGCAAAATCAGGAAGTGTTATCAAAGAGATTCTTTCATCTAAATGTGAAAATTGTGTTCTCTTAAGCTTTGCAGATGCTTCCTGGCATTTTGAGGTGTGTTTAAAGGATGGAGTGAGAAAGATGGGTTTCAGTATCACTGTTCTAATCTCTCTAGTAGGAATGTGATAACTGAGTGCTGTTTCAGCCTGGAAGTTCCCTGCTTGACAGTGGGCTCTTGGCAGCTTGTTGGGAGCCTTAGCTGTCAGGATAAGAAACTTCCTTTTGTTTTATGAATGCTTCATGGCAGGTCTGTATTTTCTCATGATACTCTGCTTTCGTTAGTTCTTTAGTATTTGAAACCACTAGCTCTTGGGCTTTGTTGATTCTGGAAATATCTTCAGTTGTTGTAAGTAAGAAATATCATTTAGTGACAGAAAACTATTGTTTGCTCCTAGCATTCAAAGAAATTATTATTATAGAGATCCTATTACAGAGGCCTTATTTTTGGGGCCAGCTAATCTTGTGCTGTATTTTGTCTTACTTCCTAGATAAAGCAGGATTGGGAAAGGTGACTTTTCTCAGATTTGTTTCTATGACAGTTGGAACAGAAATGAAATTTCATGTGTACTATCACTAGAGTTTTGATAGGCCATGGGGTATTTTTCCATCTTGCTCATTATTTATTAAGCATTGCTCTGACTTCTTTATACAGTGTGTTTAGAAAGAACAGGGTTTCTTCTCCTGTTTATTGATCATTTTGCTGGAGAAAATTGGGAAAAGGGAGTATTTGAGTCATGTTTAAACCTGTGAGCTACAGATGTAGCTACAAAAGAGCATACTTCAATTCTGCATGAATATTATTTGGACCATGTTCTGCCTTCAGCAACTTCCAGAGACTTCAGTGGAAATTAAAGCACAATTTGGCTTGTAATTTGACTTCTGACCTAACCTAGTGAGTTTGACCAGAGTGGTAGTCCTAACAATGACTTATTTCAAGGGATATTCAACTTAAATATACCAATGCAGTTGCTTTTTCTAACAGGTGTGCTTGGTTTTAAAATCTTAATTTCTGCTTTTCTTTTCCAGATGACTCTAATACCGGCCTTGGTTTGTGTGGATGGATCCTGGTGGTCATTTCATTTTTTTTTACTGTTATTACATTTCCTGTATCAATATGGATGTGCATAAAGGTAATTGCTCACTAGGAAGTTGGATTAAAACCTTAAACAATGTAGGATGCTCCTTAGTGGTTATTACTGTTCACTGTGTTATTTTTTAAACACAAATGAATTTAATTCTGTTCTTTCTTGGACTGTTTCAGATAATATATAGCAATCCAATATTTCAGTGCATTTATCTTCAAACCAAAAATGAGTGTTATTACAGTATTTTAGTCATAATGATATTTATTCTGGCATCTTTACTGCTACATAGTATTTATTAGTATATAAACTAGTTTGGAAGATCAGAATAATTGCAAGAACTAATTAATAGTCTTGGAGGACTGATTCTTAGGGGGTGTGTGTATAAATACAAGGTATGTAATATAAATACGTAAGTATGCGTGAGAGATTCTTAGAAGAATGTCGTCTGTAATCACCTTGAGCTTGATATTTTCCCATTTCCAGAATGGAAGAAATAACTCCTGCTTCGTTTTAGCTAATATAACACATCAGAACTGGAGCTGGAAAATCTCTACTGGATCACCTCCACTGCAATTTGTCATCTTGCTGCCAGGACATTCCTGATGGCTGTTTTTAAGTGTTCAGTTCTGCCAAGATGAACCTGCTGCTGCTCTTAATAGATGGTGCCTCAGCCCAAAGAATATTTCTTTGAGAAAATTCTCATTACTGTTGCTTTTGTTGTTTGCTTTTGACAGTAGAGTTTAGGCTAAAATTCTCAAAAGCATCCAATGTAGAAATGAAATGTAATGCATGTTACACATGAGACTTGAGACTTTTTAGACTGTTATATAGGTAGTTTGGAATCCATAATATGGCTTTTGGGCATATGAAAACCCCTGCATGATATCTGACTCTTCTTAAAGATTATAAAGGAATATGAGCGAGCCATCATCTTCAGACTTGGACGCATTTTAAAAGGGGGAGCAAAAGGACCGGGTAAGTCCTGTACAGCTTTTTTTTTACTTGATCTAATTAAGTGATTGGCAAAATAATAGCTGTGTAAAGATACTGTATTTAGACTAGTTAATAGGCTTTTCAAGAATTTTGTAACTCCTGGTGAGAACTTTATGTGGAGAGGATAGTAAACTAGTATCTGTGTATCTTGCCCAAATCTCCTTAGTTAATGCATGCAGAATGTGAAAGGAAAAACAACATCAAATGTACCATTTTTAAAAAGAAGCTTAGTATTTCAGTAAAAGCCCAAGTGCTTTAACAGTCTCACTGTTCTTCAAAACTATCAAACAATATCTTCTATTTCTTTTGAAAATTTGCCATTGTGTCTTAAATTCTGATGAGGTCCAAAAGAATGTTACTTTTAGCTGTTGGTTCCTGCTGCACAAAGTGACTGAAAGAGCTGTAAATTCTTCCATCATTTTCCTCAAGATTTTTGGAATGTTTTCACATTGCTGTAATATTGAAGAAATACAGTGATACACCAGAACAAGAAGAGGTTGATAGTTCTGCCTGCTGGAAATAGGCCCTAGAAGTTACAATGCAGGAGCTGATTTTCAAAATTAACTGTAACAGAGTTCTGATTTTTCCCTCAAATATTATAGCTCACTAAATAAGTTTGACCTGAATAAAACGCTTTCTAAGCAAGAGTCTTAATCTTAGAGTGTGATAGTCATTAAGAAACATGCTGCTGAGCTTATAGCAGAGACTTATACAGCTACAGTAGTTGGATTTAAGCTTACTTCAGTAGCAAGTTTTGTGTATCTTAATTACCCGTTGTCACACCCCTCTTGGATGGATTTCCTGTACAGGTTTGTTCTTTGTCCTGCCCTGCACAGACAGCTTTATCAAAGTGGATATGAGGACCATCTCTTTTGATATTCCACCCCAAGAAGTAAGTTTGAGCTTGCCTTTGTATCTTTTAAAGCATTTGCAGAATTTTTTTAAAAATGTTTTTCTTACTTTCCCCCTCTCAGGATTGGATAGCGTGTAGTTTTTGTGTAGATTTCTTGCTCTCTATTTGTACAGGTTCAATGTATTGTGAAGAATATAGCCTATATTATGGTTCAATAAGATAAGGTCCCTGGAAGAAGACAAATTGTGCTGGCCTTTAAGGCACAAATAAGATATTTTAATACTGTCTAAGAGTTGAAATAGGAGTGATTTGGAATCAAGACTGCTGGACTTCATGCTTGATTCTGTCATGGTTTCTGTGAAATCTGGAAAAGAAGCAGTGATCTTTCTTACGTCAATTTATCTAGATATATAAACTAGCTAAAATAATGGGATGAAATTATTGCTGAATGCTGTTAATAGACACTCAGGTTAGTGGCCCACTGTCTTGCAGCTTACATGGATTTAGTGTAGATGCTTCTGTGTCCCACTGTGTGCTGGAACATTATGAAGGTGTACTCCATTTAAAACCATTTGTCTTAGCATTTGAAGGTCCTAAAGAAATACAAAAAAGGATTATCAATATTTCTATCTATTTTTCTTGGAAACTAACTAATTTTTAGCTGAGTTTCTGAACAGCCTTAAGCTAGTTGAATTAAATAATGCCTACTCAACAGATAACAAAAGAATAAAAAACAAATAGCCTTCTAAAAATAAATTCTTGAACAATTGTGTGCCAATGACTGTAACTGTATCCCCCATGTATCTAGTGCAAAAAGACAAAGCCGCTTGATGCAACCTGTCTGGTACATCTGTTTCCTGTCATATTTGCCAGTCAGTTTATGGCTCATCATTAGCTGCAGATTGAGACAAATGGTAACTGTCATAGTATAGTCTAAAGGGTAATTGGTAGAAACCTAATCGCTGGCAGATATAATGTGATTGCAGCTGCTGGTGTACCATGAACGAACTCATCTGTTTTATAGTTTTTTCTTTTGACTTGATTAAGTTATGCATATGGGTTTAGGCTTGCTTGTTTTTCAATAGGCAAAAGCGAAAATATATTTTTATTTGTATAACATTATTTCTACTTTACACTATTGTGAAAACTCCGCTCAAACCAATAGATTGGGAAAGCACAAAGCAAGTAAGTCTTGAAGGTCAAGTAGCTCACATCCCTCTCTCTTTCTAAATACCTTATTTGCAAAATCTTCTGACATATGATTAGGACACCTCTTTCCATGATCTTTTTTAAGTTAAAAATATTATTGATAGCACTTTCTAGTGTACCCTCTTTCTTCAGTCACTTTACCTCTAAACCTTCGAGAATATCTGTCTTTATCTTTGCAAGCACATCTTCTGCTTAACATACAAGAGTTAGATTCAAGAGATTTACGGAATTTAGCCCTGAGGTCATCCACAAGTTAAATTTCATCTGTAACTTGTCTGAAAAATTATGATATATTCAATTAATATAGTGACGTTTAAATCAGAAGTACCGTGTAGAAAGACAATATCTCATAACAGAGATATTTCTAATTAAACGCACAAGGAAGGCTTATACCCAGGCAGCTGAATTCTACCAGACCTTTGGCTGGCAAAACCAATTTTTGTGAGTAACTAAGTCATATGTCAGTGAAACCTTCCAGTCTTTTCTGGAATATCTCATGTGGGTGGCTTTCTCTTTCTCTAAACTTCAAGAAGTATTCTTTGTGCTTTTTTTAAAATCTTTTATTATAGCTAAAGCTTGTTATTAGTTTAGATGACTTTTTAAGTAATGCCATTTCATGCTTTTCCATATCTTGAGTATGTACAGTATTAAGGCTTTTAACTTGATGAACTGTAGTATACTTCACACTTTGGGAAATACTTAAAAATTACATAAGCAGTTGAGGCTCAAGGCAGAAAAAGGGGTTTTGCAAGGATACTGGCTAGATTGCTGTATGAGCAGTTATAGTTTCTATTATTTTACATACCAATAAAAAAACAATATAAAAAACATGAAATCTTTTCAGCTAGCTATTGAGGAAAGAGTGCATCTCAGTAGCAAGCTGGACCTTCTTCTAATCCTTATCTTTCAACAAGTGTCATGAAAGTAAATCTGCATATTTTTTTTCCTCTTTTTTAACTTAAGATGTTGCCTTTTTATAAAGGGATTCATGCAGCTGAGTGCTTCTTGCTCGATTTGGGTTGCTGTGTCGTACAGGATATAATTATCTGTGGATTGTAGTAAGCTTGTAACTGTAATATCCTGTGGTAATAAGAAAGGATTAAATGTTTTTATTCTATACCTACAAGCACTGTTCTTCCAAAATTGGGAAAGTGCTTGCCAGATTCCAGTATTTCAGGGCATTAATTAGTCACAAGCTGGGAAATGAGTAGAAATTTCTGCAGTATAGTGTTATATAGCAAGATTCCGTTTATAAAGCTTTTGCAATTCAAAAAAGCAACTTGCGCACAGCCATTACTGTGGTAGAATCTCTGGCACTGCTCAATCCCCTGTTAACAGAATAAATAGCAACTGAGAACTGCCTCCAGTGACATTGACCCCTGCAATATGGGAAACTCTCATCTGTGGCATTTCTTTGGAAGTGCAGCTGAAATGTACTTCTTTCCTCACTTGCTTTTTAAATAGGTTGCCTGTTTTGCTCTTGTTTTATAAACTGACACACCCAGACAGATGCAGCTTGTGTCATCAGTAGTCTTGTGACTGAAGTTAAAATGGAAGTGAGAATCTCAGGTGTCCTGTGTTTGCAATGGTATTCATATTATTAGCCTTCTTCCTCTGTAGAAAACATCAAATGTGTCTTTCTTCAATGTTTCTACTGTGCGTTTTTAACTAGGGAGTGTGATTTAGCCCACTTCAAACAGAATGGTCCCGTATCTCTGCATTTAAACAAAATAATGTTTGGAGTGTTAGTCCTTTCAATTTTTATTAACATTCTTGGAGCTTGGTTTTTAATTACGCACGCCTCTTGAATTCCTGTACAGTCAACTTGCCTCTTGAGATGTTTATTATTAGAAACCTCACAGAAATAGACTACTTTTTTTGCTACTTGGTTATGATACACTAATCTGCTATTATGAAATTAAAGTTTCCCAGATGAAAAACCATGTGTATTTTGGTGCGAATTATTTCTGAAGTTTTTTTCTTGTCACTTGCATGAATTAAAAATCCCTCTGTGAATTTGGAGTGAGTTATATATAACATATTATGGCAATGCTAATGGAATTTATTTTGTAATGAGAGAGAGTTATAACCCCATATTTAGTCCTACCTTGACAGAACTATACTGGAAGGACTGTGCATATGTATGTACACATGCATAATGGTTTTTTTCTCCAAGACAGCTGCTTTACTCTGATAAAATTAGGACTGTGCCCAGTAAGACAAGCATGTCACTATCATTAAATTCAATAATTATTCTGCTTAATTATGTTTTTTCCTCTTTGCTTTCTAGATCTTGACCAAGGACTCTGTTACAGTTAATGTAGATGGAGTGGTTTATTACAGAGTCCAGAATGCCACCCTTGCTGTAGCAAACATAACAAATGCTGACTCTGCTACTCGCCTACTAGCACAGACTACTCTGAGGAATGTTCTGGGGACCAAAAACCTTTCTCAGATTCTCTCTGATCGTGAAGAAATTGCACACAGCATGCAGGTATGAGGAACCTTACCTTAGCCATCCACTGAATCACCAGTTAAGCAGCAATCCCATGGGTAACTTACAGGTCAGGACATGGCTTATCACTTAGCTTCTAAAAAAAAAAAAAAGTTGGGATATGGAGCTTGGAGGGGGGAAGGCTATCGAGAGCTATTGGGATGACATTCTATATAATAAACATCAGTGAATAAAGCAATTATGTACCAGTGTGGTAAGAGGCATACATGAGAGGAAGGCTTTCCTGGATCACTAAGTCAGCTGTTGAAGGCAATGATGCCTAGGAGTCCCTTTCTAATCAAGCTCTGTTTTAAAGTGTTAGTCTACAACAGTCATACTTTGATAATTATAAAAGCATATTATGAGTACTTAAGCCCTTACCTTATAATTCTTGGATTTTCTATGTAACTTGTTTAGTCCTTCTTCAAATTTGGACATTTGATAGCAGTTAGGTGAATGGTTTGACTTAATTGTACTGCTGTAAATAGGCCACACTTGATGAGGCAACAGATGATTGGGGCATTAAGGTGGAACGCGTGGAGATCAAGGATGTGAAATTGCCTGTCCAGCTGCAGAGAGCAATGGCTGCAGAAGCAGAAGCTGCCCGGGAGGCAAGAGCTAAGGTAACTTCATCATGTGGGGTTCCCCCCCCCCCCCCCCAATGAATAATTTCATTTAGTGATATCAAGGATAAGTTCTCAGCATGTTTGTGTTGTGGTCAATAGGAATGCAAAACAAGATTTTCAAGGAGTTGTCTGGGTACTTGCTTGCGCTCTCTTTCTCTCTTTTTAATTTTGGAAAGCAAATAGAAGTAGCTTATATCTTAGTGAGAGAAAAGGCAGAACCAGTGAAAGGGTATAGAAAAGGGAAGTCACTTGATGAAAGTAATGACTGATATTTCTGATTTATGGCTTAATCATAGAATCATCAGATAAATAGTCTACCACTGTGCTAGATATCTTCTATTTCATTAATTTCACAGGTAATTGCAGCTGAGGGTGAAATGAATGCTTCCAGGGCCCTGAAAGAGGCATCCATGGTTATTACAGAGTCACCTGCTGCTCTTCAGCTTCGTTATTTGCAGACCTTGACCACCATTGCTGCAGAAAAGAACTCCACCATCGTCTTTCCATTGCCCATAGATATGCTGCAGGGCATCGTAGGTGTAAATCGCTAGATATATTGGAAAGAAGTTGTGTGTGTCTGTTGTGTTCCCCTGCCCCACAGAGAATGTCTGCAAAACTGAATTGTCTATGTATTAAAACTTAAGGCATTGTTAACATAAATGGGTTTTCTGATACACCTTTTGAGTGTATGATGATGAAATTGTATTTAATGTTTATTAACATGGACAATCCAAATATTTAAAATTCAAAATCTATTGAAATTAGTACAAGCAGATTGTGATCTTAATGTGTTCACTGTCCTAGATGACAAACCTATAATCTGTAACCTCCTATTTTCAAATAGTGTATACAGCCCCTTGGGTTGAGGATGAGGAAATGATCGACCATTTGGGAAGAAGTTACTTTTAAAAGGTATGCAGTCTTTGAGAGAAGTATTTCTATTAATAAAAAGCATCTGTGGCCCTGTAAGGGAAGGGGAACAGCCCCAACTATAATCTCTTGGATTGTAGCTATGAGGTAGAGTCTTCTGATCATTGTCACATGGATTGGCCCTTTAGCTTACTTTCGAAAAAATAACAAACGGTGATGTAGGAGTGGGTACTAGCTACTTCTGAAAATCAGGCTCTCATCTTCTTAAAATGGTTTCCCATTTACAAGAAATAGAAAGTTACATTTCAGTAACACTGGCTAATAACTATCTCGTATAAGGCACAGAAATGGTGTGTACACACTTGATACGTGAATACAATGCTTGCAGTCACTGATGTTCTATCCTGTTGTTATGGTAGTTTGTCCGTATAAATTTGTGACTCTTTAAAGCACTGAAGAGTCTCCAGGACTCATTTGTACATCTTCTCTTTTAAAATGTTTTTTTTTTCCTTAAAAAAAAAAAAAAAAAAAAAAAGAGAGAGAGAGAGAGAAAAGGGGACCAGAGTAATGTATCTTGTAAATAGGTTTCCTTTCTTAATTTTAGTCATGCTTGAAAGACTACAGTTGAAAGTAAGTTCTCTATCAAGCTCTAAAAATCGGCAAATAAGAAATATCTGAAATTAGTTGAAGGGGGTGGTGAGCAGAAGATGCTGCATTGCTTACTTATCTATTCTAACAGATGGGTAATTTACCCGTTGCTGCTGCTTCTCAGCAGACCTGCATTATTGGCTGTGATACTAGGGCTTTTTACTTTATTTTTACCAAAGATAATTTTTCAATTTGTATAGTCTTGATGTGCATATGTGTTAAACTGTTGTCATACTTTGTATCTGTTTAGCAGATAAAATTACAGATTAAAGTGAGATGAGAATCAGAGCCCACATTGAGGGAAGACTTAAGCTACTAGCATTGAGTAGGAGATGAGAATGAAAATGAAAAACCAGAATGGGAGATTAAGTGTCCTTGTTCTTGCACTGGCCAGCATAAAGTTTGTGTCTTTTTAATCACCTTTCTGCCATGATTTACAGCTGTTTTTACTAACCACGAGATCTGTTTAAATGCATCTTGATTAAAAGTAGCAAAGTGACCTCAGATTTAAAAAAACAATGCCAGAACACTTTAAGAGCCTGAGCTAACTGTTGCTGCTTCTGTTTGCCTGTATGCTGTGATTTTTTTTTTTTTTTTTTGGGGGGGGGGGCATCATAAAAGCACTATACCAGTTTTTGTGTGTGTGTGTCAATATTTCAGTTAATATAAGTTTAGATTTTTTTTTTGGGGGGGGGGGGGGAAGAGAAATACGGCTAGCATTTCTGTTTTTACTCACTTTCAATGGGAAACAGAGTAACAGCTTGTCATTAATCTGCTGGGAAGAGAAGAGAATCTGTAACTCCCACTGCTGCCGTTGGAGCATAGCCACCCATGTGAATTCTTGTTGACAACAGTGGCACACTTCTTGTTGTCATCTTGAATTTAAAAAAAAAAAAAAAAGTATGTGCTCTTTACTACTGACTAACACAGTTCTAGTTCTTCAGGTCAATTTATCGGGGTCTCAACTGCTTCTGATAATTTTGAGCTGGAAAAAAGCAAAAAACATGTGAACATTTAGTAGAAAGTATATTTTCAAAAAATGACACAAGATACAGGGTTTTTTTTTAAGGTGTATTTGTTTCAAAAAAATTAAATTCTAGGTCTGTAGCTTCTATTTAACCTTTCTTCCTAGTAACAAAACCCAACATTTTTAGTCTTCACATATTCCATAGAAGCTTTATTGTATTAAATGTAATCAAAGCAAGGAGGGGGCAACAATTGGTTTTGGTAATTATTGCACAGCTCATTGGCTATTAAAATCACTGCCTTGTTAATGTGCATCCTGCAGGAGGAAGTAGCTCTTGAAGGCACTGAAGACACTAGACTTGCTCTATTCAAAAAGAATGCCCCAAACAATTCCCTTTTTGCTTAGACATCCACATCTGCCATTGCTCTCTGTAGAGGATCAACAGACCAGTAGTCATCATCCCAGCCCAGGAACCAGCCAGAGAAGGTGGGAGGCTCAAACCCTTGCTTAATAAGTGTGACTGGAGTTCTCTTGTCTCGGCTGGCAGGATCAGTCTCAATGTATCGTTTAGCTGTAAATACACAAAAAGAGAAGGAAATCCCATTGAAAATAATTCTTATGAAGCAACAGCTGAAAAAAAAAGATTAGAGCTAAATGCATGCAAGAGATTACTTTCAGATCACTCCTTTTAAAGAAATAAACTTCCACTCTGTGGTTTTATCTATATCTATTAAAAGATAGTGCTAGTAGCTAGAAAGCTTATCTTAAGACTTTAAAATGTTCTTTTCGCATGCAAATTACACAGAAGTATTTCTAGTGAACATTACAATTCAAGCAGTAAAAATGCCATCAGATATGGTCAGAGGCAAAGTGATCATTTAACTCATATCAGAGATTTAACTTTCCAGAATCAGTTCCCTCCACTCCTGCAACACAGGCTGATGTAAGGAGACAGTGGCAATCTATACCTGCTTACACACACAAGGATGCTTTTTCACTGTTGAGTTGAGCACAGTCTATCTGACAACTGCACCTCTTTCTGCTGATCTTAGGTATCCTCCTTTCCAGATATATTTCATCTTTTTAGTTAATCACAACATTCAATTTTACACTGGTTGAGACATGTTTCTCAGAGTATGAAATTGCCTGCCTTATGATCAGATGGTAGGAAAAGAAGAGGTTTATTTCAGAGAGGAAAACATGATGGCATTACCAGATTTCAAGGCCTCAGTCTTTTCCTCTTCCTGTGCATCCTTTCCAATCCATACAAAGACCTAGAAATAACAAGTCATATGAATTGTTTCAGCAACAATTTCTATATGAAAGAAATCATAAGGTAGGCAAAGGCTCAAGTAAGCAAAGACAACTATGATACAAAACTTGAATATTTGTTCAGGTGTCTGAATTATTGACCAGCTTATCACTGAATTAATTGACTAGAGCTACCGCTAGCCAACAAGTAGCTTTTTGACTATAGTTTACCTGCATTAACTTCTAAATATATGAACAAATTATATACTAGCTTAACATTAGAAAGAACTAGCTGATCTTTGAATATCATCTTTACATAGAAAGGATACAAAATTCATCTGTAAGTTGCCTTTTGGCTGATTTCACACAGCCACTAATAAGACCTCTGTTTTCAGTAACAGTAGACATGTCATTATCTTAAACTGTTGAATTCTGACAACGATTGTCAATTGTCTACAGACAGGACAGGACAACGATGGTGCTGTTAAGAAGTTAACAGACATGGAAAGTGCATATAATACACAAAAGTCTGTCTTATTCAGCCTATAAGCTGACCAAAAGAAGTGGCAGGACAGCAACTCTTCTCTCAAATGCTGCTTGCAAGGTCTGTTCAGTGTCATTAGTGAGGTGATTTGTTCTCAGGTCTGAAGATCAAAGGATGCTAAGATGCAGTAACTCTTCTAGCCATTGCAACCTGAGTCTCTAGAGCCAAGTACTGCTTATTCCTTGCTTCCCTCTTCATTAGAGAAGTGTGACATACCTGGTCCCACGTGTCAAGGATCATAACATCATCTGTAGCAAGGTCATCCTGAATCAGATCCCCAGGAACTTCTTCAATCTGGAAACAAAGTTAAAAGATGAGCACCTACTCCAAGCACCATTTTACCTCAGCAGAGGAAATGCAATTCACACAGGTTCTAGTATCACCTATGAATCTCATTAGTCTTTCTCTCGTGCACAAGATGTTTAATGCTGCCTCTTCTTATTTGAAAAATATGAGAGTCAAAATTAGAGTAGTTTGAATGCTAGTTGTTAACAAAGGGAGGACCAGCTTGATGGTGCAGAAAGTTGTGCTGGTAACAGTGCTACAAGAGCTAGCTGCTGCACCTATAAAAAAATGGTGCTGATGCCTTCCTTCTAGAGGAAACACCGCAACAGAAGACTGCCTACTGGTTGACTCAGGAGCAGACTGGGACTGAGTTTCTCTCAGCCTTCTCAGAAGAAATCAACTATCATCCCAGACACTCACAAGGAAGCGCCCACTTTTGTTGGAGCATGCAAAAAGACGAGGGGGGTGAGCATCCATCTTCTTGTCCTTCAGCCTGGGAGAGGTACGGTAGGCAGTTTTGCCACCCAAAGCAGCCCAGAAATTATCTGCAAAAGAAAACAAGATACTGATGATCCAACCACACAGGGAATCCAAAGCAGCAGTACAGCTTGAATAGGACCTGAAGGCTCCACACAGCAGAATGGTCCGTGTCATGCAGTTCTCTGTCTTAAGTTAGAAAGTGTGGAGGACCTATCAACATGAGTGTGCTAGTAAGCATAACGAAGACAGTTTGGAGGAGCTGTTCTGTGCCTTTATCCACATTTCCTTGTTCTGGGTGAAAAAAATATCCATGAAACAATCACAGACAAAGTGCAGCTACATGAAAATAATCTCAGACTCAGTTGTGCTTTCTTCACCTGGCTCTCTGCCCTCAGAAATCTGTACTGGGCGAGCTCCAAGAATCTTCAGCAGCTCTTGTGCTCCTGATTTTTCAGCATTGCTGGCACCTTGGCCAACCCAAAGGTAAGCAGTAGAGGGAGTCTTCAGGACAAAGGCATCATTGGAGTTTAGCTCACTGGCAGTAGGATCCAGCTGAAAAGAAAGAACATTGCATGTGTCAGCTGTAACCATCCTCTACACAGAGTTCATTATTTCAAAATAATAATCAGTACTTATTGTTGAATAAACTTCAAACAAGACATTCGATGCAAGCATGTAGAGTTACAAGAGATGTTGTGTATTTGTCTACTGAGTAATGAGCTAGGACTAATCATATGAGAAAAGTAAATGTGTGTTTCTCTAATCTTCACATACATGTGACATATGGTAAGAATATTGGAGCTGTCGCTTTGCCAGATCTTAATGGTTATGACAGGAGATTTAAGAACTTGCTGAGGAGACCTTTGTAGAGAAATATCCCTGCCACTAGGCTGATAAATTGTTAATTGACAAAATTTTTCCTACATCAGCAAAGATATGCCATCATGGAGCTAGAAAATTAGGAAGTTGGTGCAGACATTTCTCCTTGCCTTGCCTATTGCTATTGACCATGATTTCTTTATCTATTTTTTGTTACTATGTGATTTGGGGTTTTCTTTTTTCAAGACACAGGGCAAAAATTCTATTTTTGTATAAGATATTTAGCACTTTATTGTTCGCTGATAGCAGTGCTGTCGCACACACTTAGAATGGATCCTGATATTCCACAGCAGATCCTGATTGTTTTCAACAGTGTTTGAAAAGTATCACTGTATAGGGGGCACAGTATTTACTGGAGACGTAAGAGAAAAGAGTTTAAATATAATCAAGATGACACTAATAAACCAATGAAAACATAGTGATTACCAGTACTTATCCATAGGAAAAGGGGACGCTCTTAGCAATTTATAAAGGTTTTGAAGCGTGTTTCAGTTTACATCAGAAAGTAGAACTCGGCCTTTGTTCTGTTCGAAGTAATCGTGTTCCTACCACAACTTACGCACAGCACATGAAATCTGGCTCTCTTTCCACATACCTCTACTGCTCTGGTAGCTCCTGAGGTGCTGGATCGGACCTGGAACAGCCGTGTTTGTGCAGGTGCTGTCTGGCCTCCTTCCCTAGAGGTGCCACCCTTATAAACAATCAGGGGCTTTCCACCAAACATGCTCATCAGATGAGGTGGCTCTTTTCCTTGCACTACTCGTTTCTAAAAAGAACAAAAGAAAAAAAAAAGAACAAAAAAAACCACACCTTACTGTCAGTTTTAAGCTGATAAAGACTAGCACAAGATCTGCTGGAAATGGCCTTTAACACCATGTTTCCAGCTGGTCATGGGAGCTTAGTTATTACTTCCTACACAAAAACAGACTAGCGTTTAAACTGAGCTCTCAAAATTGTCATTTCATTTTAACTGAAGAGTGATCCATTGGCACAGAGGCCAGCAAGTAACAGTCAAAAATCCTGTCACACACTGGCCATTTTCAAAGCCTTCTTGCAGAATAGCTGGAGTGTAGTTAAGGCACACAGCCTTTCCCCAACCCATCCACTGCAGCTGGCTGCTACCACTATATGATTGGGTTTGTCCACTACCATTTGGTATCATATAGCTTATAAATAGGATCCTAAGCATCCTTTTTTTCTGATACAGTGGCTGTCAGGACAGATCATGCATTTTGGTAAGTTACTATTTTTTCTAAGAATTACAAATATGCCCTCTTCCATTTTTAAAATGTATTGGCCTTTCTCACTGTTTCTTAGCCGTTTAGCCCTTTCAATGTCAGACCTTTTCTGGCTTCAGTTTAGAAAATCTAACTGAAATATTTCATTTTCATAAACTATTTGCTTGCTTCTTATTCCTCCCTTGAATGCCAAAGGCTCTCCAAGTCACATGCATTTTCTCTCAATCCAATTTTAAACTAAGAATAAAAATAGATATCTTAGTTGATTCCAAGAGTTTGCAGTCTGCATCAATCCAGCTGCCCCTGAAAGGGGGTACTAAATACAACCAAGGTGGTTCCTTTTCTTTCTCCTAGCAAGCTCTGTTGGCCAACAACAATTGCACTGATTGGTATAAAATGGTGACTGTTAACTCCTGAGCATTAGTAATGCTAGGTCACAGAAGGCTCACAACCACTTGTGAGGTACATGAAAGCAATGCATATCTAATTTTTCACACTGTTTTTATTTACCTGTACAGGGCTGCCTCCCAGCTCCTCATCCAACTGTACTGTGAGGAATGCAGCAGTTGTAATTTCATCTTGGGTGGAATCAGCACCCTGCCTGAAAGACAAGGCAAAATTTTAGAATGGTATTTTCAGTATTTTTTTCCTCACATCTTATAGAGATCAAGAGAAAAAAAATAAGGAAAACCTTGATGTTACTAAAACCCTGCAGCATTTTACTGTCAGCATGATGGAGAAATCCACTATCTTATACAATAATACAGTGATTAGAAGAAAAAATAGGGATGTTTTCCAGATAATAAGCACAGATTTGTTAGTATCTTAATGCCTATCTCATAGTAGTACTGTTACCAGAAACTACATATGCAGCCCCTACACAGACTGCACTCTTCCACATTGTATTTAAAAATAATACTAAAATGTTTGCATAGTAACTCCCCACATCGTGCCACTTCAAACAAAACATTTCAGATCTTGGGCTGTGTTTTGTTTGCAAGAGAAGATTATCCAGGGTGAAATCTTATTCCCCAAAGATCTCCTTTAAGTGGCAACCAGCAGTGATCCATTTTCAAAGAATTGATCTCTAGGCCCCACACAGCCCCAGTGCGTGGAGGTCTTGCACTGGAAAATTTTCTTACCAAGTGTAGATAATCTGTCCCTGTTTTCCAGCATGCTGGTAGTTGTACAAGATAATATAGCTATCCCCACCGTAGAACTGGCCATACTTTGACGGATCCACTGGCACTTTCTCTGAGCCTTCTATTCTCCAGATCTAGAAAAGGAGCAGCAAAGGAAAGGAACAGAAATATTCCAAGTGAAATGCGACAGCAAAATAAGCAGTAAACAGAACTCACATGCTGTTTTCTTCCCAAATCCAGCCTTCTAAACTTGCAGTCCTACGGCACCACCTGCTGGAAAAACCTGATAAAACACTGGCGTTCCCACCCACCAACTACTTCCACAAAATTTTCAGCCAGGCCTGGAAGCAAGGTTAACTTAGCTGTCCTACTGTTAGCTCCCAGATCTTGACCAGATTCATCAGAAGGATCAGAATCACTGCAGAAAATGTGAGTTAGACTACTAGCACTGCCAGCACTCATGCTAGTTTTGTATCTGACATGATTATTTCAACTTCTGGGCAGCCAGGAAGCTATCAGCCTTACTGGGGACTTCTGAAAAGCCTAATGATACCTAGGACCTCTATGGGCCATGGGTATGGGATGAGACCCAGTACTTAACCTTTTAAAATCCACCTCTAGCACAGCTTCTAGGCACAAAGGCCTACATATAGGTGCATGAGACATGCTCTGAGACAATCGCCTCCACATGCATAATGGCAAAAGCTGGAACAAAGGAAAGGAGGAAAGCTGAGAAAAATTAGTCTGGATCCACAGTTTGATGAAGCATCACTCCAGGACAATTTTAGGGTTAAAATAACAGTTCATCTACACTACTTGGCTGTAGGGATCTCAAGAATCTGCTGGTGTTTCTGGTGTTAAAAATTATCCCATAGTTTATGAAAGTTTAGCATTGGTGAGTCTTGGGCCTCTGTCTATCTCAGTGTTCTTTCAGGAATGCCGTCAGGTAGCAAAGACACTTCTGGAACCCCTCCCAAAAAGATTCTGACATTGCTTACCATGACGGCAAATAGCACTTATAGGTGCCTGGAATTCAATTTGCTCTCAGGTGATAATGTAAAAGCAATGTGCCTTGTCTCGGGAGTACTGTTAAATTTGGAGTACTCCTGGAACTGTTCTAACAGCTACAGTGTGGGTAAACCCAAGCGGTTCCCCAAGACATCATCAATTCTATGCCTTCTTCCTGACACCCTTTTACCTGTTTCCTGCCAGAGCCATCATCTTCCATCCCATGCTGGGCTGCCATGGCCTTGGAGGTGTGCAGAGTGGCAGCATCAAAAGGTACCTTCTCGATCTTGGCAACGTGACCAGAAATGTAAGCCTGCCCCAGTCCTTCTGTCTGGTCCTTGTCCCGCCAGTTCTTGAAAAATTGCTTAAACAAAGGTGTCTCACCACTCTCAGGGAGGACTTGGACCTGAAACAAATGAGACAACCTGTGAGGAGCAGCCTTACCCCACATCATATATGGTCCCATCTCTGGCTGCTCCTAGCCGTAGCATAAATTCTGGTTTCAGGCTGACAGATAATTGCCTGGAACAACTCTTCAGAAGCTGCAGCAGTTAAATGTTTGGTACCAAAATGTAGTATTAACAGCAAAGTGACAGGTAGCAAACATACCAAACACACCTGGCACGCAGGTCCTACTAGTGCCAGACAGCAACCAGTAGTTCCACCAGCTGTTACCATACTCAGTAGATCTTTACTGAGAGAAAAGATACCTCACAAGCCATGTATTTTCTTCTGCTTGTGACCCCTGGTTTGAAGGGGTCTTTTGCTGCAAGCCTTTCTTAAGCCTTTCTGTTATATACCATTACAATCAACAGCATGGATATCAGAATATGCTATGGGATATAGACTTTGTCTACAGTGAGTTTTGAGCAAGGCTGAAGAGGAGTTAAGCTCTTAAAATCACTGCCCCAAAACAACAAAGACAGATTTTTTTATGCCCTCTCTTTTTCACTGTTTGGGAAAAGATAAAAAAATGTCTGAGAGAAAGAAATGTTACATATTAGTTGTGCCGGGATAAAATTACAAGAGGCAATGGGCACAAATTGAAACACAGGAAGTTCCATCCAAATCTAAGGAAAAACTTTTTTACTCTGAGGGTGACTGAGCATTGGAACATGAGAGGCTGTGGAATCTCCATCCTTGGAGATATTCAAAAACCATCTGAACATAGTCCTGGGCAGCCTGCTGTAGGTGACTCTGCCTGAGCAGGGTGGTTAGGCTAAATGTTCTCTTCCAACCTCAATCACTCTGTGAAATGCTATTGTAAGGACAGTGTTAACACAGGAGCTATACTGTTTAAAATGACCCTGCAGGAGAGCAGATCTCCCAAAACAGGAGCTGCTTGAAAGACTGCTAGGACACTTCACATTAGTTGTGCTCTGTGCAAGTAACTGGCCTGTGCGACAGAAAAGTATCTTTAGTGGTGTTTGGGGGTTTGGCCATATGTGGACTGCACTTCCTTACCTGAGTATGTTTGGGATAACCCATCTTTTCAATGAATTCTGAAGCAGTTTTCAGGGCTGCTTTCTTCTCTTCAGAATTGGCACCCTTTCCTTTAATGAAAACAGAGAGAAAAGAGGTCAAATTTTTAAAATTCTGCGTACTCAGAGGGGAAACTGTCCCAGGCACTTCTACCTGTTGTTACAGGAGAAGGGCCTAGCCTTCCAGCTAGAAGATGATGCCAAGCAGCAAATGACAATTGTTTTATTACTTGGATGCAAATTCTAATTCCTTCTCCCCAGGCAAGCAGTAGGAGAAAGCATTTCTGAGTTCATTAATGCTGTCTGTACTTAGAAAAGCACCACCACCAAATACACCCTTCCCTAACCTGCTTGAATGAAACAAAGGTCAGTAACTGCATTTAGATCCTATGCATACATAATAGCCTTCATCTCCACCTCTGTGATACCTTTCCAAACAAAGATCTTTCCATCTGTGCCATGGTCCAGAATGAAGCAGTCATCTGTATTCAGGGCTGCCTGAGAGAAGGGGTTCTCATCCGCCACCAGAGAGACTGCCATGTTCCCTGCTCCATTGGAGACCTGTGATAACACAGTACAGAGGCACAGATGAGGCATCATCTGTCCCCCTCCCACTACACAGCAATAGTCCAAAACTCAGGGAGCAGAAGGTAAATCAACTTGAATGCATTGGCTGCTTTGAGCACTATTGTTTTCCAAACAGTTTATCTTTGACACAGCAACAATATGACAAAAACAGAACAGCTACTACGGAGATTTCAAGAACTTCCAGCAAAGTCGATACTGCTGGGACCCAAGAAGGGTTGATCCAAAATAGTAATACCCTTGCTGCAAAAGCAGCCAAGAAATATCTCCTAAAGCAAAGCAGCTGCATGCAAAACTGGAAAAGACTGTTTGGTAACTAAGAATGGGTCTCCCTATATAATGTGGGTTTAATAGTTCAAGTTCTGTACTTACTGATGCATAAAGGTCTACATGACAAACCACCTCAAAAGACATTCACCAAACCATTAGTAGAGACTGCTGTAGTGGTTCCTAAAATGGTTCCTAAGAAGACCTGGACATCCTCCTGCACTTATACTAGTTGGTGGTATACATTATCTCAAAAACCACTGCTCATCATGCTCACTGAATAGAGAAAGGGGTAAAGTCGGGGCACTAGGCTCACACTTTTTAATTTATTCTTGTCATCTTCCTAACACAAAGCCTGATAACATAACAGAAGACTCCCGTTATTCATTTGTTTCGTATGCAGTGTAAGTAACCAAGGCTCATATAACAAACTTAGTAAGAAACTAACAGTAGAACTAGACTGAAGCAGGACTCAGATCAGATCAGCTCTTCTCCATTCCAGCTCCATCTAATTGTGCAAGGATCACCACCCTCCACAAAGTTATTTGTCAGGGTCCATCTGTTTCTCGTTACCTTATAGAGCTTAGCCAGCTTTCTATTGGCTGTATCAGTTTTGGTTTCATCAGAAACTCCCAGTGGCAAACTGGGCTTTGGTCCCAGAACCTGCGAAAGAAAGAAACAACATTGCTAGCTGATCCACGAGAAACTCTGTTCCACAGATGGTCCAGCCACAAGGAAGAAGTAGAAGAAAATTTCAAATCAACAGCAAAAATAACATACATCGATCTCCCAAAGATGCAGAGCCTCTTTGGGAGCCTGCATCACTATGAATTGAGTGTGGTTTCACTACCAACACTTCATGTGTAAAGACACCCTGTACTGAGCTTATCTACCTATCCCAACCATTCTTCCACATACGTCCCTTACAATTCCAGCACAGAGAAATGGATGAAGTGGATAACCTGAAGCATTTCCTCCCGCTCTGATCCATCCTCTACAACATAGACTTTGGCCCGGCCGCTCCGCTCGTTGTCCCGAATTCCCTTGGCCAGCACAGTGGCCTTCAGCCGTTCATGGCGGTTGCTGTTGGAGCCACACCACTGATAGATGTCCTGGGGAAAGAAAAAGACAATGTAGCTGCACAATGTCAGAGCCTAAACTGGGTGAGATAGCTGTATGGCCAGGCCTGAAAGATGTTAAAATACCAGCCAAACAATGTTTCAGAATGCTTAACACTTGACATCACTTCAGTTTTTCTTCATGTACTTATTTAATGAGACCTCTCTCCCAGCCCTGAAAGTTTACTAAACCTGTCTTTTACATGGTACTTACACTACCAAGGTCAAGGATGAAACAATCCCCAGTGTTGAAGCTCTCCCAGGTCACAGGGACCTCAGTTGCTCGGACTGTTCGCTTGCCTTTGACTTGAAGAAGCCTCTGGACAGTTACTTCATTGGGAACCACGTGCCTGAAGCCAGAAGCCACGCCACCAGCCTAAAGAGAGAGAGAAAAAAAAAATCAATTCACACTTGTGCTTTTACTCCAGAAAGAACTGAAAATTCTACTAACTTGCTATCTGTGAGCAGTTTTTGCCTCTCTCAGGAAAGAGGTCACCAACAGCTTCCAGAGGGAGCTAGTTTGCCCCAGTATGGGCTTTCATATATCAATATATCCATCACTCTTCAAATTCCTGTGATATCTATTCTACGGGATACAGATACAACACAGTTGGAAATTTCCAAATTCAAAGAAGATGATAAGCTAAGACATTTGACGGTTTTGACTGCTGGGGAGAGGGGTGTATGGAAATGCATATTTTGTCCTGCCTATTAGAAATTACCCCGGTTTCAGTATTCCCTTTCTCTGCTGATAAAGAGATACTTGCCATTTCCTTGTCCACTTAGGCAATAGGACTAAGGTCAGTTATTCCCCCAAAAGCACTCCGTGTAAGTACTTTATAAGAACTTGACTTGATGTCACTTTCCTTGTGCTCTTGGATTTCTAACAAACATAACCATTCTTGGCTGTAAGTTTCTACTTTTTCTATTCCATTTTACTGCAGTGGGATGAAAGAGCAATTCCCACAGGTATTCTTCTATTTTACCAAAATATTATGAATGCCAAGAAAGTGGGCTGAGCACAGAAAAAGAGACTGCAAAGGTCAAACTCTGTTAGGTAAGTGGGGAGAAATTATTAAATTACTGAGTAGGCATTTCTCATTAACTCAGATTGCTGTTTCTTAAATTAATTCCAGACATCTTGAGACTGTTCTTTCCTCTGCTTCTCAAAGGAAAACAAAACCCCAATTTCTAAAATTTCCTGGGGCTTTGCTTGTGTATTATTAATTCAGCCAAAGCTTTCCCCCTGGGATCTGTTGTTCTCCACCCTGTCAGTTCCAACTCATTGAAAACATCTGGTTGAGAGTGTTTTTTCTTTATTTTATTTTTATTTTTTTTAGCAACTATTAAAAGGGCAACCCATCTTCTCCTGAGGAGAGAACAGCATGTAATTTCTTGCAGATTTGATTCAGTCTGGCAGTATAAAGACACAAGGATTGCCTACCTTGTACTTGATGCCAGATTTGAAGTACCCCAGGAAAGTTGAGGACTCATGGCCTTGCACTTCCCGATGCTGGACAGCCTTCCCTTGAAGGTAGTCATCCATCTGGACAGTGAATATGGCAGCTGCCCCACGTTCATCTTGAGAGCTTTCATCTCCTAAGAAATGAAAAAGCAACAGCTTGGAGACAATATGGGGTTTCTGCTTCTATGTTCAACCACGCAAAAATACTAGGGAAAAAGATAATCTCTGAAAAGTTTCCAGAAAGGTCTGCAGAATAGCCATTTCCAAATTTTTTATTAATGACCCTAAATCAGTAGTATAAACTATGCATTTTTCTGGCAGACTCATTATACGATCATAACTGCTGCAGTCCTCTGAAGAACTGCTGCTTTACAGCTATGTTTTTGACAGGCATCATACACTCTCTCTTTGCCATCTCTCCTTGTCCTGGGAGAAAACCTGCTAGAGGCCAAACGCATGGACAGATGAAGCAACAGCAAGGTGCTGTCATTAGGCTTTATGAGGGCTATAGAGATTAATGCAGCACTAGTTCCACAGTAGTTTGCCTCTCAAGTCTACCAGTCACTCTTTCAGGGGAAAGGCTACGGACAGGTAGCAGACATGACAAAATATCATACTTGTATCCTACATAGCTTTGACTTTAACATGTTTCATGAGTCTTGGCTTTGCAAGATGTAGAGAAAGCCTTATCATGTTACTCAGTGACATTTACTGCAGAAGGCAGGCCAGTGAGCAGGTCTAAACTTTATGGGGGAAAAAAAAAAAAAAAAAAAAAAAAGTCCACTCTGAGCCAGGAGGGTATTTACTGATCTTTCAATAGAAAGATTTCAGTAGCCTCTTTCATCTGAGACCTAATCTTCTCTATGGACCTGACAGAGTCTCTGAAGATAGGGACAACTTCTGTATTCTTGACCAGAAAAGCCCTTCTTTCAGTGACACAATACAACTTCTAGGTACAGAGATGGCTGCACTTACGATTGCAGAAACCACTTCAAATATTTAAGGTTAGTAACACCATATTCACATAAAATTGCATTTTCTCTGTAGTCTCTTATTTCCTCTGGTAGCCCTTATTGGACAATGCTACATTAGTGAGAGGAGCAGAGTTCACTTTGGGCTGCCGGTTCAGCAAGGTAACTCCCATCAGATCTTACCTAACCAGAAATGCAAGTCGTACTGGAGGTTCCCATTTCGCTGTTTGATGGTGTTCAGCACAAGATAGGAATCTCCTGTGAAGAAGTCTCCATACAGATTTTTTGGCACCGGTACCAAATCAAATTTCTCAATCCTCCAGATCTGAAGGCCAGGTTCCTTCCCAGCCTTCAAAAACTCAGCGTGCTCCACCATGCTGACAGGCTAGATGTAAGACAGAGAATATTGTTCAATATGCATAGCACACATAGATTACACAGGCTTTGATCTCTTAACTATTGTTCCAGGCAACAAGTGGAAAGTTTCCTATTTTCTCTTGCACTGAATTTTGCAAAATCTCTCAACTGATCACTGTTAAACTTCTGTTCAACTCTGCTTCCTGACTTACTCCTGACATTCCTTCCTAGACTTTCTGTTCTCCATTCTTTGTCAGTAAGTCTGTCTCTATTGATTTTACCCTGTATATTACACCTCTTTCTTTTCTATCTATTGCTTTTTAATACGGCATATAAATAATAGACAAACTCCCTTGCTGACTATTCTTTTGTCTAAATATTCCATGAGTTCCAAGAATCTAGGAAATAAACACACTCCCTTTAACTATGTATGTTGTATACCTAGCACAATCATTATTCAATGATTCCTAAAACTCGGATAATCTTATCTGTCTCTCTCTGGAAAATGTTGTGAATATCATCACAGAGTTAGATTAACGTGTTTCTTACAACTCTTCTGTTTATAACTCTGGGAGACATTAGTTCAGTACTTCTATATAACTCTTCTCTTCTAGGAATTACACTGACACAGAAAACATCCTGTCTTGAAGGACACTGCAATTTTGGTTTAAAACATGTACTTTCATACTAATGCCATGTATTAACAATATGCTATCTATTCTTTGAACAAATGTCATGGGCAGCTTCATATAACTATAATTTAAAAAAAAAAAACAGTCTGGTAGCACTGGAAAGAAATAAAACACTTCTTTAGTATTGGCAAAGGGGGTTTGTCCACATATTATAGCATGCCTTTGAGTCATATCAGATAATAGGGTGGAAAAAATTAAAATGTTATATTAGCAGCATACAGTATTTTGACAAAGAAGATAGTTCATAGTAGCTGATGGACAGAAGTACAATATGCTCAGCTTTCAAGCCAGAAATAAAGAATGTTACAAACTAGAAAGCAAAACAGCAAGTTAGCTACCAAACTGATCTGTAAACGGAAATCTGATATCAAACAGATAAAGACGGAAAACAATGAACTTATTGTTTTGATTCCTGACAGCCTGACTTAATTTCTTCCAAATTCCCACCACAAATTTGAACAAAATCCTTACAAAGAGTTAGAAAAGAGTGTGACTCTTACAAATAACTGAAAAACAGAAGATTTTCAATGTTTAATTGTGATGTTAGTCACTTACCACAGCTGAAAGCACAACAGCTGCTGTAAGGATATATCCAAGCCCTGCAACAGACACGGAGCTTACACAGTTCAGCTTCAGAGCCATTGTGCAAAAAATGGTGAGAAATATATAACTGAAGTCTTGTTTGCACTGCAACTTAAATAGCATTTCTAACAGCTCCTTTCTTCTGCAGGAGCTGTAGGGAGTCCTTCCTTCCTTCTCTTGCTGTTAATGAAGACGCACTGTAGAAACCAGTCTTTTATCACATGCAAACACAACCACCCCCTCAGCAATATAGGGGCGTAACATGTTTGTGCACATGGTCCTCTTGGAAGCCTCAGATACTAACTCTGCCATTTACTGAGGTTTAATCCTCACAGGCAATAATTCAGGACAATATGCTACCCATTACAGCCAACAGTGCAATTAACGTTCAAACAAGCCAAATAGCTATTCATAAGGCCAGTAACAGAGGGAGAAATTAAAGAGATATCAGCAACAAAGGCAACATTTTATCTGCTGAAAACTGCAGATAAATAGAAAGCTTATGAGATGCAGAGGAACAGAAAGGCTAGTCCAGATAGCAAGGAATGCAGAGAAAAAGAGTTTGGCGATGAGAAAGGGAATAGAGAAGAATTAAAAGGATACAACAATACAATAAAGTCTATATAATACAATCTGAGGATGGAAGGAATATGCCCTAATCTCTCTCAATTCCTCAGGGGCAACAAGAAGCAAACTTCAATATGTGCTTTGTGTGTCTTGCACCTGGATAACATCTCCACACAAGCTCCCCCCTCAGAGTGGGGGGGGGGTTCGAGACAGACCAATATATTTCAGCTCATGTATTACCAAGAGAGCATTAGTAAGACTACTAGGTATGTAAGAGAACAAGAGCTAATTCAGTAATTTCACAGCCTAGTGTTACCGAGGCTGCAGCAAGACCTTGTGACATGATTCTGACAGCTATCAAATCCACTCAGTTCAATGGAATTACAATTGTATGGCTGATAGTACCATGCTGATAACCTACCACCAGCAACAGAGCCAGGGAAGAGCTTGCTCCATCCAATCTCCATGCACTTCAGCAAGTGAATCTATCACGTTTCATAAGGGAAATGTGCAGAATGAGTTATATACCACGTTCCACCATGGCACCTCAGGAACAGATAGCCATACACGCTTACCAGAGAATGGAATTGTTCCTACAGATGCAACGAACAGATGCCTGTAATACCATGTCTGCCAAACACTGCCCAAGAGATTGCCGAATCTTGGTTCAGACTTGCTCTGTGGTGTGTGGCTCTGTATATCCTAGAAGGTCAGACAGGAGTACCAGAAGAAATGCAGCTAATGCCTACATGTATTTGCATTGCTGGTTACACTTTAGCTCTTAAGGCACATTGGAAAGAACTACTGATGGTCTGAACTTTCCGCTTTCAGAATCTCTCAAAAGATGCTTAAACAAAGGGCCAAATCCCTCACCTCCTTAAGACCATAACAAAGCTTTCACAAGGAATAGATCAGACATTTTTTTCTGTGCTTTGTCCTCTCTCCATGAGAATATTTTTTTTCTTTCTTTGTCTCTCACTGGACATACTGTTTCCTTCTCTGTTGTCCAAGCTCACGCATTTTGTTTTGAAATTTCATCTTAGCAAACTCTGTTTTAATTAATGTACCTTTGACAAATTTCCCTGCAAGTTCTCAAACTGCAAATAAGTAATAAAAACAATGTCTTTGTCTTGCTGGTATTTCTGATCTCTGCGAAGGAAGTTCAGAGTGCCAGAGGTCTGAAAAGCAGTTAAAAAAAAATTGGAATCCTAACTGTGTGCTGGGTCAGTTCTAGCAGTCCTCGGAAATCAACTGTGAATGACTTCTGCAGCTGCAGTGTACTCAAACCAAGATCACCGGACAGCATAACATTATAAAGAGATGGGTCCGTTCCAAATGGAAAAATACTTCTGACTTTTTATTAATAAATACCTGTATAGTGCCAAACTTTGCAGAATTCACAGAGTAAGGCTGAAGACCTAGGATAATCTTCCCTGCTAACAACCCATTTCGGGATAACTTCAAATCCACAGATATATGCTTATGAGCAGGTAATGGTATTTCGGAAAAAAACTGATTTGACCTTCTAATTAACTTGGCATTTTGTAAGTTTTGCCTTCAATCCAAACTTGCAACATCCATTAGCTGCAGAATGTAAATACAGGAAAAAGAAGGAGAGGCCTACGATGATTAAATTGTATATTATAGTGTTCTTTGGTAAAGATTCAGCTAAAGTATGTCAAGAAGGAGTAAGTGTAATATATTCCCACAGCTGGTATGGTCTATTACTGCTGTCAGTAAATGTTGTATTGTTAAATTAAGCCACAGAAATCTGTTCTTCGGATGTTTTATTGGTGGCATATGCCAGACGCAATTACAAGGCCCATACTGAAAAGGATGTCTTGATGGAGATCATGGGGGAAAGGCAAATTTCAAGCCTTTCAATTGAACTGTCCAGCTTAGTCATAAAAATAGTGTTATGCAGAGCCAGTATCTTATGCAAAGGAAAGTTATTTAAGGAAAAATAGAAAAGGGCTTGGAAAATGGGATTTCCATGCAGATGGATCATCTGAAAGAAACTTGGCTGCATAGCAGAAAAAACAAGAATATAAGAAAAAACGTCCAATGTTTTGAGCAAACAGTGGAAGGCAACAACGTATTATGGTATCCAGATGTGTAGTTAACATGATCACAACAAACCAATCTGAAAATACCTTATAATGGACATTAGCCTGTAGAAATAATTACAGGGATATAGCCTCTACTTAGAATAGACACATGATATGCAACAGAAGCTGACAAGTGCAAGGGACTCCAATTGTCCCATAGACCAAAAGCAGAATTTATATATTGCTTTTCCAAGAAAATATTAGATGATCCTCCTGAGGCTGAAAGCTGTGTGCTTCAGAGAAAAGGCCAGAAGAGTCAGAAGGACTTTCTGCTCTCTCTGCTCAGCCAATGTGGTATTGTTGCCTTGCTGTATATCTTTATTACGGTGCTTTTAAAAGTCCTTGCAGAAGCCCCAGCAGATGCTTCTACTGCCTCCTGTCTGAGGTTTGGTAGTTTTCTTCCCCAGTATCCAATTCAAAATATCCTTCTTATTTCCATCCTACCATCTGTAATACACACTTCTCTTTGCCTCCCTCCTTAAATATTTCCATGTATGCTCTTTACATTTACCTATATGGCCATGCCTCCTGCTCTCCTCTCACGGAGCCACTATACACAAGACTTGTGCATTCCCCTCATAAACTGCTATCAGTACTTTTACCATTTGTCTTTACTCTTCTCTCAGTTTGTTTCTGATAAGAGGGTACCCAGTTCTGTAGTCAGATCAGATGTGCCCCCACCTGAACTATAAAGAAAGAGCCTGCCCGGTTCCATTTCCAGACTTATCTATGGACACAGAGCCCACAATCACTCACTCTTTCTGTTCCATCACACTGCAAAGCCAATTAGAGGGAACAACTAATGTCTAGTTCTCCACATCAAATACACTGTCTCATCCTTGTACCTCTCACTAACTAAAGTTCTAACAATGCTATCTAAAGTGTCTTTTTTAGGAAGCAATATCATCCAATACCGATTGAAAAGAAGAGAAAAATCTTTCTTCTGTTAGGCTTGATTGATTCCTACTCAACTTCAAACATTCAGAGCAGCTTACCAAAGCTGAAGGAATGCACACATTCTACCAAAACATCCTCAGATTTCTGACATTGCCAGAGCATCTCAGACCACAAAATGTACAGAGCAGTAATGATAATAGTTTAACAGTTTTTTTAATTAAAAATCTATTAAAGCAAGATTAGATCTGTTGGAATGGATATAAATATGTATTCGCCAGTTTGTCCAGATGACATAGCAAATATTAGCGTATAGGGCTTTGCTTACAACACTTTGGACTCTGATGTGTCTAAGACTACAAAGAGAGTACATATATTTTAACCCATTCATTGAAGTTTCTGCATGCTTTTTCTGGAGCCCTGAAGATGTGCAATTGGAAAAAAAAGAGGTGGAAAATTACTGGTAAAGAGTGGATGAAAAAGAAAACAATTGCAGTGGTTCATTTAAATAAATATATCTGAAAAAAGGTCTGTGTTGAGGAGGATAGAGGTATTTTAAGTGAATGTCTACAAGAAACTGAAAAACCCCAGTGGTCTGATAATTTCACTAACAGTATTATGATTTAAAGAAAGGGTGTGTTAGGGGAAGGAGGGCGTATTTTTTTTTGTCTGACAATGCATTGGAGAGAGAACTCAGTCTCCTTTACATAAAAAAAAAGGCTATACAATATTTTACTCTCCTTGCGGCTTTTATTCAATAACTGAATAAAAGTGAGTGACAGAGCACTGGAACAGGTTGCCCAGAGAGGCTGTGGAATCTCCTTCTTCAGAGATATTCAGAATCTGCCTAGATGTGATGCTGTGTTAGACAGGAGTCTAACATGCTCTTGGTGACCTTGCTTGAGCAGGAGGGTTGAACAAGATGATCTCCAGAGGTCCCTTCCAACCTCAACCATTCTGTGATTCCATGAACCGACCACTTACGAGAGAAAAAATAAACATACATTTTCTTTGAGGATCTTTGGAGTTACAGTTAAACTGTGGCAATGCACACACATATATACCCACAGATACAGTAAGGGCTTATCCACCCAGGACTTCCCAGGAAAGCTTGGCTGAATTAAACGTAACATAGGACAGTGAAATAAATGATTGTAGGACAGGTCACCATATGGTTGTTCTCATTTACAACTCAAGTGTCCTTAGCTCACCACAGGTTCAATTAATTTGTTTTAACTAGCTACACAAACAAAGCCCACACAGGAAGGTCTGCAGCCAAGCTAGTTTTACACCATGGAATATCTAAAACACCTGCTGCTTACTTCTGGAACCATTTCTGCATTTCTAGATGACAAAAGCTGTACGTTTTATTTTAATGGATTATACTTACCGAGTATCAAATAGCTTTTTCAAATAAAGACTGAATTTCTAAAATATGGGGTGAACAGTAAACCTTAGTATAGACTCTATCCAAACAGCGTTCATGCAGCAAAAATGCCTCCTGTGCACCAATCCTTACTTTACCTTGGAGGCAATGGTTGCATTTCCACCCAGCTAATTCTCTCCTTCCATCTGCTTCAGAGCAGGTCTAGATTTACAGCCCTTGATTTACAGTGTCCTACCCTGGGTACAGGACAGAACTGCATATTCCAAGGTGTCCTGCTTCAAGAAGCTCCACGGGACACATGCTCCTTGGGGCCCAAGGTGCCACAGCTGGTCTGGGGAGGGCCTGACTTCACTGCCTCCTCATCCCCCCACCTGCACCACCAGGAGTGCTCAGGTGCCACCTCCAATGCCTTGGACAAGCCTTCCCCCTCACTCTATCATTGATAATACAGAGTCACTATTAGACAAAAACTGTTTGCAGAATATGGATTGCTTCCAAGGAAGAATACATCTCCTCAGGAAAAGAGACTCCGTTATCTGATTATTTGGAACAGGTTGCCCAGAGAGGTTGTGCAGTCTCCTTCTCTGGAGATCTTCAAGGCCCACCTGGATGCAACCCTTTCTAACATGCTCTAGGTGACCCTGCTGAGCAGGGAGGTTGGACTAGATGATCTCCAGAGGTCCCTTCCAACCCTACTGATTCTATGATAGTATTCAAGACCTCTATCAAGCACCAGGAGGATAAGTAAATTGCCACTGTACTACTGCTGCAACACCAGGAAAACCATAAGCTGCTGTGGTTTGCAAAGAGCAAATTTAGACCATTCTACTATCACAATCAGCCCCAATGAAATCAACTGGTTGCACCCGTGGCAGTAACGCATCCAGTGCAAGAGCTGTACACTCCAGACTGCTGCCCAAAATAGTGCCAAAAAAAGAGGTCAAACATATCACAAATCAAGGAATTTGTTTGCTTCAGCTTTAGCTGTTCCTACACTTTGAAGAGAATCTAAACTTTTTGACCCTAAAGTTTTACTTAATTAAACATTATTTGCATCTCAACTCATAAACCTGTGGCACATGGAAAGTATGCCACCTAAGCAGCCATTTCTTTATTTTTTCCTTATCTTTTGTAGACCCATAAAAACTCTGATGAATTTATAAAGATTGTGAGAATAAATATTACAGAATCATTCAAGTTCTGATACTAAAAAAATAGAGATTTAACACTGCATAAAATAGAGATGGAAAGATAGTTCAGCACAGTATTAACAGCTGATGACAGTGCATACTGAAAAAGGAAATACTTCTCTATTTCTTACAGCCTCCTTGCCAAAATAGTATATCATATGACTAACTCTTCAGTAAGCTACTGAAAATAAATTCAGCTTTGTTGCCAAGGTGACGGGCATTAACAAATACCTATAATGACAGACAAGATCAGTCTTCAGTCTCCAGACAGCCCTGAATTCATATACACATAAAACTAAGGAAAAGTCCATTTCCTTGTAGCCCTCGAAAAGGCTAGTAAACAAAGTGTCTTTGGGATGAGAAAAATTGGCATGCAAAAGCCTCCTCCTACACTAAACATGGTGACCCTATAAGCTATTTCAGTTTCCTCTGTATATGAGGAGCAGTACAGTTAATAGTATTCCTAGCCAATGTATCTTAACAGATACAACAAGTCACAAATCCAAAATATGCAAACTGGTATTGTTCCTTTAACAGCTTCCTCCTTGATTTAAAATAGATATCTGATTCCAAGAATAACTCAAATCAACAGTCCTGGACACAAATTACACTATGTATTCATAAATTAAAATTCCTTCATACATTAAATTATTCCTATATTAAAATCACCATAGCAAATTAAAACACTCAGATGATCCAAGTATTATTCACTTTTTCCAGCTATTTCTTTGCATTATGACTCAGATCAGCTCTGTTCTGATCTCTCTGCCTTTGGTCATTTGCATATGATCCACTTAGTAAACATTGAGGATTCAGTTCAATGCACCAAGGGTGAAAACTTCAACATGAAGGTCTGACTTTCTCCTCAGTTCCAGAAAGATTTTTTACGGTATGGGAGAAACTCTTGGATAACATACTGGTTTCCCATCTGATCAGAACACACTCAGCCGAGAACCTGCTGATAAAATCAACTAATAAAATCAACTGCCCTACCTTAACAGCATATGTGAGAGCTGAATCATGCACTTAAATACACACAGCCTAAGGTAAGTAGGGATCAGCAGAAACGACTACTTTCCATTAGTAGTGAGCAAAAATGAATTCTGAATTATATTCCAATACAAATCATTGTTCAGTGCTGAAAACATGTCTTAAAGGAGTGTTTGTGTGAGACAATCCAGTACATTAAAATCTGGCTATCACGACCTATTATGTTCCATACAGACAACTGGTGGCAACAGCCAAAACATTAATCAGGCAGTGAAGATGTGCTTGTGGTCAGCTGTAGGGAAATGACACAGATGTTCTTCCTTCAGCCACCAGGTCCTGCATATGTACAGGGAAAATGATCTGCAACTTCATGGAAAGTATTTTTCCCTTTGAGAATTAGCCAATACATTCCTCAGCAGTATGCAAGTCTGTTCAATACATTATCTTTGACCCAAAGAGCAGAATAATACACTACAACTGTAGGAGAAGGGCTGGAAAACAAAAGAGGGGCCTAGAACAAGTTCAAAAGGAAGCACAAAACACCAGGCCTTGCACTGTTGGTTTAGCATCAGATGCAACATATACTACTGCAGACATCCAGGTGAAACAACTTACTACAAACCATTGCTACGCATATACCAAAGATAAGAGAAGTACATGCAAATAGAAGGGTTTCATAAAAAAATATTTATGATTAAAAGCACGTAGATGAAATTTTGTCTTTTACTACACTGATGTACCATAGCATGTTCAAGTCTTACAGCAAGACCACAATGGGGCCTCCGCCCGACCCGACTGCAGTAGAAGCAGAAGATGCCTGGGTTTAGCACACAGAAACTCACTGTATCAGCAAGCTCCTGGTTTCCGAATCAGCTCCATATTAGCTCCATATTATCTTTCCATCTCTTAACAATCTTCACCTAAGACATAAAGCCACTTAGAATTAAGATAAATCAGTTCACTTAATAGACACATTCAAAATCAAAATGTTCCTTCTGGTTCAGGAAGAAAGATCAGAACACAAGACATGGCTAACAACTACAACCACTGTAGACTTCTGGTACCTGCATTCACATACTGACAGGCAAAAGAGACAGACCTACTGCTATGATCAAAAAATTCCTCCAGTCCTGTACCTAGCACGCACAAGCACAGGCAACATCTGCATCCCCCACAATTCCCCTCCTCAAGAGCACAGGACTCACATACTTCATATGAAGAGATTTTCTTCAGAAGACTCACAAATACCTGTTCCTTAGTAAATCTATGTGGAGACATACAGAGTTATTAGTGCTTCCCTTCTAATTTTGCTATCAGATGTGGTCACTGCATTAATAATTTAGGCTTGAAGAGACAGAATTTCCCAGAAAGGCTGCTTTTGGCTCAAAAGCCAGCCTGCCACAACCCCTGCTCAAGGACCAAGGCCTCAGCAGCAGAATGTCGAGCTTCCATCTCGACTATGTGCAGCCACAGGAAAGCAATGCTATAAATAGACATGCCAAAATATTCTCTTCTTCCTCACAGCAAAGTGTTTACAGTTCTCCCTCTGGTAATTTACAGAGGTAATTTATTTTATTTTTTTAACAGGATTCAGACTTTTGGTGTTGAGGAACCTTAAATGTTCTCAGAGCAGACAGCCTGAGAGAAGGCAAAGTCCTAATGGTGATAGCTCTCGGCATGGCAAGCTCCATCCAACCCAAAAGATTGTGGGATGATTCATTTCCTCCATGGTTTAAGGATGCTGTTTTGAATTGTAGCTGTATTTTTACTGCATGTGGAAACATTCAGTAAATAACATATGTTTAAACTTTGTTTTTGGATGGTGTCCCACTGACTGACTGGCTCCTAATACAGACAAACAGTTCTTTCTCCCTCTCTCCCAACTGTGCTGAGAGACCAGCTGAGATCAGCTTCAATTCTTTGGGTTCTCAATGGGAGGTGCATGAAGGGCAAAACAGGAGAAGAGAAAGATCAAAAACCCTACACAGCCTGTAATCAGAAAAGAACACGTTGAAATGAGTAAAAGAAAAAAAAAGAAAACAATTTTCTTCAGAGTTCATACTATCTAATCCTTCCACCCAATCACCCTCATGTCCTAAGTTTTGATCAAAAGCCTGATAACCAGGTTTGAATATCCTGCCTGAGGATGCAGTTACTAGCTATGTCCTAGTTCGCACCAAAATGAAAGACAGTTAATCTCCAGAGAGAAGTGCGAATGGGCAAAACTCCATAAAATACTCAGAAAATCAACCACTTCAACACCTGCAACATCACTGCACTCTGTTGAATACCAGCGACCCAACATGGCTATTTCAGCCTGATCTTTTCAGGTTGTTTCATGAAGCTCTCCTGAGTGCTAAGCACTAGAAAGTACCCAAGGAAGAAGCTATTAGAGCTCTTCAGAGCTCTATATAACCTGGCAAATGCATGATCAGTGGATAATCAGGGATACATATCTGGCAGTCTTGCTGAAAGTTCAAACAGGTTACTGTTAAAAGCTGCTACTTCCTTTTCATAATTTTTCTGACTATACCTTCCTTCATTGAGCAGGTGTGAAATACTGAATGTTGACATTTTAGGAACACTGCCTGATCTGATTTTCTCTATGGTGGGATTTAACAGTGGCACGTTATCAAAACGGTTTCCTTCCAGTGACCTAGATATACACCTGGATCAGCAGAGTAAGTAGCAAATGGCAAACAGGCCGTGTCAGGCAGGATTCACAACCTTTAGTGGGCCTGTACAGTGATGGACATAATGGGACCTGTACTGTTGTAAGAGAAACATTAACTGCTATGATCTGTAAAGTACCGAGTGCCAAGTAGCTAATTAATAAGAGGTCTGATAAATCTACTCTGGCAATCAGTGTAGTTCTGCTATCAGAGGACTGAATACTGTATAATGTAGTCAAAGAATCATAAATTTGCCAATATCCATGACCTCCTGGGAAGCAGAGACAACGCAGAAGCACATTTTCTGAAATCCAGGCCTGCTGTGGATGCAGTTTGTTTAGATGCTTTTATTACCATTTACTTTTATTGTTATTTAAAAAAGCAAGCAAACAAAAGCCTTTCCTACACCATCTTTTCTAGGCCTGTAGCTCTGAGCAGGCAAACAAGCAGCAAACAACTAGGGAATTCCAAGCAGATGCCACAAACCATATTTATGTCTCACTCCCATTTTTACTTTTTTCCTATCCTTTTTCTTTAAAGTGCCCCACTAAAGACAGTCTTCTACTTGGCAATCTCTCTAGGAAGAGAGGAGACCTTTCAATTAAATAAGCCCACAAAGGCTATGCAGTCTGCCTCTTTGCTTATCAGCAACCTGATTACCCCTATTTCAGGTAAAGAGGAAGGGGATAACCAGATGTGATCTAATTCTATTGTAACAGTATTTTTCATGGTAAATCCCCACAGGATGCTCCTGCGAGACAAGTTCCTGAAGGATGTAAGACAGAGTGGGCTAAACCCAGTTCTGGACTTTGGCTTGGATATAGTTAATGATACAGGCAGGAGTGCAGGTTAAAAGTAGCAAGCATTTATTTTCATTTATTTGCATTAAGGTGTTGTTTCTATGTGGACAGGTGCAACCTAATTCTTATGTAGCAATTTCAAAGGAAACAGAAAGAAAGTACTTCTCTGCAAGCATAAAATTAAATTAATTTTCAGATGGTGCTATGGATAATAAAACTACAAGATCAAAGAGATTAGAGAAATTCATTAGGGATGGGTTAATTTGTGGCTATTAAACATGATAATCTGAACGCAACCTTCAATTCAGGAAATCCGTAATCACAATAGTTTCCAACTGCCAAAACCTGCAAGGATAGACTCAAGGAAAATCACCCATGCAAATTTTGTTCTCTTCCTTGTCTAAACATCTGTTACGAGCTGCTGTCAGAGACAAAGTACAGATGAACCAGTGTGACAGCTTCTCTGCTTCTGTGCACTGAGCATTGTATTCGCCTATATTAGCTTTTCACTTCAGCATTGTTCTGTAGAGCCTCCTGCAAAAAAAATATTTCAAAGCACCAAACATGGTAGGCTCAATAGCTGTGCACTATCCCCACCTAGGGGGGTTCTGTCTGATACTGACAAAGTAGTTCAAGCCTGGCTTGTAGCTGAGAACTCAGAGAATTATACTGCTTTTACAGGAAAAGAATTAATCATACAGAGCATTTCTTTCTAATTCCCTCAGTCTTCTTAGTATCTGAAGTGATTAATTAATGATTAGGAGACTGAGAAGACCAGGACTTTAAGTAATGATGTGAGAAGCAGAAAAAGTAACATAACAGATACACAGAGCAATAAGCCCCCCCAAAAAATAACTCAAGTATTTTTTTCTTGTAACACAAAACATCAATGTCCTTTGAAAGGTACTGCAGAAGGCATCTTTCGAGACTCCAGTTTAAAAGGTTTCAAGAGAGATTACACATGTGCCTATGAAATAAAAACATACACAATTTTGTTTGCAGCTTAGATTTTTAGAAAGTCTATCAAATATCTGGTTCAGAGCATCAATCAACCACTAATCAACAGAAATAATAATACATAACTTATTACTGGAAAATTTGCCCACATAAGAATTTTCTGCCTTTTCATTAAAAGTATTTGATAGCAGCCAGGCAGAGACATATTCAGAACTAGATTACTTACATGGCAGTTCCTAAAGTGCTGTAAAGCAAACAAAAAGCAAGAGCAGCTGCATCTTCCTAGACAGTAATTACTTATTCTGCTCAAGCTACTTGATATCAGTGTTTAGTAACTACCTGCTTTACTGCAATCAATCTGCAACTTGTTAACTTTAGCTCATATAAAAGAAAAAAAAATGTTTCTTTAGGTGTAAGGATTCCAAAGTGAAACTGGAAATCTGTTGGTGTGTGGAGCTGTATATTCCTACCCAACATCCTCTTTCATGGACTGCTACTGAGTAGCAACACTAGTGTCCGAATTCTGGAATTAAACTGAAAAGCTTGTGTTTCAAATGCCAGTAAAAAGCAGATACAAATCCCGAACACTGAATACATCACAGTGCTATTTTAAGAATGATTTTGTTTCCACTAGGATTCTAAAACCATCAGACTACAAGAAAGTTATTTTATATCTGAACTTGGGGTGAAAAAAGCACTGGCTCAGCACGGGTCTTTGGAAAAAAATTAGCTGTTGCTTCTGTGGGAGGAATCATACTGTTCTCTTACCTTCTCTCTTCCGCAGAAGCAGCATTCACCTTAGCACTGTGGCCAGTAGTGTCACTCACTCAAGAGGTGGCTGAAGTACTTGTTCACAAAGGTATATAAAGTACCTTTACAAAATACAAAACAGCCTTGCAACAGAACATGTTGGGCAGTCACTCTTTCAGCTGGAGCTGGCAGCAACCCCTCAGCTTTGTAACATTATCACAAAACTAGTTTGCAGAATGCTATCTCATATTTCATGCTTAGTGATGAAAGGAGAACATTCAAAAACTGGTTGGATTTGTGCCTGTAAATTTGAAGTTGAAACCAGCAGTAGCCTTTTTGCTTTGTCACCACTTAGAAATGGCAAAGATTGATGGCTAGTTCAATCTTCCTGTATTTTCCCTAAGCACTGGAATTCCAATAAGCTGGAGAAAAACAAACAAACAAACAAACAAAAAAAAAAAACATTCTCTTGCGGATACAAAGACTCTTGGGGGACTTTGCTGGTACTTATTTTCCTCTAAAATGAATCAGTATCTGAACACTGAGACATCCAGTGAAAAATCTCTCCTGGTAATTTACATACATATATTAAGAAGTTCACTATCCACCTATGTGACCAATGAGATGCAACTACAATTCCAAACCTTGCCTTCATGCTGAATTCTAGTGAAAGCCATGGAGACTGGCTTCTCACCACTTCCACAAGCTAGCCCCAGCGATGAGGCCCGTTGATGGTAACGATAAACTAATGCTGACACTCAGTATTGGTGCACAAGTGCAGAGGACAGCATTCTCATTATGCGCTTGGAGATGAAAAGCTGAGCCCAGTCCAGGGCATGAGACCATACCTAGCTCACGTACCGCGCTGCTGTCAGGAAGGCAGCTACAATGCCAGCAGCAGCCGTCCTGTAGAGCAGATGTTAAACTCGGCTGACTTCTGCTTCGTTCTGGTAGCTGTATGGGTTAAAATTAGATCTCTCATACTGTAGCGGGGACTAAGGAATTAATCTTATTCATGACAAAGTTTAAGAAACTGGTTATAATATCCAAGGTTGTGTACTTGGGTACTTGGATACCACTTCATTTGCCCAGACAGATACTACAGAGAGAGAATATTAACTCAGCATTTTGTAAAACAGCTCAAGAAACCTAAAGGATGAAAGATGCTAAAGAAGTGTCCCCCCCCCCATTCTATTCCAGAGTAGAAACACCCTAAGATGAGCCATGCCATAATCCAGCAAAGGAATCTTTTTTGCCGATAAACTTGCATCATGCAGAAAGTTGGTAATGGAAAATTGAAAGAATTGTAATGATCAGTAAGAAAAATAAGAGACTTAGGGGAAAGTGATGCTAGTATCATCCTTGTTAGCAAAGGTTGGATTTTTTACATCCAAAAGCAAATAACATTCAAAGTAGCTTTATTCAGAGAGGATCTACTTACTAATGAGGCCTCCTTGAAACAAGTCATCCCCATAACTTTTTTTTAAAACACTTCCTAGGAAACATTTTAAATATGTTTTAAGTGTCCACATTTTTTGAATTTCTATTCAAATAGAGCTTTCAAACATTCTTACTTCAGGCAAAGAACAAAACAAACAAATCCCCCACTGTTCCCATCACATAAATGACTCATACTGCTTTTACCAGTGTTCACCACACGTCCTAAGTTAGCTGTAAAGCAGAGAAAGACCAAGCCATTGCCAGCTGCTCTCCTCTGCACCCTTATTTCTGCTTTCCTCACAGGTTTCTCACAGTTAACTTCTCAGGAACAGCAGTGCGATGCAGCAGAGCACAGGCTCATCTGGGTTTTCTGCATCTAATTATTATGTGGTATTTTTACCCTGTGCAGCAAGACATTCTTCTTCAGGGCGTGCTAACGACACGCTCTCTGATTTCATGAGACAATTTAGAAAATACAGTCAAACTCTTTGAAGGACAGTAACTATTACACAAAGGCATCACAAAATATATGGTATTATGTTACCAAAAGTCACAATGCCAGCTCAAATGGCAGGGTCGCTGCTGTAATCGCGTATGCCACATGAAATACATAGAGCCCAAACTTAAACGAGAAGCTGTTGCACTTGCCCAGGTGCTTTTCTTCTTATTAGGGGGCTTTATAAAGCTAGAGACGTGCGACCAGCCTGAAACAACGCGGCGCACGGCTTTCGGCGCGCACCAAAATGCGCCGAGCACCCTCCCGCGGAGCCTCCCGGCCCGGCCCCGGGGCTGCCCCCGCGGAGCGGGATTCCGCGGCTTCCCCCTGCTCTCCCTCTCGCGGCGGAGAAAACCGAGGCGAGGCGAGCCCCGCGCCCGCGCCGCGGCGCCCCGCGCCCGGCCCTACCTGGCGCTGGCGCTGGCGGCGGAGGGAGTTGACGGGAGCGGGGCTGGGAGCGGCGCCGAGCGGGGCAGGGCGAGGCGGGACGGGGCAGGGCCGCGCCGGGCGGGGCGGGACGGGGCCGGGCCGCGGGGCCGGGCCGCGCCGCCGCGGGGCCGGGCCGCGCCGCGCCGCGCCCCAGAGCCGCGCCCGGCCGCCAGGCGGCACGGCGCGGCGCGGCCGTTAAGGGCCGCGGAGAGCGGCCGTTAACGGCTCCTGGCTGCGCGCGCGGCGGCCGTTAGCGGCTCCTACCGCGGCGGCGCTGGGGCCCTCGGTAACACCCGCCGGGTTCCCAACCGCCCTCGCCCTCCATTTTGTCTCACGTACTTCAGCTCTGCCTCCCTCTCCGCTCAGTCACCGGGATGTTCCCGCTGGCTCCTCCGGGCCTCCCCGCCTGAGTCAGAGCCCTCTGCCGTGACTGATCCTTGCCCGTCGGGGTGACGAGGAGGGGAAGTGGTTCCTACATTCCCCTTTTTCCACACGTCACGGGCAGCCCCAAGGCAAGGGCGGTGTGGGATGGGTTGCCAGTTCTGGCACAGGAAAATTGGCAGATCTGGGTGAAGCTGGGCACTCCCACACCTCCCCTGTCTGCTCTCCTTCTGACCACTGCCCCGTGCCTCCCTTCTGCCGCCGAAGGAACAAGGCCGCCTCCAGCCTGGCGAACAAAGCTGCCCTTCACATCCCCACCGTGGGAAGCTCGGCAGCCCTGTGACCCCATGGCGAGGCTGGTGCGCTAGATTCGTGGCAACAAACTGTGCCTGGATGGAAAGGCCAGGAGAGAAATCAACAGATGATGGCAAAGTAAGCACTGCGAGGCCAAGGCTTTGCGGGAGCCTCCCACTGATCTGCTCGGAGCAGCGTCTGAGACATTTCGGCTGTGTGCACACATGGGGCCGAAGCCTCTTTGTCCCTGTGGCAGGACTGTTGCAAGATGATAAAGCAACTTGTCTCCCCACTCCAGTTCACCTGTTTGTTTTTATATACTATCACCCAAGTATTAGTATGGCTATACATGAGCACACATAGAAGAACCTTGTAGTACAGTCTTCATATAGATCATGCAGTCATTAAGCATCATTCTATGATCCAGTGGTTTAATAATTGGGTTCTGTTGTGTGGTCTGATATGCTTTATTTCATGTGCACAGCATCGGATCCTTTCTGTGTGCAATGGTGGGAGGGAGGACCAGCAGGACTGTTGGGGCCAGAGCGGGCAATTGCTTTAGAAGACGACTGCCACTTCCTTCCTGTAACCTATTCATTGAAACCCACTTCCTCCCACCAGTTCTCTAAGATACGGTATATATCTGCATATATATATATGCGTATGTCTCTACATAGATGTCTTTTGGCTCTGGGCCATGTGAAGATAAATGTTTTAGGATTACATGTTCCAATGTACCCCAGAATAGCTTCTCTGCAAGAGTGAGTGCCCCTGGGCATGGTGTGTATATCAAGCTAGTATACAAACTGTGATTATTTGAGGGAAGAGGTGTGTAGAAGAGGTTTTAATTATTGAGCTCCTCAGAAATTTAACATGGTGTTTAACTTCCGAAGTGAATCTGAAGCAGATGAGGTATAACTGTACACACAGGAAGACACTGACTTAATGACTCTCATACTTTGGTATATTATATATGGCAGATTTATTCCTCTCATGGGTGTATTGAAGCCCTAGAAAGGAATGCGATCCTTAAAATCAGTTTATCATTAGCCACCTTCATGAAACATTGAACCAGTAACATATATGAGGGTTACTGATATATTTTCAACATCACACAGAAATGATTTAAATCTGTAATTTACTGTGTTTCTTTGTAGTTTTTCCTAGCCACTACAAATGAGTTGTGGTAAATATGACACAGGCAGTCAGACAAGCCACAGATGGCTGTTGTTTTTCTTTCTCTCTCTAAATCTTGTCATCAGAGAACGGTGTCTTGTATTCCTGATAGAAGCATTGTACTGAGACAGTGCCACCCTGGTATTGGTATTTACAAAAACAGTTTCTATTCTATCAATCATGCCTTCAGTTGCTGCTAGAAGTGCAAAGAAATGTAATAATGACATGGTTACACATAAAAGCCAATAGTCAATGTTTTTCTTTGGTCATTGCTGCAGCTAAAGAAAAAGATTGCTTTATCCTTTTGTTTTATAAGAACATTATTATCCAGAGTATTTTCCACATGCTAAAAGCTACCTACCATTTTTATTCTACTATCCAGTAGAATTGTGCATAACCAGGGCAGTAGAAAACATTTTGTTAAATAGGAACATACGTTACAAAGAGATACTAATACTGTTACACAGATACACAGATTCTCTTTCCATAACTGGAACTACCTACTTGATGTCCTACATCATGTTTGTCTCAAGCAAAGATAGTATTTAATGCTATAAAGAAACAGACTTTCCCTTAGAACTAATAATTATGGGAAATTCTCCTATTTCAAAATGTTTTCATTCCAAATATAAATACTTAATTTTGTTTTGAATTAAAAATACAGCTATATAATAATATAACTATAGCAAAATCCTTTGTCAATCAGATATGATAAGGGTAAAATAAGTCAACCTTTTCAAAACATTCCTTTATTTTTTTGGGGGAGAGAGGGGAGGACAGAGAAATATATTGTTAAAATTTACATGTTCCCATAGAATTAATTTTAGGCCCCTGTTTCCACAACAAACATGTTCCACTGGAAATGCAACCACATTTGCACAACAACTGTGTTGTTCAACGTACCAGTGAGTTAGCATGCTAAAACAGTTGAGATAGTTGTTTTTTTCAGGAAGAAACCACTCTCAGAAAGGGTGAAAGGTGGAATTATATTTGTATCAAAGGTAGAATCAAGATGGCATATTGTTATCAAGAAGAGGTTTAGGATTCAGAGTGAAAGAGAAGGGTAGAAACCTTGTGAGATGAACTATTACCATGAGCCAGCCTTAAGTTCTGCATCTGCAAAGTACTACGTAATTGTCCTTCATCAATAAAATACTTTGAAATCTGTGCCCAAACATCTGAAGGTATTCATTCTCAGCTTCAGTCATTGCTTTCCATTCATAAGAAACTCTACATGGATCTTAATCTTGATATGTGCAAGACAATTGACTCATACCTTCTTTCGCCACTGTTAAGATTTGGTCTGGAGATATGTTGTCATACCAGCCAGGAAAAAGCACAAAACTTTTGTGTCTTTGAAAGACCAATGCTGGTATTTTGCAAACAGTTGTATGCTGAAATGATGTTTTTTGGTGGCAAGATATAAACTACTTGGTAAATGACACATAGAAGCTTGAATGCAGCGTTGAGGATTAAACTAAAAGAGGAGTGAACCAGAAATCAGAGTTTAAATGTGATTTCCAAAATAAGTCAAATAAAGCCAATGTAGCTCAGCTTTATCTTTAGTCATGATAAAGGGAATCATGCTGAACACTGATGCTGTCAAATGAAGTCATTGCTCTATGTGCTTGAAAGCCATGCTTAAAGGTTAGTGTTGAAATAAAGAAGGGAGGGCAAACATGTATTTCTATTTTGTACTTCCATTGACTGTCTTCAGTGGAAGTACATTATCAGAGAGAATTTAGCTGACTTGTATCTATTTACATGAGAATTACTTTTGGCCCAAATATTCTTAAACTATTATGAACTTTAATTAGAAGCTTTGAGAATGTACAATTGCACATGAGTACATGATTTTTAGGCTACCTATTTTCTGAGGCATGAAGGAACTTGAAAAAAAGTTAAAGAAGGAACTAAAAAAATCGACCACAAAGATATTTCTGTAGACACCACAAAGCTGAAATGGTAAGATACGAAAGAAGAACCTAGCAACTTAAAATCAGAAATGCAACAAAACACTAATTAGTCATTGCAGATCAGTCCCGTGTTAAATGATCAATTCTTACAGAAGAATAACTATTTCAAAATAGTTCCTGAAATATCCTGGGCTGCTTCTGTTTGTACTCACCTACAAAAAATGAACAAAACCAGAAAAAGAAGTTGGGGTTAGGGTTGGAGTTGAGGGGGAAGAAGAGAGAGAAATCATGTCTAAGCAAACATATCTTACTTCAGCTGCTTTTTTATTGACTCTGCTTGTGAAGTGATGGTTTGAATTCTGACAATCTGGTCATTTTTGATGCCAGTTAACTCAGATTATATGTTTAGCTCAATTGGTCAGAGCATGGTACTAATAATGCCAAGGTCACAGGTTCAATCCCTGTATGGGCCACTTGCTTGAGGGTTGGACTAGATGATCTCCACAGGTCCCTTTCAATCTTACCAATTTTATGATATCCAAGCTTTTGCTGGCTGCTGCTTCCGTATTGCCCTACAAATGCCAGCATTGTTTGTTTTATGTAGTTGTGCTTTATGGATCATTTCTATTATAACAAGATTTCTAGTGCACTGGGCAAAGTAATGTTTCCTATAGGATAAGCAAAGTTGTGTTAGTAATAGCAATATTAAGAACCTGGGTTATGACTTCACAGCAGCTGTTGTGACTGCAAATAAGGAACTAGTGACTAATTGTTTAACATTTCCTTTTATTCTAAGTTGCTGAGCTTTTCTGCCATGGCAGTATTCCACCACCTAATTTTTCCATGCAAACAGCACAGTGGAAGACCTACTTCCTCTGTGATTTCAAACTCTGTGTATTTTTCCACTCTGTTTTCTGCCTTTCTATGTTGTTGTCACTTCTCAGTGTTTTCAGATGCTGATGAGTGTGTGAAAATTTCTGGGTGGCAATGGAAAGAAAAATGCTCACCAGTTTAGCAGAGCTTTGATGTTACATTTATGCACATGCAGTCCAAGCAGCCAAGGAATTCTAGGTCTGTAGAACCAGGAAATAACTGAGTAAATTCCCTGCCTCATAGGGGCATGAATAGATCTTGTTCATGAAGTATTTCAGGCTTCTTGTGTGAACAATGTTATCGATTTTTGTGATACTGTTCTTAATGTTTTTGCTCTTTTTTTCATGAAAATCAGGCTGAATAAGGAAACCTAAAAAAGTCTGAGATGTGATGATATCACATATTACTGTTTAAAGCAACAGTATACCAACATGAGAATGTACTCATGTTTTGAACAGGGATTTAGAAGTCAGAAATCCAATCTCCTATTTCCAACTCTTGGTTATATTTCTGTCCTATGTCAAGGCAACAGTCACTCTGTTTTTCAATTTCTCTATTTTACCATGGTGATTACAATACTTTTATTCTTTACAGGAATGTTATGAGGATTGTATTTCATTTTGAAAGCGCTTAGAGAGCCTTAGAATTATATAACAATAAACCCTATTATTAGTGGAACTATTATTCATAGCATAGCAGGTAGATCCAATACATTTTATTATAACAAAGGTAGAGAACTTTGAAATAAAAGAAGCAATACTACATTTTCAGAGATTGTGTACGGCAATACTAGGAAATGAACCGATCACAGGATTGAAATGATACACTGCTAATGGTTTGTACAAGTAGGATTATGACATTCAGAAGAACTTTGCAGAAAGAAATCAGTTGTTTAGCATATTTTAAAACAGTTTAAAGCAAAGGGGTCATTAAATGTTACTCGTAGGAACAGAAATAAGCAGATACTACAGTTCCCTTATGCTCTGAAAGCTCACAATATGTTTTCTTCATTTTTCATTATTCGTTCGTCCTTGGGCTAAGCTATTTTCAAGGGGGACACTGGAGTCCTGAAGAAAGGTATGCTGACTCTTTTACTCCAATCTCATAAATGTGTGCCAAGTAAGCTGTTCAGTACACCTCCAGTTGTTAAGAAATGTGAATATCTGCATTTACTGGGGTCAACTTTATAGAATCAAAAGAGCTACATTTTGCTCCTGGTGATTTGGTGGGTAGCATGGTCATGCTGAGGTCAACTGACAGCAGACTTCAGCAAGAATTGAGTAGATTGTGGGGGACTAAAACTTCTCAACCTGGAGGTGGCTCTGTCCAATTGGAGTAACTAAAGTAAGGCTCTCACTAATGTCCTTGGTGAAAAAATGTGTTTGGGATAAAAAATGACTGTTACTCTCTGTACTGTTCGATTCCATGTTCTTCACAAATGCTAATGTATAATTTAATTATTATTTAAAAATATTTTACGTGGATACATTTTAAAACAAGGAAGCAGCTATTACAGATCATTGTATATAATTTATTTGAACAGAATCCTGGAATGTTCTATCAACTGTATCAACTGTGAGCCTTTAATTTTCCTGAGTTTGTGGTAAGAAAAATATCCAAGAGCAATGCCCATGTGTCCAGAGAACTTGGATGAAGGTCTTTTTTGTTAGGGACTTCAGAAAGAGACACATAGGAAAGGATTTTCAAGAGCAGGCTATATTGACCTAACAGAAATCCACAGAGAAGGGTGGGACAATATGGAGTGTTCCATCTCTAGCAATTTGGTATTGTTACCAATTTAGTGGGTTTTAATTATTATTGTTAAGTTTTGCCCAGATGTTCAGAATGAATAGGCTGAAGTCAGCCTTTTCTCTATAACTGTTGTTGAAATACTGCTGCAAGCTTTCAAGCACATACAAGAATAAAAGAAAGAAGTACAGATGCTTATTGCCCAGTCTTCTGTGACTTGCTAAAATCTTTTTTGTGCTTTAGACTTTATAAGAATATTTGATAAAAGCACACAAAACAGTTCAAAACCACAAACTTTAAAACAAATCTGCACTGCGTTTTACTTCATTTGAAAAATGATGACAGTTTTATATAAAATATGTTTGGGAGTAAATCACAGAGGTTCAAGTTTCAGATAAGAAAGAATGGTCTTGCTCATAGGCAGATAATGGCTTCATTTTTTTTTTTTTTTTTTTTTTTTTTTGCAAATAAGTAATAACAATGATTATATTCCAAAACTGCTTTTCATTCTGTTCAGGATTAAGGCATGTCTCCATAACCCAGTCTTCAGATTTAAGTAATTGCAGAGCTGTTGAGTAATCCTGAAGATGTGGTATCTGTGGCCACTACAGGGCAGATGTGCGTGTCCTATTAGAGTCACGGAAGAGCTGCAGTGTTCTCTTTCTATAGCATGCAAGCAGTTCTGAACTCTGCAATAGTGTTAGCAAACCATATAGGAAAGCCAGGGACTCTCTTTGCAGTAATGTCACATAGTTTTTTTACTCCTAGAGAGGACAGTTTGGAATTTTCACAGAAAAAGCAGATAAAACTCAAATAGGCTACTTACACCATGTTTCCCTTTGTAGGCTTCATAATCCGTCATCCTTACTAGACTATCTCTTATGAAGGCAGCTGTCATGAACCCCCTTTTGTAAAAAACAAAAATGATAACATTGTTCAACTAATTCTACCAAGAAGGAAATTTAAATAAAAAGTAGTGAATAGATTTTTATACGATATTTTAAGAATTTGTTTTATAATTTTTAAAGTCATTGCAGAAATGTTCTAGTAACTGTGCTAATATAATATTGGGGGAAAATACCATATGGATAAAGCAACTGTAAATCAGACTGTAACTGGGTCAAAATAATCGGATCGTTTTCCTTTGAAGACTCCCTCTTGTGGAAATCATTCTTACTGACTTGTTTTGACCTATTTTTCTAGTAAAAATTACTCTGCATAAGGTATTGCAAAACTTTAAAATGTTTCCGTTGCAGTGTTATCTATTTAAAAGTTAAAACCCTGACAATAACAGCTGTGAAGAAAAATAATTTAACTGATAGTAGTCATACAACTATAATAGCTTAATTTTATATCTTTCTACTGGATCTTTGCTTTTTATTATTCATAGATAATATGTACTTATTTTTTCCTGTAGATGTAGCCAATAAAAGAAACAAGTTGTTTTTTAATGTAGGTTTTTCAGCCTGGTGAGAGCCTTCTGCCCAAATGATGTGGAGCTCAGCATTCCACTGTCTCTCTGGTAGGGGTTAGGTATTTATTAGGGAACAAATGATTCACTGAAAGCAGCTACTTCAGAAAGTAAAGTATTCCCTATATACTGCTACACTGAGAAAATTGAATTAATAATTTCATAATAGTTAGAGATGGAAACTGCCCATTCTGGAAACTTATTTCCCTAGGAACGCTAGTAATCACTGGCATAGACAGAAACTGTTCCATGTTCTTTTTCATGTGAAAGTGCAATTTGCATCTTGGACACTGAGACACAACAGAAGTTGATGCTTTCCACAATGTGCGAAATCCTTTAATAATTTGTCAGGGGAGGAAAATAGATTATTTAAATCTAGTGCCAAATACATATTTGGGCAGGAAGAACCATTAGCTCTTTTCAATGGCAGTTAAGCCTTAATCAAGTTTCAATTCTAAAATGAGTAAGTAGAATCCCTCCACTCACTTTAATTGAAGCCCTTTGCTTTTGTTACACTGAAGCTGATAAAGCATCCTGTTCCTTTTCAAAACCATAAATCATGCACTGAAAACATGCTGTGTGGCTGCCCTCTAGCAGCTCTTGCAATAATCTCTCTGTAATAGAGTTGTAACCAGCTTTAACAGGTTATCTAGGCCCTAAAGCTTTCCAAAAATACAATTTCAAAGGAGTTTCAATTAAACACAATGTAGAGTAAAACTGAAAATCTGAAAATTAGTCTGAAATACTGTTAGTCTTGATTTTGAATATCTGAAGTGTTTCTGTAATTTCTGTGTTCATATAATAGAATGAGGGTAAGTTTACTGAAATGGAGATACACTTTGTTACTTTTACCTTTTATTTTTTTCATCTCAGGAAATGTGGATATTGTAATGCTCTCTAGCTAATGTGTTAAATATTTTGGAATCTTTTCTTTACACTTTACTAATGGTCTTGGTTCCGGGATAAGACATTACCTAAAGCTTATTTATCTCCAAATCATACTTATTGGCTGTATCATTGGTGGGAATATACTGCAAGGACTTTTCTTTTGCTTTGTTCTATTAGCTTAAAATTTAACAAAAATGTTACCCCTTGACATGACTGAAAAAAAAAAGAATGAGAGTGAGGTCTTTGTACTGTGCTTTGTGCACAGCTTGTATTCCTAGGAAAGACCCTACAAGCAACTTGTGCTTGCAGGTCAGATAGAAAAATAAAAGTAGTCATTTGGAGGAAGTTACAGTAGTGACTTTTAAAGTGGGATGAGCAAGGGCCAAGGGGCAGTATGATCCTGTCTGGTGAGGGCCTTATAGGAGTATCACTTTTCCGCAATGGAAAACTGGAGAAGCTGAAATTTTCTTCAGTGTTAACACTTGTTCACTCACCTTTTGCATGTACAGTAGATCTAAGCAGAGTGTTTATTGCAGTCTGCATAAAAAAAGGATGTTTTCATTTGTATTCTAGGTTACTTTCATTCAGTTATTTGTAATCTGTATTAGAACATAAAGCTGCATTCCTATCCAAAGCTTTTTTTTTCCTGAATGTTCTAGTCATAGTATCGACGTTTTACCATCTGACGTTGGCGCTTTTACAATATATTGCATCTGCGTTGCTCTATAGGTCATGCCAGCAAACCACCATCCTTGTGGGAGGCCTGGATGTGCCAGTGCCTTTGCCAAACCGAGGTTCCCTCCTGGCCTCTCCTCAGTTTGCACAGAGTGACCGTGTGGGATCCCGCACACCCGACCGTGACAGGTCTCATTTTTACGGGGTCCCTTGGCTCTCGCAGCCCGCAATACTCTGCGGGCCCCCCCCCCGGCAGCAGCACCCGCCCGCCCTCACCTTGCGAGGCGCCGCCGCCGCGCGGGGCCGCGGCGCCCTCCTGAGGCGAGCGGAGGGGTGGGGCGGGACCGCCGCCGTGAGGCGAGCGCGCGACGAGCCGCCGCCGCTTTCCCGCCCGCCCCTCGGCGCGCGCCAGAGCGGGCGCGCGGGCGGGGCGGGGCCGCGGGCGCGCGGAGCGAGGGGAGAGGAGGGGAAGGCGCGCGCGCGCACGCCGCCGCCTCGCCCCGCGGCCCGCCCCGCAGGGCGTGGGGAGGCGGGTCCCGCCGGGTGCGCGGCATCCGCGATTGGCTGCAGCGCGGGCTCTCGCGCCCACCTTTGTGCGGCCCCGGCGCCCGTCGAGAGTGGGAGGGGAAACCCCGTGCGAGGGGCGCCGCCATCTTGGATAAGGGGGGTGATGGGGGCGCAGTGGAGCTGAGCCGAGCCGAGCCGGAGGGAGCCCCGGAGAGAGGCGGAGACCTGGTCCGGCCGCTGCCCAGCCCGAAGCGGAGCGCTCGCAGGGCCTACACGGGGGACCGGGCTGCCGCCGGCAGAGCCAAGCTGCACAGCCACTCGCTCCCCGAGCCCAGGTGAGGAGGAGCCGGGGAGGGCCGCCGCCCCCCCCCCACCCCCGCCGCCAATGGCCCGGCCCGGCCTAGCGCGCCGGGCCCCGCGGCGGTGCGCGGCCGCCGGCCGGGCCCTCCCGGCGCTCCGCGGCGCGATGCCGCAGCGCGGCCGGGGCAGGTTCCCTTCCGCTTCCCGGCGCGGGCGGCGGCCCTGCTTCCTGCCGCCGCCCGGGTCCTGGGCCTAGCCGGGGCCGCGCTCCCCGCGCCGCTGCCCAGCTCGAGGGGCCGCGGATCCGCGTGGGGCCGTGGAGGGCGAGGCGGGCTGGGCCTCGCCGCCGCCTCGCTTCTCCCTCTGCGCTGCGCGCTCCCCGCGGAGCCCGGCACCGGGCGCGGCGGTGTGGGAGCGCGCCTCGCCTGCGGCGGCCGCACGCAGGTGGCTCGCGGTGTGCGTGTGTCAGGCTGCTGGTGTGCCTGATGTTACCTGTGCTCCCCCAGGCTGCCCTGAACTTGGGTGGAAAAATAACTTTCATATATATTTTTTTTAAAAAAAGGCAACAAATCTTTGCCACTTCCTATTTGAGGAAGTGACAGAAGCCTTCTGGATTCCTCTGTTTCTCTTTTGTCAGTGTCTGTTCTGTCTAAACAGAAGAGTGAAACTGCTTCCCCCCCCACACACACACCTGCCTGTGTGTGTGCCTGCCTGTTTGCAGTATGTTCTTAAGGATTCTATGACACCCTTGGAGAGCTTTGTCTTGAATTGAAAACCTGCTGGCTGCATCCTTGCATTAAACTTATGGAAAATTGCCTCTTTTGGGGGTCTTTCGCCAGTGGGTCTATTGCTCTTGAAGTTATTTAATGTGGGCTGTGCTTTCTAGGCCTCCAAAAGGGAGTGAATCCTTGAAGTAGAAAGGTGCTCTACAATTTTCTTTTTCACAGATGTAAAAGTGCCCCTTTATGAAGGAGATTGACTACAATGTTTAAGACAAGGACTACTTGATTAATATCAGTCCACAAGTCAGAAATCTAACTCTTCCAATACCTGAATGTTTTTATATGGGATGCACTTCTGGGATCTATCTACATTTAGATTGAGACCTGTTGTGCTCGATCGTTACTCAGGTATGAGCAAGAAAATCCCACTCTGGAAGGCTTCATATTCAACTAAACGATCTTTAGATATGGCTTAAAAAGAAAGTGGCTAGTTTTCTGTAGGATTTGAACCTGTCCTAGATTTGAGTTTGTAGTAAGAAGCTCCTTTGAGAGTCACAAGAAAAAAATTATTATGAAGGACAGCAGTCTGAAAACAAACCTGTTATACTTGAGGTACTAGGATTTAAAAATGCAAAGAGAACTTTAAAATTACTTGTCTGTTCCTGTGTGTCTAGTGGAATCTATTTATGACTGTTTCTCACTTTACTTTTTTTCTGGAGCAGATGAAATAGACCTTATTTAATTTTGTTTAAAAATGTATTTTTCCAAGCTGATGACTTTAGTCACATTTCTGTATTAGTTTGTTAGACTGATAGCTCTTTTAGCTTCCATATATACTGTCTCCAAGTTTATCTGATACCTGAAACTTGGTTCTTCTACAACCTCAGACATATGATGCAGGTTGAACTAAACTTTTTTTCATAGGAAGAGGAAAGTGGGTAAATGAGGATATGCAAATGAATAAAGAACTCCTGTGGCTAAGAGAATGGACATCAGGAGAGTGCTCTCACTGAGCACAGGTATGTCATTTAATTTAGCTGTGGTGCTAGGTGTGGTTAGCAAGAAATGAGGGGTGTGTGTGCACATAGAAAAAGTTTCGGAAACAAAATGGAGCTTGAGAAAGCAGGACATGAAAACATTGAAAGGATAACAAAAGCAATGAGTATGACTGGATAACTGCTGAGGAAAATCAAAAAGTGAGGATGGTATGATATGTAGCCTTCTTTTGAAGAAAAAAAATCTAAAAAAGTCAACATGTTCATACAGGAATGATGGTAAAAGCTGTGGAAATTCTAGAAATACTCAACAGACCTCAGGCTGAGTTGGGTGTCTTACATGATTAAAGAATATAGCAAATGCACTTCTTCAAGAACAGCTTGAAATAAGCATGCACCTCTATGTACCCTTGTTAGTCAAAGCCCAATAGCATGCAGGCTTCGTGCTTTTTCAAAGACAGAATAACTGGATGTGGAGATAATGGGGAAAATGCAGTGTGATCTTCAAAAGCAGCTCATAAGTTTGCCTGGCTGCTATCTCTGATTGTCACTAGTCATTTTACTTCTTATGTGGTGATCAGTTTGGCCAGTTTTGCCGCCTTGTGCTGTACTAGGTATTTTATTGAAGCCCAAATGAGAAAACTAAACTAGAGAGGATGACTTCTTGCTGGTCAGTTCCCCTTCACATCTATTTGACACTATCCTTTCTGAAGAATGAGAAAGGAAAAGTATTGAGTTGCTAGCATGCCTCTAATGAGATTCCTCAAGAATCAGTCTTAGAGGACTCATTAAAAGATGAGCAAAAAAAACATTGGGGGAGGCTCTGGAGCTGTTATCTTTAAGATGGCTGATATATTTATTATGTAGAAAGACTTAAGTGTCCTTTGTATATGGAATAGAACCACAATGAAATTTAATAGTTCTAGACCTTATAGCTTGCTATGAACAACAGACCTGTGGGAATTAATTGCTTGGGTGTATTAATTGATAACAATGATTATTACTTTCAGTGTGGTAGGGCTTAACAGAAGGCCTTAACTGATAGAGTTATAGCCTATATTTCTAGTAGTTTAACTGGTACATTTAGAATATTGCATTCAGTTTTGTGCACTTGACAGAGATCCTGTCAGGGAAATAGTGCAATTATGGGTTGAAGCCATTCTCCTACCTCATCCCAGCCCCTGCCCTCACTTTAACTTCTTCTTGGTTTTCATTGTTACTTAATGTCTATGTGAATACGTGGGAAAGAGAAAGAAGGTTATGCCCTGGGAGAGGATCTCCCCATTCGTTTCTCTTAAGCAGTTACAAGCAGAACTGCATACAACTACTGTTTAAGTAGTAGTGGTTGTATACAATTCTCCTTGTAACTGACTGTAATGTTTTTCCAGATGAAAAAACTAACAGCTCTCTTAAAAATTGTTTCAAATTATGAAAGGGATGATATGATAGCATTCCGCCAGCTCAAGTCCCAATTCCCTTCTATAATAGGTACTCTCCTATTGCATATCCTCGCTAGTAAGACACCTAGATGGTTAGATGAAATGCAAAACATCTCTTCCTTCAGACTGGCTGTAAACAGCAGTTCTCTGGCTGATGAGTGGTAAAGTTTTTTTCCTCTTTTCCCCTTTTTTGAAGGGGGAAACACATAATTGGACTATCCTGTGTTTGAAGCTGGTAGCTGTTTTTAGAGGTATCATCTCTGTGTGGGTTGGCCAGCTAATGGTAGCACAGGTAGTATCTGATAAAATCTGTGCATGCAGGTTCTAGTTTCTTCTAGTAGCATAGCTTTTTGTTGAGCAAAAAACAAATACGAAAATTCTCTGTGCAATATGGTATCAGTGAAGAATTAAAATTGACTGTGTCCTTGAGTTCAGCTAGAAGGAACTTTGTAGGTGTCATCAAAGCTGGTATGGATGTGATGTTGTCAATTGTTGATGCTGACAATTACGTTGTGTTGATAATTTTACCACAGTGCAGCTAGAACATCCTTATTTCTGTTGTATACAAATAGATGCTGATACTTGAAATAAGGCTTCAGTAATAATCAATGTACAGGTGTAGTGCTTGCTAATTAGAGGAGGCAGCACAGAAGATGTCACTACTATCTCATTAAGTTTTTTACCTTAAAGCCTCTAGGGAGGAGTTAGTATATTGAAAATGGTTGTGGTGGCACTAGTTGCTGTAAAATTTCTAGTCATAAGTGCAGTACAGAATCTAATTGTACAGTTTTTAAACAAGCAGAGGTCTGTGTATGATGAAGAACGATTTTCTCTTGCTAACTGCAGTCGTGAAATAATACTTTAATCTCTAGGGAAGTGTTTCCTCTGAAAAGAGCTAAAACTTGTTCTAAGTTGGCAGAATTTACCATAAGAAAGATAGCTATGTCTGCCAAGCTTCCAGACCAAACTGCTTTTTTGTTACCAGTAAATTCATGATTGGTCAACTTTAATGTGTTTAATGTCAGTGGCAGATGAAGGTAGGTTGTATATGCTTGTCTGCAACTCTTAGTCCTGCAGTCTTCCCCCCCCCCTTTTCTTTTTTTAAAAAAAGGACATTAAGATCCCATGTGTCTGTAATAGAAGACTGAGCTGGGGGCAGAACTCCATTCTCTCCAGATGGTTGACATTATCAATGTATATTAGCTACATAATAATGAAAAGGATTTATATCCTGTAATTAATGAATGCTGTTAAGCATTATTCTTGCCTAGTCTTCCTCCTTTCAGCTGTAGTATTGCTGAGATTTTAAGCTTTCAAGACTGAATTCTCACACCATGTCTTCAGTGTTTAGTTTGTCTCATTTATTTTCACTCCTACATCACAGAGCTGTTTTGATGTACCTGTATCTGTTTTTAGAACCTGAGTGTCTTGCAGCAGGGGTTGTCATTCCTGTCCTTTTACTGGAATGCTGAAAGGATGCAAATATTGAAACATGTAACTATTAGGAAGATTCTGTCCTGTTGAGATTAAAATGTTGATAGCTGCAAAGTGGAATGATTTAAGCCCAGATGACTTCTTGGAGCCTAGAACTCTCATTTGATTTGTTCATTTCTGTTGCATGCTTTCTCTTTTAAACTAGAGTACTCAAATCTGGAATCTGAGCGTTAAAACAGTATGTGGGTATAAAAGGTCTTCTCTAAAAGAGAATTCTCTGAAAGAGAAAGCTTCAATGTTGCTTTGGAGTATCTCCATTGTAGAATCTGAATCCAGATAATTTGGAATATTTCAGAATCTTTCTGCTTTCCTTAGAGCACAGAATTGGTAAAGTTGGAAAGGACCTCTGGAGACCTTCTAGTCCAACCTCTCTGCTCAGCAGGGTCACCTAGAGCATGTTAGACAGGGTTGCATCCAGACGGGCCTTGAAGATCTCCAGAGAAGGGGACTCCACAGCCTCTTGGGGCAACCTGTGCCAGGGCTCTGTCACTCGCACAGGGAAGAAATTCCCCCTCACGGTCAGGCAGAACTTCTGTGGTTCAACTTCTGCCCAGTGGCTCTTGTCCTGTCACATGGGACAACTGAAAAGAGTTTGTCCCCGTCCCCTTGACACCCTCCCTTCAGGTACTTGTACACATTGATCAGATCCCCCCTCAGTCTTCTCTTCCCCAGGCTAAACAGGCCCAGCTCTAACAGCCGTTCCTCATAAGGCAGCTGCTCCAGCCCTCTGATCATCTTCGTAGCCCTACCCTGGGCTCTCTCCAGTAGCTCCATGTCTCTCTTGTAGTGGGGAGCCCAGAACTGGATGCAGTACTCGAGATGAGGCCTCCCCAGGGCTGAGTAGAGGGGCAGGATCACCTCCCTCGACCTGCTGGCAGCACTCTTCCCAATGCACCCCAGGAGACCACTGGCCTTCCTGGCCACAAGGGCACATTGCTGGCTCATGATCAGCTTGTCATCCACCAGCACTGCCAGGTCCTTCTCTGCAGAGCTGCTCTCCAGCAGGTCAGCCCCCAGCCTGTACTGGTGCACAGGGTTATTTTTCCCCAGGTGCAGGACCCTGCACTTGCCCTTGTTGAACCTCAGGAGGTTCCTCTCTGCCCAGCTCTCCAGCCTGTCCAGGTCTCTCTGAATGGCAGCAGAGCCCTCAGGTGTGTCAGCCACTCCTCCCAGCTTGGTATCACCAGCAAACTTGCTGAGGAGGCACGCTGTCCCCTCATCCAGGTCATGGATGAAGGAGTTGAACAGGATGGGACCCAGTACTGAGCCCTGGGGGACTCCACTAGCTACAAGCCTCCAAGCAGATGCTGCAGTCAAGCAGAGCAGATGTTGTGCCATAGCCTTGCTTTACTTTTCAATTTGTTTACCTCTAAAAGCTATGTTTAAATTAGTATCTATGTTTGTGGAATTGCCTACTATGTGCAATAGGTTCTCAATCAACTGTTTGGGATTTGAAACAGAGGTCTAGACTCAGGTTAGAGTACATTTTTGTATCACTATTGCTACTAATAATTACTAATTATTTGTTACTTGGTGTGTTAGCAAGCTGTGTTGAGAGAGTGCTAGTTTTGTGTGCTTGCAGTGGGGTCTCTGGTATCTTTTTCCTTATTATGGGCCTAATGTTATTTTAAGGACAGTCTGTCAGGTAAACAGAACTGTATACTTGGGAGTAAAGACTCTGTTTGGAGACTTGTAGCAAATTCAGTTTGTAATATAACTGGCTCAATTTGTCTATACTGAAAATTTTTTCCTCGCTTTCCAACAATGCTGCTTAGAAATTCAGGCAGTAAGAGGTGCTCCCCTAAAGAACTTCTTATTTCTTTATTATTATTTTTTAATATACTGCAGGTGCTTGGAAAACATGAGACTCCTTTGAAAACTTCTGAGTATTTATTGTTCCTTAGCCAACCAAAATTGTAAGGGGAGAGAGGGAAACCTAAGTTTCTACAATGCAAATTCTATAGTCACAGGAGTGCTTCTGTGCCTTGACTTTCACAATGCTGAAGACCTATGTGAGTTACTAGATACTACCATTTTGAGAATAAAGCAAAGATCTTCTATACCAGTTATGTATTAGGGCTTTTGGTCTGTCTTTTTGTATTTTAGTTGTAGGACTCACCTGCTTTCAGTGAAAATTAGGGCAGGCTTTGCTATCTTCCTGAAGTACTTGCAAATATAAGCTATCCTATTTCAGCCTTTTTTAATGTAAACTTACATGCATCATAATCCTCCAGTTTAACCTCTTCTGCCATCAAACGGAATTGAGCCATAAACATAGTTCATCTATGTTAGCTCATTTATGAGGTTTCTCTTGACTTGTTGCTTGCTTTCTAGTACTAATACATTGGATCAGAATATGCTAACTACTTGAATGTTACTGCTATTGGGGCATGCTGGAAAAGAACATAATGCATGAAAATGCATTTAGAAGACTTAAAGTATTGGGTGTTTCTGCAAATATATGTTGATAGTAAACTCTGAAGAGCAATTACTTTTATTTGCTGGAGTTGAAAATCGTTGGTGCATGTATTGAAGCTGGAAGATCAGCCACCTATTCAGAAAATAGGACGATAAAGTTGGTGGTTGCCTGATAGCAGATAAAGGGCAGTGCATTTTCAGTCACGCAGCTGAATTCCTACTCAAAATAGTGGTAAGAAGTGCTCTGTGTGTGGAGCAGTTACTTGTCAGGGACTGAGGATAACAAAAGCTGCAGGGAATGGCTGCCTTAGACTTCTCTCTACTGCTCCAGAGCAGTTTCCTCTGAGATTGCCTTGATAAAAATGACTGTTCTTGGTACCAGTGCATTTAGCGTTGGAATTCTGTTTTTCCAATGCATACAAGAATTATTCTCCAAAATTCTGTGGTTTACACGCTACTAAGTTTTAACCAAGTGTGTATATTTAGGATTTAGTGTAGATGTCTTGCTTGCTTACTGCTTGGGATTTGATAATTTCCATGTCTTGAGCAAAGCACAAAAGAAAGGCGAGGTGCAGATCACTGACTGGCACACAGTAAACCCTTCTTACATGCCTGTTTGAGTTATGCTCTTCTCTCCAAGGTCTAGATAAAAGTGTTTGCTTTAAAACTCAATTCTGTGAACTGCTGGCTGTTGGCAATGTACCATGAATGAGATTTTTGTCGTCAGTCACCTTCTTTCTTGTGATTAGAGTTGACTGTTGTGGATTAATCTGTGAAGAAACACTGCTTTGCTTTTGAGAAAATTTCAGATTCATAAGCTTTTCTCTATTTTTATTTCTTTATAATGTTAGTTTCACTTGTCATGTGGCTAACATGTGACTGAATGAATCTGTATTTCTAGGATAAAGCCACGTCCTTTATAGCCAAATATTAGAGAACCATGGTTCTCTAATCTGCTGTGCAGGAACAGGAAAGGATATGGTGAATTCCTAATGCAAATCTTTTGTTTGCTTAACTGATCTTATAGTATGTAGTTTAACTTAACCTGGGACATAAGCAGGCATTCTACATAATTTTTGTTAACTTGCAGTATCTGTGCACTACAGCCTTGTAATTCTGGTTGGCCGATGTATCAGTTGGTATGTCAACTGTTATTTCTTGCAGATTGAAACAGCTGAAGTTAGTTTCAATTTTTCCTGTGCATAGGAAAGCATGTGAAAACTCTGGAATATTGGAAGTATTTACCCCAATATAATTTTGACAATATTGCATGGATTCACTATAAAGCATAGATTAGTAAGTAAATAAATCTTATCAAATCAGTGACATGTATTCAGATCAAAAAACCCTAAACCCCTTGCTGTAATGTTACTATACTGACAAAGCCATGGAAATACTGACCACCTTTCTGAACTTCTGATTTCTGGCTTGTCAGTTTTCTAACATGGGCAAGAACAAGTCCAGGCTACTTCAGCGTTCCTGTCCTGTCTTTGTAAGTAATTCTCAGATGTTTGATGCAAACTAAACTGTCTTTTTCTATTGCAAGTTTCAAATGAAGTGTGTAGTAATAGTTCCAAGTTGCTGCTTTAGTTAAACTTCTTAAAAATCTGACTCTAAAAGGGGAAAAAACCCACACCCTCTTCATTTATGTATCAGCTATCTTGCTAGCAAGTATATTGGTCTGTTCTTGGACTGTATACAAAGCAAGAAGCTGCTAGAGCTTTGTAATAGGTTGAAGCTTTTCCTGGTAAAAATGAATGAATATTAGTATGACTTGGAGCATGTTTCTACTTACAGCGCTGTTATTGACAGAGGTTCAGAGCAAATGATATGGCATCTTTGGTGAATGTCTCTGGTCACAAGTTCAATGATTGAAGAGAAGCTGTGAAAAGAACTATGAAAGAAAGGATAGTTGGGGTGAAATACTCCCCCCTCTTTGCGTATAAACTATTGAGTTGGGTTGTTGAGTAAGTACCAGTTCTGATCTGTGTTGTTTCTTTCTTCATTTTAGTGCCACAATGGCAACTGCACCTTACAACTACTCCTACATCTTTAAGTACATCATTATTGGTAAGTATGAACTGGAAGATGTTTTGTCTCAGCAGCACGCACACCTATAAGTTGGTATCTGTATCCACCACAGCCTATCTGCAGACCCCCTGGCTCACCTGTTGTTGACTTCCTGTTTACATGTTACATAGTAAAAAAAAAAAAAAAAAAAAAAAAAAAAGTTTGTTTGCTTTTCTCAGTATGGTTACTTGTCCAGCCTCAGTTCCTCACAGATCAGTGCATTTGCTCTAAAAGTTTTAGCAACTGATAATACAAAGGCAATGAACTCTTGTGTGCTGCTTTGGAGTTCTGTACATCACTGGTGGCAAGTGGACTGGGAGTGGGGCAAATACCGAGGCCTTTCTAAGGTTCACTTCAGTTTAGTTATTACATACTGCAGAATTCGTGAGCATCTTTGCTGTTAGGACCGTAACATCATAGCACTAGAAAAACCTGCGTGTTAAAACTGGTGCATGCAGTTCCTTTGTGCCTAAATGTAAAGGTTATGTTCAGGAAGATTGCCATCCTTGTAATAGTTCCTCCACACACATACTTCCCACAGATTTAGCAATCTGGATGTTGCTGTTGTATTGATTTGGATTTGCTATAGCAATACTACTGCTATTGTATCACTAACCTCAAAAGTCTTATAATCCACGCTCATGCAAGTATTAACTGGAATCAGTTGCTTTAGAGACAGGCTTTTGAACTGCTGTCAGGCCTATATTTTTGTGTTTAAAAGTTGTTTTTGTCTGCGATTTCCTTGGCTGGTTAGAGAGTCAGGGGCTTGACTGGGTTTAATATTATTCTAGAAGAACTAGTCTTAATTATTTAATTCCTAATGATCTTGTGTAGGTGTCACTGGTCTACAGTCTTATCCCAGTGGTGTGTAAGTCATGTTGCTATGAGGACCTCAGTGTGTGGAAAAACTGGTACTTGGAAGATCCTGCTATTTCTCATTGTTAGCACTGTTTAAATGAATCAATGGAAGTGAGGCAATTTCTAGGTGTGTTCTAATTGTTTGTGAGTATCCTGAAGTCCTTGCCAGCAATTGCAAGTGACAAGGGAGCAGGGCAAGGCCTTGAATGTGTGTTTAACTGGTTTTCTTCTGAAAATTACCAGAAAAATACATTAAGGTTACACTTCAGTTTCTAGCAGCCCAATTTTTTCATGACCTTGTGGAAGAGTAGTTGTAAAGCCAACAGTGCAGATTATCTTCGTTTGTTTTCCCCTTTACCCCTTGCTTGCAGCTCTTTGCCAGTAATCAAAGCTATATTGCAAAAATTGATAAGCTTAAGGACTGTAACTAGGTATAGGACATCCCCTAATAGACTGGGGCCTGGAATGACTGCCTGACTTTGTCTCGTTTGTTGTGAGGGATTGTTAATGAAAAGATATACTTGCTGCAACAGTTCTGTGATGTCACTCATAACTATTCTTTGTATAACAGGGGACATGGGTGTAGGAAAGTCCTGCTTGCTTCATCAATTTACAGAAAAGAAATGTGAGTATTTCAGTTTACAAAGATCATAAACTGATATGCTTTATCCCTCTTCTTGCCTTCTGCTTCTGTCATGCTTGATCTTGAAGTGGCATCTTCCATCTATATGGATTCATGTTGTGCTTGCTTAGATTCTTGTTTTGACACATGCAGATATACAAACAAAACTGTTAATGCAGTAATGGGAAAGACTGCAGCTTCAGTCAAGAGTCCTACCTGTGATAAGTGGGAAGGCTATCCCCCTTGTTACAGCTTTTTTTTGGGGGGGGGGGGGGGGGGGAGAGAAATTGTGATGTGAAACAGTGGAAGTGGCTTGGCTAAAACGTGCATGCTTTTTAATATTAGTGTAGTTTGGACACAAACATTTGGGGATTTTTTTTAATGCTCTTAAACACTTAAAAAGGGCAAAAGGAATCATACTGAACTAATTGTTCTTTGACTCCCCTTTGCAGACTTTGGTAGCACTGAAAGTTTTCATAGCTGCTGTGACTTATGACCCTTGGGGGGGGCCTGTATGATAGGCTTTAAGGCTTAAGCGTTCTGTCTTGACTCTAATGTTCTCGGCATGTATGCCATCATCACAGGAATTAGCTTCAATGCTCTGTACTAATGCACATTGCATTGGAGTTTGCAGTGGCTGGTAAGAGCTCCTATGTCTTTGCATATTGCTCACACTTGTGGGTATGGCTCAAGTATTTATTAGCACTTATTAGTACTTTATTAGTATTTATTCTGTGCTATGTAGATGCAGTAGTAAGTGGCTACAAGCTACAGTTCAAGTATTTCTGCTTTCTACTATTCCTATTTTCCAGTAAAAATTGAATATTTAACTGTTGCTTTTAATCAAAACCAAGTATCAAGCAGTTGTTTGTCGTCTTTACATATGGCAAAGTTCTTGAAGAGGCTATGTCTTGTTTTTAAAATTCATGAGAAGTCTATTAATATTAAGCAGAAAAGCTATGAATGAAACTAACACATTAAACACCTGTACTATGAGACTATTACTGACACTAGGCAACTTGAATAGATACTCACTCTTTCTGTATTTTCTTACTCTCTTAAGAATGAGTTTATAGTAATTAGAAAGATGTCATCTTGTTATAATTTGCTATACTTATTCATGAAACTGGCTTTTTCTTGTGGACAGTCAGGTTGTTTCAGCTGGGAATAGCTTGGATACTTTTTTTGAAATAGTTACGGACTTTTTAACTGTCTTAATTGTCTAAAAATTTATCTTTCTACTATGTTAAAATAGTTAATTCTTTCTGTGAAGATAGACTGAGAATCAGCTGACTTGTTACCTTCTGAGTTACATGGCTAAACAGCATCAGTAGTACATGCATCAGGGAAGGCACAGAATTTTTATAAGTCTGTTCCTAAACTAACAGCAGTTCAGGAAATAAAATTATTTCTGGTTAAGCGATGCAGTTTGTGTACTGTAACTGTAAAATGCTTGCTTAGAGGCTGAAAATATAGACAAGATCACTGACAGTGGGTGGTATTAAGATTTCTGCAGAAGGCAGACCTCATACTAGAAAGATCTAAACATGCATTTATCTTTCATGACAGTTATGGCGGACTGTCCCCACACAATTGGTGTTGAATTTGGTACAAGAATAATTGAAGTTAGTGGCCAAAAAATTAAACTACAGATTTGGGATACAGCAGGACAAGAGCGATTCAGGGCTGTCACGCGAAGCTATTACAGAGGAGCAGCAGGGGCTCTCATGGTCTATGACATTACCAGGTAAGGTGCCATTGACTGTTGCATCTTGTATCTTAGCTGCACGTGTACTCGATGAGCTCTGTGAATGCTGCAGCCTTGTACATAACTGTCTTAAGTCTGTCCTGCAGACTTGTGCTTAGCTTGTGCTTAGCTGACTCAGTGTCTGGATGGATTTGCACCTTCTTGTGCAAAACTAACCACACTTCATTTGAATAAATTAAATACTTAAACTGAAAATGAAACATACAGAGTTTGAGTGAGCTGCTCTTCTTGGAAGACTTCACTGCTGACAGACCTGAGAATCTTGCCATTTCAGGCCTTGACTGCTTGTGCTGAAGTTCTTTAAAAAACTGAATTCACATTTAAAATGTACTTCTCAGTGCATGGATTTTTCTCTCTTGTGATAGAGAGGGGGAATGGATAGTGCTGCTTACTTGGCAGGAATATTTTCAGTAGTCCTGAAATAGAATATTTGTATTGTAGTGGGCTATGTAACATGCTTAATGGTCTCTATGTATCTGAGAGAATTGGGAGACTAGCCAATGAAGAGGCCTAGAAGTCAGACCTTTCAAACTAAAGGAGGCTGCTTGCAAGCTATTTAGTTTCTCTTATAAAAGAGCAAAGCAATTATTCTATGTTCAACATCAAATATTTCTGCTTTCAGATGTCTCCAGTCTTCTTTCAGGGCTGCTCTTAATGTTCTTTATGCACCTCTTGTTTACTGTGTATGTGGGTATATCTCCCATTTGCTTACAACTTGAGTAAAGCACAAATATTATGCACTGTTTGCTACCTAAGTGGTATTCCCCTGTATAGTGTTCCCTAAAACTATTTGACAGGAAATCCTTTGATGTGTTTTATACATGACCATATAAATGTCCTTCTGAGGGAAGCAGTACTCCTACACACTGGAAGTGTGAGTTGGTCTGTCTTTCCACTGTACTTCTGTGTTAGGTGTATTCTGTGGATTAAAAGTTGACTTGTTGAAATCTTGGTCTGAATCCAAACAAGATGTTACTGCTTCTTGCTTGAGGTTGGGAAGACAAATGGGGATGATAACAGCCATTAAAAATATAGTATCTAACCATACTGTTGGCACATTTTATATATATATATATATATATATATATATATATATATATACACATATACATATATATGTGTGTGTGTATATATATATTTTTAAAAAAGTCCATATAGCTAAAACTCTACCTGCTTAATTCTTTGCAGAAGAAGTACATATAATCATTTAAGCAGCTGGCTGACAGATGCAAGGAATCTCACCAATCCAAATACTGTAAGTTGGACTTTCTTTGGCTTGAAAGCAAGTTTGTTATCCCAAAACAAGAACTAGAAGGTTTAGGTCAAAGCATCTGCAGTGTGTTGATGGTAACACTCTTTTAAAGAAGCTATCTCTTTCTAAACTAGTCTGCTGAGACATCCTTAAGTCTCCATCTTTTGCAGTACATCAGTGAGCTCTTCTCGCTTTTTCTTTACTGCAGTAAAAGTGTAGACTTCTGGGTTGGAAAGCAGTGGTTTCTTCCAAAAGGATTGCTGTCTCTCTTGCCTTGTGGAGCTTATTTTCAGCAGTTGGGCAAAATCATGGTCAAATGAACAAACCTTAACTTTATTAATATCTCTTATTGCCTTGTGGTGGCAATTAGGTGAAATACTCATTCATCTTCTTAGTTTGAAATAAATTAGATCTCAAGCAAAAGCTGTCCAGGTCTTCTGGAGGAATAATGGGAGAGGAGGCTCTTCGGTGTCTCTTTGAAAACCAACAAAACTTTTGGTCGTCTTTATAGTTTGTCTTTTCTAAAAGGCTATAAAATGCTTTAGAATCAAGAATGGCAAGATTCTGCTGTGATAAAAGAAAACTTGTAAAGATTCTAGCTGGATTAGCAGAACAAACACAGGAGGCAGTTCTGAGCACAACTTTAATGACTTTAGAATAGAACTACTGCCTTTTAGGACCTCATCTCATGAGAACAAGCTGACAAATCTTATGTGCTAGCTGGAGACTTTATTCTTGACTTTGCAGAGAGGACACTGCTAAAGCAATGCTTTTGTGAAGATGCATTTTTAAAGAATTTCTTTTTTTTCTTACCTCTTAATGAAGAGGGTGGTAATGAAAAAGCTAGTAAGCTGTTTTCTGAACTAACTTTCTCTCTTCTGAACCAGGTGATAATCCTCATAGGAAATAAAGCAGATCTGGAAGCACAGAGAGATGTTACATATGAAGAAGCCAAACAATTTGCTGAAGAAAATGGTGTGTTTTTTCTCTTGAGCTGTTACATTTCCTACAAGATAGCGATGTTAAAGTGAATCTTCAGCATTGATAGCTGCAAGCTTACACTTCCAAAGTAATGTAATTATATGTAAAACTCTTACTGCACCTCAGATAGTCTGGCTTAATTCTAACTGTGCATAGTTCTAGAAATCAGCTTCCATAGTGATGCCTTAACTTACTCATAAAATATTATTTAGTACTAAAAGTCTTTTGCATGTAATCTGAAGACCAATACATGACTGATTCATGACTATTCAAAGTATTCTGTTAACTGACTACTGCACTTCTGTTTCTAAACAGGTTTATTGTTCCTTGAAGCAAGTGCAAAAACGTAAGTGACTTATCTAGAGGAATGTTTTAGAAGGTATCTGTTTGAGCGGAATATATTTGTTATGACTAAATACTGCCATATGGTTCAGATGTAGTAGGACTTCACAAGTGAAGGGGAAACTTTTTTTTTTTTTTGAGCCATCATAGAGGGCAAAGTGTGCCTAGTGGTTTCAATTCCTGCTGGCTTTGACTTAAAGGTAAGTTGGAAAACAGACATTATACTGTATTTCAGGCAAAGACTTGGACTGATCAAGTTTAAGGCCTTGTTTCTGCCTAGAGTGTGGATGAATCTAACTGGCTCCCCAAGCAGACTGAGTGCATTACTTTCTTGATGTTTCCCGCTGTTCTGTAGCAGACATCTTATTCCTTGTGTTGCTAAGAGAAGTCATTGCACCCAATCTGCAGTAGGCTATGTTGGTTGGAAAAGCTAACAGAACACAAGAGATTAGATCTCCTAGGACACTAGTAGGTGTAGTTCCCATTGGCATCTGTTTCAACAGAATTTCTTAATTTTTACTAAAGACTGTTTACAAACCTAGGAGGACCTTTGTGAATCTGTCTTGAACTCTCCATAGCTGTAATCTGCCACCTCATCAGTAAGAATAATAATCTTGGACTTGTGGTGCTTCAACCAACTGTTGCTGAAACTGCCAGGAATCTGCTTGACTTCTCCACAGCTTCCCACCAACATCTGGGGAGGCTCGGTTTTCAACTTGGGATTCTTGCCCAAACTGGGTTGTGTTTGCTTGCAACACCCTGGTACAGAATTAGAATTCTGCTAAAGTATGTAATGAATGGTGTACTTCTAAACAGTTCCAAACATCAGTCCTTAAACAGTAGCTGTTTGGGCAGCTGATCCAGTCAAATTAAACTAGCAAAGACTTAAGTATGTAAATCTAGTTGGCGGTGGGGAGGCAGAGCATCTTTAATGCAGGTGGCTCATCACATGCTGCAAAACTTCTACAGAGCTCGACTGCCTTTTAGCTGCTTTGAAAATGGCTCTGTGTATGTAGCTCAGTGTTACAGCTTATTTCTGAGACGGAATTTTTTGATAGGCAGTGGTATTAGTGGCTAGTCATAATAAATATAGTGGCAGAGGAGTGAATTGCCATATCAAAAGCTGTTCTGAAGAAAAGTTATCGGACTGTTTGGTTAGCGTACCATAAACTCACAGGCATGTAAGAGAACAGGGTAGCAATGGCTTTAAGTGCAGTGGCCTGTCCGGTCTCAGCAAGTGTTATCTAGCCAGCTGCCTTCGTAACCTGTGCCGCTTTTGTGAAGCGTAGCCTAAGTAACTCCTGCTGCTCTCTTTATAGTGGAGAGAATGTGGAGGATGCATTCCTGGAGGCTGCCAAGAAAATATACCAGAATATCCAAGATGGAAGCCTGGATCTGAATGCTGCGGAATCGGGTGTACAGCACAAACCGTCAGCCCCGCAGGGGGGGCGGCTAACCAGTGAACCCCAGCCCCAGAGAGAAGGCTGTGGCTGCTAGTGACCTCTGTTCCATGGCTCCATTTCTGACCCTTCTCCTCTCTGTTGGAAGCGGTGCTTTTGACTGCTTCACTGTCTTCTGTACATCTTATTGGGTTTAATTAAAACTCTGAGAAAACAGTTTAACACAGTACTAAACTGCTAAATGACTTTAGATGTAATCAGGTTATCAAAGGCAAGTAGAGTAATAAAATCTCTCCTGCATGGTAAATCTAGACGGTTTTTTTTTTTTCCTTGATTGTCCTTGTGATAGTGTCACGAATACATAATTTAAACTGAGCACTGATGCTGGACTCTTGATTTTACACTTTTGCAGGGCTTTGTCTTGTATGGTTTATTTTTATGGTTCTTCAGCCTTTCTTCCCCACCTCTAACTGTTTAGAGCTGTCCATAGTAAAGGATAAGTTTTGCTGTGAAATGACTTCTGATGGTAGAAAGGGGCTCTGTAACAATGTGCTTTTGTTGAAAGCATTCAGTGTGGTGTGTGTTGGGGGTAGGTGCTGGGCTGGTGCAGGAGTGTACAACTTACTTCCATCTTAGCCTAGCACAGGGAAACAATCCCTGTATTCTTGTGCTCATAGCTTTACATCATTTTTTTGCCCCTTTTAATCCTTTACATTTGTTAACAGAACGTAAATATGTATAAAATTTGAAGGAACTGAGCTAACAGTTAAATACATCCTTTGTATATGATTTTAATGAAGAAAACGATTACTGGCATTAGAACAGTATGTAAGAAACTATCAGCTTGTACAGTATGGACCTATATGTGACCACATTGCCCCATTAGTACTACAAAGATAAATGTAACTGCAGTTCACTAACATAGGCTTAACTCCTTGGTGTTGACCGTGGACATTGTGCTGGGGGAACTCTAATCCCAATGCAGAAAATAACACTAGTGGAATATGTCTTTCATCTTTGCACTGTGGTATATCTATGCCATTTTATTAATCCTGTTCTGTGCAATCAGCAGTGTGCTAACCTGCTTTTCTCTTCTGTAAGCATTTTGCATTATTGGCTTCATTACCTGCCTTGCATTGTATACAAAGGCTGGTTTCTCTTGCACATCTTACGCTTTTATATCTGTAACTCTTTGGTCAGATTCTGAACTGGACAGTCAAGAACACGTGCTCTCTAGGGATTTTTAACTACTTCTGTATTTTTTAACAATACAATGGTAGGTTTTTCTTAAAAATTTATTAAGAAGAAACAAAGACTTGGAATAAATCCTTCATGGGATGATACAAGCTATAATCCTGCTTGTATAAAGAAGAGATTTTTAGGTGGTGACCATGCACATGTGGATTCTGTTAAAGTACATGAGGGGTTTTCTGTTTTGTTTGAAATTTGTGTGTGCTCTACATGCAGTACTGTATTTCACATGAAGCTTCACTTGGAAAACATCAAATATGCTTTAAATTTATAAGGGGGCAACTGCTTAACAGTGATCAAATGTCCAACTTCTAGTCTTACTGCAGTGTTTAAAATACAAAGTAGTCTCAAAATCCCTGTCTAGACACTAAAACTTTGCAATGTTCAGACTTGTAAGTAAACAGTGATACCAGAGTATTGTACAGTCAATGTTAAATAAAAGCCAAAACTGGAATGTGCAAACAATAGGATCTGAGTAACTTGTACACTGTCCCTTTGGTTTGTCTGGTTGTCTTTTTTTTTTTATTATTTTTATTTTTTGACTAATAGAGTGGTATTTCCAAGATCTATAGCTAATGCATCCTGCTTAAAAGAAGGTTGCACCACAAAGGGTTTGCCCAGGGACCATGACCTGCTGCTGGAATGAAATTTGGGTACAGCAAACATTCTCTAATGACTACAGCTTGTTTAAGGTGCAATACCTTTATTCCCAAAAAAAGTTACAGTAGGTCTTATTTCTGTCACAGAAAGGATTTGTTTGGACTGCTGTACTCCTCATTTGATGTAACAATGCTATTAATCTAAATATTTGTAAATAAAGTACCTGTATCTAGATAAAACTAGTGGATTGTGTTATTTGCTCTCAGAAATAATCTGCTGGTAATTCTCTGGATCTGTTTACTTATGCTGTAGTTTGAGGGGGGGCAGTTTCTTAGAGCTGCTGCTTAGGCTGCTATAACGCTGTAGGCTCACCTAGCATTATGAGTATAAATGAGAACCATAAAAAAAAAGTCACTGAAGTTTATTTAAGAAAATAATGTAAAATAACTGTATTTAAAGCATTCATGTATTTGACAAAGTTGTCCCTTTTGTCATTATTACAAGTTTTCCTTACAAAGTGAAAACTGACCAAAAATATGAACATTTAAATAGCAATAGTTAACTCTCTTTTTAAAAAGAGGGAGTTCAGAGTACCCCAGATAAGAGAAATGTCTTTATAGGTAAAGCTCAGTTAATCATATATGAACTTCACAGTATTAAGTAGATCCTGTAGTCAGCTGTTTGTTGGCCAGAAAGCGAGGTAGAAGTCTTCAAAGGTGGTAGAAAGATGGCACAGCTCCAAGGAGTACAGTTGCATGTGCAGATCAGCACTTCTAAAAAACAGTATTAAGGGTTTGCTGCACAATGCTCTAGTCTGGCTAGTGCATGACACCAGCTTTTTCTTACATCACAGCAGTGGCACTTCGAAATGCATGGAGACTCTGCATGCCTTCTGTGCTACAAGCCCCTGCTGGCTGGCAGGTGCCTAATGCCACTATGGATGAGCTTAAAGCTTTTCTTCTCTCTACTGAACATTAATATATAGCAGCTATTGCTAAAATAAATATTTTAAACTGCTAGAAAAGCCATTAGCATAAACTTTCAGGCTTGCATGCCTGCCTCTTCTCACTTCCTAGCTGTAATCTAAAGTTATTAAAATCAGGAAAATGGTATTGAAATGTTTTGCAGAGCAATGCTATAACATTAAAAAATCAGAGTAATAATTCCCATGTCATCTGAACACTTAGAAGAAGCTTTCACACAACTTATTTTGGCTCTTAAATGCATATTTCTAAACAACTTGAAAAGGCAAGACAAAGGAAGTGCATTTAATCCACAAGCCTTACAGTTAAAAAAAATATTTACAAGCCAGTATAGAGTTCAAGCTAGGATGAAGTCTGAGCAACAGATACCTAAGTATGCCTCTTACCTCTGTGCTCTACTGAGAAATTTCTTGTGAATAAGATTGCAGTGTTTGAGATGCCACTGAAATACCTGCTCGCCTACTACGAGAGTGAATAAGTCCTGTCAGAGCAGCCTAGAAAAAGCCGTTAAAAAAAAAAGTATGTCAGTGTCTTTAGTAAGCCAATTCAGATTAATTTTTTTGGACTTACTTAAAGAATAAGGGGAAGTTTACATCTAACCTTTGAAAAAAAATTTACTATTTTCATCTACAAGTTAGCTGTCTGGTAAATAAAGTGTACAGCATAATTTCCCCACTGTTTACCAACCCCCTGCAGTAGATACAGTTGCCTTTAAGACATCTGAGTATGAATGAAACACTAATAATGAGCTAGAATATAGTTAATTCAAAATCAGAATTTCTGTACACATTAGAGTATTTACCTGTGTTTTTGTTAAATTCAGAGCATCACGAAGAGAGAGACTTGATGAGCTTTGGGCTAGAAACAGTGACTCTGAAGTAGTACTGCTGACTAGGTTATCCAGTGCATCAACTTGTCGCTTCAAGCTATGAAGGGTGCCTTCTGTTTGCTGTTTTCCTCTGATTAATACTTCTACTTGCTTGGACATGCATTGCCGGAGTTGAGCCTAAATAAATCATTGGTTCTATTTATACTCATTAATGTTACTTTGAAGACTGCGTTTAAGAAAAAAAAGTCTGATGGCTTTAACACTAAAATCCCTTAAGGCTTGATTTCTAGATGCTCTGGTAAACCACAGCAAACGGGTAATGGTTTTGCAAATTAATTCTTTAGTTTACCTCTTCTGAAGTCAGAAATAAGCTGTATTTCTATAGCCTTTAACATTACTGCTTGAATAAAGAGCAACAGATGTGCTCTAACTAAACTTTGCCATTATTTCTACTTGTAAGAATCATGGGTGTTCCTGAATTATGGTCTGTCATGTTGCTAATACATTGAGGGAATCTTATTGAAGTACTCATATAAAACCCATTCATGATGAACTGTTATCTTGATAGTGCCTGCACTTTCTACACTCTTTTACTATTGCCACCTAACAGAAAAGACCAAAGATACGCTGTAGCTAGTCATTATGTACCAAGTGGATACATAAGAGCTGGAGAAGAATCTTGTTTAAATTATTTTAGAAGGGATCTAGTGGACCCATTAGCATGACTGGGAAGAGAGATGTGCCACCTTCAACCGATCTTCATGATGCTGCAGTTTTTCTCGGAGAGCTTCTCCACGCCACTGTTCATCCTTTTGGAAACAAAAGCACGTTCAACAATTGAGCAGCATTGCAAAGGGTACCAATACTGACATGCCCTGCTATAGCAGCAGTAGCAGCTGCTTTTTAAAAGCATTTTACCATTAAGAAGACTTTAGAAAAATTGAGCTTTTCTTCCTGTGAGAGTAGTCTTTTGTCAGTAGCTGCAAATGGACCAGTCTCCTCTAAGTTATCTGATTTATCACGCAGACTTTCCTGTACTTCAAAAGCTGCTTCCAGATGTTCTAGGAGTTCTGGTGATGATGGGCTTAAAGATTTAAGCCCTGTACTAATTTCATCTTCAGTCTCTAGCTTAAGCATCTTTGCTGCATCCTTTATTTCCTTTTGTCTACTTTTCAGGTCTGCTTGAGTTTTAACCTGTATAGTAGTAAAACACAGTCTCACCACTTTGCTGTCATGCTGCGAGTACATCAAGGCAGAGGGATTTTCCTGTATTACTGAACAAGACTTATTACTAAGATGTTTACATTTTGACAATTACAGTCTAGAATCATAGAACCTCTGAGCAGATGCATTCCCAATTTTGGTTTTCTTTGCCTATAAAGCCTTTCTAGTGTTAATAGAAGCAACTACCTAAGTTACCAGAAGTAACTTGTTAACTCAAAATAAACTTATTCATATTCTGAGCCTGCAGATTCTTCCTGGAAGGCTTCATAATTGCTAACAACATTTTCCGAAGAACCTTGTAAAATTTAAGAAATAGAAGGATTCAAACAATACAGAGTCACCTGTCAGTTTAAACTAACAAAACAAGAGAATGCTGACCAGGTTGCTACTAACAAGTTACTAAGTGCATAGTGAGTAGCTTTGAACTTAGATAACATTTAGTGATTTGCATAAACTATGACTCTGCTTATGCCAAGTTCCTGTGAGCAAAGCTTAATGTAAACAGGAGACAGACTCCTAATTAATTCTTGACTGAGGCATTGCCTAAAACAAGCTGACACGCAGATGCTAATTAGCAAATGAGTGCATTTGCTAATTATCTTAGGAGCATCCAAATTCAACTGGCTCTAATAAATAGCTAGGACTCCCATGCCTCCTCTAAAACACATTGTCTGCTTTTACTGATTTACTGGGGGAGAGGGGTTGACCTCTTCACTATTTGAATTAGTCTAAACAGTGCCTGCAATTCCCCATCAAGTCATGGGAAAGTAACTATTCCGCTCTGCCTTGGCCTCCGAGATCCGAGAAATGAAATATTGCTTTAGAGCTTGGCAGTCCTTACTCAGAACTCAGCACATAAAAATGAACAAACCAACCCAAGTCAGTTAAGCAGGGATTACTGAGCTGTCTGATCATTAACAAACCGTAACTTCCAGGCTTGGAAAACTGCATAGCAATTGTAAATAGGTGTATTTCTGCCAACTGTGAAACAATGAACTGAAGGAGATTCAAAACCAATACAGTATAAACCTGCCCAGAAGATGTACTTTCCCTTAAACCAATCTGTATTTGGCTTCTCAGTTTTACCTGTGTTTGGAGATCCATGTAGTCCCGTTGGATTAGGCCAAGCTCCTTAATGAGGCGTTTTGCTCGTTCATGGTTACTGTGTGCTACTTGTTCAACAGCTGCTATGTCATTCTGCAAACAGTTATTTTCATACTTTTTTTCCTAGGAAAATTTCAGAAAGATTGTCTTTCACTGTGGGCACCCAGTTCAGAATAGGAATGCAGAGAATCCACACAGAACACAATTTCTTTAAGTTAGAACACACAGCAGTATTAAATAGGAGTAACTGGGCAGATACTGTGCAACACACTTTGAAAAATACCAGATTTTGGTTGCTTCAAATTGCATCTTAGAATTAATTTACTACTTTTGTTCCCCTGGCAATGAAAGTGCTGTTCTATCATTTTGCCATTAAAAATGAACAAATACATAAATAAGAGACAGGACTTGCATGCAGTTCTTTTTCCAGCTGGGTCCTCTGCATTTTGATTGCTTCTTTCAGACTCAAGATTTGCTTTTGTGCTTTTTTCCTCTCTGATGCTAGCTGATCTTGGAGATGTTTTAGCTCAGACTTTGAAAGTTCCAGTTCTTTTTGAAGAGATGCAATTTCTCTATTCTTTTGTTGTAACTGTAATTCTTTTTCTGAGACCTGATGTTCTGCAATTGTTTTTTTTTTTTAAAAAAAATAATTCTGGTTAGTGGAAATGCAAATATCTTGTCATATTTCATATACATTAGGTATTTTCAAAAACTTTAGTCTTCTGAGTAATGGTTTGTAGAAAAAAAAAAAAAAAAGAAAATAAAAGAAAACCCCACACTGGGACACAGTGGGAAGGGAAGGGAAGGAACAATCACTTCACTATAGAATTTCAATTACTTGAATAAACCAATATAAGGATCAAGAGTCATTTTAGGTGCTCAATTAAAAGCTAAGCAAGATAAAGCCAACAGAAGTGTTTGTGTTAATTAGACTTAGGACTCATATGTAGTAACAATAATTTATGTAATACATCTTACTGCTTTTTCTGACTGTTTCTTCAAGTGTTGCACACCAGGATTCTTCCTTTTCCAGCTTCCTGATCTTTTCTTCTGCCAGTCTTACTTTTGCTGTTGCCTGTTCCAATTTTTTTTGTTGATCTGTTAGCTCCTTTTCCAATAGCAGTTTCTGATCTTGCAGTTTAGCAGTACATTCTTCCATTTTTTTTCCTTCATACTCTGAATCTTGCTTGAGGCGATGAAGAATCTGCCCACCCCCCCCCAAAAAAAAAAAAACAAAAACCCACCACCAAGTTTTACCTAATACCAGCTCAATGAGAACAAATACTATCACCAAAAGACATTAGAGAAAAGTAAAAGCAGCAGAAATCTAAAAAGGGAACTCAAATATCTTGATACTAGGAAAAAAACCCACTATTTCAACAATTTTTACTTTTCTGTATTTTTTAATAATTTCCTCACTTTTTCCCTTTGTCAAGAGGGACCAACCTGAAATTGGTCTGCTTAGTTTTTGAATTCTGAAATAATGCTGGAGTTGAATTTAAAGCAAAATAGTTAAAATTTATTTTTATCATTTCAGGTACACTACACAGCTCACACATTTCCTGAGAGAAATCAGAAGTATGGAAAGAGGTTCTCTGAACTGTCAGCTGTTGGCAGCTGACAAAGTGCAGAGAAATATTTGTACTAGTCCATTTCCTCCCTCACATCAGCCACACAAGCAGCCAAGATACAACATTGCACAGTCAGGCTGTGTGAATTCTACGCTTGCCCTTTTTGCATGCTGAGTGATCACTGCTGATTTTACAGCAGTTTAGTTACCATTTCAGTAAAGATGGCCCTGCTAGGAAGGAAACCAACCAACCAAAAACCCCAAACCATTCTTTGTTGCAACATGCTAATTTTCATTTAAATATTCCTGAACGTTGAAGCTTTTCTTCTACTGCATTCCTCTAAAAATGAGGCTTTGTGTTTCTTAAAGCACTAGTATATTATTCTTAAACTTCTACCCAATATTTTTTTGCCTACATTATTTTCAGATGTAAGGCAAAAGTGAGACAGGTCTGCAGACTCATTACCGCTTCTTGTTGGGCTAGTTCTGTCTCCTTCTCTTGAATCTCTTTCTGAAGCTGCTGCAATTGGTTCTCCCTCTTTTTCTGTCTCTCTTGGCAATCCTTACGTTTCTTCAAACATTCCAGGATTTCTTCTTTCAGGGTCGCCTGCTCTCTAAGCAATTCATCCTGATGCCTTGTATTATTTTTCAAGTCCTGCAACATAAAACATGTATCGAGTGACAAAACTAGCTGATAAAAATAACAGTTCTCACCCTTATTCATATTGAATATTACCTTCTACTTAAACCAGCCATTGAAAAAATTAACACAGTAGGAGCTACCAGATAAAAAGCTAAAAGGCACCAAAGTAAAGGCTGTACATCCCCCTGCCCTCCCTTAACAATCCACCTACAGGGTGTTTTTGCCCTTCCAGGATTCTTGGCAATAATTCCTCTACCACCAAACAAAAAACAAAAAAAAAAAAAACAAACAAACAAACAAAACCACCTCAAACTCAGAAATAATACTCTGAATAGGAGCATCCAGGACAGTTTGCCACTCCCATCCATGTATAAAAACAGAAAACCCAAAACAAAACTCAGACGAGTAAATGTTTACTGCACTCCACATTGCTCCAAACTCAGGAAAAGGAAATAAACTTCTATTGTTGATTAGCTCTATGAATGTCCAATTTTGAGCTAGCATGCCTGGAGGAGGAAGAGGTGATGTACTATCACATGTAAACAGACAAAAACTGCTGTGATAAGAATCATCCATTGTTTTTGTGTTTCAGTCTACTCACTACATTAAAACAAGCATGTATTTCACCAAAACCTAACCTGTTCAAGCAGCTGAAGTTGTTGTCTGGAGTCATTTAATTCTCCTTTCAAAGTTTCCAATTCTTCCTTTTTTCCTAGAAAAATATTTATTTAATGAAACAAACCTTCATCTGCAACAAACCATATGTGAAATAACTATGCAAATATAATTCTTGCTTTTCATAAACAAACAATACAAAAACAATTTCAAATTTACTTGCTAAATACAGCCTGTCTTTAGATAGCTGAGCATATCAGATCATTCAGCTTCATGCAGGACAGTTGTACACACTGACTTTTAATACAAATTGTATTAAAATATAATGTATCTTTAAAAGATTTTTAAAATGATCTTTACCTTGAAGATGCTTCTGTGTTACAATGATGTCTTCACTCAGTGATTTTTTGTGCTTGTTTAGTAGATCTATCTCCTGCTGCAGTTTTTTTACATCCATTTCCATCTTCTCTATATTGGACAATGCAGTTCTGCTGCTATCTTCAGTAGCAGTCAAATCTCTGTAAAATGTGAATGCCTATTCTCACTTTATTGAAAGTATTTAATGAGGACACTTTAAAAACAGTTATATTACCATAATTTTTTTTGAGTTCAAAGAGATGCTATCTAGTAGTCATGAGAACAAAACAGTTGTCTCATTCTAAGACTTAACATTTTGCTTCTCATAATATCTCTTATTGCATTGTCACAGTATTACAAATACTGTTGTGTTTATCAATTTCAATATTGAATATCTGAATATCTTCTGTAAGTCCATTGTAGAAGTTCTTAAAGTCTCCACAGGATACAAGAAACAGTATATGCAATATGATTGGGCACCACAGTTAGAAATGTATTTTTAATTATGATAATAAATGGACATTCAAGGCTCTTCTGATCTTTGAGGAAAAGTGTGTGTATATATATATGTGTATACACACGCATGCACACACACACACGTATATACACCTCTACCTTCTAGTTTGTGACAACTTGTCTTCCAAACTCTGACAGCCTTCTTCAAGCTTTTGCTTTTCTTTATTCAAAGATTCAATGTTATTTCGCAGAGTGTGCATTTGAGAAACCAGGTGTTCATTTTCTTGACGGTCTTTCTCAAGTCGTTGTTTCTGCCAATCTGCTTCTCCTTGCTGACACTGAAATAATCGCTGAATATTCTCCAGTTCTAGTTTTTCCTGTGGAAGACAACAGTGTGCACAACAGATTTACGTGGTCAAGAAAAAGTTATTAACATCTTTAGATGCAGCAATACAAATACCTTTAATTCAAAGATCATAAAGGATATTATATAGTTGCATCTAACCAGTTACCCCTGTTATAATGCAGTAAAAAGCACCAAAAATATGAATATATTTATGATAAAGGTTCAGGCAACAACTTAATACAACCATGAGGCCTGAAAGCTGAGGATTCAATTTCTTGTTCATAGCTTAACTTGTTGATTTTTCCCCCATCCACAAAAGAAATAGCACATCTCTTCATCACACAGGTTTTGAAAGAATTGCTACATTAAGGGCTTTGAGATGCTCAGATAATGCAGTAAGGAAGCTACTTCAGGAGTGGTTATAGAATAAAGTACTAACACACTAACTAGCTCCTCCTCCTCAATGACCTTAACAGAAAGAGTGCAGAGAGCTTAAATGCTCTTCTAATAGTCTCTTAGCAAAAGTATGTTGGGTTTTCTGGAGCTCACATTTCTGAGTAAAAGAGGGTTATCCTGAGCTCTTTGACCTAACAATCCTTTAGTTCTTCTGAGGCTGCTGAAAGGATTCTGCTGATCTCTCTGCCTACATGTAGGCAGGTTGAATGTTTACTTCTCAAAAAGAGAAGAGACTATTGAGCTGAAATACCTTTTTAGTGACAGAGAATGTCATCCAGTTGAGTTAACAAGTTGCCTTCTGTACTCACTATTTGTGTGATAACAAGATAAGAGTCTCTATAGAGGCTCTTATCTGGATTTTAACATTCAGAAAGCAATATTCATCAGCCACACATGAACCTTTCTTTCTTTTCCACCCTCTCTCCCTTATATGTACAGAAAAACCCTATCAGTTTAAAGGGCCTCAGCAGATGTTAAGGTATTTCCATGATAAACTGAAATCAGACAGGAAGATGACTGATTTAAAAATATGGGGACTTTGTTACCAGATCTTAATGGAATCATAGAAAATGCAGAAATTTTTTCCAATTACTATATTAACTATAGAAGAAATACTTACTTCTAGAACTGCAACTTGAATCTTTTCTAGTTCATTGACCTTTTGGTCATGTTGTAGTTTCAGACCTTGAAGTTCATTATTTTCAAGCTGCAGCATTTCCAGAACATGTTTCAGTTCTAGTAAGAGGGAAGAAACCCAAAGTTACTATTACAAGCACATGAAATGCTTTCTAGTTGCAAAAAAAAAAAGACAGCTGATCCCTGTTTTCAACTGCTGTGTGCCAAACACACCAGGTCTTGTATCTAATGTTCTATTAGCAAGTTGCAGGTCCCTATGTCTCCTGCTCTTCCTGTTCCCTAGACAGTCAGATATTCTGTCCCAAAACATGAAAAAGTATTTCCAGAGAAAGTAATTTGCAAGCTACAGAAGACAGTATTTTCTACCATTCGACAACATAAAATTTCTTCTAAGAAGATTCCTCTGTACCCCTGTGCACCCAGATATTTAATTCTTCTGTGAGTGTGGCACAACTGGCTAATGTCTTCTAACCACATAGTGCTAGTGTGCATCTCAGTTGTGTGATCAGTTGATCAGTTAGTTCCTACTGCTGATTTATGTTTCTCTGTGGAATGAAAAATTGCAATTGCAAATACAAAGCAGCATAGAACAGTCTCAGCACAAGCAAGAACCACCAATCAGCTCTCTACAAGCTATGAGAATTACAGAAATCACTCTTGCACTGCAGTCATTTACAATATTTAAAAAGCAGTGAGGAAAGGCAGGCTGCAGATACATAACTAAGAGTTTAGAGTGCATTTATTTTTGATCTGCACAAAATAATATGTAATAAAGCCACAATATACCCATCTTATGCTTGGTAATTTGCCCAAGTATTCCTTCAAGATTTTCCTCTTCTTTTCCAATATCCTTCTTTATGAAGAAAAGCTGTGCTCTTTTCTCGTTAATCTGGACATCTAGTTCTTTCCTCTCAACATTCAGCTCTTCCAGAAGAGATCTTATTTCCTATGTAAATATGCCAGTGTTACAACAAATGCTGTTATTTTGTCCTGTAAATACAGTTTTTCTTTAAACCTAAGTCCTAAAAATTTGTAAGATAAATTTTAAAAATTGTATTTTATACACACACACACATATATATATACACACACACATAAACATATTGTCAACACTATGATCACTTTCATTAAAGGATTTATAGTTACAGTTAATTGTGTAAACAAACAAAAATGATGCAATATTTAGTTTAAAGCCTTTTATGCTGACAACCTGAAGTAGTAAGCTAGTAAAGATTGTGATCTATAAGCCTGACTGATGACATTCCTTCAAATGAACCATAGCTAGGCCTTAAAAGAGAAAGCCAGACAATAAGGAAAAAAAGCAGTTAATCTTGATTCTTCATTATTTCAGTGCTGAGAGTCTGGATTAAGTAAAATCTTTCTTCCACAAAGTGAGTAGACTCTCTTTTGAAGAAGTAAATGAGAATGAAGGAGAAAAACAGCTGGCTTATGTCACTTCTGTTGCATCTTACACAAACTGATCAAACTGATTTTCTTTAAAAACTGCTTGCCTCAGCAACAGTAAGTTGTAACTACATTCATTGGAGACTTCTACTTTATATAATTTTGTTCAGGTGCTCAAGGGACCAGCTCTGCAAGTATCATTGAAACAAGAGGGTTCTATCTCTTAATTCTGCATCTGGTCAAGCTCTTAGGCACACCAAAGACTTTAAACTTTCTTGTTCTCCTTTTTCAGTGGGTTTTAGAGAGGTGGCAGAAAGCAAAACTGATTTATAAAATTTTTGTGGGATCTTTTTGATACTTCTCTTCCATTCTTTTCCTATTCTTAACCAAGGTATAATGAACTGAAAATTCATTTGGAAAAGTTACTCTTATTTGGCGTCGTTTTTCATTTGCTTCAGTCTCCCCATCTCGAAGAGCTTCTTTAAGATCACTTTTCTTTTGAGAAATACAATCCTGAAGGACATTCAGCTCCTCTTTTCTTTGACTCAGCTGTTGCTCCAGAAGAAGCAACTCTTGTTGCTGAGCAGTAATCTACAATATAGAAATTTAACATAACAAGCATTAGGAGTCTTTTTCTATAGCTATGTAGGAGAAAAATAAAACAAATCCAAACCTCCTTCATAACACACTGTCCCACCGCCAGAGAGATTCCTCCTCCTAATTTTAAAAAAAGTTTAATACACATAAGCCTCTCACCAGAGCAATGGACTTCATTTGCTAGGCCTGTATAATAAGCCCAGCACTACAGACCAGCACTACAGACCAAGTTCTGACATGGACACTGCAGCCCTGTACCTCAGTGTTAAGCTTTTTACTCTGAAATGTGGTAAGAACTGTCAAAGAGAACCATGAAATAATATTTATTATGCAGAAGTGTTGGCAAGGCTGAAATCATACTTTTTACAAGACAAAACAAGAAGTCAAATTACAGAGAGTAAAAATAAACCTATGAATTAAATCCTTCAGACAAGGCAGTCTAGAACAAAAGACTCTTCTCAGCATCTAATCAGGTGAAAACTAACAAAACTAAAAGTCTTGAGTTAATTAAATATGCATTACTTGATCTTTCAGTCTTTCCAGTTCAGTTTTCTTGCCTTGAAGAATATTTTCTGCTTCTCTAAGGACTTGGAGGTGATGTTCTTCACTACCTTCTGCAACTTGAATATCTCCTTGAAGTTTCTGAAGACTAACAGTGAGGATAAAAGCATGGTTCAGAAGAAGTCTTTCTCCAGCAAGTGCTTAAGGTAAGTTAAAAATAAATACCTTTCAGTCAGCATTTCTATCTTCTGGTTTAATGACTGGAACTCAGAATCTCTTGCAGACACCACTTTGTTGATTTCCTTCAAGATAACTTCTTGTTCAATCTTATGCTGTTCTAAATCCCTTGTATCTGCCTGTAATATCCTAAAGAAGCATTTATGGCTTTTTTGGTTAACATTTTTACAGCTCTTCTTCTCTGAAAGCAGTATCTTGGTATTTGAAAAAACATTGCTTTTCTCCTCAAACCCATTCAATACGAATTCACAAAAGACCCCCAAAACAGTGTACCTTAATTGCTGATCTGCTTTCACAAGTTTAACAGCCACTTCCTGAGCCCTTCGCTCTAGCTCCTCTGCCTCAGTTTCAGTACGGAACAAATGCTGTTTCGCATGATTGTACTTTTGAATAGTATCTTTGGTCTAGAGCAAAAATTGAAGATTATTGAAACAATAGATTCCCATCAATCCTCTTACTCTTTCCATATCTATAACCTGCAGGCTAGCTGTCCAAAGACGACCTCCTCCCAGCTTGAATTCAATAGCTGCTTGAATATTCCAGCTGAGCCCTGTCTCTGCATACTAACAAGCTGGAACCTTTTCTTCTCTCCTTGCCTGCAACAGAAAAGGTTCCTTCTCTTTGGCAAGGATTGAAGCATTTCCTTCCAGCATAGGTCATCCAAATGCTTATTTTCAAAGAAAGGTACTTAAAAGGAGAAAAAAAAAAAATGGGAAACACCTATCCAGAGAAAACAGTCTTGTACACTAGAATTAACTGAAATTAAAAATTGATAGGGAAAGTAGCTTTGCTATAAACATTTTTTTTAATTCTGCACACAAACATGCAGCTCTTAAGAATTTTAAATGATCTCTGCCTGCCTTTTCCCTTAAACAGACATTTCCTCTGCCTAAAACAATCTTAATGTAACACAGAAAACAGAAATCCTTCTGCACTCAAGAGTTGTGGCATTACTTACCTTTCCCCGTGTGCTCTCAAGTTCTATTTCAGCTTCTGCAAGTAGCCTGTCTGCTTCTCTAAGCTCTGCTCGTCGTTTCAGAAGTGTCTTCTCTATACATTCAATTTCACTTGTAACATCTTCATGATGTTTAAGAGATTTTTCTAACTGTAATTCTGCTATTAGATTATCAGTGTGCCCGTCAATAAAGTCCCTAGTAGGTTAAGAGGAAAAAAAAAAAAAAAAGAAAAAAAATACCACAGAACAGAATTAAAATACAAAATGCTGGAGACCTAGGAGTCTCTTAAAGCTAGTCTGTTATGTATACTATTCACATTTGAATATTAACTTTACAGATATCAAAATTGACTGTTATTGGAAAAAAAGTTATTAGGAATTTCCACAGGCTTATTTTAACTGCAATCTAGTACAATGTTCTTACTTCCGTCTGTTATGTTTCTGAGCTGCTCTTCGTAGCTCTGCTACTTCACATTCCAGCTCCTCTCTTTCATGTACCAGATCTTCAATGTTTTGATGTAATTTTTCCACCTCTTTCCTGTATTCATGGACAGCTTCCCCTGACCATCTATCTCCATATTTCCGAGACTTTAAATGATACACAATGTCTTCTAGCCTGGAAACTTCATTCTCCTACGTACAGGAAATACAATAGTTAAATCAAGACCAGTTTTCTGCCTCAGTCCTCCAAAATAGCATATTTCAGATGCAGCAGCAGCTACAGCTAGTAGAGACTGGACTACTAACACTAAAAGATAAAGCATTCTCATTAGCAAGCACTCTGAGATCCCAGATCTTGAGATTGCTAGAAGAGACTTTTTCAAAACTAGATTATGAAAGATTCAGCATAATCCTAAATTTGACTTCTTTGGGAACTTTTGTCTCCTTACATGGAATCTGTGAAAGTGAGGATGTTTTTTGAGAAAGCACATGTTAAAAGGTATTCCTCACTCATTCATAAGTCAATTCCCTGTTGTTAAATCTGCAGCCTACAGCTCTGTATCTTACCAATTCATGATGTTCAGGCACATTGCAGTGAAGCACTCCAACAGGAATGAGTGGGACAGAGAAATTAGCAGGAAGAGGGCCACAAACAACCTGGGCTCCCACAGGAGGTGGGCCATAGATAACTGTTCCAGGAGCAACTGAACCTCCATTTGCTGGTGCAGAAGGAGGAGGGCCATAAACCACAGTTCCCTGAGGTACAGGGGCACCATCTGGAAGGACCGTGTAAATAACTGTACCAGGTGGTGGTACAAAGGGAGGGTCTTTTGAAGCATAAATTTCTTCATTTCTTCCAGCATCATCTTTCTCTCTTCTCTCTTTAGGCAAAAAAGAAAAAGTTATTTTTCACTTTTTAAATAAAAGATATTCTTACAATGCACATTTCAAAATAAAACACATTCTCTAACTATGTAATGTACAAAAATGTAATAAACATTGTTGAACTCATTTAGTTTAAGCAACCAGTTATGATTTACTCAGGTATACCAGGAAAATTCACTATTAACTCTACTCAAATCTATGTTTAGTATGTTCCTAAACCTTCCGAGATCATGAGACTGACTTACCTTTAGCAGAATTTGTTTTGTACAACCTGGTTCTGACTGGTGAATAAATCCAACATCCTTTTGGACTAGGCAAGTCTTCCTTCCTGATTTGCTTGTTCTGAACATGCCCTTTTTTGGGTGGGGATGTGCCAGAACACAGTAAACCAACTCCAGAATCTTTTGTGCTGTGAGAAGCAGGAGTTGAGGCCTGAAGAAAAGAGAGTACACATCAATATGACACCCTGTATACTAGAAATAACAATACAAAGTAAATATATTGTTCTAGACATTCCAAACACTGGTTTTCCAAAAACAGGCTAGTTAACACTGTGTCTTCTCTCATTCCCAAGCATTATGCTGCGTTAAAAAGATCATTACATACAGATGAACAATTTTTCTCTGAAGTTCACACAATCACTGTTTGGAGATCCCGTATCATCAAGCAATACATAATAACCTTTAGAGAAAGTCTGTCCTGTGTTAAGGAGAAATAAAAAATTTAAAAAGTGCAAGAACTCTTATCATACTGGGCTCTTTTCTGGCCTATTACAATGCCTATTGTCTATGTTAGGGAAGAAAGAGCACTCAAAAATACAGACTTATTGAACATAAACAACATAACTCTCCTTGCTGTCCCTTTTTTACTTAAATTTTTTCCTAAATGATTTTACAACACTTTATTTTGTGTAGTTTCTCCAATCTGTATACATATATCAGACTTCTATTATTACAGGACCCTGCAAAGGCTTTATCAGGGAACATATTTGTACTTGTACTGTTTCATTATTTCCTCTTCATCTATGCCAGCCGCCAATGTTTTCTCTTTAGTTCCCCCAAATCTAGCAAGTTTATAGTGTACTTTCCCATATCAAATTCTTCTCCACATAATAGATTTTAATTTCTCACCTGTGATGATGGCACGTAATACCAGTATCCCCTTCTTTTGAATGGATCTGTTATACTAGTGATGTAATCATTCTGGTAAGAAAGTACATTTCTGAGTGCTGCAATTTCATCTTGTAAGTTATCAATTTCATCCTTGTTACCTGTACATTAATTACATGGTTTTATAAGAACATATGGGAAATAATTATGTCATAAATATTGCATTTGGCTTTAACTAAAATGGCAATTTAAAGCTTTTCCTCATTGTTATACTGTTAATCTGAAATAGTACAAAAAAAAAAAAAAAAAAAAGGAAAAAAAAATACACTCAGTTCATGCTACAGGTGCCTTATGTTTTTTCCTTACTTTTCAATAGCTCTCTGACAATGGTTCAGAGCACTTGGAAAATACACACTACTAAACAGTAAACAACTTTACACATAGAACCCCAGGACGTACAGGAACAGTCCAGGAAGATATAACAGTTTATTCCTACAATTACAATTCCTAGAATAAACTTTTATCAGAGCTCTGGAAAGCTTCTTAAAGTTATGGAGCAAACAGTGAGAAATATGGCAAAGAAGGTGAATTCCTCTGTATTTATGCCTAACTTCAAGAAAGAGAGAGAGAAGCAGCACATTACCTGTCCTGATGTTGTCCAGCAACCACCTTAAACGGTCAATTTCTGCTTTCTGTTGCTTCATAGCTCCATTTAATTTATCAATTTCAAACTTCTCAGAGATTGACTCAGTCTTATCACTGGCTTTTCCCATTTCATGCTGACACTATTTAAAATGTAAGTTTAAAATCAAAGCACTTCTGTGGAAACCAGACTATGCTAGAACTTCTTCTGAACAGGCCTATCTATTACTACAAAAATGCTTAGTAGGGAGGGGAAAAAAAAAAGCACACAACCATTTTGATTTAACAAAATCATTCTTCCCACCCCTTCAAATGACTAAATCTTATAAGTCTTCTTGTGGTTGCACCTGTTTAAGTCAGCAGGTGATCATTTTACTTAAAAGCAGCTGCCTCTGTCAGCAAGGGGTTTCTGTTTTGTCCTTTGAGGGGAAGAAGACATTATGACTTGGGAAAGCCTGAAAAAATGGGGGACAAAAACCCTAAGTGTTTAAATTGCCAAATTTGACAGTTTCAGAAAGCAACTGAAGCACTGTCCCTATGTATTTTATCTCTAAGTATTTTATCCTTCTCTTACAGTGTGGAGCAAACATCACCACAACTTACTTGTTCTTCCTTGTCTTTCAGGAGTTGTTGTAACAATTCTATTTCTGCTTCTGCTCGGGCAAGATCTCGAGCTGCCTGAGCTGCCTGAATATAGAACTCTTCAGCTTCCTCGAACTCCTATAATTGAAATTTGAATTTGGGCTTTAGTTTGCAATACTTCACAGGCTTGCAGGTGTCTCATGCACCTTTGTGAAAAGCAGACTATTAAGCATCAGCAGCACTAGCCTGTTCTGGGATTCAAGAAACTGGTAAAAAATACATACCGTTTACAAGAGATATCATTTCCTCCTTTAGCTTTACAGTATTTCTAGAGAGTATATGTTGGTATATAGCCAGGAATGATTCTCAGTTTTAAAAACTTAAGAGTTAAGAAAAAAATTCCATATTTTCTTCTTTTGCTTTTCTGTCTTAGGTAACAATAGATCATTTACTGTCTGTTTTCAACTGATAAAAGAATAAACTTGCCTTTATCCCACGTTCTAAAACACAGCAAGACAGTCTGTCCAACCCTAATTTTTTCAGGCTCTTATCTATGTATTTCAAAATAAGACATCTTCCAAGGCAAAAGCTCCTGTGTAGCAAGATAGTTCAGAATAAAGACTTCAAGTTGAATTTAAAAGGCAATACCAGCACTGCCCACATTACAAATGGTCATCAGAAAGCACTGCTTTATTAAAAACAAGCAATTAATTATCATTCTACTGATTTACCTCAGCCCGTTCCTGATTAATTCTGAGAACAGTACCATGAAGAGCCTTTAGCTGATTTTTAGCAATGGAGAGCTCTGTGGCTGCCAGTTTATCCGAAGTTATGATCGCTCTCTTTAATTTCTTCAGTTCTTTGTCTAGACTGACAAATTGCATTTCTGCCCTGGCATCATCTATTTTTTTCTGAAACCAGGAAAACAATAGGTTTTATGATAGGTTTTAAGTAAAAAGCAATGTAAGAGAAAGATTTACTCTTGGTATGACTTTTTTCCAGACATTACACCTCATTTTATATTGTGTGCATAAAAAGTCAGAAAAAAAAAATAATTAAAAAACACAAGATGACCAATAAAATTTAGGCAAGGAAAAAAAAATACATTTAGCCTTCTGAGTTCCTTCTGTATTTGATCTAGGTCTTTGAAAGCAAAACAATTTAAAAGCCTTAGAATCTTCTTTTCCTGAGCAATCAAATGCAGTGTGTGATCTTGTTCTTACTCATTCCTACCTTTTTCTCTAAGTCTTCCAGTTGCGCAAGAATAGTCTCTTTTTCCTCATCTGCTTCTTGGAGCTGTTGATCAGCAAGGCCCTGAATTTCTTCCATGCCCTTTATTTTTTCATGTAAATGTTGAATTTCATTTTCTAACTGCTGGACCTTGTTCTCATTCTGCCTGTTTTCAGATTTAACCTATAATTGACATAAATTACAATGAACAGCTTGAAAAATGCAATTACCAACATATTTGGTAACAAAAGAGAAGGGAAAAAGAACTGTTTTGCCAATTTAACAATTATATTTTATAAGTGTCCATGTTATTTTAGTAACAATATGCATTATGAATTTCTGAGAAGGTTTCTGGCTATATTTGTATTTCTAGCTATATTTATTTTTCTCTCTATACTTAGGCTCTCTTTGTGGCCTATGAGATATATAATTGAGTCAAAATTCTAATTCACCAAATAACCAGGCAGAAATCATAAGAATTATTAAAGAAAAAAAAATCACAACTTCACAGTTGTTACATAAACACCAGTAAGTGTCTCTCCTTGTTACCCTGAAGCCCAGATTGATCCTGTAAGTTTTAATGCACATAAAATTTTTCTCTTTGAAGCAGAATTCTTGTGCAAGCTTTATATAACAAATGCCCAAAAGGCTATGAAAAGTTACAAAGAAGCATATTTCTTATCTATCAGAATATCTGATTTACACCATAATCAGAAATATGAACATGCATTTTAATTTTTTTGTCTTAAAAATACTGTCAGAAGCCTGTGAACGACAACAAAACTTATCAAAAGAAAGTGAGATTGACCCATGTATTCATTTCACCACTTTAGCCAGAATTTCACAGTATACACAGTAAGTCATCAATTATTTGTTCTTTTTCAAAAGCTTTTGCCTGTTTATAATAGTTTCTTTATCATGTAGCTATTATATGATACAACTTTGTGAACAGGAAAAAACAAAACAAAGCAACAACAAAAACTCTAATGCTGATTATTATTCCTGTTCTAATCATGAGTAACTTTGTCCTGCTGTGACGCAAGTTGCCAAATCAATTTCTGACAAGGAAGTGTGTTCTATTTTGCTCACTTTTAGTAAAATTATACTTCTCTGACAGATGGAGGGAAGCAAAAAATCATGTATGATTTAAAACTCAATCCTCACATTGCAAGTTACATTTTTTTGACTAAGCTGAAGTTGTCTTACTCTTGCTTTTGTAGTTTTTTACGTGCCTGTCTATATTTTTCCTGTACATCTTCCAGCTTATCCTGTTGAGATACCATTTCTTCCTGCAATTTTCTCTCTCTAGCCCATGCTTTCTCTCTTTCTCTCTGTGCATCGGCGAGGATGTTATTAAATTCCTTCTGCAAATTTGCAAGGCTTTTTCCTAAAACATCGGCTGAATTATGACATCTGAAAGAAAAACAATCCATGTTCCAAAACAGAAAATAGTGATAACAGAAAATAAATAATAAAACCTGATGTGTTAGTGCAAGGGTTTAAGACATCCTGTATGAATGAGCTCAAGTGCAGCACCAAACAGTTTACATTGCACAGAAAGGCCTCTCTCTGACTCTGTTTATTCCATTCTTTCTTTTTTTATTTCCATTCTTTGTGGCTAGAGAGGAAGAAGGAAAAAAAAAGAAGAAAAAAAAAAAAGAAAAGAAAGCAGTGCCCTGTCTCCCTGGTAGTGAAACCCAGGAGAAATGTATATTTCTCTCAGTAATATAATTAGTGAGCTCAGGTGATGCTCTCTTAATTAACTATACAGTGCTAGAAGTCGTATTTGAGTTGCCCGAAGCTGCACTCAGTGGGATGCAGCAAATATATGCTACTACTTTTATATACTTACTGAATTCATGTGCACAAATCCAATACTGTTTGTAAGGTTTTTACTCACTTAATCTCTCCAACTCCTGTCTGAAGCTTTTGTTTGAGTTCGTTTATACGAGCTAGAACTTCCTCAGGATGAATTAAGTTACTAACTGCATGGTTTAGCTGATTTTGAAGATCTTGAAGCTGTTGTTTCAGGACGTTATTGTCTCCCTAAGGAAACAAAACAAAAAACACACCCCACAGATTTCAGTGTTAAAAATTCCACCATTAGAGTCCAACAAGAATTTTTCCAATGTAAACACACAGTATCAGTAACAGAAGAGGAACACCCTTACCCATCTTTGCCTTGCTGTTTCCTCTATGTTGAGAAGTATTTGAGTGCCCATCAGAAATGACCTTATTTTTTTCCTTACATCAGTTAAATAATGTCTTTATATACACAAAGCCCAGTGAGACATACAAGCCTGTTGTTACACTATCCATCCATTAAGGAACTGAGCAATCAGGGACACTACACCAAAAAGTGATACTTGTCCTGGCTCTATTAATGTTGAATTCTTTTCTGCACATTGGCAAGCTTCAGCAAAAATAATAGTGCTAATATCTAGTGAAGATCCTTTATAAACTAGTGGTAAGGACATCCTCTGGTAAGGGAGTACATGAGATGGGAAAAAATGAATTTGATGTCCAAAGAAGGACTGAAACCAGACTTCCCCAATGAGGGAAAATGCTCTAATCATTCAGATGCTTTACAGAAGGGGCTCCTCTACCAGTCCTATTGTGAAGATCCTGATCCCAGTGTATTAAACTTGCCTATAAAAATCTTGTTGACTGACCCTCTCAGAAGAGGCAAGAAGAATGCTCAGTTTCTAATCCCAAGGTAAGGCACTGATCTGTGACAATTATCAAAAATAGAGGTGTTTCTGTATAAATATGCAGTTCAAATGTCCAAAGAGTTTAAGAAGCACAGGCTGTGTTGTCTGTTGTACTTGGGTGCCATTATTGTTTCATGGCAACTGAGCAAGATTTCTCAGGATTACAGCTTTAAGCAGATGAAATAGAAGTTTGCTTTAGGCCTTGAACCAGTTTTTGGTTCTATATCCAAATAACTTTCTTACTGACATGCACTGGATGAGGTTTGTGGAATTAAGATTTAATTAAATGATTTATCTATTCCTCTGCAATAAAACTGAGCAACTCTTAAGTTATTTCAAAGGTCAATCCAAATGCATAAAATAGACAGAAACATGACAACGGTGTAGGGTCCCTGGACAAGAGAAGTAAGTAAGTAAGAGTCATAAATACTACTGAATATCAAAACAAGTTTCAAAAGGAATCCTGTAAAATCTTTATTCCTAAGAGGAGTAGAGAAATATCATGTATCAGGTAAGTGTTAAGGCAATAAATACTTAACCTGCAATTGTTTGAACTGAGAAAGGAGTTTATAGTTTTCTTCTTCCTTCTCTTCTGCTATTTGTGCTTTGGTCAGAGCATTCTCTAATGCTTGTCTTTCTTTTTCAAGTTCAGCTTGCAGGGCTGATCGTTCCATCTACATACACAGAAAGACTTCAAATTAACCCTTTCTCCTCCAATTCTCGCCCCAAACCACACCGCCATTACTCCCCAGAAAACAGCTCTATTTCTTAATATAACAACGTGATAACTCCCCTTTAAAAGGCACTCCCCTAAAATCAAGAGAAAACACCAAACCTCCAGCACCAAAAACCATGACAGCTGTATTTCTTAAAAAAAAACACCACCATCCTGACTGGTGTTATACATTCTAATCCTACCCATATGGAAACTGACAGACTTTTTAATCAGTGTTTTACAAAGAACTTCTAAGTTTTCCCAGAAACACCAACTATTGGAGGTTGGGGGGGGGGGAAGGGGTAGAGAAAGAAGAACACACACTTTCGCATTTGCATTTTTTACTGCAGTCTGGAACAAATCTCTCAAAAGAGCCACCACCTTCATTTCTGATGAATGCACAAGTGAATGGAAGCTGAACCAAAATACTGGTTATGGTACATCCAAATAAGGATCCCCAACAGTAAGATAAAACAGGAATGCACAAATTAAAAACACACTGTTCTTCCCTAGCAGAAGGCTACTACTTTATGTACAAAATGAAAGATTTACTATAAACCTCAATTTCTATTACAAAAAGCAACAAATGTAAACTTTGTCTTTCTCTTGCTACATTTCATAGTTCTGTGTCACTTCTTCCATGTGTGTGCAGTCCTCTCTTTCCAGAAACACACTAATTATTATTTTTGTTCAAATAGGGTGAATATTCCCTACAGAGAGCCCTTAATTGAACTGCACCTTGTTTTGAATCCAAAGTTATAAATCCTAATAAGCTGATACTACTTTCCATTAAGTCAATGTTACAGACATTGTATGGAGGGAAGCTTCCCCCCCCCTCCCCCACTTCTTCCAGCTTGATTATCCCTTTGACAGCATAGGAATCCTATTCTTACCTGGCTACGTTGCTTTAGTCTTTCCAACTCTTCCTTTTGCTGATTGGCTTCAGTGTCTCTGTCTCTTAACTGGGCTTCCAGTTCAGCCTCATAGGCACTGATGTCCCCTTGTGCGTCTCTAAGTGATTCATTTATTTCTCGTTGCTCTTGGAGTACACCTTCCAGCATTGCAATTTCCTAAAATTTTACATTCATATCAGAAACATATACACAGGGCAGCCAGGATTTCTTGAGTACATTGCCTCTCTTGCTCTGTTCCTCAAGAACTGATAGTTAATGTGACAACCAGTGGATCAAAATCAAGACACTACTCCTAATCACTAACCATAAAACAAACATACTAAGGTCAGGTCAATGATGCTGTTGTGACAGACTTTGTAGAAAATTTACACAAATTAGCAACATGCATCTAGAGTGATATACATTTGTCTCTGTTTTAAAGGTTTAATAAAATTCATCAGTATAAGACAGCTCTTTAAACAACTGGGCAATAGGAGAGATGGAAGGAATAATATGCACATGTTGGACTAGTCACTAATTATCACTAATGCAATTCACTAAGACGCTGACTGCAAACCCATTTTTAGTCAGTCTTGGAAGATAATGGCTTCCCTCCTGAGAGATCTTCTATGAAGTACACGTTTAGTGTGTGCTTCTGGTTTTAAAGACCAAAGTCTGTTCTTAATAGGACGGAAGTTACAATATCAGAAAATAGTTTTGTCCAAGGAACTGAGGTCTGTCATTCCCAGTTCTGTCATTTACCTACGTTTTCAAATTTATTTTTAGATATCAGAATTTGATAAGAAACACAGTATTAAGCCTTACTTTTCTCATATTTTCTGCATCCATGGCAACTATTTTCAGGTTGTTTCTTTCCTCCTCTAGCTCTGCCAGTCTCTGTAACAAAGATTCCTTATCCTTTTGCAATTCCTTACATTCATCACTGGCCTGTTTTGCCTGACCCTTCACACTTGCAAGGTATTCTTGTAATCCAATGATAATACCTTCTAAATCCCTTTTGAGGGCTTCATTTGTTGCTATTTGACCTGCAGAAATTCAAAATAAATCCAACATAGTCAATAATTTACAGCTACTTACAAGACAAACAAAATTGCCATTTTCAACCTTTTTAAGCTGTACTATTAGAATATGCAATAAAAACAAGTAACTAGTGTTCAACCAAAAAAATACTTGTACCAGGTTTTAAAGGCTAGAACACAGGATTTGCTTATTACCATACTGACCTGACCACTAGAGAACTTCAATAATGCTAGATATAAAATAGGTGTAGGAAGTCTCCTAATTTATATTATTTCCATAATTTCCCCATAAAAAAGTCACCCTCCCCATCTCCAGTTCTTTGTCCCTTGTGTTTCTCTTCCTCGCAACCCACCAAAAATATGACATTTGCTACCCTTACAACTAAATTAATTTTAGTAAGTTAATTGAAGCAATTGTTTCAATTGAAAACCCTAAGCTCAGTTGGTTAGAGCATGGTGCTAATAATGCCAAGGTCGTCAGTTCGATCTCTGTATGGGCTACTTTTTTGGGGGTTGGACTAGATGATCTCCAGAGGTCCCTTCCAACCTTAACAATTCTACGATTCTATGAATGTAACTAAATCAGATTGCCTGAATTTGCATGAGAGAAAATTGTTTTAAAAGCTAAATATACACACGGTGGACCTGGGGGAGATACATATATATGTACACATACATATACATATATGTGTGTGTATGTGTGTGCATGTAGGTATGCATATATGAATTTTATATGAAAGTAACTTTATATATAATAAAGTCAATGAACTATATTTCTTAAGTCAGTTTTGAAAACTTAAGAGGACCAAATTGATGCACGTAAAAGACACCTCTATGCAGGTTAAAATGATATGGTGAATCTCTTAACAATCCACCTAAGTGCTAGCTGTATAACTATTCTTTAGCATTTCTGATAGGGACACGAACACATTTTAAGCTACCGCCTGAAGTAGAGGCAAGAAGACAACATCATAATGGCATTAGACCATTAACACTTCACTCATACAATAAAGAGCAGAATAGTCTCTCCTCTCCTGCAGTAACAAAATTGCACACCAGAAAGATATGTTAAATAACCAAAAAAACACTCAGCTCAGACTTGATCAAGGGCCTTCAAGTCCTGACTTTTTGATCTCCCACAGCAACAAAACAGTCCTTTAATCACAGCAATTTTTTCTCTTGTTGTTTTTAAACTAACATGTCACTCTCCCCTAACCATTCACAGTGAGATAAATAAATTAGAAAAATCACTGAAGATTACTGTACCTTTTTCCTTTTAGATCTAGGAATATTTTTCAATTTTTTTCCTAAGCATTTTGTGCATCATTTAAGCCAAAGTTCAGTTGGTTAGAGCGTGGTGTTGCTAATGCCAAGGTCGTGGGTTCAATGCCCGTATGCGGCTATGCTGAGGGGTGGACTAGATGATCTTCAGAGGCCCCTTCCAACCTTACCATTCTATGATTCTATGAGTAGGCAAGGGTGACCAATATACATAAGGTTGGATCTTCAATTCAGTTGTGATGTTATGCAAAATACAAGAGATACTCCAAGATGAAAAAGAGAAAATTACCATCAGTGAGCTGTTGCTCCAAGTCCTTGATTTCCTCAGTTTCCTTAGCAATTCTAGAAAGCATTTCATCCAGGCGACTCTCAAGTTGTTTGTAATGTTTGTTCATTATATCAAGCTGCTGCTCTTTGCTTGTTTTTTGAGCTTTCATGTGTACCTGTAAATTACAGTTGAAAAGGCAAAGTGGGAAAAGGTCAATATGGATTAAAAACATGTCAACTCAACATTTTAGCTCAGTTCTCCTGCTCTGCCTCACTACTGGCAGTGCAAATCAAAAGTGCAGTGTACACCTTGTTGTGCTTGCCTTTTTGTTTTGTTTTTTTTTTTCCCTCCTCATTACCACCCACAAAGAATCCCAGACAGGTAAGCAATCTGTGTGAAAACCAGAATCATTAGGAATGTCTCCCTCTTGCCAGGAAAGATGAAGGCTGACATTCATAAATTGGTTCTCACAGCTACTGCCTTTCTTCCTGACCTTTACTTCATATGATATTATTTCCTCTGTCAGTCAAGAATGAACATGATTTCCCCCAGAAGCTTTAAGGCTGTCATCCCGCATTGCCTTCACCACAGACCATGCTTCAGGACTTGTCAGGTTACCACCAAGGAAAAATACTCTAGACAACCATAAAGTCACGCTAACATCACAACTAATATTCACGTAAAGCAGAATTATTTTTGTATTTCTGAGAAACTCACTGCGCCCACAGCTCATAGACTTTGGTCAGCTATGAATTCAGCTGATTGTTTCTTACCAGTATGAAATTTCAACAATCATAAACAACTCAAATGTCAAAAACTTGGAAATGTATATAGTTTATACTGTTGCAATGAAAAATAAACAAACTTAACTACCCAAAAAAAACTTCATAAGTCAAGCTAATACTAGAAAATTTAAATTACAAGTTTTCAGAAAAGTCACTAGTAAAGTTGCTTCTATAACAGAAGTCTAAAAGTATGGAGCTTTCTGTATTTTTAGCATATTAAAATATAAAGTTATCTTTAAAATTCATATTAATACAATTCAGTTGTCACCTGTTAAAGACAAACTAACATCCAGCTCTCAAAAGTGTAATTTCAACAAGTAAAATCCAAGTATTGCACCGCTGCTGAGTCATTTTGCTGCAACTGCTGAATGTCACAAGAGTACTGTTTAAAAAAACCAAACACTTACAGCTTTGCCTTTGTCTTTTCTTCCTTGGACATTATATGCAAAACACGCCACCCCTGATTTACAATTCATTTAAATAAAGAACAGGTATCTTCAGTATAGAAAACAAAAAAGCCTAATCTTCTGTCTGCTCCCAACACTTCTGTTTCCACAACAGGAGGTTAGTTAAAACACAGCTGGAAAGCCCAGAAAGCGCAGAAGGCGGGAGGGAACCTCCCCGCAGCCTGCTGCGCCGCGGCCTCCGCTGACTGTTACCAGCTCCGGAGGCGATTGGCCCCGGCCGCCGCTTCCTGTGTTGTGATTTAAAGCGAGGAGACAGCCTGCGAGGACGGCCGGGCCCGCTCTCTAGAAAAAGCCTGCCCAGTGCTGGAAACACACACAGTCCTTCTATTGCTTAACTGCCACTACATAAAAATGTCCTTCCCCCCTTTTTTTTTGTTTAAAGTGTTTTCAGACCTCAGCTAAAAACAGGCACCAAGCATAAAAATTCTTTCTCTGGGTACTCACAAATGCCAAGCAGGCCTGAAAAGCTCCAATTTTAAAATACACCTTTTTTTTAAAAAAAAAAAAAAAAAAAAAAAAGAAAGAAGGAACATTATTAAAAAAAACATTCCATTTAATTTTAATATAAAATTACTGTAAATATGTTTGCTGAGGTTGAATGCAGTAAGTAAATTAGAAATCAAGTCTTGCTTCCATGGTGACTGTAGAAGTAAGACCAGCAAGCTAGAGCTCTTTAGGAGCATCCAGCTTTGCCCCCTAGCTATAACAAGTGACCTCTACGGAAACTTGTCAAATATATCAGTAATTGCAAGACTATATGACAGCAGTGGAAGGACATTCATTCCCACCAAAAAGACATAAGTCTTTTTAAAAGCTAGAACTTCTTATTGAGAATTGGTTCGAGTTTTAGGATGCTGGACTGTCTTTGAAAGCTGAAGCTGTTGCTGCTTGTGGCTGTCTACAGTTTGCAGCCTGGCATACTGATACAAACCGTCAGTACTTTGGCCAGGTCAGCTACATCTGCCACCCCAACTAGTGTTGTATTTGCTCAAAAGTCTGTTTGCAAGAGCTGGGCCCTACAAGAGCTCTCTGACAAAGCAGGGCTTAACTATAGACCTGTTACATTTACACAGACCTTTATAACTTTTTAAGGCCAGATCCTACAAAAGAGGCATGAAAGACACTTGCATTACACAGAAATTCTCTCCTTCCAAGGCTCCGCACGCTATGTTTTTGCAAAGCATAAAAATCTAGTTCTTGATGTACTGTGCAGCAGTTGTATTGAACTAGAGTTCCACAAATATTTTATAAAGATAAAAATTGGTTAAAAATTGTGAGAAATTGTATGGTTTTTTTTCAGCTGATAACAGCTAGAATAAATAGTCCTAACTGCTGAAGAAATTGCTAAACAGCAAAAGGATAGATAATTCATGAAATAAGCATAACCGAATGGTAATCGGTTAAAATAGCTTTTACTACATCTCTCAGCACATGAATAAATAAAGTACAGGAAAACTTAAGGTTTCATTTTACTTACATGTCTTGGATCTTTAGGATTTAGAGAAGCAAGAAAACTCTGCAAGTCTTCAAGCTCTTTCTGCTTTTTCCCTATTTCTCTTTTCTCTTTCTCTATCTGTTTTTCCAGTTCTAAAGCTTCCTTGCGTAGCTGATGCAGGATTTGTATCTTGTTACTCAAATGCTGTTCAAGATCTTCCTTCTTGGCCTCTGATATCTGGAGGTTGGGTAAAATAGATACATTGGAAGTACACAGCTGACCAAGAATATTTTTTAAAAATGACTTATAAATTATAATCTTCTTTGCGTACTTTTTTCTGAGCAAGAGCATCTTCCACTTGTTGTAGTTCCTCTGTTACTTTCAAGACTTGTTGCTCTGCATTTGTTATTGCACTTTGCAGTTCTTCTAATCTTCTTCGTGCTGCAGACATACAAATAAAAATCAGAATACATTTTAATATCCCATGTAACACTGATACACATTTTCTTTCAATACTTTAACTAGAATGCATCTTCTTAAAAGGATGACTGTTAGAGTTAATATATTCTGATGTATCCAATAAATTAAATTACCATAGATGGGAGATTTCTCTGAAATTCTCTTTTCAATATGAAAAGTCAATCCTTTTATACTGAATTATCTTAGCAACAAAGAGCAATTGTAACAATTTCGGCCCCAAAATCCATCAACTATAGTACTTAGAAGTTACAGCCTTTAACATACTGTTAGTATTCACGTATCAAATACCTGTCAAGATTTTTTTCAGTGAAAGACACTGGCACACATATTTTATTTGATAAATTTAACCTCTTACCTGAATTAATCTTTATTTCTTTATCTTTCAGTTGTTCATCTAGAGTTTGAAGCTGCAGTTTTAGCTGGGGGTTCCTGTACAAATCATCTTCATCTAGTTGTATTTTTCCAATCTTCATCTGCTGGGCTTTATTACCAATGTAACCCTCTCTTACAAACATATTTCTTTTGTATCTGGCCTTACCAATATATGGACTTTCACCAGGTACATCATCGAGTTCAACATCCTGAAATGCATGAAGCAACATTTTACTTATGTTATTTATATCTACCTATCTATATCAGAAACATGGCTGTAGTCAACTCGTAAGATGCATTTAACTCCCTTAACAAGCAAAGGAAGGGAAATCAGCTTGAAATCAAATGATTTAAAAAAAAAAAAAATTTGACTTTTTTTGGCCTTGAAAATTCTTGTGATTTTACAATGAAAATAAAAACAAACAATCTACTCATATTGACAGACACATTAGCAATTGGGGTACAATCAGTTTGTTAAATGCAAATGGGTTTTTAACTGGAAGAGTTTTCTTAATATTGTAGACTTAACACTAATCTACGTTATACACTATACTGTTGCACTTTAACTGTGAATATTTTTAAAAAATATGTATGAGTAAAGTTTATGATCACTGTTGTATGTATACTAATATTCAAGCAATAAATGTCACTCAGATTTAACAAATTATTTATTTTAACCTTCAGTAACAAAATATGTTCAAGTTTTGTGACTTGGGATTCAAATAGAGATTTCCACCTTTTATAACTCTTTGTAAAGCAGTGTCTATCAAATTTTTGGAAAATAAATTTCATAGTTTTTATAAACTGAAAAGCAAGAAAAACAAAAATTGAAAGACATGTTACTTTAAAATCATTACCTCTGATGGAAAATAACTTAATGGCTCAAATTTTGCATCAATCTTATAAAATGCCAGTTCCTGCTCCAATTCATACTGTTTCTGGCAAGCTCGTGTTAGCTCCACTGTTTTCTGCTTTAGCTAATAAACCAGTAAACAAAGTGAGTTGCATTCATTCAAATATCATCATTACCACATACGTTCCAGTACAATAGGAAGTCAGGCACAGATATCAACTTTGAAACATTAAAAGACAAAAAATTTAAAAAAGCTAAGATTCTGTATTTTGGGCCAAGAATATAACAAAGCACAACTCATTATGAGATAAATCATGACAAACAAGAGCAGACAAGAACTCCACAATTTATATAACACAAAAGATCACATGAAAGGCCTTTTAAATTTTTATCTTACACAAAATACAGTTTTTGATGCATCCAAAGTTTGAAAATTACTTTGTCAGTAACTTAGGGAATAATGTAGGTACAATTAATCCTTTACCAAAATTCACACCACATTATAAATGTAATTGCTGCTACCAACGTGCAATGGTAACCAGTTCTTAAACTCTTGCTTTGTAAGAGAAATTATCTTGACTGTAAGAAGCATCTGACGCTTATGCATTTCACTGTATTTCAACCCTATGCTAGTTGTGTATTTTTTCTGTTTGTTTTAAACAAAGTTCCATCATGTGATTTTTTTTTTAATCATCTTTTCGTGCTGAATACCTGAGGGAGAACATGCAGCAAAACTCCAACAGACAGTGGAATGCAAACTAATGGAGAGGGGGAAAAAAAAGAAAAAAAAGAGTAGAATATACTGAAATACAGGAAAGGCTTAAAGAAAGACTTAAAACAAAGGAAAATTAAAATATATAGTGCTGTGCAAAAATGAATTGTGTTTAAGAACAAAAAAAAATGCTTTGAGAAATTAGCATCCAGAAAACTCAGTGAACAAACAGTCTCAATATAACAGTTCATGTAAATGTTGTTAATCTATTAAACATGCAAAGAAATCCTACAATAAAAATAACCATGCAATCCAGGAACACAGGGGGACTACCTTCAGTGAGGAATAAAGGCTCTGTAGAAAGGGAACTGTGACAAACCAAGATATCAGCTAAAGGAAGAAAGAAGCAAGCAAAGTTTGTCATCCAAAGGACAAGAGTGGGTAAATTGCAAGACATAGGCTGCTAAATCTCACAATACTGAAAACCAGATTTTAGAAATAGGCTGCTGGTTAGTATGTATGTTCAAAGAACAAACAGCTCTAGGAATACTAGCTGTAGAGAATGCTAAGGATAAAGTTCTAGAACACAAGTCTAACAAGTAAGATACAAGGTGTATCACTGGCCTCAACTTTTCAAATACCAAGTATGCATACAGGTATTTAATTTTACCCCTTGCTGCAGCAGCACTTCAAAGTTTGAACAATTCAGGAGCTTCAGTACACTGGCAATTTAGCAGCTACAAAATACTTAACCTTTCACCAACTGATAAAATTTAAAATAAATAAATAATAAGACAAAAGACAAACATAAATTACTATAAATTACATGTTAAGAGGATGCTAGTAATTCTTGGTTCAATATACTTACTTTTTTTCCACAGAAAGAAAAATGAAGAACTACTGTTAAAGCAATAGTTCTTCTGTACAAAGTTGAAATGTCCTAAATTTTATGACTTCCAAAACACTGATCTCTCAAATTTAAAACATAAAATCTCCAGTTATTTAAACTCTCCCATTGACAGCACTGTCTCTATTAACACAATTAATCCAAATATTTCCTTAGTGTAAGTAATTATCTTACCAATTCATTTTTGGTGTCCAGATCCCTCTGTAGATTTTCATAGCTTTGTTTCTGTTGCAAAGTCTTTTCTTTTAATGATTTATTCACCTCATCTTGATGGTGAAGCTGCTCAAGTACTTGGGACTGTTTCATTTTAAGGTTTTCCACCTCCTTTACTGTGTTTTCCAACTCTTTTTCTAATTTTTCTATTTCTTCTGAAAAACAAATTAACAGAAACATCCATATAGAAATCTTATCCACCTGAACTTCAATTTGGTGTCATTCATTATAGTTCTAGTACATCATTATTACCCAAATTAAATCTCTCTAGAGCTTCCTGCCTGTCATGATTTGTCACTGGCCGTCCTTCCAAGCTTTCCAGTGCTCGCAAATGGAATATGGTGTACAAGCGAAAGTGAGGCAGACTTACAACTGAATTATCAGCAAGGAATAGAGAAGTCAGATCTTGTAGAGGCTTTAGCTTAGCTATATCATGGAGCTAAATCAAAAGACAAATGGTACAACAGTTAGACACTCTTCCAAGAGCAATTAAACATCCATTACTGAATTTCTGATTGTATAAAATATTTTACATTAGAGCCATATCAAAAGGTCTATTTTAGTATTTATGCTAAATTGGAATCTCTAAAAGCCTACCAAAATACACAGTACTATGGTTAAAACTAACTTTCTAAAATCATATTGTTTCTTTTGTTTCTTCTATGAAAAATACCAATGCAAAGAGAGCAGACTTCATCAAGTTCAACCCTGGAAATTCCAAAACGGGAAGGGCTCTGGATATATATAACCTTCTATTCCCACAGACTAGTTCGCAAGAAAAGGCAGCCTTTGTCTTTGGGGAATACTCCAACAAAGCTGGTTCATCTCTCCTCCTAGCAGCATGACTCCTTCAAGAACTGTACTATTAAGTGACTTCATTACATAAATGCCCTTTTGTAGCTGCAAAACACAAAAATTAGCCTGGACCAGAGGTAAATCTAATCAGGCCTAAATACAAAATATAAGCAAATATTAGGGTCCCCAAAACATGTAATTAACTTATGATAAGGGAGAGCACTGAAAACATGCAAAAATCTTCATGCTTTCAGTAAGTTTTTCCAAAGTTTGTAAAGTCTTATACCTGGTGAACATAACATAGATTTACTTTGAACGCCCGGCACAAAAGAGAGTTTTCCTGATAGAAAACCTCATTAGGCTCACAACAGCTGTATTTCACCACAAACTCTCTGGAAAGACATTTGGCGATTATTCAAAATAAGCTTTCCACACAAATTTATTAGTTCACTTCAGTGAAAAGATTTTGAACAATTACTGTTTCTAGCTATAATCACTTACTGATGATAATTTATTTTGTTCCAAATTAAGCATGCGCAGGGATCTCAATTTCTTTCCTACCCACAAAGGAATATGCTCAATCTCATTCCCTGCAAGGTTCAGCTTTTGTAGGTTCTGCATATGTTCTATACCTTCAATTTTACTGGAAATAAAAAGAGAAACATAACTCATTATGAAGCAAGTCAAATCTATAGTGCAACAGAGGCATTATGGGCAAACTACAGCAAAACTTGTCTCAAATACTTACCATCCAAGAGATAAGCAAAGAATAGTTGATTGCAACGGACTCACGACTCAAAAGAAAATTACTTTCAAGTATTACATTAGGACTAAAAAAAAATATAGCAAGACTTGGATGTTTACTGTGGCAAAACCTTTACATCTTCTCATTTTAATACTAAAATTATTATAGAAGTGTGATTAGTTTCATTCTAATATACAAATTTGATCCCTTTTCCCCTTATAGTTAATAAAAACTTAGGGGACACAGCAAAACCAAAATAAAGATGTCTATTTTTTTCTTATACAAAAGCAGGAATCAACTGTAAACTGATAGTGTGCAGAACTACATTTTTTAGTATTTTCATTAAAATACTAAAAATCTAATGAGGAAAACACACCAGGCTTCAGTTTCCCTCTAGGCTTATCTAAAGATATGATTATTCTAACAAAGTACTATAAAATGTGTTCTTGTGATCTTTTTATTTTTTGAGTAGAAACAAACTATTTATCTAGAGTCTGAAAACATACAGCATTAGCAAAAACAAAAGCTACTCTGCCCTTTTCAGTTCCTGTTAAATAAGGAAGTTACGTGAATGCAATGTGTAAAAATACTAGTGTCTTGCATACTTCCTATTATTAATTTGTTTACTGAAGTTGTGGCTTCTCTACTGCAAAGTCAGTCTCATGTAAAAAGATCATACATCAAAACCAGAAAAATTAAAGGAAACAGAATTTTGTTATTGCTTGAACCATTGTTCTTCATTATTTTCACACTACTTAGATAAGGTACTTGACTCTCAAAACAATAGAAGTGAAAAAACAATTCAGCAAGTTTACTGCCTGCCTGATCAGGCCGATTCATACATTTTTTTTTCCAGTATTATCTTCCAAAGGAAAAATTCTTGTGTTACTTGTAACAATATGCAATAACAATTTAACTTAATAGTTAATGAATTAAGATTGTACAATAACCTCACTAAATGCATTATCTGGAACTTGCATTTCTGGCTTGGCTTCCTAGGAACACAAGTTTATTATAATTAGGCACTGCTGCCATGACACACTGACATTTCCAGACTGATTTGTTCCTTTGGATTCCCTTTTGAGGATACTTAATAAGAGCTCGTGTTCTTTAATTAGACTTCAACAAAGCCTATTAGTCATGACATACAAGTGATGGCAAATTCAGCTCCATTATTGTTCACACTTGTGAGAGATCTCACTTAGTAAGAGAATGTCAGCTTCAGCTTTACAGTATCTGGGCTTATCAAAAGTTTTCATGTTTCTGCTTACCTGATTTTATTGTAAGACAAATTGAGTTCACGCAACTTCAACAGTTTATCCAGCTTCTCCATCTTCTCTATTTGGTTGTTACTGATATTTAGTGTCTCTAGTTTAGAGCACTTTTCCAAATTTTCTATGTACTAAGAACAGAAAAGCTATCACTTAGAAATCTGCCTTTTTCATTAAAAAAACAATGAAATTGCAATGCTATTTTTAACAACCACACATGAATTAAAAAAGAAAAAAAAACACAGAATATTCTAATTTTTATTTAATAATCACGAAGTTTCACTGCTGATTCTAAAACTTTGCTTTTGGTAGAGTCTTTCACAGTGTTGGCAAACAAAAACTAGATTCTAGATTTGCAGCGCACCAGCCTCATCTACAAAAAAAGAGAACTTGCCATAAAAAAAAGCATTATCCAAAAGCTGAAAAATTAAACAAACAGATGGCATTCTAAAATTTTATGAGAATAAACATTTAATTTCTGTGCAAGTCCCCAGTCATGTTACATAATTTTTGATTTTGCAAAAGCTGCTTGTAGAACTGAGCTAAGATAATTACAATATAGATGTTTATATCCACTTAAAAACAAACTTTACTTAAAAAAAATGAAATACATTTTAAACTTTGGTTAATTACCAGTTATTTTCAATAACTTACCTTAAATTTCTTGTCTCCATCCTTTGCAAAAGAAAGATTCAATGAGCTTATACATGCCAAATTTTCCTGTTTTGACAGACCTTTTATAAGGGATTCTGTAATGTACCTAATTCCTGGATTAACACCATTTTCACCTGAAATTAAACAGAGAAACTACCCTCAGTAGTGAACAAATCAATGATCTTTATTTTTTTGCATTGCACTGAATACAGGGAAAACTTTGAAAATTATTCCCCAACAAAGACTCTGAGAAGCAGCAGCACATCAGAAGTATTTCCAGGAACTGACATGGCAAAGTAAGCGGGTATTACTCCAGTTTGAAAAAGACACAGTATGCATTCTCCTGAGCCAAGCTTCTCTCCTGGTGCAGAGCACAAGAAGTAAATGTCTCCTTATTCTACACAGCTTTCTTTACTATCATTTCCACATTTTGAGTGCTAAGAGATAAAAGGATATTCCTTAAGTTTCTTTCCACCAGGTCATACATCCTTAAATTATGGAGATCACAGAAGATTCGCTTTTTATGCTTTTAGTATGTACTTTAATAGCAGCAGTTATTTACACAATACCTTCACGAGACTGATTTTCAAAAGCAGTTTCTATATTTCTTGCTGAAATGTCAAGTTGTTGATGTCTCCGGTCCCTGCTTTTGCGAGTAGATGGAGATGCCTGTCGACTAAGAGATGATGGCGATCTGGTACTTGAACTGACGGTAGACATTGGACTAGGTGACCGAGAAGCCGACACCTGCATTTCCATACTTAATGCTTTTTGTACTGAGCCCTTTTTCATTGCAGAAGATGCAGGCTATCATATGACCAATATCTGTAAGAACAGAAATAAACATTTGAGATTTTTAAAGTCTACACATAAGCCTAACTCCTAACAATTTACATGCCAACAGAGGTGCTACAGAATTATGTTGTTTAAGGATTTCAGATGCTTTTTATCTCAATATCTTAATGTTTAACTACACAGTTTATCACTTCAGATGAAGTTTAGGGCACCACAGAGGTAATATTTTAGAATTTATTTTTTGACATAAGAATGTACCTCCAGTAATTATCTGTTGCCAGAAAAACACACTTAAAACAATTCTCTAGTAGGTGAGAGCTTCCAGTTTTCTTAGACTAAAACACATTAAGGAGGGATGAACACTAGAAATTGGCCAAACTATTTTACAGCACATCTTGGTAACTGTCCTGCCATTTATGCCTTAGATAAGCCATTTTCCTGTTCATAAGGACTGCGATACAAACTCTGCTTCTACTAAAGCTAGAAATCACCAACTTTGCAGCTGAGAGAAAATACAAGCAAATATATATATATAAAAAAAATAATAAATATATATATATAAATAATAGATAAATATATAAATAAATATATATATATATATAAAAAAGCAAAAGAAGAAAAGTCAACCCAGCACTGCTATTTCTTCAATATCTCCCTTTTTGCAAACAAGTTGTTCCGCAACTGGCTGGGAAATTCCAGAGTTCCAGAGAATTTTAATACAAACTTCTCCCAAAGAATAATGTATTTCCCTAGAGGATAAGCACAGAAAGACTCGTGTTCTCACTCTGTACACAAAAACCCTTGTATTAACCATCTACCAAGGATTTTTTTTTATAACTAAAACCTAGACCAGCAGGCAGTAGCATATTTTGAATCATTCTTCATGATAAAAAACATGTGCTTCTAATGGAATATTTTTCTTGACAAACAGTGCAATACTTCTTGTGGCACAACGCTGAGACTTTCTTCATTAAAATGGAATTATGACCATCTTAAAAAAAAAAAAAAAAAAAAAAAAAGGAGAGAGGAGAGAGGGACTCTGCTCTATCTCAGTATTTAGAGACACAACTCCTGTCATTCAGAGGCCAGAAGTGAGATGTGCAGTAGGAGGCAAGGGGGAAGGTGATGATGAGCTAATTTAAAACCACTTTGGGTCGTTTCTTAATGAGCTAAGGAAGGCAGCTGGGCATTTTAACACTATTTCCTCAGAAGCAAGTGTGCTTTTAATATGCAAAAGCCCATTAAAATTCTCACCTTGGGGGTGGGGGAGGTTGAGGGAGTTTGGCCGCGGCGCTGCGCCCAGGGCGTACCCCCAGCCGGGCAGGCAGCAGCCGGGGCCGCGGTGCTGCCAGCCCCGCCCGTTAACGGCCGCGCGCCGGCGGGCGCCACAGCGGGGCTGCCGGCCCCGCCCGCCTTCCCGTCGCACCTGACGGGATGGCGACCCCGCGGCGCGGCCTCCTGAGCGCCGCGCGGGGCTCTGCTTCCCGGGGCCCGGGCTGAATGGCGGGGCGCGGGGCAGCGCAGCGCCCGCGCCCAAGAGCGGCCGTACGCGCCGAGGGGAGATCTCGGGACCCGCTCACCGTGGTTCCCCTCAGGCCTCCGCTTTGATTACCTGCGTTGACATGGTAACGCCGTTCACGGCTTGCGCCCCGCTGCCGCCGCCAGGACGGACCGGGTTCCCGGAGACCTCTCGTGAAAGCCCCGGCTCGCGGCGCCCCGCTCCCTCGCGTTCCCGTCCTCCCTCCGCCGGGCGACCACCAGCTTCTCCTCCTCCCCACGCGAGGCCTGAGGTGCTGCGGCTCCTTTAAGAGCCGGGCGCGAGGAGCCGAGCCGTGGCCATTTTGTTGGTTCGCTGGCAGGCGGTGCGTGAGCAGGCTTGAGGGGGAGCGTGCGGGGGGGGGGGGGAGCAGGGCCCCTCGGGTGGCCACGCCCCCTCTCCACGGCCGCTCTCCGGCTGCTGGTGGCGCCTTGTGCGCGCGCGGTTGCTGCTCGCCAGCGCGGGCTGCTCGAGCGCTGTGGGCCGCGGTTGTGCCCGCGGTCGCTCCGCAGCGGGAGAGTAGCCGGGGCCGGGGCCGGGGCCGGGGCCGTGTGGGGCAGGAGCCACTCTGGCCTGTGCAGCGCCTGGGGATGTGGCGCCGCCGCCCCTGCGCGGGCCCGAGGCGCCGTGTAGAGTTAATGGCGTCATTTCACCCTGCAAGCTCTGTTAGCTTATACTGCCGGCGAGGGGGCATGAAAATTAGGCTGTTTTTTTTTTTTTTTTTTTTTTGGCCTTACCTCTTTGCACGTATTGAGGTTTGGAGGAGATGTAAAAAGCATATTTTTTTAGCTGTGGAAGAGTGGTGTATTTGTCTCTCACATTTTAACCTGTAAAATTGTCCTTAGACTGGCCTTACTTGTAAATAACACTGGGAATATGTAGTGTATTTGATCATGACAAGTTCAATGTAGTGGGCATAAATAAATTACCACTATTTTCATATAGATAAATAAAACTTTTGTAACAGTTTTCTTGGTCTTGTTTTTTTGTAAGTGCTAGTTTCAAATTACGCCGTTAGGTGTGAGATACAGGGTAGAAGAATCCAAAACTGGAAAATTTAGGGGAGGGCTAGAATTTCTAACTGTAATTAGGTTAACAACCCAAGTTTTTGAACATTGTTAAGCCTTTAAAATGTTTTCCTGTGTTCTTTATAGTTTACTTAATTACCCATGTAAATTTGTTGTATGAATTCTCAGTTTGGTATAGGTGTTTGGGCCATTATTTTTAATAGCATTCAGCAACTTACGTTTTACAAGATTTTGTTCTATATATTGCTGTTTCCATGTAATTTATTACCTACGTTTCTTGGGTAGCCTATGTTGGCCTTTTCATAATTTAATTTTATATTGATCAGAAATGTTTTTGTAAGTGTCTTTTCCCGTAAAAGTTGACTACCGTATTTGTTTAAACTTGAAGTCTTGCACAACTTTAGTTTAACTATTTATAAATCTGTTTGTTGAGATATTTTGCTTAGATACCAGGCATGCAAAGGTTCTGCTGCCAGTGTTTCTTTTGCAAATGCTATTTAAAATAGTATATGTTATAAATGTATATAATTTTCATATTACAATTTTATTTGTAGTTTTAAGTACTCAGAAAGCTGCCATGATCAGGAATGTAAATGACCAAAAGATATTTGCAGGTAAAGAATTATTTCAAACCAAAAAAAGGAAATTTCCAATCTAAAAAACATGTTGTATTTGATATAATACTTTTTTTTTTCCTTTGGAAACATTTAAAATCAAAAGCTTTGGTAAAATATTTTCTGAGGGAAAAATTAAATCAGTATTTTTTTAGCTATCTCTGAAAGGGATTTTATATGCATATATATAAAACAGAAGGTTTGGAATGATACTAGGATTGCTTTGTACATATTAAAATACTTAAATCCTAAATTCAAAATTGATTCATAAATTTACATATTCTAGCTTCTTTGAAAGTTTATGAGTTGGGAGGTGAAGTCACATTGTAGTAATACAAGATCTGCAATTAATTATTAACTATTAGTGAAATGTATTGGTGATACTTCTGTTCATCTGTTCCTGCAGTAAAAGCCAAATACAATTCAATCCATAGTCGCTAGCATTTATGATTTGGTATTTGTGATGCTATGGCTATTTTAATATTTCTTTTTGTTTTGCTATTTTCTGGAACAAGTTTCAGTCAAGAGAAAACGTAAGTAAAACAAATATATACTGAAAGTTTACTTGATTGTCAGCCACTATTTTGGGTAAATAGATATGGAATTTAAATAAAGCCAATACAAAAGGCATTATGCAAATCTGATCTATTTTCAGATGCAAAATTCTCGGTGGTGTGTGTGGGACTTCTGCTTAAAAAGGGACAGATACTTCTATAATTAATGTATTTGCTGCCAAAGAGAGATAGCTTCATCTGCTTATATGCCATGGATTCTGCATGTATCAATAAGATAGACTGTAGAAAAGTTAAGATTTAAAGCTGATACTTGTTATTTTTTCTGTTGTCGCATAATTTGCTATGGGTTTTATTAAAACTCTTATTTAAATATAGTTTTTCAAATTCTACTTAGTGGCACTTCTTTGGATTCTTATGTCTATCAATCTGAAGTACTTTTGGAATTTTAGAAAAAGAAGATGCACATATACTGAATATTTTATTCAGCGTAACGTACGTATTTTTAGTCAGGTTTATTAAGCATTCAGGTACTAAAACCTGATCTGTGGCTTTGATGGAATAATGTGTGCTTCGGTTTATAAAGTACTAAAGAAATGAGAGTAATCCTGTGAAAATCTATTCATGATTGCCTTTATTGTGAGTAGTTCCATTGATTTCAGTAAGAACTTTGGTGGGAAAATTACACAAGTTTACTACTATTTGGAGGATTAGCATTTCAGAGTTTAATTTGGCAAAAGGAATAATTATTTCCATGTGGATAGCCTGTCATATTATGTATGCCTGTATATGTTTGCAGAATCAAATTCATAAACATTAGCCTACCTAAGCTATTATTTTGTAATGTTATGTTACAGTTTTCATAAACACTATTCTAATTAGGACTATATTGTTTTTAATTAGTGTGCTAGTATAACTAGACCAGATCTTTATCTTATTCACTCCAATGGTGTGTACATAAGACAATTACAAATGGAAGTAATAAATACAAAAGAAAAAGTACAGGTCCATTACTCATTTACTATTTTATATTTCGTGTACAGATATGTCCTTACAGCACCAAGGATCTTCCGAATTGGGGCGTCTGAAAAAGTTGTAGTTCAAACTTACGGTTATGAGAAGGAATTTTCTGTCAATATTGCCATAAAAAGTTTTCCAGATAAGCTTGTTACTTATTCTTCTGGCTACGTTTCTTTGACTCCAGCCAACAAGTTCCAAGATGCTGTAACTTTAACAGTAAGGAATTCAGACTTTTCTCATTGTGTTTTTATTGTTGCCATTTGGTCATAAGCATCAAAAAAAAAAAAAAAAACCCATGGTGATGAGTCTCCAGTTACTTAAACTGGGAAGAGGAGCCTAGGGCCCTGATTCTCCAGTCTGCCACACGTAGTTTGTCTGAAATTGAAATCATATTGGATAAAATCAGTGTAATGGAGCAGAAACAAAGCTAAACATATAATTAAACTATTTTTTGAAACATTATCGTATTAAACTTAACTTTAAAAATAAGAAGAGAGAGAATGGAAAAGTGTTGAATTTGGACAAAGGATGTCAGCTGTGGGTTCAGAGTAAGATAATACGGTAACTAAACTGCAGTTCGAGACTTGGTCCTGTTTGTCAGTGGCAAGCTGCAAAGGGGCAGGATTTCACCATACACCCTTATTTAACCAATTAGCTTGAAGCAAAGAGCACAGGAAGCTAAACGTTTTTTTGCTGAAAGCCGAGGACTGAGGAGATTTTACTTGGGATGTTGCCTCCCCATTAGCACTTCTTGCCCAGCCCTTGAAGCCAAGATAGCAGCTTCACTTGACTACCAACCACAACAGTAACTTCAGTGTAACCAGGATACACTATGCGTGTGAATGGAAGTCTGACAAACTGTAGTCCAGTAACTACATCCTGGGCTTTACACTTTGCTGTCTTAGTTATGGAAGTAAACAAAATGCAATGTTTCAAAATACCTCTTTTTATGTTAATGCTCCTGGTGGCCCTCTGTGTAGTAAGCAAGAATAAGCTGTTGTTGTGGATGATGATGTAATAATTGATAATGATAATGATGATGATAATTAGGATCAGGATAGTAATTCCTATTCAGATAATATCTCAGCAAGAATTACTATAGGAAAAGTAATTGACAAACATCTTAATATTCCTTAAAATTCTGTATATTTCATCTCCCCCAGCTTCAACCAGCAGATTTACCAAGAACAGCAAATTCAGTCCAATATGTGTATTTGGAAGCTCTTTCTCCATATTTTACAAGGTCAAAAAAAATTCCAATTTCCTATGAGAATGGATTTCTCTTTATTCAGACAGACAAACCTATTTATACTCCTGATCAATCAGGTAAAAAAAAATGCTTATTTCTATTGGCTGTTGATTAATTTTAATTAATTGAAAATCTGTTGGCATTGCTGAGGGACTAGGATCAAAATGTACTTTAAGCTTTGGTTGTGTTGTATTGTTACTGGTTTCTATTTCATTTTTTAAACAGTGGGATTATATTTTGAATGATTTTGTCATTTTATAGAAATTAATTACTTCTCCAGTATCCTCTCATCTCAGTCCCTGCTTTCTACAGCATAAATTACTAATCTGAGGCATGAAGAGTGAAAAATTCTGATGGGAATACGCAAAAAACATTATTGAAGAAATAACAGTGATTGAGTCATTGGTTTCATGTATATCGAGCTCTCATCCAATAAGAGTGAATTGTGATGGTAAAATTTTATTTTGCACTGTGACAATTCAATCTCAAGGAGTGTTGGTGCAGGATTTTTTGTTGTTGTTGCCAGCATCAATAGATGTTTATTATTTGGACGCTATGCTGACAAAAGGTCGAGAGCATTCTATAGATACTGAGGACTTGAGAAAATAGTATAAATAAAAGTGTTGGAGTTTTTTTGTCTTGTAAAAGTATGACTTGGAAATTTATTTTAATGATTCTTACAGTGAAAGTCAGAGTTTACTCTTTGAATGAAGAACTGCAGCCAGCTCGACGAGAAACTGTTCTAACTTTTGTGGTATGTTATAATTGAATTCAATATTGACGTTCTATAGATCTCAAACAATATATGCCGTTTGTTAGTAAATCAGTACTGCAGTGGATATTTAATAAAACTATTAGATAACTGCTTTTGCTGCTAGCTGGATGTCTTTTTAAAAGATCTAAAATGGCTCTGCATGGTTGGGTAGAGCTTTCCAAGTTCTAGCTTACAAGTTGCTACAGAATGGGAAAAACTATGAATTACGCTTTATATTTAGGGAAAGGGTTTGTGAGGGAGTTTTTATCATATGTGGTTTACGTGTTTTTATTTCATTTGAGATATGAAAACAAAGTAAAGTTCCTTTACTGTATTTTTTTAGTCTCAGTGGTAGAATTGTTATTTCAGTTACTTTTAGCAATGTTAAGCAGTATGTAGTAATTGCTTTTAATTATTGGGACCTCAGTAAAATTTTTTATCAGAATTTCAGAGTCTGAATTGTTTCTAAAAGTCTTTGATTTGGTGCTGTGAAATGGGCAAAACTCTTGGAAAAAATTTTTTTGTGGTCAGGCTATGACAAATAACTAAATGAAGATTTTTCCTTTTGAGTGGTCTGTAACTTCTGAGTCTTTTCTGTTATGATTTAAAGGATCCTGATGGAGTAAAAGTGGATATTACAGAAGAAGATGATTTTACTGGAATAGTTTCTTTTCCTGACTTCAAGATTCCTTCTAATCCTAAGTACATTTTAAGTGCTTTTTGTGAATAATTAAGATAACACTGCCTTTTTTTAAAGGCTGCCAAAGTGTCTTTTGCTGATAAACAGAATATGCATAACTTATTTGAAACGTCAAGATTTCTAGTATTTGGCATAATGTGTAGCCGCAGTACAAATAAGGAACTTATGATCAGGTGTTCTCCTTTCAGTTGACTTCCAAACCAGTATTTGTCTCCTAGAGCCAAATAGGAAGTTTACTGTCTGTATTTTCAAATCTATGGAATGTTCTTGTGGTAATGAGAGAAAGTGAGGAGCAGTAGTAAGTGATAAAACTGAAATTAGAGAAGAGTTAATGATGGGTTTATTGCACTCAGCTGAAGAGGAAAATAAAATTACTTTCTGCTGTAGAGATGGAAGCAGCATAAAAAATATATTGATTTCAAGGAATTAAAACTTCTGTATTCATATAACTCACCAGCATTTTTCCAGGAGCAGCATACAAAATAAATGTGTCTTCAGTTCTCCTTTTAGCCTTGAGAGGGTGCTGAAGATACACAGGTGTGGCAGAAGGATGCTAGCAGGCACTTAAAAATGCTTTTTGACCAAAATACTTTCCATTAGGAAGTTGAACAATAGTTTGATCTGTGTAAGAATTAATTTTGTATCCCAATTGAACCTGAGTGTCTTTTAACAGTAAACTTCCATAATGTTAATTGTAGTGCCATAAAGTCAAAAGATTGTAGGAACTGATTTTCTATAAATTATTTATGTGGTTTAGTTATGTCTCAGAGCTCCAGTCTGAGAGAATGACCCTGATGGAAGACCACCTGAGCCCTTAAGAGCATTATCTTGACTAATACATGTTACAAATATATTTTCATTGTAGATACACGTACCTGCTCTCTCAGTCGAGATCTGATTGCTTGTAGGTTAACATAGTCTTCACTCCGGATGACCTTTCTGGTAGATGCAGTCACTGTAAACCAATTCGTTCAGGCCATAGTACAAAGTTTTGTTCGTAGAGCTTTGTTGGCTTGTTTTACATCATTTGAGATGGTAGAGCAATAGGGGACTCACTTACTTTCTTTGTAAGTGCAAGATACTGCATGTTAGAGGTAGAACTTTATTTGTCTATGCAAGAAGTTAACAAGCACACTTAAAATATGCTCTTTTTTTCATAGTAGAGATGTGTCAAGTTACTGTATGTTCTTTGATCCAACTTGAACTCTAAATATTTCTTTATCACAAACTCATCTGCCTTTTTTGGTGGAGTTTCTAAATTATTTATAAATGTGCTAACTGCATCAAGTTAACTAGCCATTATTTAATCAAATAATTGGCAGTTGCTCATATCCTGGGGCCAGGAAAAAAGAATGTACTTTTCATTTACATTGAACAAATGTCACTATGTTAAAAAAGTAGCAAAGATGAAATGAATATAGTACATAAATTAAAGAGAGCTGGATCAATTTTCTTTGAGTGGTAAGATAGTGATATATGTGTTTAGAGAAGCCCTACACATGTAAGTTGTAGGGGTTTAAGACAAACGATTTGAAATGAAACAAATGCCTTTTGAGTGCTTCTAGCTGCAGAGAAAAATCAAACAAATTTGTTAAATAGTGTAGGTTATGCATAATAACCCTGCTGACTGCATTGAAACAGACTTGGAACTCCAGGTGAGCATTTGTCTCATCTCAGGAGTGACAGCAGGCAAGTGAAAGATCATAACAAATAACTTTTTAACGATCTCACTTACATTTGCAGTCTTCAGAAAGAGTCTATGCTTGCAACCATTAAACAAAACATTCTAATGATAGGTACAATAAAAATAATGGCATAATCTTTTCAACTTTGTATCAACACTTTAAAATAATTCTCAGACCATTTAATTTAAAATAACAAACTGGCAGAATCTTCTAAAAGTAGATGTGCACATGTATGAAAACTTGGTACAAACTTTCTGTCTCTAAATAATTATTAACATGAAATATTGTTAGGTAGTTTAATTTTCATCTGCAAAAGTAATATTGTGTTTTTTGACTCTTGTAGGTATGGGATTTGGAAGATTGAAGCCAAGTATAGGAAGAATTTCATAACCTCAGCTGTTGCAAAATTTGAAGTTAAGGAATATGGTAATGTGTACACACAATATAGGATAGTTATACTATGGAAATGTTGTAATTAATATACTCAAACACCTGAGCTGGTACATGGCCTTTTGATATAACCATGGGATGCAGTGTAGTACCATGTGACAATGTCAATTCAAGCTAATCAGTCATATTGATATTAGACTGTATTAATAAAACTTACCTCTTAAAAGAGTTATTCTCCTGTAGGCTGGCCGTCTTGACATGGCTGCACTGTTGCAAAAAAAGGGTTAGCTGCAGATAGCTTAGGGCTTTTATGACTTGTGCTTCACTGTGGACAAACTGACAGTTTTATTTTGGGGCTGTGATACTGGAGTTACGTCATTTGAAACGGACATGATTTTTTTTTTTTGAAGCATATACAGTGGCATCTTTCTGAGTAGCTGCAGCTTAATATTTAAGAATATATCTAAGTTGCTTTATTTTCTACTCATTTTTTTAGCAATGCCAAGCTTTTCCATCATCATAGAGCCAGAAAATAACTTTATTAGCTCTGAGAAATTTGAGAACTTCAGGATTACTGTGAGAGCTAGGTAAGGAAATTTGGATTTGATTTCTAACTATGTACATCTTTTGCTGTTACCTCAAGAGCAATTCTCCTGTATCCGGAAGTTTTCCTCTTTTACTTTGTCAAGAAGCCCTATCATCACAATCCTTTCTGCTTTGTAAGAAAACTAAGTGAGGCTTTTCTTTTTAAATTCTTACCAAGATTATTATTTTAAACAGAAGTGTTTGAAGCTACATAGAATTTTGCTTTCTGTTCCTTGCCTAGGAAATGACTCCTCTTCGAATATTAATGCTTTGCTGTAGTGATTGGAATGGTCATATTAAAAGCATTACTATTGTTCTTTTGTTCCCAGCTATTTTTATAATAAAAGGGTTCCAAGTGCTGATGTTTTTGTTCGTTTTGGAATAATTGAAGAAACTGGAAGAAAAATGATGCCTCGTGCTATGCAAATAACTCAGGTAAGAAAAAACAGGCCCAATTAGTTCAGATTGATCCAATTCCACTGAAGTTTTCCCATCAAATTCAATAACAATGGGTTCCAACTTCTAGTTTGCATTGACAGCAGTTGATTTTTACTCTATTACAGCATAAGCAAAAGAAATCAAATATAGGATAAAATGTCATAGAATCAGTAAGGTTGGAAGGGACCTCTGGAGATCGTCTAGTCCAACCTCCCCGCTCAGCAGGGTCACCTAGAGCATGTTAGACAGGGTTGCATCCAGACGGGCCTTGAAGATCTCCAGAGAAGGAGACTCCACAACCTCTCTGGGCAACTTGTTCCAGTGCTCCGTCACTCACACAGGGAAGAAATTGCCCCTCACGTTCAGGCAGAACTTCCTGTGGTTCAGTTTCTGCCCATTGCTTCTTGTCCTGTCACATGGGACAACTGAAAAGTTTGTCCCCATCCCCTTGACACCCTCCCTTCAGGTACTTGTACACATTGATCAGATCCCCCCTCAGTCTTCTCTTCCCCAGGCTAAACAGGCCCAGCTCTCACAGCCGTTCCTCATAAGGCAGCTGCTGCAGCCCTCTGATCATCTTTGTAGCCCTACCCTGGACTCTCTCCAGTAGCTCCATGTCTCTCCTGTAGTGGGGAGCCCAGAACTGGATGCAGTACTCGAGATGAGGCCTCCCCAGGGCTGAGTAGAGGGGCAGGATCACCTCCCTCGACCTGCTGGCAACACTCTTCCCAATGCACCCCAGGAGACCACTGGCCTTCCTGGCCACAAGGGCACATTGCTGGCTCATGGTCAGCTTGTCATCCACCAGCACTCCCAGGCCCTTCTCTGCAGAGCTGCTCTCCAGCAGGTCAGCCCCCAGCCTGTACTGGTGCACAGGGTTATTTTTCCCCAGGTGCAGGACCCTGCACTTGCCCTTGTTGAACCTCAGGAGGTTCCTCTCTGCCCAGCTCTCCAGCCTGTCCAGGTCTCTCTGAATGGCAGCAGAGCCCTCAGATGTGTCAGCCACTCCTCCCAGCTTGGTATCACCAGCAAGGATGGTGCTGAGGAGGCACTCTGTCCCCTCATCCAGGTCATGGATGAAGAAGTTGAACAGAATGGGACCCAGTACTGAGCCCTAGGGGACATCACTAGCCACAGGCCTCCAACTAGACTCCACATCACTGATGACAACTCTCTGAGCTCTGCCTTTCAGGCAGCTCTCAGTCCACCTCACTGTCCACTCGTCTAACCCACGCTTCCTGAGCTTATTTAGGAGGATGTTACAGGAGACAGTGTCAAAAACCTTGCTGAAGTCAAGGTACACAATGTCCACTGCTCTCCCCTCATCTACCCAGCCAGTCAGTCCATCATAGAAGGCTATCAGATTGTTTAAGCAGGATTTCCCCTTGGTGAATCCATGCTGGCTACTCGCAATCACCTTCTTTTCCTCCATATGTCTGGAGATGACATCTAGAATGAGCTGTTCCATCACCTTTCCAGCGATGGAGGTGAGGCTGACGGGCCTGAATCACGGTAGTAGACAGGCAGTTCAAAATTAGATTGATGTAGTTTGGGGGAGGTCTGTTCTCCACCAGTTGTTTCTCTCATTTTCTTCAATTTAGTCATTCAGGAATGATAAACAGTATGATCTTTCCTGAATTAGCAAAGTTGTGTCTTTGTTGTTGCTACATCTTCTTGGGCCTGCATGCGGAGTGTGCAGTGTTGGTTGATTAATTATCAAATTAATTATCAGTAGTTCTAGGGAACAGCAAATTCTTCTCCATTACAACATCTCTGCCTTTGGGTTCCTCTAAAAATAGATGCTGAACAGAAACAAATTTAAGATAGAATTTACTTGAAGTGTATCTATAGATTATTTCTAATATTGGCTGTAAATTAATTAATTTTATTTAATTTCCAGATTGAAAATGGAGTTGCTGAAATCAATTTTAACAGTAAAAAAGCAGTTAGTTTTATAGGGTTTCAAAGTCTGAGAGAGTTGGATGGGTCACGCTTGTATATTGTAGCATCAGTGATGGAGTCTATGGGTAAGTTTTTTTTAGCTGTTTTTTGAACATATATGCACATATAAACAAAACTGGAAAACAAGACTATATAGATAACATTCTTAGTATCAGACTTCCTTTAGTATTTAGAAATCCTTCTTCCAAAAGCTTTTAGGGAAGAAGAGCCCATTCATCAATATTAAAATTTATAAGGGTTAAACTTCTTTGCTCTTTGTTTTCACAGTGTTAAGAGCTGAAATCTTAGGTGCAAAGACTTCACTGTAACAAAGATGTTATTACTGTATTTATAATATGTATAATATAAATTTGTTAACTATATTATGTCTAAAATATATAAATATTAATAATACATATTTTATCATTATATCATTATTTTCAAATTGCCCATTTGAAGGCAAGTGGAGAAAATACAGGCACTAGGATGTAATTCTTACGAATCATAATATTTCATTAGGTGGCCTTAGTGGTGAAGCAGAATTTGATGGAGTCAAGTATGCTTTATCTCCTTACAAACTGAACTTGATTGCCACTCCTCTCTTTGTGAAGCCTGGACTTCCGTTCTTCATTAAGGTTAGTTAACATAAGCAATATCATTGCATATTATAACATATAACCTGTAATGCAAAAGATTTGCTTTTTCTTTTCATATGTTACCATAGGTTGGTCTGTCTACGCTTAATATGCTTTTAATTTCATTGGCCTATGTTTTCATTTACTGTTGTTGAAGGCATTTAGCAACTAGGGAAAATGTTACTAACAGTGATATCCTTTATCATGTTTTTGCTTGAAAAATGCTGTCATTCATGTAAGAAATTTTCTGTATTCCAATGAACAGGTGCAGGTGAAAGATACAGTAGATCACTTTGTTGGAAACCTCCCCATAACTGTCACCGCAAAATCATTTAGCGAGCAAATGGATGAGTCTGAGCTGATACCTGAGGGTTCAGAGTCTGGGAGAAGAAAAACAAGTGTGAATGATGGAACTGCATTATTTGTTGTTAATATCCCAACTGATAACAAAATATTAGAGTTTCAAGTGAGTTAAATTCTCCAATTATTTTATTTAAGAGGTTTAATTGTGTAATTTTGCCAGTGGATTACGCTCTTGGGAAGATTTTGCACTCAGAAAGTAGTGGTTCTAAACTTAGCAATTGATCAAACTTATGAAATATAAGTGCTATAATGAAACATTACTTGTATATTAAATTGCTCTAAAACTAATTTTTTCTAAGAATAAGAAAAATTAAGTATGTATCTTAATTTGTCACATTATTTCATAATAATTTTAAATACATAGTCTAAATGAATTGTGTAAGAATGAAATCTCTGAAAGTGCTCCTCTTGCTATGTAGAGAGGTATATTATTGACCTTATCTATTCTATTTATTTGTATTCAATTTCTATACCAACATTTTAGTTGGATTTCATGTTATAGATCTTTTTATTAAAGAAAACATGAAAGTCTTGAGTTGGCTTTTATTTTATTAATCCCTCTGAATAATATATTACAGAACATTTTTTAGTATTGTGCTAATTTGGTTTTTGAAATATAACTTTGTACTTAAACTGTTCAGAAGTCAGGACACCCAGTTTTTGTTTCCTCCTTTACTACAAAACTCTTTCCGGTGTTCATATCTATTTAGGTTAGAACTGCAGATCCACGTCTTTCAGATGAAAACCAAGCAACTGAAACCTATGAAGCAAAAGCTTATTCATCATTAAGTCAGAGTTATCTGTATATTGACTGGGCTTCAAACCACAAAATATTGCAAGTAGGCGACTTCATAAATATTAATGTATACCCACGTAGTCATTATATTCATAAAATACATCACTACAGCTATTTGGTAAGTAACAGATGTTTCCACATGAAATATTGTATTGTAATTTAATAAGTGTTCTAGGATGAGAACTATTCAGATTTTCTATACTGCTTTTGTCAAATAAAAGGCTGATATGAGTAATCACTTTAAAAGTGGAGAAAAAAGAGAAAGTGAGAGAGAAATCAGTCTCTATGCGAAAATATTTTAATCGGCCCCGTATTAATTAATTGTTAGCAGTGCTGCTTTTTATGGGATGAAGGAGAGAGCCCCTTCCCTTGAACTAGACGTGTTGATCCCTGATGCATTTTTGTGTGTACTGAGTATTTGATTGCAAGTACATCTAAACACTAAATGGTTGTTGCATGTAAGAAATATATTCAGTGTAAAATTTAACTTTTTTATTCTTCATCTTTCTATCATAGATCATGTCAAAAGGGAAGATAGTAAGCTTTGGAACTCAAGAGAAAATTAAACATTTGGAATATGAGCATCTAAGTTTTCAGATAACCCAAGAAATGGTTCCTTCTGCCCGTCTTGTTGTTTACTATATTGTCACAGGAGAAGAAACTGCTGAGTTAGTAGCTGATTCAGTTTGGCTGAATGTGGAACAGAAGTGTGGGAATAGTCTTGATGTGAGTAGTAAAATACACACTAAAATTTGTAGGGGTGCACTCATTTTATGATGAGATTTTTACTTGGAATCGCTTAAGTTCCTCGGCATTTCCCCACATGTTAAGGTATCCACCTTCAGATATATCTGTTTTGGAATAATGTGCTTTTAAAGTGACCAATATATTTTTTTTCAACTTACAGATTAAGCTACTGTCAAGCAAGCAGATAATGAAGCCAGGAGAAGTTGTGTCACTTGATATGAAAACACAGTTCAGTTCCTTTGTTGCTTTGTCATCTATTGACAAAGCAGTGTATGGAGTCACAGGAAGAGGAAAAAGAGCTATGGAAAAAGTTAAGTAGCAGCCACAAAAGAAAAATAAATTGCTGATTGTGTCATATTCGTATTCAAATTGCTCTTATGATTCATGCATTCAATAAGCCTGAAAATAGTAAAAAGTAATTCAATTCAGAATAAAAGTTGCTGTTTTAAATCTGACAGTTAAAAAATAAAAAGAATTCATTTGCAATGTTTTGATTTCCAGTAAAAGTAAGTTGTGGTTTTAAAGCCAGTCCTGAGCTTTCTTGCCAGAACTATTAAGACTTGGCCAGTAATAGGCTACCCTATTAGAGAGCTGCTTGTTCAAAGAGGCATGGTGCTTCTTAGTACTTCCTGTAATCTCTTCAGGTTATATTTTTAAGGCATACCAGTAGAAAGGTATAGCAAAAGCTACTGTGTTCAATGGGTTATGGAGTTTTTCAGTCTTTGCAGAATTTTACATAAATGTGGTTATGCATGTTAAAGTATGAATATCATATATCACTGAAAAATTTCCATTCTTATGATAAAATGTTGCAATTCTTCAATAATTCTGAACAATCAGATACAGTATATATAGGAGAAGAATAGGAAAGTAGTTTTGCACCAATCTTGTATCATTTGAATCTGTTTTATAGCACTATTGAATGCTAGGTAAAGATACCTGAGTTAGTTTTAAACAACTAGTTTGAGTGTTAGATGTGTTATAGCCATATTAATGAAGGATTTCTGCCTGATTCAACAACATGACTTGTTAGCTCAGCTTTGTGCCAAAGCAAAGTTTCTGTGATGGTTCTAGTGCTTGAATTAGTTATCACTAAATGGTATATTTTGATGTGTTGTGAAGACATCTTCCAGACAAAAATGGCCTTTTTGCAAAGCTGTAATTCTCTCATTCATCATATAATGTCTTCTGCATTTTAATTAGCTGGTGATGTACTTTTTCCTCAGACTATGCTATATTTGGAAAAAAATGACCTTGGATGTGGTGCTGGAGGAGGACGGAACAATGCTGAAGTATTTCGAATGGCTGGGCTCACATGTTTAACTAATGCAAATGCTGATGATTCAAATGAAGCAGGTATATTATGTACTACTTAACATGAAATTGTGGATTTTCTTTTATGAAGTGTTCTTTTGTGGCTCACAGTTACTGTTTTGGAACCTAATAAAATTATTAGAGAGCACATATAGTAAGAAATATGGTTTTGAGGGAGGTAAGCATCCTGGCTTGTGGATCAGTTATTGTAATTGAAATAAGCATAATTTTTTATAATTAAAATAGTGAATGAAAAGTAACTCCCATATAGAATATGATTTTATACAATTATTTTAAAGTTATGCTATTACAAAAACATTATAGCTTTTGTATTCTTTTTTAACAGATGAAACTTGCAATCAAATTTTGAGAACCAAACGGTCTGATTTCAAGGAACGGATACTCCAGGAAGGTACTTAAACATGCTATTTAAATATATGATTGTGAAAGAAGAGCCTATCCCTTACAAATCAAGATTCGAAGTGTTTGCTTACTACTTTTAGTTATTACTGTCTTCATTTAATGTAGGGGATAGAAAGAGATTGTCCAATATTGATGAGGACATTGTGGAGGACCCCATTTATAAAGCCTCTTAGCCATATGTTTAGTTTGAAGTTGCTGAGACTTAAGCAACTTATGCTTAAAATTTAGCATAATTTTAAGTTATTTTCCTCTTTTGAAGAGGCATAGCCCAAAAACTCACAGAGTTACCATGTGGCAGTCTTTCCCAGTAACAACATACCAGGGACCAAGCCTGTCAGAGGAACTTTTAAATCTTGAAATGTAGTAAAGCTCCTCTTTCTCTCAACTGTTTTATATTTTTAATTCAGAACAGTAGTAATTTAGACAGTTAAGGATGTGTCACTAGTATTTTAAAATTGACAAGTTTATGTTTATCCTCAAAGCTATGCCTTCATTGAAATTCTGCAAGTTTTAAAAATAACTTCAGTATAACTAGTTAAAATGTATTTTAAAATAAAAACTTCATCTCAAGGAAGCAATTGAGTAATTTATTTTATTTTTTCAGCATCCAAATATAAACATCCAGAAATTCGAAAATGTTGTATGGCTGGAGTAAAAGCATATCCGGTCAGTGAGACTTGCAGTGATAGAGCTCAACGAATTCGGAGTAGTGAAAAGTGCATTTTGGCATTTAAAGATTGCTGTGAATTTGCAAACAGACTGCGAGAGACAGAGCCTAATAAGCTCCTGATATTGGCAAGAATGCGTAAGTACTAGAATTTTAACTCTTGGGTGGCCTTGTGATGAAATACCTCTCAAGAAGAGTTAATTTATTAACCCCCCTGTATTATGTCAGGGTTGTTCCAGAAGGAATTTTGCCAGTCTCCAAAGACCTTGGCTGAATACCCCTGAGTGGGGTGGAAGAGCAATTCTTTATTCTCTTAAGGCTGCACTGAAGAGCTATGTTCCATCCATACTTAAAACAAGCAGGCATGCAACAAGGGAGCATCACTGTCTGTGTAGTCAGTGCTAAACTTCAATACCGTGCAGAGGCTAAACAAGTGTCTTGTTTTGGACCTGGGAACAGCCAAATGAGTTTCTCCAGAAATACCAATGAAATACCAGTGAAAGCACAAAATTTTCTCATTTCCCATTCTCTCCCTGTAATCACTAGTCCACAAGTTATGCTGTCTAGCTAATGGATGAGTATTCACATGTATAAATGATTGAGACTGGAAAACACAAGATTTTTGATGAGGGTATTTAGCTACTTTTTTCTTTAAGAATAACCTAAGGCAAATAGGCAGGATATAGTATCACAGAAGGAAAGGAGGATGATTTTGAAGCCTTTGACAGAAGGCTTTTTGTCAGGTTTTTTTACTTGCTTTGTCTTCAGATTTTGAGGCTGTATTGGAATTGGATGAAGCAGAAATCAGAAGTTATTTCCCTGAAAGTTGGTTATGGGAAGTTCATCAAGTTTCTCCAAGGTACTGCTTTCTCAGTCAGTTACTAACATTTGACTAAGTCATCAGTTTTTTAGAAAGTAAATGCTAAAACTGAGGTAACCTGGGTAACCTTAATTGTACCCCTTGCAAAGTGCAGTAAAATGCAGTCTTGTACAGGCATGCTATTTATGCCATGTTGTCCTGTACACAGGAAAAGTTGTCTGGTGCCTCAGAGTTCCTTTTCCTTTCACTTCTGACCTTGCTAAACGTCAGCTTCTGTAAAGTCAGCCAAAAACAAACTTACACGAATGATAATCCAAAGGTCTTATTCTCTAAATACGCTATGTCATTGCTTGTCTCATCTGAGTCTGTCTTACTCTTGGCATATACTGTCTTCCTGTTCATTGATTGTTGGTGTTAACAAAAGACTATTGATAATATATAAATGTCCTAACTTCAAAAGGAAAAAAAAAAAAAAATCCACACTTCTAAACACAGGTCAAAGACTCTGTCTGTCACTCTGCCTGATTCACTGACTACCTGGGAAGTTCTAGGTGTTGGCATATCTGATAAAGGTAAGTACTATAAACAAATTAGGTTGTAGACAAAGAATTAGGGAGCTTTCTTGTTTAGATGTGCAGATCTTCCCTTTTCCATTGCTATGTATGTTCTAAGATGGGGTGGTGTTTTGATTTTTCTTGTTGTTAATCAGGAAAAGAAAACACCAAAATATGTTTTTATGGAAACAAAATTACTTCATTTGTTGTTATGAATGTAAAAATGGCTGTACTGGGCAAAACAAAGGTCTATCTAGTCTAGCATTTTGTCTTTGATAGTGGCCTGTAATAGATGACCAGGAGGAGGATAAGAATAGCACAAACACTCGGCTGACCCTTCCTTGGCACTGCTTTACAGTGTCCTGCTATCAATAGCTTAGGAACTTGAGGAATGGAAGAAAGTGTTTTGGATAGATACAGTAGCGCAGGCAGAAGAGTTGCTCCTAGGTTTAGGAAGGAGCAGAAGCCTAATGGACTGGCACGTCTGTGACTACATTAGAAGAGTGGCAGATAGCAACTTGGAACAGAATGCAAGAGCCTGGTCACTTTTGAAAAAGCTAAACAATTTCAAAGTACGTTTTTAAAACTGTTAAGTGATCAATAAAGGCAGCAAGGATATGAGGAGTTTCTCAAACTTTTTTATTGGAAGAGTGGATAAGATAGTGTGCTTTTATGTTTTTCATTTTCTTAGGTATATGTGTTGCGGAGCCCCTGGAAGTGCAGGTTTTAAAAGATATCTTCTTGAACATTTATGTTCCTTACTCTGTGGTGCGAGGAGAACAAATTGAGTTAAAAGGATCAGTTTATAACTATGGAAGTTCTGTAATTAAGGTAATTTGTGGTATTAGTGAGTTCTGTAGAAATATTGACATAATTAACTGAAAAGGCATTTTCTCTGTGTGCACTCACTATAAATAGATCAGATTTTCAGATACTCCAGCCAACTTTAGTCTACATAACTATGTAACAATGAAAAGCAACCATTAAAAGTTTCACCTGCAGTCATGCTGCTGATTACAATGTTTTCATGCTCCTGCCGGCAACTTTGAATCTGGTGCAATAGGAGTAGTGAAAAGCTAAGATACTATTTTTCTGTTCCAAATGTTATGACAACACCTCAAACAAATGATGGAATTTTGGGAGAGACCTGCTCCAGAACTTGCAGATTACATTGTCTGTGGATTTAATAGGAAAGCGCTGTTTCTAAGGAAACTCATCCAAACAGAAGGGTGCAAAATAATTATTGAAAAATTTCCAAAAAAGAGCCTGCAAAGATGTCTGTATGACAACTAGTACAGTGGTTCCTTGGTCTTGTTAGTGAACATTTGTTAGTGTGTCTCTAGTATAAATAATAGTAATTCCAAAGTTAATAACACTTCCCCATTCTAAACGGGGAAAAAAAAGTATTAGAGTAATAGAATGTTCATTGTAATAGTTCAATTGATTAAACATTTCTCTAGTGTTGTACATGTCATGGAAGTTAACGCTTTGAATATTTCACTATTTCAGTTCTGCGTTAAAATAGCAGCTGGAGATGGAATCTGTTCTTTTGAAGATACTACAACTACTGGAGTGTTGATACGCAGTTGTAACTTTAAGCATCTACATGGTGATTCATCATTACCAATTACATTTAGAATACTTCCTTTGGAATTAGGTCTTCATACTATCAACTTTACACTAGTGACCACCCGGAGTAGTGAAACTGTAGTTAAAACATTACGTGTACTGGTAAGGAAAAAAAAAAATCAAGATGTTCAGAATGTTTTTGAATTTCACATTGTCTCAGTCACAAGAAGTAAAAAATATATGAAATGAAAATAGAAATATTGCTAGATCATATGATATCTGGGAATCAAATTAATATTATGATATTAACTTCATTAGGAGATATGCAGTGAAAAAAATGCATGATTGTGTATTTATGTGCTTATATTTTTAACCCTTGCATGTAAAAATAAAACAGAATATATATATATATATATATATTCTGTAAATTTTTTTTTATATATATATATATATATACACACACACACACACACGAACTTAATAAGCAAATAAAATACTGTATTCTAAGTTTCTCTGAGTTTCCAACTGCTTAAACTTACTTCATGGAAAGATATCACAGAATGGTTGAAGCTAGAAGGGACGTCTGGAGATCATTTAGTCCAACCCTCCTGCTCAAGCAGGATCATAATTATATTTTTTATAATTTTATATTTTTTGTAACTTATTTATGTTTTCCTAAACTTTTATTTAAATCTTTTGTTAAATTTTTAATATTTTGGAAGCTATAGCACTAGCTAAATGTATATAGATTAGCAGTAGAAGAATAAAGTGAAAATCAACCATAGAAAAGGATGTATAGTGCTAAGATGCTATAATTTAAATTGTTGCTTCAGCTAATATGTTTGATTAAACAAAAGTGTTTCCATTTTCTGCTTACTTCTTCCTTCTTAATGTTTTTAGCCAGAAGGCATTAAGAGAGAACTTCATGCAGGTTTCACTTTGGATCCACAAGGTGTTTATGGTATGAGAATTGATTATACGTGGACCTCATCTGCTTTGTTTTCATTAAGTTATTTCATGCAGTTATGACAATCAACTTTTCAGTAATAACAAAAAGCAGTAATTCTCCTTCCTGATGTATGTCCTTTCATATGTGCTTTCCATGGATTTCTTGTCCTTTCATAGACTAACAAATCCATCTCAAAAGAGTTAGTCTTTCAAAAATAGTTCAATTCAATTCTTAAAAAAATCTTTGTAGGTATTTTTTAATATGATATGAAGATTTAGTTTTCTCAGTGAGCTTGAAAACCAATTAGCAAGTAAATTTTAAAGAGAATATATTCTCATTTAATCAAAGGCAATTCTGAAAGCACAAACTAGGTTGAGATATATATATTCTCTTAACAGCAACAATAACAAAAATTAATGTGTTTCAATCTGATTTTTTTTCGATAGTTGATATTGTTTGCATGTGCTTATTTCTATATTTCAGTTGTGATCTTTAAATTTGGCTATTACATCTATACCCTATATTGATTAGATCATTCCATGTGCTGTTTGTACATTTTCGATTGTAGGTTTAATCAAAAGACGACAAGAATTTCAATATAAAATCCCGCTAAATCTGGTGCCTAAAACGAAAATTGATAGAAGTGTCAGTGTAAAAGGTAAACTGAATTGAAATTTTTAGCCTACTGCATATTTACATTTTCTATACTTGTTCTTTTGCTCCTGCTTCTTATTCCTTTGATTCAATTTATCTGAATTTATTCTTAGGTTCTCCTCCTTTTGAGGAAAGGCTGTAGAGATTACTTTTTCTTTAGAAGTTTAAATAACTAATATGAAATTATTGTTCTTAAAGTGAATCCAAAGATACTTGTCACCCATTTAAATGAATTTTTTTGTTTTTTTTTTTCTTTCTGCAGGGCATCTTATGGGAGAAGTGATTGCCACAGCCCTCAGTCCTAGAGGTCTCAGTCTTCTTACTAACCTGCCAAAGGGTAGTGCAGAAGCAGAGCTTATGAGTATTGCCCCAGTATTTTATGTGTTTCACTACCTGGAACAATCAAATAACTGGCATTTACTGGGTCCTAAAACCTTAGCGTCAAGAACTGAAATGCGGAGGAAGATGAAAGAAGGTAGAAAAATATTTTTTTCTTTTCTCTCTCTCTCTTTTTTTTTTTTTTTTTTTTTTAAGATGTAGAGAGACTTTGCTGTTAGAGAAAGACCGTATATTTGAGTGAGCAAATAGGATTTTAATATAAATCCTTTTTTCATAACCACTAAGTCTGCCTAATATATTTCTTAGGAATTGTAAGCATCTTGTCATTCAGAAATCCTGACTTCTCATATAGCATGTGGAAGAATGGGCAAGCTAGCACATGGTGAGTCTTTTTATTAGAATGAATTGAAAAAACTTGATTCAATTCTTCACTTTCTTGTTATAACTGATTTTTAAAGGGTGATGCTTTATAGTAAGCAGGACAAGTGGGCTTGATGGTATCAAAGAGAGATAGACTAATATTGTATGTATAAAAAAAATTTTGCCATTGCAAATGAGTAAAAATACATAGTCACTGTCTTGCTGTCCACACTGGCCAATGTAACTGACTTATAAAAGGAGGAAATGAGATGTTCCAAGGCATCTTCCTTAAATTCTGTGTGTAAGAGAATGAAATATTTCCAGGCTATATCCTGAAATGTGGGAATTGATCAACTTTATTTTGAATGCCTCGCTTAAAATTAATTGTGAGTAATTATTGCATGTTAGTTACTTTAAATTAAAAATTCAGCTACAACATTTCTTTGATGCGTGCAGGAGGTGGTACACCTAAACTATAAATAGTGCAGGTTTGTGTCTAAATAATCTCTAGCAATGTTGTTACTGTAAGATTAAAAAAAAATGTATCTACTAATGAAAACAAATACATTCTTTTTAATTTCCTTGACAGGCTGTCAGCTTTTGCTTTAAGAATGTTTGGACAAGTTAATCAATATATAAGTCTTGATCAGATTTCTATTTGTAATTCACTTCTATGGCTGATTGATAACTGTCAAATGCCTGATGGATCGTTCAATGAATTTTCAAGTTATCAACCAGTGAAACTACAGGTATGAAAATGTTTTATGTGTGTACACACAGAAAGCTGAAGTTGCCAGGAGGTATTATATTTTAGGAATGCAAGGTATTTTAGGCTTCATTTCACTAGAACATCTAGACAAGACAGTTTTGTTAATTTCCTTTAATTTCATTTAAGCTCAGCATGTTTTACATCCTTTTCTGTCTTCCCACCAAAAGTAGTTACTTGCCACTTAAAACTTAGGGGGGAAAAAAATATATATTTTTTTTAATAATGTAGTAGTTTGGCTTGCCGATAACTTTTTATATATTTTGAACTATTTTTACCAATAAGCTAATACCTTCAAGAAAGTCAACATGTTTTCAGGTGAAATCAAATTGACATTTGTTACAGGAATTTCTATTCATTTCCTCACCTAAACTATAAAAAGTTGTTTTTATTTGAATGAACTGTTTTTTCTATTTAATTACATTTATGTATTTGATTTTGTAGGGTACATTACCTACAGAAACTAAAGAAAAATCTTTATATCTCACAGCATTTTCTGTAATTGGAATTGAGAAGATAATTAAAATATGTCCTACTCAGGTAAATAATATTTTTATTTCTGGCAACAGTCACGTTCTGGGATTCTTATTTCTTCTGATTCTAATAGCATTAGACCTGGGAATCAAGAGGCTTTTTTCAGTGTCAGATGTTAAGGTTTGTTTGCTTTACTAGTCTTTGGCTTTCAAAACAAGTAAAAGAACAATAGCAAAATTCTGGAGCATTTCATTCAAGGATTTATTGTAGAAGATACTGTATGTGTCTATATTGTCTTTAAAGATATGCGAGTAACGTGTTAACTATAGCTTGTTCATCTTCTCAGAGAACCTATGATGCTAGAAATAGAGCAGGAGATTATTTGTTGAAAAATGTGCAATCTGCTGCAAGCCCCTTTACGATGGCAATAACTACATATGCTTTAACTCTTGTGGACTTGAACCATCACTCTGCACGGTCTGCGTTCTCTGCACTGAAGAAGGAAGCATTTGTCATAGGTACAACTTAATCCGAACTATTTTTAGATTATTTGAAAGCTTTTTATTTTAAAATATTAATCTATCTAATTCTGTTTCATAGGAATTTTTATGGGGATTTAGGTTAATAGTGTGACTGAAATATTTTAATCACTTTTGTACATACGATAGAAAGGATGTTTTACTTGAACAAGAGAAAGTAAGGTAGAGCTCTTAAGAACAGGTTGTCTTCAGCACCAAGAGATCTGATTTCAAAGGCATGATTTCAGTCCACTAAACATCGCTCATCTTAATGGTTTTAACTTGTGGTAATGTTTACAGACTGCAAGCATAATATATACTCTGCTTCTCTTTGACCAAGAGCAATAGAACTAAACCCCATCACTTTCAGTTGCAGTAAAAACAATATGAGCTGTTACTTTTTTCTATTAATTATTTTTTACCATTTTATTCATGCAGCTTTCTTAATGCAGTTAGTGCCTAAAGTGAAAACCAAATTATTTCAGTCCTCTTTTCATTTGTTACTCCATATATCAGCTCAATTGTATTGCGATCAGATGTTCTTCCTCTTCTGCTACATAGTTCTGCTTAGACCTGATTTTGGGCTTCCTTCTTTGTTAACACTTGCTTTTTGGTTTGAGGTTTTTTTTTTTTTTTTTTTTTTTTTTGCGATTACTTCATCTGAAGCCTGTGTGCCAGCATCTGGACTAGATGGATGAAATATATCTGGTCTTCCCTTCTGATTCTGATGAAAATGAATTACTAAATGATGACTCTCAAAATCAGTTAATTAGTAATGGGATCCTACCATCAGATGCTCATTTTTCAGAGCTGTGTGTTTTTTTTTTTTTTTTAAATGTTTATTTCACTGTCTAAAAGTTAACCTGATTTGTAGTTCTTGCAGCCAAACGGTGCCACTGGGGTACTAATTTCTCACTGGTTGCTGAATGTCTTCATAGCCTCTTCTGAATGCTCTTCTTAGAGTGTTTTGTCACATGCAAGAACCTCACAGTGTTCTCTTCCAGGTAACCATTTCTTCTGGAGTAGAATAGCTTTGTTGTGTCTCTGTCTGAAGTGACTGGGTTTTTTGTTTGTTTGTTTTGTTTTTTTTTAAATATATATATATATATATATATATATGCTTATTTTATTGGTTTGACCTCCCAGTTTTGTCAGTGCTTAGGACCAGCAACTATCTGGATTTGTACCAGGTCTGTTCATCATAAGTTTCTAGAATAAATGTCTGACTTATAAGGAAATCACATCTTCATTCCCTGATGAAAGCAGAAAGAGTTTCTGCTTTTCTCCTTGACCAGTGTAGACCATGTTTTTGTAGGTGACCCACCTATTTATCGTTTTTGGAAAGATACTTTCAAAAAGTTAGACCGAGACTCTCCGCGAACAGTTACTGCACAAATGGTTGAAACTACTGCATATGCCTTGCTTACTGCTTTGTTGAGAGGGGACAAAAATTATGCTAATCCCATTATCAAATGGTTGTCTGAAGAACAAAGATATGGTGGTGGATTTTATTCGACTCAGGTAAGCTTTTAAGTATTTTGTTCCTGTTCTTCAAGTATCAAATTCTGAGAAGACTTGAGAGTAATATCATTAGATGACCAAATTGGCAACTTGGATGTCCTACATATAGGACTATTATCAAATGACTCTGTTACTGTGGTTTTCTTTGTCTGTGGGAAACCTGACTTCTATGCATGAAGTCCATTATAGATAGAAATCTACAAGCTGATTCAGCTGACTTGAGACAAGCTGAATGAAAAGAATCATACCAGGAGAAATGTTTTCCCCAAGTTTGTTATAAAACAGAACATTTCATTACATAACATTGTTGTTTTCCACAAAAATGGAATGCAGTGTTAGTGCATTCATACATACTCATACAAACTGAGTTAGTGTATATGAATAGATGAAAACAGTCAAGTGAAATTTGCTGTATTTCTGATATGCTTTCTGTAAACTAGTCATACTATATAAAATACTCTAATTCATGCAGTGTCCCCATTTTTTAAAACTATAAAAATAAATTATTAAAAGGAAACTCATGAATGCTTTATTTGTTTGTTACTCTTTGCTTCTTTTTTAGTACTTGTATACATGCCTAGAAAGGAGTATAGTGTTAAATACCTTACCGTGGTATTAATTGTACTGCTGAGAAACTGCTAAGCTAATCAGATAAATGTTGTTATTGCTATGTGTCCTCCTGGTTAAGTGGCAGAAAATAAATTGCTTTTTAATAAATTATTACTTTTAATTCCTGAAAGTAATTCTTTATAACTGATTTCTGACAGGATACAATTAATGCCCTTGAGGCCTTGACTGAATATTCACTTCTTGTCAAACGGCTTAGTTTGGACATGAGTGTTAAGGTAGCTTACAAACAGTATGGAGATCTTCACCTGTTTAACCTGACAGAAGATAATTTTGTGGGAAGAACAGTGACGGTGAGTGAATAATGTTGCTTTTGACAAGGGAAAGCAGTATTCTTAGTAACCTGTTAAATCTTTGAACTTTGAAATTGCTACTAAGCCAACTTTTTTGTTTTAAAATACTGGCTTTAATTATTGCTGCTAATAGTCCTATCTTTATTATTAACTTTACTATTTTTATTTAACCTTAATCCTTTAGGTACCTTTGGAAGATGACATATATGTAAGCACTGGCAGCAGCACTGGTTTAGCTACAGTAAATGTAAGTATGCAGCCATTATTTTTAATGAAGTCTATGGTTTATTAATAAGAACATTGGGAAGGAAATTGAAATTTCTCATAAACTATTCCTTTGTTGCCCTTGCCTTTAGACTGAAGCAATAAGTGTCATTTTGGCTATATTTGGGATTGAATATTACTTATGGCTAATAATATAAGTTGTAAAGTTTATTCACTTTCATCACAGATTTTCTATTCTATAAATGTAAATAGGTGATCAGCCTAGTTTTAAAGACCGCTCACCAATTTTGAATGCCTCTGCTTAGGCAGCCAAACAGGGAAATCCCGAGTTAGTGACTAATTTTGAGAAACAGCTTAACTCCCTGTTATTCTACTGTTTATATCTTGTTTATTAAGCAATGTCATTAGGGCATTGTTCCCTTGCAATATTTAAAGAAATAATTATTGTGTGCCTAAATATTGAGCTGTCTCCATGGTATATTTTCTTCTAATCTTTCATAGCTGCTTCTAGCATTGACCTTAACATCTAAAATTTAAACATTCTTGTGTACTAGTGTTTTCACTCATAAAATATTAGAAATTGTTCAATAAGATTTTCAGTCTTTTAATACAATCGGCAAGAGTGGTAGGCTTTTACTTAAGAATTCCATCTTTGCTTCTGTGCTGTTCATTTATTTTTCTACTTTGTTTCAATCAGTTTCAATCAAAATAATTATGCTGTATAGACTTGTTTTCACTTCTAGCATGTTCTCCTGCTTCCATATTCTCAGTTTTAATTTTTATGCCAATCTTGAGGATTGTACACTGAGTGTTTTTATTTTTGTCTATTTTATTTGCATGTGTGTAGGTGAGGACAGTATATAATATAATCGGTACTTCTGAAGAGTCATGTAACTTTGAATTGAAGATTGTTCCAAAGAGAAATGATGGTAAAGAGTCAGAATGATTTTAATACTATTAGGTGTTTTTTTTTTCCTGCACTGACCTCACTTTGTTAAAGTGTTTCTTATTAAGAAGAAACTGTAAGAAATTCTTCCACTTTCTAAACACAAAACTGGAAAAGAAATTGCTAGAAGACTTTCTTAGCCTTTCTTGAAATTATTATCTATCTTTCTGTGAAGAGTTACTTTTTAATATCTTTCTGTCCATTGAATTTTTACATGTTTTTGGAAGAAGCTTTGCAATTGGGGAGGGGGAACAAAAACTTCTCATAGAAAAAAGAAATATTATGGGGTGAGGGAGGGAGGCTGTCTGGGGTGATTTCTCCAAGCTGCTGAGAGTTCTGGTTTAGATAAAACAAGGTACTTATGACACATTTCCCATGAAGTAGTTTCAGTAACACCAGTATCTGATTATGCACATTAGGCATTAAAGCTGACATTTCACCTGAATTACAAAAGAACTGTAGCGCTGCTTGTTTGTGACTAGACAATGAGTTTCTGTGAAAAACAGCTATCAAAACTAAGAAAGAATTTTCTTTCAATTATGAAAATGCTTTATAAGAATTTTGGGCTACTGCTTCTGAAGTGTTATAAAACTACTTATTTGATTCTACTTGTTATGAAAAGATTACAGAAAAGAAGATGGTGAGCCACTTGGGCGCTTAGAGGCTTGCGCAAAGTAAGTACATCTAGGTTTTTTTTTGTTTTTTCTTTTTTTTCCTCCAATATTGAGCCTGTTTTAGCATCTAGCTTAAATAAACCTTGACATGCAATTCTAAGTGTCCTGGATTTCCTAACCATGCCATTTAACATTCCTTCTTACAAAGCTGGAATTCCCAGTTGATCTGTTAATGAATTGGAGCAGTGCCATGGGAATGCATTATTGCCCTATGTGTACATAATGAGATTATTACAAGAATATTACAAATGCCTTCTGGTCTTTTGATTTTTTTCCTTAATTATTGTCTTAGTATTATATTGCTTGAAACTTTAGTGCTGAATCTCTTTTAAGAGATTAAAATTTTTGTTTGCTATCACTTATTAATAATTGCATCTAGTCTCGTGTTCTTGTTTTATTCCTTTCTCTTTCCTTTTATATATGTGTATGAAAAAAATTAGGGCCAAAGGTAATGACTTCTTTGGGGGAGAGTTTTTCTTTAATTTATATCTGAGTACTCCTGGAACATAAGTGTTGACAACACCTCCTTTTATGCATTAGATTGCTATAAATCTGAAATAATTCATCTGAGATATTGAGCGTAATTATGGGTTTACAATGGTCTAAATGTTGGTAAAAATTTTCCTTGGGATTTTCTGAGATAATGTTTCTGAAGATTTCTTTTAAATTTCAGTTATATTTAACTGCTTTTTAATTACAGTTGTGTGTAATTCATTTTACTTTTAATGTGTTTTAGGTACAAGCCCAGCATGAGAGAGCCACAGTCAGGGTCTGCACATGCTGTGATGGATATAGGTTTAGTTAGTGGACTGGAAGCAAATACAGAAGATTTATCTACTGTAAATATTAAAGAACAGTTTTCTTTTTTGCATTTTTTTTGACAAGACTATAGTATTTCTTGTTCTTCCTCTTTCTCTCTTAGAGTAATGGTGCAAATCTGTCTTATATCCTCATTGCTTCTAAACACATCTCGTAGTAATGAGAATAGTCTACCTAATTCTAGATGATGGGATTTGGATAGGAATCGGATCACCTTGTTTTAGCTGATCAGAAGCTGGACATCTAGTTAAAGCTTGTCCTCTAGCCTCTGTCTTTAGTGAGTGGAGAGTGAAGAGCAGCTGGAGAATGGTTGCCATCTATGTTAGGATGGTGTGAATCAAATTCTGGAGATGCTGTTATCTGATAACTATAAAGGGGACACTGTTAGTCTAAGCACCTAACTATTAACTGAAGTTTGTGAAATGATTCTTCGTTATAGTGTTTATGTTAGTTAGGCTTCTATTGAAAAATGCAAGTGTTATTTAAAGGCAATCAGAGTTATACTTCTGAAACTTAAATAGGATACTGGCCATGGACTCAAGTTTCCCATTAAAGATGATTAGCTTTTTAATTCTTTATTATCTTCATGCAATAAGTAAAAGGAAAGCTGCCTTTAAAATCAGGATAGGATATGAACGTTATAAAGAGGCAACCGTAAAATAAATTGCTTTTTTTAAAATCTCAAAATCATGTTAAAACTACTGAATACAAAACCTTACAGGTTATCTAAAAGTCTTTACCTGTTGCATAAAAGTATTTCTCTGTTTTTCTCCCCTACAGCTTGCAAGTGGAGTTGATCAATTGATAGCAGATTATGAGATTAAAGATGGGCATGTTGTTCTGCAGATAGACTCTGTATGTTATCCTTTCCGTAACTGTAAGCACTACTTGATCTCTTTGGAATCATCATGTTTCCTTTTCAGCTCCCTTATTTCATGTGTCTGTTCAATAGGTGCCAGCTAATAATTTCCTCTGTGTTGGGTTCAGAATAAGTGAGCTCTTCCATGTTGGAATGATAAATCCTGCCACATTCACTGTCTATGAGTATCATGCACCAGGTATGTGTTCCAGGTCTACAAATCCATGATCTTTTCTTCTTTTTTTTTAATTTATTAACTCTTTCTTCCTAATAAAATACTCCATTGCTCCTTCTTCCACAGCGTTTTAATCTGTGTTATTTTAATCTCAAGGAACTTCTGATTTGCAAAGTTTGAGTGCTGTCTTCTTGGAATTTGTTTTTTCTTTTTTTAATAAGAATTTAATGTTTCTTTTTTTAATCTTCTAGATAAACAGTGCACGATATTGTATAACCCATATGGAGATGAAAAACTTGTGAGATTGTGTGAAGGAGATGAATGTAAATGCATGGAAGGTAAGCTTTCTTTTTAAGATGTTTTCTCATTCCGTTTGGTGGGAGAATGCAGTTTAATGCTTTGGACAAAAGCATGCTAATCATAAGGAATACTCCTTGTGAGGACTCATCTGTTGCCCTTTAAAAAAATTGTTGCATTTTAAAATTTAAAAGAAGTTTAACAATGCATGTTTAACAATGCATGTCTTACTAGATTAGGTTGAGGCAACTAAGAGTGTTACTTTGACTTTTAAAAATTCATTGTTCCAGCATACAATCACATAATACCTTTGTTTCTCAGTTACAGCAGATTATCCCAGACAAGTAGAGGTTTACGATGTTTTACATGAGGACATAGATTGACATTGTCTTAATACTGTCTCTCCTCTTTCTCAATGTAGCTGAATGTAGTCAAGTACAAGAGAGACTAGATCGGTCAATAACTGCTGATACACGGCGAGAAGCTGCATGCCAGAATGACATTGCATATGGTAGTATTTGAATTGGCATTACCTATTTCTCATGTTCACACTAAAATGCTTACTTTTTTTTTTTTTTTTTTTTTACTACTGTAAAACATTTTACTCCATTTATACTTTTAATGATTCAAATTGATTAACCCTACAGTGACATACAGTGTATGAAGGTGAAATATTGTAATAGAGAAGAGTAAGTGTTGCCTATATCCTCTGCAGAACAAAAGTCATGTAACCAAGATTAGTGCACCACCGAGCCTGGTTTGGGGATCTGCTAATAAGCACTGTTTCTTACTTGGCACCATTCTAACGCAGTCGTGTGGCTTTGGGATCAGAAGCTGTGTACAACCAGATTAGGGCATGGGCAGAATTTGTTAACATTTCTTAGCCATATAGTGGATATCTGTGATCATAGTTTTCCCAGCAATTAATACTGTAAAGGGACATTATATTCTCCACCTGAGCATCTGCAGAGCATTAACTAAATGTACTGCAGACAAAAAAATTTTTTTAAATCTGCTATTTTACAGTTTATAAAGTGAACATCTTATCTCGCAATGAAGAAGGTCATTTTGTTAAGTATTCTGCAACTCTTCTAGATTTCTATAAAAGAGGTGAGTGTCCTAACTTTTATCCATGTAATTATTTCATTTACAGTAAGAGCAGTCTGGTTGAAAACATTGAAGCAGCTGTCAAAAAATAACAGTCAAACCTGGTCATTTCATGCAAGTGGAAAACCTTAGTACATTTGAGAATTCTTTTGGGAAGTAGTCTAAAAAATGCAGTCTTTGTTTAATGTTTTCTAACAGCTTTTCTGTATGATAGCTTTTGTTAACAAAAGTAACCTGTAATCAGTTAAATGGCATTTATGTGACAAAACAAGGTGAACATATTCTATAATTAATTCAATTGTGAATTTTGGCTTAAATCTGTCCCATTCATTCTCCAGAAGGCCCTCTCTTACTGTATATACAGTAATTGAAGTGGGAGAGTATGCAGGGATATGCCTTGCCTTCACTCTTTTCAGAGTTTTGTAGGTTGGACATATCTCTGCCCAGTGGAGAAAGGACTGCTTTTGGAATGCTCTTGGGCATTCAGTATCTTATCTCTAGGAAAGGTAACTGCTCACAGGCCATGCAGAACCAAAGCTGATATTCACCCTTTTTTTTTTCTGAATTTGATCACTGCACATGCTCTTACAATTATTTAGTGTCTTTGGTTATTTGCCATTCAGATTTCATTTAAAGCTTCTTGAACACTAATTTCAGACAGCTGGAAATATGTTTTATCTCATCAAATCTTTGTTATTTAACTAGTAGATATTGGATCCCTTGACTTTACAGTACTGTAGAACATGTTAGTTTGTGTAACATATATGAGTGACTGGAAAATCTTTGTGGAATTTCCCAATTCTTGACACTTTGCTTTATTCTACTGCAGGGAAGGCTTTTGCTCAAAAAAATAATGAAATAACCTTTATTAAAAAGAAGACCTGTACTGATGTTGAATTGAGCCCTGGAATGCAGTATTTGATCATGGGAAAAGAAGCCTTAAAGATAAAAGTTGGTTATAATTTCAAGTAAGCAGATTATCATCATAATATACTGAGTTTTAATCCTAATCTTAAAATGTGCTAATTCTGATGTAATATGCAATAGAGTAATTCTTTTAGTTTGACCAGGATTTGTTATCCAATGTGAGGTTTCAGTTGTGTAAATTTTAAACAGGATGATGAATACAAAGCAGTCTTTCCTAATGTAATTTCTTTGTGTTTGATGTTTTCCTCCCAACATTTTATCAGCAAATGAGCGGTTTTTTTTGTTGTTGTTTGTTTAGATTCCAGTATCCTTTGGACTCCAGCACTTGGATTGAATGGTGGCCTTCAAATACAGCCTGTACATTTTGTCAAGAATTTTTATATACAATGGAAGATTTTGTTGAAGATCTCATCATCAATGGCTGCTGATTTACTTAGAGAACTTTTAAATAAAACGTATAGCTCAAATCTCGTTTGGTGAGGGGGAACTCAGCCCTTTAGGAATTCTTTCCAAAATTTAACATTCATGGCTAGTTCGTGTTGGAAAATGCTCTTTGCTTGTATTTTAGCCACTTTTTTTATGAAAATACGAATGTTCAAATGATGATTTTTCAGCTTGCAAATACTGCAAAGACATTTGAAGTCAGATGACATGAAATGAAATAACCTTAAAAACAAAGATGGGTAGTACTGTCTTGTGCCAGAATAACACTTAGAAGTATTGAAATTCAATGTCTTCTAAAAACATAACCCTTCCTTCAACAAAAAATAAAAAATAAAATTGTTTATCAAATAATTTTGTTACAAATTTAGTTGCTGTGCAGTTGATTAAAAATGAAGGATGTATCTGTTTTATATTTGGAATGAAACAGTATTTCATGCTCACTTATGTGGTTGGTTTTGCTGCAAAATCTAAGTAAAATAGTAAAATAGTATCCAAATATTTAGGATGAAAGCCTTGTCCAGCCCCATTTCTTTCATAATGAATATTTTAAAAGTTTGCTTTCCAACTGAAGTACTGAACTGTAGAACACAACTCATAAAGCTGTTCAAATTGTACCAAGAGCCATACTGAAGCCCAATAGTCCCTACTCCTTTGTGGCTTTTTAGCTCCCATGGTTCATTATACCTTAGAATTGCAGATAACAGAATCTTGCTCTCTCTATCTAAGGTAGTATCCAGACATCTGTCAAGACATAATTAGTGACATTTTTCATTCAGCATGTGATTGGAATACCAGATTTTTAAATTAAATAATCCTAAAGCTTTACTAAGTTAATAAATAGTAGTTTCTTCCACTTTGTATACTGGCAACATGTGAAGACTCATTTCATCGGTCACCGAAAGCTAACCATCTGTTCTCTGAAATGTGAAATTTGTTTTAACAGTGCACTGAAACACCACAATGCATCTCAAACTCCATCTTCCCACCCACCTCCAACTGAAACAAAATGTATCAGAGATGTACAGTTTATATTCTATATGCTAAAACTGATAGGGGCAACTTAACACTTATCAAAAATAAACAACCTGAATTTATGATGTTAAAAAAAAAAAAATCAGGGAGACCTTAATATTTCTGGCTTCATTTTAGTTATGAAGTGATTCTTGTCAGCATTGAAGATACTGTCATTTGCAAAGCATTTGGCTTGGAAGGTTTTCCATACAGGTAAAACAGTTAAATAGGATTTTAAATTATTGCGTGTGCAACAGAAAACTTGTATTACAAATTTGTTGAATCTGCACAGCCAGTTGTTGTTTACTTGTAAAGTGTCAAAAGTATATTCAGGGGAATTCATGGTTTTATTTTCCTATGGAATCTTTTCCTTTTTCAGAAGAATTTGAACATACCATAGCATTTTCTATGATGAGGCAAAAAGCATTTTTCTGAAGTGCTAACCAGATGCGCTGCAAGAACAAATCTATTTTTCATGATAATGGTGGTATTTTACAAATAATAAATTCTCATAATACTCATCTGAAAATTAGGAAGAAATACAGGAAGATCCTAAGGGGTATGTTAGTTTAATCTGGAATTTTTAGCGAAGTCTGTCAGCCAACTTATGCGTATTAACACAGGCTGGGTAGTCTAGTACCTTGTCTTTTTTGCTTATATTAGCTAGAAGAGCATAGGGTTTTATGCTTATATATATCATTTTCAGATGAGGTCTGGTATGCTAAGAAAATAAATATGTTCCTGCTTTTTAAGAGGTATGTTTTCATTAGTAGCAGTATTCAAAATATAGCAGTAATCATTGTGCGCTTTGCATGCTCCCAACAGTGTAATTGCCAATGATTTATTTCTCTGTAAAATCTCTCAAGAATTAGACCTTTTTTGATTCTTAGATTTCAAAAATAGATTATCCCCTCTTGCAGCTGATACAATCGTTATTATGAGAAGATCTCCTTAAAATAATATATATATTATTAGTCAAAGGATTAAAATAAGGAAGTGTTAAATCAACAAAAAAAAAGAGAACAGTCATGCTACTACACTGAAAAAACAAGCATGTGATGTAGGGGAATCCCACTTCGAGGGATATTAAATTTAGAGTTTCCCCTTGCTGATGATGTGCTAAGAATTTCAGACGTTATTCACTTTGGTAAGTCTTCTGTCCTTATACTATTACTTGTTATAAGAAATATTTTGAAGAACTTAAATACTTTTGATGTTTTTGCTTTTGGTGTTTCCTCTGATATATAGTGTTGATACCTCTTCTAGCTATGTAGAGAGAAAAAAAAACTTTTAAAACTAGCAACATATTTCTCACTGTTTGTATTTAAAAAGAAAAAAAGACCGTGTTTTGGATATTAACACTGTAGTCCAACTAAAATAATTTAAACAATTATGATAGAATAAAGAAGAATAGTATAGCTTAAATCACAACAGTATTCAGAGCTCATATAGTATTACATTTTGTTCATAATCTTAAGGAAAAGACTTGACGTTAATTTAAAGAATGCCCAAATATGTCTATGGCATTAATTTTTTTGTAAAAGCTTCCTTTCCAGAGAGATGGTACTATTTACTCTTAAAACTTAAAACACATTTCTTTGTTTTTGAAAATCCCTTTGTCTGGAAGATTGACTCTGCTTTTTATTTAGGGATCAGTATTGCTCATAGAATACGAACACAGTTCCTGAAACACTCCCAGTTTGCAACTATGACAGAAACATTAGAGGGAACACAAGAACATCACTTTCGTATAGGTCGTATAAAAGTAAGAATTAGTACTTTTAGCAAAACTGTTTTTCAAAGATATTTGAAAGTGTTCAGTTACTGAACATGCTGTACTGCTTTCTTAGCTGATGAAAAAGAGAAATGTATTTTGGTGTATAGTGCCACAATTTTAATTTCACTTCTACTGATAAATTTTTTTTCTGTCCCACCCAAATTCCTTTTTAGTCAACAAAGTGCACCCATAAGACAGGAAATGCCCCTTAGGCACTGAAATTCTCAGACAAATTATAGATCTACCGGAGATGCTATCATAGTCAGGACTGTGAGATAGTAGTGTGTGCATATCTGTCGCTCGCATAGGATGTGGAAGGCTCAGGATGCAAAGTCTCTTCTGATCTATCCGGAGTTACGAGCATAAAAGTGGCTGCAAATAGCAACACAGTTTTCGGGCAGGATGCAGCACTTGCTTTAAGGACAGTATACTTACCCCTTTCCTACCCAGGGATAAATGCTTGAGTTTGAGAACTCTGAATGGGAAATGCACTTCAGTGCTGCTTCCTGCTTTTTGCTGAGATAAGATAGCCTAAATGTGATTTAAAACCACAGAAATCAGGAAATTCAGAGTTCAATCTGAGAAAGCCCTCATTTTCTTAAATGAACTCTAGGAATTTTCTGTGCTACGTACGTGGTTGTAGGTGCTGAGCAGGACTGAAGCTACAAGTTAGAACACGTTATATCAGATAAGATAATTTTAATTTTAGGATTTCCTAAGCTTAGTGATTTTGACCATAGACACTGGATGATATTTCAACAGACTAAGTTACTCTGTGGTTTAACTTTATACAGTCAGCTCAGTTCTAAATCTACCGCTGTTTACATTGCGCTAGTCGTGGAGTAAAAGAAACTGATCTAGAAACAGATAGGAATGCCTGGTGTAATCCTTTTGCATGAAGAGTTATTGGTAGTAAAATATGTGCAGAAGCAGGCCAGAGAACGCTGTAAACTGATATAACGCGTATTAAATTGATACGGGGAACAGAAATCAGGGAAACGAAAAACAATAAAAAAATCTAGAGTTGCAGAGAGACCCCTCTTTCTAAACCCGGAGGAGCCACATCATGGTAGCCTTCAGTTTGTGATGCTGGCATTTCACTTCTACTGCTACTTCATCCTGCCTCTTCTGTCTTAATCGATATTTCTCTTGTACACCTGTAACACTGGGGGATCTACACAGAACAAGAAATCTGAGGCAGCTTCCCTGGGGCTGTAATTTTGGGGACAGCATATGGAAAGATACTTATTAGAGAATGTCGGTTATTGCCTTTTTCTTCTTTTTCTTTAATTAGGATCATGTATTCACAGCTCAAATTTATGAAGTTTGGGAATGAAGGAGTCCTCTTATTTTCCAACCTTTCTCTTATTGGTTTGGACTCAAATTTTTAATCTGCACTTAATATACTATTAGCGCATGTTGATTGACTGGCAGTTTATGTTAGGGTATTTTCAATGTTAAAGGAACTGCCCCCCATGCTGATGTAGGGTTCTTCCTGCTTTTTTTTTTTTTTTTTTTTTTTTTCCAGGATTATCTGAGAGTTTGCAGTTTAACTACACATCTGAAAAGAAACAATAATGATGGCTTTAGACTAAACGTTCGCTTTATCTTCATAAGAGAACATACAACAGCATCTCTGTGCTTGGGAGATCTGAGGTGACGCATTGGTTCAGGAGCCATGAGTAGCTCACCTGCTTCTGAAGAAGCTTGGGAAAAGTGTGTGAATAATGCTTCTTCCATACGTATTTGTCCCCTGTGTAAAATGTTTCTGCAGAATCCAGCACAGGTGCCATGTGGGCACAATTACTGCACGGCCTGTGTTGTCTGGTTATTAAGGTAATCCTATATTTCTTACCTATATATGCCTATACCATGTATTACCTATATGTGAATTACCTATATAGGGTAATCCAAAATAGTGATATAGATACTCTCACTATTGATCAGTTACTGTTCATGCAGACAAAACTGAACTGTGCCTACATGTGATGTTTACACAGCATTTGCAAAACTGGCTTTGCTAAAGTGGCTCTAACTTTATGGCTAGTAGCTATTCTGCATTGCGGTAGTCACTGTGCCCTCCGTCCCGGTGGAGGAGGCAGAGATTAAAAAGATGTGAAGAGAGTCTTGCTATTCTGCTATTACAGATAATCTTTGTATGCTAGTATATAATTATGCTGAGTTTTGTAAATAAATGTAGCTAGTTCTGTCTATGAAAGAAAGGATTTTATTCCCCAGGTTTTCCTTTTGTATCCTTTTTGAATTCCTGCAGGTATTCCATTGCTTTTTCATTACATAAACAGATGCTATTTTTATGCTTTGCTTTCTTGTAAAAAGCCAATAACGTGTGCCATTCCTTATTTGTATTTTAAGACATAGTAGACTAAATCAATGCCTCCTGTAACTTAGGTAGATTTAAAACAAATGTTACTTTGGCACTTGATGACCGAATTCAACAGTTAAAAATTTTGCCTTGCCTCCAGGAAAGTGGCAAATGAAGGGCCAAATTTCCTTCTCACAGCTGCTGGCACAAATCTGCTTAGTTCTCAGTAAAACTGAAAAGAGAGTTTGGTCCAAAGTACAAAGTTGCACACATTTTTATTTTTATTGACTGATTGCCAAAGAGTGGTACATCCAAGAGCTTTAAAATTACTGTTTCCCCTCTCTCTTTAGGAATATACTTGATCCAGAGTGTTTAATTTGTGGAAAGAAGATAGTCACAGATGATGCAATCTTTAATTTTGGCTCTGTGAGTAATTTTCTTTTTAATTCTCCAAATTTTTCAGAGAAGTATGAGAAGATAACACTGTATCTGATAATGACTGGATAAGATCTCAAATTGCAGTGAGAAGTACACTAAAATGCCTGGTGAGATTGTGTAGGCAGTCTACCTCTAAATATTTCTTTCCTTCTTCTAAACTACTCAATATTGTTATGCAAGAGTTGCTGTGCATTACAAGACCTAATTTTCTCCTCGAAGTGATATATCTTCTCATAAACACCTCTTCTATTTCTCATGTCTGATTGGAAACATAGACATTCTGACTCAGCCATCTCATTTAACACGGAGCCTGAGGGTTTGTTTGAAGTGCGACAATGTCATTGTATGAAAAAGATCAAATTATATTCAAATGTCACTACAGCCATGGGTCACAATACTAAGATGTCAGTTAATAAAAACAATTCTTGTTCTTGTTGTATGGAGTAGCTTAGATGGGCTTTTGGAGTTGTGAGACAAATTCACCATTTAGTAGCTTTAGAAGCTTTATAAAGCTTCTACTGAGCAGGACTGAAGCTGTATCTATGTATCTATGTATTATTATAAAGGAGTCCTATGTGCATATAAGTAATAATTATAAGGACCTATATATTTGTCTAATTGTGGTACAATGCACAGGCAGATCAGCTAGACCCCGTATAATGAATGTTAAGACCTTTTGACAAAGTTAATTTATAAAGCAAAATTGAAACATCCCATGATCAAAAGCTAAACGTGAGACAATATGGATTATTATATCCACAATTCTGCCACAGACTGTTGTTCTAAAGCTGAGAACGCTGATTTAAAATCTCCCTGTCTGTTTCCAGTTTTGTGAAATATTTTCCTATTTCACAGTCTGTAAAGTGGATAACGGATCTAATCTTTGGATTTGTCCACCACAGCAAAGGCAGTATAATGGTTTCATTAACTTGAGATAATTACATAAATTTTTAAGAAAGTATAAATAATCTCTTTTTTAAAACCTTAGAGGATTAACTTTATTTTATTTATATAAGCATGTCCTACTGGTACAGCAAAAATATGTTCAGTTGAAATCCTGCTTAACCAATCTGATAGCCTTCTATGATGGAATGTCTGGCTGGGTAGATGAGGGGAGAGCAGTGGACATTGTGTACCTTGACTTCAGCAAGGTTTTTGACGTTGTCTCCCATAACGTCCTCCTAGATAAGCTCAGGAAGCGTGGGTTAGACGAGTGGACAGTGAGGTGGACTGAGAGCTGCCTGAAAGGCAGAGCTCAGAGAGTCGTCATCAGTGATGTGGAGTCTAGTTGGAGGCCTATAGCTAGCGGAGTCCCCCCAGGGCTCAGTACTGGGTCCCATCCTGTTCAACTCCTTCATCCATGACCTGGATGAGGGGACAGCGTGCCTCCTCAGCAAGTTTGCTGGTGATACCAAGCTGGGAGGAGTGGCTGACACATCTGAGGGCTGTGCTGCCATTCAGAGAGACCTGGACAGGCTGGAGAGCTGGGCAGAGAGGAACCTCCTGAGGTTCAACAAGGGCAAGTGCAGGGTCCTGCACCTGGGGAAAAATAACCCTGTGCACCAGTACAGGCTGGGGGCTGACCTGCTGGAGAGCAGCTCTGCAGAGAAGGGCCTGGGAGTGCTGGTGGATGACAAGTTGACCATGAGCCAGCAATGTGCCCTTGTGGCCAGGAAGGCCAGTGGTCTCCTGGGGTGCATTGGGAAGAGTGTTGCCAGCAGGTCGAGGGAGGTGATCCTGCCCCTCTACTCAGCCCTGGGGAGGCCTCAGCTCGAGTACTGCATCCAGTTCTGGGCTCCCCACTACAGGAGAGACATGGAGCTACTGGAGAGAGTCCAGGGTAGGGCTACGAAGATGATCAGAGGGCTGGAGCAGCTGCCTTATGAGGAACGGCTGTGAGAGCTGGGCCTGTTTAGCCTGGGGAAGAGAAGACTGAGGGGGATCTGATCAATGTGTACAAGTACCTGAAGGGAGGGTGTCAAGGGGATGGGGACAAACTTTTCAGTCGTCCCATGCGACAGGACAAGAAGCAATGGGCAGAAACTGAACCACAGGAAGTTCTGCCTGAACATGAGGGACAATTTCTTCCCTGTGTGAGTGACGGAGCACTGGAACAAGTTGCCCAGAGAGGCTGTGCAGTCTCCTCCTCTGGAGATCTTCAAGGCCCGCCTGGAAGCAACCCCGTCTAAGATGCTCTAGGTGACCCTGCTGAGCAGGGAGGTTGGACTAGATGATCTCCAGAGGTCCCTTCCAACGTTACCAATTCTATGATTATAAGTAGGAACGATAGTGATTGATGAATATTCATGCCATATGTAGGGAAAACTAAATTCAATTTCATTAGTGAAGTTGTCCTGGAACCAAAAGGCCAATTACTTACATTTATTATCCTATTAAAAGCTTTTACTCAAGCTCTGCCTGTACCATCAATATTCCTTTGCTCTTATTGATGCTTACAAGTGTTTACCAGATTTGTATTAATGTTTAACAATTTTGTATTCACACTGTCTGTTAGATAAAACCAGACAAAATCAAGAGTGAGGAGACTGAAAGACTTGCAGCAGACTTGAAGACTTGTGTATGTGTACGTACAGCAAAGCCAAGTCTGCATTGTGTGGGAGAATTTCCTAAGACTAGTGGAAAGAAAACACCCCACAAGGCTGTTATTTCTACTGTAAATTTAGGAGTGCAAAGATTTTCTGTGTCTTCCTTGGTTGACACTCTAGAATACCTTGAACATCTTGTATGTTGAATGTCATACTGCTACACAGTATAATAATCCACAAAATGACAGTGCACTCTGTCTCTCTCTCTGCTACCCAGCAGGGATGGATTTTTATTTTTTTTTCATGAGTAGCATTTGACCTGAAAAAATCCTTAAAATATTCCAAAGTTGGAGCGTGTCTTTTTTTGTTAACACCTGTAGATCTCAAATAGCTTCACAAAGACCAAAAAAGAATTATTAGCACTGTCTTGCACATAGTATTTAGAAACAAGAAACAAGAGCAAAGAAAATAATAAAAAGAACTTATTCATAGTGGATTCATTTTATGGACCCAAAGCAGTGAATTACAGAGGAACACACTGTAGTATCAAGCAGTTAAATGACTTTCGTAAGGCCACAGACAAGGTTAGTCGCAGAACTGGAAAATTAAATGAAGTATCTTGGTATTTAGTGTGAATTTATCAGACCACAGTAATTCCAGAGAGGGGAAAAAAAAAAAAGAAAAACAAATAAGATGGCTAAATAAGCAAAGCAAGCATGTTCTGCTATTTCCTCTCTGTTTCAAACAGGCTTAAATAAATGTCAAGTAATATTTTAAGAATAGGCACCAAAATAGATTTTCCTACTAATTCCTAAAAACAAAAATGCTGAAAGAATGTTGACTTTATCAAGCAGACATAAAATAGATAAAATCATGATACATCCTTGGAGCTGTATGAAACTGGAACCTTGATTCCTGTTAGATTATTCAGAAGTGTCATTTTTGAAACGTAAATTGCACTTTAAAGATTTTAAATGACAGAGGAGCACATCCCATTTTCACCTATGACTTCTGAAATCTAAGTGCAAGTAGTTTTTGGTGAGATAGGCTGCAAAGAGCCTGTATTGCTCCTGAAGATCAACGAACCTAATCTGAAAATTATATATAAAAATGCTGCGCTTCAGCGTCAAGCTGTCAATCACTAATTTTTTAAAAATTTTTGAATCTTATTTGTTCTGTTTCTGTTTCTATCCAGAATTCTCTATTGAGTAAATAATTGAGAATAATATTTAAAATATATGTATTTTTTACATTTTAATACATTTTTACATGTATTTGGGTGTGTGTGGTGTGGAGGGGTGTGTATGTATAAATACACCGATGTAGGAAGGTTTACCTTCCAAATGTGGCATAGCATGGCTTTCATATCAAAACCACGCGGGGGAAAGGTACACCCGTGTCTTCGTCCATTTGATGCATAAAAATTATGCTGGCAGACTGCACAGGGCTGACTTTAGAATCCCCTGCTATGTTAACCTTAGTGACTTGTAGTCAGCCAGTTCTGGGGCGCTCAGCGGTTCACGGGACTAGGCCCACAGAAAATGGAAATTCTTGGAAAAAATCGCTGTGTGGATGACTCATGTATTATGAAATGGAAATTATTTCAAAACACATTCCGTATTTATGAATTTACAGGGGACTCTGGACATCAGAAATGTATATCTGAGTTGCACGTAGTGTTTTTCTATTCCTCGGTTATTTATATACAGGCCTCCAAATGTTCCAGGCTTTGAATCACAGGCTAATAGCTTTAATAGTTCCAAAGAAGTGTGCGTTTGACGGCTACACTTTTGTGTTCTGTCCAAGGGCCAGCCTCTGTATATGGGATTACTGGTCTGATTACACATTAATGCACTTGTCCAGAAAGCTGTATGCTTTCGTCAAAATTTATTCTCACCTCCCTAGAATAGAGATGACTGGCCTTGAGTCTGTCGATCCTGGCAAGAAGCCAAGGACCATGTGTAAACAGGATTTTTCTGAACCTCATTTATTGCTATAGTAGCATATTATAGTCAAACTAGCCTCCAAAGTGAACTTTAGAGTTGCTCCTACTGATGTGTGCAGATCATCTCTGACGATCTGCAAGGCCCACTGAAGTCGATGAAAAGAGCTTGGCCATTATATTTGTCATCCTTTTTGTATGTTTCCCAGATCAGCCTCTGACTAAGAAAATTCACCAGTTGCTATTCTAACTTGGTTCTTCCTGAATTCTGCTGAAAGATATGTAAGATCTGAGTTGGCTGAATTCCTGAACTAACAGCAAATCTAAAGGTTAATACTATATAAAACTCTTATTTTTTATATCTTTTTATAAGTTTCCATTTATGTTTCACTGATTTTTTTAGATAGCTGTGTCACAAAATGAACTGATTTGTTTCTTCATTTATTGTAACTTGAATTTCATCTAATTGATCCAACCTAATAAGTGCCTTGAATAGACCAGATTCCACCATATCATGCACAGTGACATTAAACTCGCACTTTTATGGTATAGTCATGCCAGTTGCTGTGCTGCATCCAACTACTGTGACTAATTCAGGAAGAGAAGCCAGACGTTCTCCCACTCTCTGGCCTTTGCTTTTCTAGCAGCGCAGAAATGATTTCTGTATATAATCTTTCTGGATATACCACAAGCTCTAAGCAGGCTTAGCTGACAAGTGCTGTGTCAAAACTTTTTTTTGAATTTGGAATATCCTGTAGTTTTAGAAGAGTAATAATTAACCTGTGGCAGGTTAATATTCTTGCTTTTTAACACCTTAGTGTCTTTAAGTGACTGTCACTCTTTCTTGGCTGACCTTAAAACATATCGTACTGAACACTAGATGAAAGAGAAAATTGCTTATTAGACAGTGGGATGCAAGTTCAGGTTACTGCATATTTTTTTTCTTTTCTTATAATGGTACAGTCAGAGTCTGAAATCATCTGAAAAAGGAAGAACGTTCACTTCATCATGCTGAAATGTTTCTTCAAGGTATTTGGGCAATGTAAAACTAGGATATCACATGGAAATTATTTTCTATCTTTGTATAACAATGAAAATGTTTAAATATCGGCACAGCCTATCTTCTGAGTCCATGGCCAGGACCCTGCACTGGGTAAATCCTAGAATCTGATCTTGAGGAAGACTTCTCACAAGTTCAAAAATCACTTTTCATAAATAGTCTCAAACTGTCATTTTTGTATCCCTACCAATACATCCATTTATATTATAGGTGTAGAAATGAGTAGAAGAGAGGAGTGAACACAGATTAAGGAAACCCATTTTTTGGTTTAACTGAATGTTATTTTGTAGTTTAAAAAATCACTTTCTTTTGAGGGCTGCCAGTTTGGTGCATATCCATTATGAGCTGTCTCATTTGACCCTACCTACAGAGGCTTATTTGCAGTCTATGTAAATGTTAATGTTTATGTATGTCTCCTAGCAAAATATGTTCTTAATCTCCTGCTAAATTCTTACATCAGAACACACTGAAATTTGGCATGGACTTCAGTTATTTTCCAGTAAGAAACCACCTTAGAGGAGTTGCATATGCTTTCAATTTTTAAGATATTTAATAATGTTTTCACCTCTAATTAGGAGAAATATCTGGTTTTGGCTCTTTCATTCTCCTGGGAACTAAGAGTTTGGTTTTGCCAATTGCTGGGTCATTACAAAATTCCATTCCTTGTGTTAAATTTTGCTTTTCAAGTTCTGAATGAACTTGGAATTTGGCTACATGTTTAAGCAGTAACTGATTTCCTGGAAAATGCTAAACTGAATTAAACTTCTAACTGTCATAAAAAGAACATTCAAGTTTAGAGAACAATAGCAGAAAAATCTTAAGTAAAGGTTGCTATAGTCAGTCCTCTCTTTTCTATTCCAGTCAGTTTTATACACAGGTGATTATTTATAAAATAGTTATATTTACCCATGATCATAGCTGGAAGTGGTGAAATGCAGATTATCCCTGGGGTGCTGTGGTTCGGACTATATTTCCTTAATTTATTTACTTCTCAGTAACTAAGAAGCTGATTTACTTTGTAAGTGAAGCAAACAAAAGAGCTACGTTTGATGCATTTGAATCAGCTGAGATATTAAACCACAAATATTGGGGTTTACAGTGGAAAATCAAATTTTTCTTAATGAAAGCAGCCCCACTGCCACCCATAGAAAGTACTCCAAAAGAAACAGAAAGAGACCAGGAGTCTGGATGCAGTACACTGTAGGCTGGTTTCGGGGAGCGCTGTCATGGGCTTGCATTGTCTAAATTGGCTTTACAGCAGTAACCGCAACAGTGCATTCTTTCCACCGGCTATTATATGTTCTCGGCAGCTTATACTGTGAGGTTGTAGAGCACATCCTCAGCTAATGCAAATCCAGGTTGTTACAATTACTTTAGAGGAGCTATACTTTATACACTTGATATCTAGATATCTGTAGATATAATATTTTTCTTACACATTCACAAAGAACAAGTGTGGAAATCTCTTTTAAAAGAGAAAATATTTGTATAAACATCTCACACATCCACAGACTAAAGTAAATTTGTATTTCACTATACCAATTTATACCAGCTGAAAAGTAATACATTGACATGTAAACTAGTGTTGGTGACAGACTGGGCAGATCTGCAGCAGAGTCTGGAGGCTTGCTCTAACCACATGCTTACATGGTCTGCTTGTGCCAGAGTCTGATTAGCCAGTTTCCCTTGATTATTTATGAAAAACAATATGCTATAAAAATGTCATTTTCTTAACCCAGATCAGAAAAATTTCCACGGAAGTCCACTGCTGTGAGGTCTTGGTAGGTCCTAGAGAATATTCAGCCCCAGGCTCTGGCAGCTAGATTGAAGTAGGTATTAATTTCCACCATTAGGGTAATTTCAAAAGTGTGGAGTCACCTGTCTTCACAATTTTGGACAGTGTTTTGTCAGCTGGGATGTATTAGAATGCATGCACTGAGTAACTGTTTTAAATAATGTTTGGAGCTGCTTGCAGTGCAAGTGCGAGTGACCTCTGAAGATGCAGTTAAAAAGCAGAACTGGAAATCAAGAGGTCTGTTCTGGCCCTAATCTTCACTAAACATTCATGATGTATCCTTCATGCTATGTTCCCCAACAATGGTTTTGGGGTACCATCTTGGATGATAGTCATAGCTTGACTTTCCAGAGTTTACTGTTTCCTGGTGGGTAAGTGCTTTCAAAGCAGTCTATAAAAAGCATTAGCATGCTGAAGTTCAGGCTCTCTGAAGAACTGTCTCCAAGGACCTACTTTTGAAAGATGCTGAGCATCTATAGTTCTGTTTTAACTTACCTGCAAATTTTTAGCACTTGTTCAAGTCAAGTTATAGACGTCTTTTGTTGAGCACCCTAGCCTACACACTGAATATGAGAAGTTACTTTTGAAAATTGTAGCCTTTTTGATGTTTCTCTTCTTTAATTGTTTTGTAGAAATGTGCCTTGTCAGAAGTAACATTTTATTAATATTTGCAAGAGACTCTCTGGATGCAAGTCAGTTACTGAAGGTGCTGTTATCACTCACAACGCAGTGGGAGAGACAGGAGAAGAAACACTGGCAGCTATCATCTTGGGATGATGATTCTCTTTGAGGGACCAGGACATGTATCTTGTACAGGCGCATACTCCCACTGAAAAGAGAGATCTGGAGATGTATTTGAGGCAGAGATTTCAATTTCTGGGATGGATTTCTTTGTACATAGTGACTGAAAAGCCAGAGCATGTTTTCTTTTGTACTAAGCTCTCACACATAGTCAGAGCTGTGAACATTTTCTTGCTAAACCTTCAGACTCTGAAACTTGCCCAGCTTGTGGTTATGCAAAATTAGTCAACCCAGGCTGATGGGGGAATCTTCTTGATGTCCCTGGTGTCATTTGTGGCTTCCTATCAAAGCTAAATAGCTTCACCATTTCACAGTTTCCATATGACACTGAGGAAGCCTGGCAGGATCAGCCAAGCTTCTGTTTCAGTCAGAAATCTCAAAAATGAGTTAGGATCAAAAAAATCCCTCAGAACCTTGAGAGGTCAGATTAATCTGTGATGTAATTTAACAGGATTCAGTGGATTTATACCATAAATTATCTTGAGGGAAGGAATCTGAATCCACATGGATTTAAATCAAATTCTTAGAAACCCACGCTATTGTGTGTCGCCTAATTCTGTTCATTGGCCCCAGGTGTGTGGCTAGCACTACTGATTCCTGAGCCACCTCTAGACTGAACAGCTCTGGAGCGAGTCCCGGCAGAGGGCACTGCAGCCCAGAAACTCACCCCAAGGCCCTAGCTTCCAGCCTTGGCCTTTGAAGAAAAATTAATGATAAGGGAAAACATTAGATACGATTGTAGGTAACCAGATTAAAAATTACTGAATTGTCTTCCTGCACGCATCTTGCCACAGGAAAATGCAACCTTAGCTTGTGAAAACTTGCCACAATTCTGAACTGTTGCATTGTGAAGCCTGTCTTGTGATTTCTTCCAGGATGACCGATTGTTACTGAACCTGAACAGATGGGAGCATTCATTTCCAAAACACCTTTTGCCCCATTCATTTGCTTTGGGGTTTCAACATCCAATTTGTGATGCAGATGATGGACATGGAGTTTCAAGGTTTGTTTTCTTGGCTGAATTCCGAGGACGCTGCTGGGAACTTGTATGTGATGATGTGTTTGTGGAGTCCCATCACTGGCAAAGCTGCCAAGATCCTTGGCCTCATGTGAGGACTCTTTCTATTCCAGAATTTCAACACTAGGACTGTTTGCCTCTGTATATTCAGAATATAGCTATGTCTTTCTCTATGCCTGCTTTCTCCCACTTCCAAATTTGTTCTTTCATTCAGGCTTCACCTATGTTTAAAATATTTTTTCTTGCTCTTTCAGGTTCCTCTTTAAAGACATCTTGTTTTGCGAACACTCAGGAGTTTGCTTGCTTTAGCATGTTTTGTTGAGTGCTTTGGTTTTGTTTGTAGTACCATTTTCCTCTTGTGAAACCTTGGATAACGCTTATAAATTCTGTGTTCCCCAGTCTTCTTACCTGAGGTGCAGGCAAGTGGTGCTATGGAGATTATTCAACCAGGTTGATGAACCTTGCTGAAAAGTACTGTTGGAAAGATAAGTCCAATGCTATTGTCACTGTACAATAGCAAAGCAAATTTTAGCCTCGGTGGAAGAGAGATGCAAGGTAGTGTATGTGTAGTCAGTCTCTTTCGACTTCTATCACGTGCAACAACGTCATCTTCTAAACACTTCTTTTAGGATGAAAGTGCTCTTATCAATAAAATGTGTTATTTCTTTCAGTGTTCTTGGAAATTTACAACAGCCTTCACTCTCCTCTCAATTCTTGTCAGTAATGAGAAGTAATGAAGACATTATTAATGTAATCTGCTGTTTTCTTTTTCTTTGTTTCCACTAATTAGTCCCACTCAAATGCAATGAGTTTACTGATAACCCTGTAGGTTTCTACAGCAAACTGAACAACTGAGTTATCCATAGAATATCCATATTTTGCTGTCAGTTTTCTTGCCAAAAGATGTTGAATCTTAACTTGTTTTTCCATGTTACATCCAGAGCTTTGGAAGAGTGTTTTGGCAGGCTTCCCAATGGGCATGGCTCACGTTCCCAGAGTTCTCGCCGAAGCCCTAAGAATGGAAATGAACAGCTAAGAATTTTCCAGTTTAGATCAGGCTGTGTGTACGTTAAGAGAAACAGCAGCATAACCATGAGCAGCAACATAAGCTGCAACAGAAAGCAGAGTTTAATCTGGCAAACTGTTATAACCTGTCCTGTGTCAGCTTCACGTGTCTATATGCAGTGTTTGTCTTGATACAGAGACCTAGTGACTGAGACAGGTACACCACCGAGCAGTACCGCTTACAGGAAGCTATCAAGGCCACCATGACAGAGAGAAACACTTTCATTTTCTCTAGCTTCTTCTATTTAAGGTAATTCCTTGGCTTATGTTGTAAAAAGTGCTTTAGTGAGTGACTGAACTAAGATAAATGGTAAACAGTGTCTATTTTAGGGGTGGAGTTTTTTCTGACAAACCTGAAAAGGTGCTCCAGAACATCTGTTCTTTGCAGAAGGAGAAAAAAAAAAGTCCTAGAAAGCTGAGGATAATATTATGTTATAGATAATATGATCTGGAAAAAATTTGAGGCAGAGTGGGGATAGAGAAAAAAAAATATTGATTCCGGTTGTCTCTTTGAGTGTACAATCCAGCTCTCACGGAAGTTAATGGGAAACTTTCCATCTCCTGCAATATAAGTTGGGTTGGGTCATCAGAATATCACTACAACAGAGCAGAGCTAAAAACTGGTAATAAGCGCAGGCAGATATAATAAAAACATTTTAAAAGATTATATTTAGACGAGACTGAATTGTGGCAAAGATGTCAAGTTTGCTGAGGGTAATAATAAATCAAATTTCACAGTTCGTCATGTTTTTATTTGAACATATTGAACACGAATTGATGAAATCTCACAACTCCTCTGCTGTAACTCCTATGTTGTGGGTAAATTAAGCCACAAAAGAAGTAATGGACTGGAAGTTAAAGAACAGCTTAGTATCGGAGTTGTAAACCAAGCAGGAATCTTGACGTGGAGCATTCTGCTCCAGTTTCTAGAAGTACTGCGTCTTATGAGGACTGGATCTTTGTATAATTAACAAGTTTTCCTTCCTGCATTTTACCAAATTTTCAGGATTTTCTAGAATGCATGGACTTTTCAAGATAATTTATTCTACCTGAAAATAATCTTTTCGGGGATGTCTCATCCTATATCGCACTCATTTTTTTGTTTCTGAAATGAGATTCTCAGCTCTGAAAGTACTGGTTACCCTGCAACTAATTTTTTTTTAAACATTTAGCATGAGCTTAAATTCCATTTTAAAATGTACTAAGCAACCTGCTTCACTAAAAATCTTAAACCCTTCAATGTTTTTTAAAAGACAACCCTTAAATTAAAAATAATAATAATAAAAAAGATATTCTTTCTTGGATGTAAGTGATCATTCATCTCAAATAGTAACACAGTGTCCTGCAAAACTAGCATTGGTGGAATGGCTCTACAATAAAGTCAAGCTTCAAATTTTAATCTCTCTCTGAGCCACATCCTGTTTTCGGTTAACTGATCTCATATGGGGGAAATTTACCAGAGGAAATATCTCAAGTTGGAAAGTACCAAAAACTTATCTTTAGTTTCTTTGTATAATTCAGCACCTTTTAAGATAGAGGTGTCATATTTTCGAGAACTCTCAAGGCAAAAAACAGGAATGAACTAACAACACAGAAAGGAGACAGACAGATTATCAGGATGCTGTGTCCCTTCGTTCAGAACAGAAGCTGACCCATTGGTGTAACTTTAATCTTTCCGATAGAATTAGCTCGTGCCTCTTTTTATATTCCAATAGCTTAAATATGCCAAATCTAGACATATTTTTAGAACTTTTTCAAAAATTGTCACATCCTGGCAGAAACTTTCTGTGCCAGTTTTTAAATTACTACAACTTTTGACAACCCTAATAGTAAAACTCTGAAAGCAGAGGTTTCTAGCCATTACAACTATTAGACTGTATCACAGTTTCCACACAGACTTTCAACTTTGGTTAATGTGTGGCTCTGATGACACTGCACTCAGAGAACAGAGCATCTACAAATAAGTTTACAGCAGACGGAGAAGCAGGGGGGAGGAAATGGAAATGAAGAGGCATCAGATGTGATTCTGCAGGTATTAGTAGTGCAAAGCTTCCCACTCACTTAGGTGGACCTTGATATTTAAAATGGAATCCTTAAAAATAACTTTACTAGAACTGACATCACGTTTCTCTTTCACAATTTCATCATCTTAAAAGCCTGGCTTTTAAGAGGGTTATACGTACAGGTACCCTGGCTGTATACACAAAACAAATAATTGCACACCCACATTGCTAAATTAGCAGTTTTCTTGTGCTGTGAGAGTACCATTGAACTGCACGTGGTGCTTTTAATCTGGAGATATCAAAGGGTTTTACAAAGGGCAGCAAATGTTATTCCTTATTTACAGAGAGGAAGGTGGAAGCATTTACTAGGCTAGAGGTTTATCCTCACTCCAGCGAGAATGGCAGTAAGCCGGATGGATACCCTAAAACTAACCCTTGGCAACTGGCTTCATCATGCTTATGATGTTTACTTCCTTCTGTAAAGCCAATTTCCTTTTCATCATCATTTTTAAGTTGCTAAAGCGTTCAGAAAAAAACTTACCACTTGTCTAAAGCCAGTCTAATTTGATGGGAAGTAAATGAAGGATTTTCTGACAAAGTGAAGGATCAAATTCTTTTCTTGGAAACAGTCTTGCATCCTGATTCCTGTGGGACTACAGGGTGGAACTCAAAGTAGTGTTTGGCCCACAGATGGAATTTTTAATAAAAAGAGTTAAAGAAGCTGTGAACATAAATATAGAAAACTTTTTGGATAAACTGCTTGAAAGAATTTGACTTTTATTATTAAAAGTACTAGCCATGAGAAGATGGTCATTATTTGTCTCCAAGTTCCATGAATGAATTAGCTGGCAGCCCTGAAAAGACATGGTCCATGCAGCAGAATAAGCTGAAATATATTGTTTTGACAGTAAAGCTTAAAATGGTAAAGAAAGCTGAGCATCTGTCTGCTTTCCATAAGGAGAACATGTACATTTTTACTATGTTCTGGGTATATTTTTAATATTTCATGTTATTTTCAGTTAACCACTACGAAGTTTGGAAATAAAATTTGTGATCTCAATCATTTCATAAAAACATTTTTCATTCTGTTTTTCTTGTAATACTATGGGCTTGCTTAGGCCCTATTCTGCAAACAGTGCCAGGTGTGGTGCTTGCATTATGCTCACAGTAATATTTAATTACAAGATAAATTTCTCCTATGTGCATGTACACCTCCAGTATGTCAGCTCTATAAAGGATAAACATATTTCTTACCCATCAACCGGGCTATATTTTTGAGAATAAGTGTATTTGATTTTTAAACTAAACTGCCTTTTTGACATCTAAAAAATGTTTTATTAGTCTTGCATTGTTTGACGTTTTCCCTTTAAGGCAAGAATGTGGAATTGTAATGGAAAAAAAATGGGAAATTTTCATCAAGTGGATATTATGGTGTAATAGGGGAAAACGTGAAAAAGAATAACGTTGCTGTATCATGCAGGCAAATACGCGCACAGGTAGCCACGTGAGCAGATTTGACGGTTATTCTTTGTTTCTTCGTGAAGGCACACGAACGCAGCTCTTTCTAACACAACACGAGGAGGAAAAAAAAAATGAAGTTCAGGAACTAATTCCAGTATTCCTTTTAGCCATTCTGCTATGGAATACACTTCACTTGCCCGAATAAGGGCCAGGTCTTCCTCCTGGATACTTCCCTCTTTCCAACCGATTATTTAACATAATCCTAATGTGTTTGGTGTTCTCCCTGGCAATCCGTAGTGCTGTCACGGGCGCAGTCGCCCATGCCGCCGTTCGGCGTGCGGTACTGTCGTGCCACAACGTACGACGGTGTCAGACCTCTGCGGATGCTCTCGGATGAGTAACCACCTTGTAGTCTTTCGTGCAGCCATTAGGTACCTGGAAGCGAAGACTTGTACGTGCAGCAGAGCGACAAGCCAAACGAAGCACTGGGAGCACCACCTCCTCTTCTCATTTTTGATTTTCCGCTAGGACTCACCCCAGTGGCGTTCCCCACAGTTCTTTCACAAGGGCAAATTATTAGACTGGTAGCTGAAACTCTCTCCCCTCTGGCTAAATCCTGTAGGTATGGTTTTCCATGGAATTCCTTGGCAAACTTGCTGTCTAAGGAAAAAGTGAATCAGATAGAGAAACGGTCCTTTGCTGAAATCTCTCTTACTTTGCTGTGAGCATCTTTTACATACATTAGTTAACTCCTCTCATGTCAGCCTGCTGTTGTAAATATTACCTGCACTTTTGATAACAGAGGCAGAGACTTGCTCGAGAGATCCTCGTAGGGCTGGGAAGGGAAAACCAAGTGTCCTGATCCTTACTGTAAGCCCGGGGTTTTCCCGAGCATCGGAGGCGCACCGGGCGTCTCGGCGCGGGCGCCCGCGGGGCGCGGGGCAGTTTCTGTCTGAGCGACGGGGCCAGGTCGCGGTGTCGCGCAGCCAGGGCACATACTGAATCATACTTTAACCAGTTTCAGGAACTAACCGTGAAAGTAGATTCCCTGTTTCAGCTGCCTTGAAAAGAGTTTGTTCCCTTGGGTCTTTCCTTGGTAAATTTTAATTTCCAGTCCCCGCGGGAATATTCCTGTTCGCCTCCGGTAGCGTCCCGGAGAGGAGCAGATCCCGGCTCCTGGCGGGACGTCCCTGCTGGCGGCTGGGGAAGGGCGCCGCGCGCCCTCGGGACCCTCGCGCAGCCCGGCCCCAGGGCTCGCGGGGCAGAAGACGGGGCTTAGTCCTGCCCCGCGCCCCGCGCCGCGCTCGGGCAAGCGCTCTGCGGCAGGAAGGCCTCGTCCTCCCGCGCCGCGGAGCCGCCTGCGAGATCCCCGCTCCTGCCCGCCTGGACGACGCGGCGAGCTGAAGCCCCGAGCGGCGGCTCTGCCGCGTCCCTCCGCCCCAGCACCCAGGTGAGCAGCCGGCCGGCCGCCTTCCGCTCCCGGCGCTGCGGGGGGCTGCGGGGGGCTGCGGGGCGCGGGCAGGGCCCAGCGCCGCGGCGGGCGGCACCGGCCCCGCGGCGCCTGCGTTTCCCGGCGCTCCGCCGTGGCTCGGCACGGCAGGACCCAGCCGGGGCCTGCTCGGCTCACCCCCCCCCCCCACCACCTCCCCCGGTGGTTTTATTAAACCTCCCTGATGCAAAACATCTGGGGCGAGGGGCTGCCTGGCCCGTGGAAACAGCGGGCGGATCCGTCACTGCGTCAGAGCCCCGGCAGCGGCGGCGGCAGCAGCCGGAGGGTTTCCCTGCGCAAACCGTCCCCCCCCCCCCGCCCCGATCCCCGTGTCGTCCAAGGGGTGCCCGGCGGCGAGGGGGTTGGGACGCCGCGCGTGGGTGCTGTAACCTTTAGTGTCGCGATTTTGAATGTTTCGGTTCTTGGCAGATTTGACAGCCCCTGTAATTGGTCGCTAAACTGCCTTTCGAATGCCTAGAGAGAGTTAAAGCCAGAGTGGCCAAGCAAAGGATCACCCAGACTAGCCAACAGCAAATGCTGTTAAAAGAGGCGTGTTTTGAATCCGGCTTCTGCCTGTGGCTCGGACACCTCTGTCGGCACGGCAGCAGCATCCCTTCCTCTGCCCCCTCCTCGGGGGGTGCCCTACCTGCTGCATTTGGGACGCAGGCTGCTGCCTCTGCTCCTTTTCTGCAAGCGAGTCTTGCAGGGCTTTTCTGCGTGGCAGGAGGTGCGGGAAGCACCTGCATCGGTATCGGCGCCTGGTGGGACGCCGGGAGGTGGGAGTTCAGATGCTGGGCGCTGAACGTGGAGCTCCCGTCAGTAAGCTTTTGCGTGCAGGAGAGCCGCCGTGGCTGCTCCCTTCCCAGCCTTTGGCCACGTGTTAGTGCAGCCAGCACCGCGGTGCATCCTCAGCCAGGCCATAGGGAACTCGGGGTAAGGCAGCCTGGCACCTCTGGGCTCGCGCAAAGAGCTGGAGCCCTTCTCTAGATGTCGGTTATAGGTCTGGCCCAAAGCATTGCAAGCATGTTGTCCTGCCTTCACAGGGTATTTTGTTTTTTATTTCTGTTACAGCAAACTTAAAGCTTCAGATCTTTGCAGTAAGACAGAAACTCAAAGATATCTAAAAACTTTTTAATACTGATTTCATTTTTTTCAGACATTTGCTAGTCAAAGCTGATTTTGATAATGTCACAGTTGGTCCTGAGATAAATTATTGTGTGTCGGTACTGTCAGGGGAAAAAGCAGATTCATAAAAGCGTTATTACAATTAGAAAAAGCTATCTTGAACTTTCTAACGCTGTGGAGACCACCAGAATCAGTTTTGGTTACTTTTCCAAAAATACTCAACTGCACAGCTCTCCTTAAGGAAAGCTGATACTGGCTGTGCTTGACACTTTTGTGTGCATGGGTCTGGTTAGAGTGCAAGGATTAGCTTTTCCTAAACTTGAGATTTCCTTTTCATTTTGTCATCAGCTTTATAATGGGAAAGTCACTGTAAACACATCAATTGCCCAGTTTTTGCATCTATAAAGCATAATCACAAATTCTGACTATTGGGAATTGAAGGCTACTGGGGATTTACTCTACAGGAAATAATTCTTCTGTGTGATGTTGACTGCTGGTATTGTAGCTGAAAGATGATGGGACTATTCACTTCGTCTTTCTACAAACCAGAAAATTATGTGGGAAGAAAACCCCAAGCCTTGATTTTGATACATTGTCCATTTTCATATTGTGTTTCAGGGGAATTTTAAATCTGTACAGTAATTTCCTGCTGGTAGCTAGTCAAACCCCACTGTGACATTTAGCCACGCATGTCAGCTACAGATTCAATAAAACATCACTAGATTACTACATAGGTTTGGAGTTGCGTTTTGAACTTTGATGCTTGGTGTATTCTTGCACATCAAAGTAAGTAGGTGTCTACTTGTTTCAGCACCTATTTTGTTCCTTATCTTTGGCAGTAGTTCGCTTCAGATGGCCGAGAAAACGACCCGAGGCCCGGAGGATGTCCCCGGCTCTTCTCCCGACGAAAATGAGTTTCCTTTCGGATATCCCACCAGCATTTGTGAAGATGTGCCCGATCAGAAGTACTTGTGCAGCAACTGCAACAATATTCTGAAGAAAGCCCTGCAGACGCTGTGTGGGCATCGCTACTGCTCTGCTTGCTTGGCATGGATCGTGCGGTAGGTCCTTTCTGCAGAGGGTCACACAACTGGGGCGGACTCTGTGGCTGCAAAGCACCCGAGAGCTGTGTTGTGCCAGGATACTCAGTAGATAAGAGCTCGTGACTACCTAGCCCACTGGACAGTAGTCATTTTATCACCTTGGAATATTTAATTCTTGCAAACTTCCTATTTCCAGCATGGGAATCTCTGTAGGATGGGAAAGGCAGGATCACTGTGACAGATTTCACTTGTAAGTGAAAAGGTATTGATAAAGGTACTGGGGCAAACTTGAAGAACTATTGCCAGGTTAACTTAGTACTTGCATAGAACTCTACAGTCCTTTGATAAGTGATATTATGGGGGTTTATTGCATGTTTTCGGAGAGTTTTTGTTTTAATAAACTCAGCTGGGTCACTACAGAGTAAGATGCTGCCATTAGTGACAAATAATGACAGCTCTTTTCTTGGAGAACCTGAAAACCGGGAGCTAGCTGGGTATTTGCTGTGACTGATTAACTGCTTCAATCTTCCCCTTTCTTTTACGCCTTGATTCAGAGCCTTTGAAAAATGTTATGTCTGCACTGCGGCTGGAGGTAAAATTGCAGTCCACATACCTGAGCGGACTTTAATTTTGATGTTTTGGAAAACTAGTGGTCTAAATCCAGTGACTGGCGCTTTAGTACTGGCTCAGTAAATGTAAGGACTGTCGTTGCGCTTCTTGCTGGGTGTTATTAGTGTTAGTTGGGGTATGCCCACGCGTGCAGTCCCGGCTCTGATCACAGGGTGAATGTCGCCCGGGAAGCTGAGGCCATGGATGGGCTGCAAGTGATTTGAAGGGCAGCAGGTAATAATGTAAAAGTGTGCAGAATTGAATGTATTTGACCTGGTGACACAAATCCATTAATGTAAACTCAGAATAAATCCTCTTGATGAAGCAATATGTATCTTAAGTTAAGAAAACTGCTGTTGGAATGCAGCGTGGATTGTTGTATCTTCCCTCTGGAGTCTTAGGGCACAAATGGAAAACTGACTCAAACCGGGTGATTTGTACAGTCTGAAACCAGTTGTGTCATGCTCTTCCTCGGGTCAGCTGGATGCTTTTCTGATGAACCATGTGGCCTCTGTTAGTGCCTGATTCACCTGGATAATAAATTGCACTGGCAGTGGAATACATCTCTCTAACAAAGGTTTATTTTTCGTTTTTCTTATACGGAATTCTACAATAAATATTTTGAGAGTAAATCAAAACATCTTTTATCTGCAGTAGGATATTAACCTTCTAGAACCAGTTTTACAATGTTTTCCAAATCAATATCTGTCACAGAAAAATTGACATTTCCTACCTGTTTGAAAAGACTTTATTTTTCACATTACCTTTCCTATGTGGTGTTTTCATGTAATTCAATGGATAAATTTCCTCTCAGCTTTATTCCTTTCCCTGAGCCTGGATGCTCTCATTTTGCTGAAATACAGATCAGATTTATGGGCCTGGGGCTAGTCTTGAGGAAGAGAATAGCAGTTTTTCCTTTGACTTCAGTCGATTCAAGAATTGGCCCTTTAATGAAAAAGATTATGAATTCTGGATGGAGATGATTAATTCCATGTTTTTATTTGTGTTAATGTCCATACAAAGGTCTTGTAACCTACATTTTACTGATTGACTGATATTTCATTATTCTTTCTTTTTGTCAGAAACAATAAAAATCCAATCTGCCAGAAATGTAAAGAGGAGGATCCCAGCACTTTAAATGAAGGAAGCCTATTGGCAGAAGAAAGGGTAAGTCATAGCTCACAGTTCATTAGTTCATCATTAACCATTCTCTGGACTACTCTATGGTCATCACATGACTATGATTTAGAAAGGAATAATATAAAATGTGAAGTGTTCCAGTTGCATGTTTTTACTTATGCTTTAGTCTTTCAAATTTCACAGTTTTTAATAAAAAACTATAATGGTAGGGTTAGGACCGTCTAAGACCATAAGGTTCTGGAACATAAAATCCCACAATCTTCCATATAATTAACTTTTATTGTCTCAAAGTAGTATGGGTTACTGCTTTCCTATTTGTCAAAATACACCTTAATTGTTACTTACTATCCTTAGCAAGTATCCTGCTGGATTCCCCGGTCTCAGGCAGCATAGTTCTCTGTACGCTTTGAACTCATTACCAAAGTTTCAGGAAGAGGGTCTATAAAAGAAGAAGCCAGGGTTTAGGCTAGTTGGCTGAATTGCCTACAGAGTGCTTTGAGAGCCAAAATGCACAGAGAAAATAGTGGAAAACTTCTAGCTGAAAATAATTGTTGATAAAAGTCATGCACTGGCAAATGCTTCTCTGTAATTTTTGCACTGTGTAGTGTTCAGTAGTTTCACTCCATTTTCCAAGTGATCCGAGAATATTCTTGCAGCGTTTTCGAGTGACTTGGCCATACGTCCTTTTCCTCGATGAGCCTGTGTGTGTGAAGGGCTGGAACAGACCGAGTCTTTTCCTCCGGTGTATGCGTCATTTCATATTCTGGTGTTATATTCTGGTGAATATTTCATATTCTGGCACAAACCTATCCCTCCTGGTCGTTTACATACCTATGCTGTGCTGTGAACTGCCGTGGCTGTTGACACGTGTGCTGGGTATACAGGCGCAGCTGGAGGCAGTAACATCTCAACAGAGCTCGCCAGAGTGCAAATCAGACCATCGGTCCCAGTCCCGGCTGAGGAGGCTTCCCTCCTTTCTGATTACCTGCCAGAATACTGAGATACACATTTCACCTAAACTGGTTTGGGGAAAATGAGTCCCAAGAGGCAGTCAGCGCTGAGTTAAGAGGCAGAATTTAGGAAGTGGCTGCAGCGAAATAATGATTCTGCAGTTAATGCTGAACTTGGTAGGATCTTGAAAAAGAATGCTCAATTTTGCAATGAATTTCCCAGTAACAGAATCTAATGCATCATGGGACCACAGATAGGTACAGCTAAACCATTATGAACTTGTTATATGTTAACTGGAAATTCTCTTATAACTCTGGGATTTCTTTGGTGCTGGATTTTTAATAAATGTCCTGTGATTTTCTGCATATGTGTAGGTGGGTTGCTGTAAACAGGGCCCCACTCTTGCAAGCTGATCTGCCTGGGCAGAGTCATGTGCATGTTGGGAGTCCGGATGAGGTCAGTCACCACAAAGGCATGAGGACCTGCCTGGATGGATCAGCTTACAACAAGCAGCCCAGACTTTGTAAGCAGTGCGAATAGTGAAAGTCAGTTAGCAGGTCCCACCTTTGGTCCATATCTGTTCCTGAGAACCTCGGCTTTACCTTTGCTGTGGCTTTGCTTTATGTTGAGTCCCTGTGCTGTTTGTTTGTACGTTTGTATAAACACACGGGGAGAAAAAGGCCCTCTCAAGAGGTCTATGTTCCATAGCTTATCTCATGATCTATTTCTGTGGTAACCCTCATCCCTTCCCTGTTACAGTCTTTATGTATCATCCCATACTACACTGCAAATGCTTCAGGTCTGGTCCTGTTGCTGTGCATCTGTACCTGTAGTGGAGCGTCTGCATCTGACACTGAACTCAGCTGGAGGAGTGGAGGGTGTCCTCCCCTGCCTCTGCTTACCCTGTCTGCTGTTGTTCATGGGACTTGCTTAGGACCCAGCTCTTGGCTCTACCAGGAGCCCAAAACCCTGTGTGGCTTTCTCCTGCCTTGCTTGCTTAGATCAATTGAAGATGCTGATTCAGGGAAAGCAAGGTAGGTTTGTCCTGTAAAGCTTTTGGGCAGACTGATCTGTTTGTTGAACTTGTTGCTAGCCACTCTTCCTGACCGTACGAGCTGTAGACCGAAGTCTTCCCTTAGCTGAAAGCCACAAGACCCACATCACGTCGGTCAGAGAGCCAAGGAGGAGTGGACCTGGCAGTGGTTCTTGGGTAGGACATGTCAGTGGACATCCATTTGTCTCAAGGCTGCTCTGGGATGGGGCTGGCCTGGGCACGTGTCTGCGTCCTGCAACAGCCCCGTGTTATCAACCGTAGCAGCCCCTGCACCGACACGTTCCTTTGAAGTGGCTAGATGAGAAGTCCAATCAGTCTACAGAATGAGAGCGAAATAATTTGTTTCCTTTCACTTCACCCAGAGCACCTCCTTGTCAGTGTGAGTCATCTCATTTACTGTATGAGGAGCGGACTCGGGTTCCTACCAAGTGCGGGGCAGACCATCTGCTGGTATTCTGGATAGGAGGGCAAGACGTTCAGGTGAGCAGCCTGAAGCAGTGACCTGTATGGACAGAAGAAGAGACGAGGATGTCCTGCTCTGCTTTTTACCTCAGTCATGTCCATAGTGATTTAGTAATTTTAAATGTGAAACAAAAAGCACAGGGAATGCACATGGCAGTCCCGCACACTACTGGGACTGTCCCTGTAGTTAAATACATTTTGAATGATCTGTTTTGTAATGTTAGGAAATTCCTTGAGTTTTTCTCTTATGACACGGGGGGGAAAAAGCCACCATGTGCCTCATATCTTGAATTTCTTTTCTTTGATTTTGCTCATGAATCAGACTAGACTATTTTAGAGGCTGGAGCTGGTATGCTTTTGCTCACTGTACATTGCCAGCTGATTACACAAAATCTTCCATATATGCAGATGGAGCCACACATGTTATTGTTCAACCTGCATGACTTTTTTTTTTTAATTCTTTGCTTATTAAGTTATTTGCAGTTTGTATACAGAACTTCTCTTGGGGTGGGCTTTGCTTCCAGGCTGAGATTGCGAAAGGAGTTTCTGTGAGACTCTCTGTTTAAATGAATCTCGTTAGCAGACCTCAGATGGGCTGTGCTTCTTCAAGTGATTTAATTTAGCAAGTGTAGAGGAGTCTAAAACATCTCGTATCTAGATTAAAAAACAAACTTAGGAATGTTGATCATGTTGATTTTATTTTTGTGTTTTTCTTAGGTGATTGTATAGAATTTGGGCGACCTTACTGAAGTGTGGACATGATTTATAAACACTTTTCCCCCCCTCTATTTGCTATTCCTGACTTGCCCTATATTATGCTATGAAGGAAATCTGAAGACCTCCGTATTTTGTTATTAACATCGCCTTGGTCCTGTGTCAGTGTACCTAATTTGATTGCATGAGATGTGATATTAAAAGTGTGTAGTGTTTCATGATTTACGTAATAGTTGTACAATTCTTCATGGTTAATGTAAGAAAAGAAACCTATGTAGTGCAAAAAAATTTCTCACATGTGGTTTACATTTCTTTAGTACACAGTGCTGTACTAAATGGAAGCAGCCATGGTCTGAGAAATTTACTCTCACTGCGAAACAGTCTCAAGTCCTCTCTGCCGCATGTTTAGGAGGTGTTAATGGCCCCAGTAATGAAATGCATTCATTAGAGTGGCACATGGCAGCACCCTATAGCTAGGACCTGTCAGCACGTTCACTGCACGTGATGTATTTCAGGCTTCTGTGAAAAAGAACTTAAAATAATAGCTGTCGTTGGCCAGGCATACTTTTCAATGAATTTATGTCATAACAAGCAGTTTATGTTTGGACCATAAGAAAGAAATGGTTTGATAATTATTTGGGCTTCCACTAACACCGAACTATTTGTTAGGTTAAAGAATCTTACGGCAAGCCAATAAATAAAATAAAAAATAAAGAGATTTGTTAAGATCTGAAGTCCTGATGCAGTCACCTTATTCCTGTGTTGAAGATGCATTCTGGAATACTTTCTGACTAGTGTGTTTTTCCTTATTGTTTTTATTTTCCAGGCTTTTGGTGATGCTGCCATTAATAAAGAGATCTCTGAGCTCAAAGTACATTGTGCAACCCTGGGATGCAGTTGGTCTGGTATCATGAAAAATTTTGAAGTATGTTTAAGGACAGTTTATTTGCGTTAACATGCTCTTCTTTGAATAGGAACAAAACGGGAATGAAACTAGGTTCTCAGCAAATACATTCATGTAACTTCATTAAAATCAGCAAAGTTATGATGATTTAAACAACAGTGTATCTAAAAACATATCATTGATTCTAGTGGCGCTTTGACCAGATCCAGAGCATCCTGAATGTTTGTGAAACTAATGCTGCAAAAACTTGCATCAACTACAAATTTTTTCCCCAATGGGTTTAGTATTTGTTAAATGCAAGGGTGCTATAAGCATTTTTGATGGACCAGAATACTCTGATCTCCACGGCATTGTTATGAGCAATATACGTAGCATATTTTCAGGAGAGAAGCAGTTTCCCCCAGTTTACTGAATGTGTTACTTATTCTTTTCAGACTAACGTAAAATGTCCCAGGCAAAATATTTAGATGGGCAAGATTTGTGAATCTGCCATGCAAATCAGAATCATGAAAAATATGCAGCTAATTCTCCTCGTGCCAAAACAGCTCTGGTGCAGGAGCAGAGGGCCTTGCTGTGTTTTTAACGGGGAATGTGCAGTATCACTTGTATGGCTGCATCTGATAAGCTTCTAAGATGCTGCTGCCATTTCTTCTGTTGCCTTTGCTAATTCTGCACATTTTCTATTTGAGTGTGTTCCTCTTTAAGGAAGAATCAGTTTGAGCCCAGTTTGCTGAGCTCCAAAGCGGTGAGAGCCGGAGAGGTGCAAGAAGCCCCTCTCAGCGTGAATACACCGCAAAAGAGATTTGAGAGTTAAGCGTGTGATCGAAATTGGCACTTCTGAGCCAGTTCTGTAGGAGACAGCAATTGCCCTTTAAAGACAAATTCAGTTGTGACGCAGTGCCGGCAGATGCTTCAGGAGACGAGAGCAGAATAAATAGTCTTCAATGAAATATTGTGTTTTTAAGAATTTGAAAGATGGACTGCTGGAGGTAGTAATGAAAGGAACAAGGCTGACTTTTTTTCTTTTTCAGATGAGGGAATACAAATGGTGGAGCAGAAACATTTTAAAAGTTATTTTGAATATAGATAAGAGTTGTGTGTTGTGAAGAAGGTGACAGATGTCCATTCTATTATCCTGTGCAGAGATGTCAGCAGACGTCCTGCATGGCAGATGTCCTGTGAATCCTGCCAGCCAGAGCAGGATGGTCTCAGTGATCCACCACACACAAAAGAAAAAAAAAAGAGAGAAGAAAAAGAAAGAGGGAAAAAGAGAAAGAAAGAGAGAAATAAAAAGGCAAAAAGTTAGGGATGCTCTAAAACAAGAAAAGAAGCTGAAACCAACATCATGTTATTTTTAATAAAAAGTATTAGTGAGAGCCAATTCAATAGATAGCTCGTGGTTGAAGTTTTATAAAGTTTCCTTATGTTTTTTTTTTTAATTAAGAATTAACAAGGAAAAAAAGTCCCTGTAAAGGAGGTGAATTTTTCAACAGTAATCACTGTAACATTGTGGAGCAGGATTTTACTCAATCTTAGAAGAAATGCAAAGCCAAGATCTCTGCTGGCAGAATAGAGACTATTTATAGATAAACATGTGTCTGCAGTTTACAGTTCGGTTTGTAACTTTAACTTCCAGGAGCATCAGAGCCTATGCGAATATGCTTTAATCCCCTGTCACACTGGCTGCGGACACATGGTGATGAGGAAGAAACTTGCAGATCATTTGGAAAATTCATGTGTTAATAATGTGACAGTGTGTCAGAAGTGTAAGCGGAGTTTATCCAGTAGTGAGTACCAAGTAAGAACATTTCTTTGTTTTAAACAAGGGCCTTACGTTAATGGATTAAATAATCTATCATGAGGTTTTTTCATCCTGATTTCATGAATGCCATTGCACCTGGACAACGTGTTTTTCTGTGCTTTCTGACTTTTCCATGCATTTTTTGGAGAGACAGATGGTATTTGATAATCTGCTTATGATGTTACACCTAAAAGGAGCAAATAATATTTCTGTATTCATCCCAGGTCTGGGTGGCCCATGTTTTAGCTCGTGTCTCTATGAGTATGTCCAAGAGTACAAGGTGGATAAGAAGCAGAGGCACTCAAACAGTGGCAGAGAAGAGATCTTGAAAGTGGCTGGATTTTTCTTCAAACTAAAACTTCCCAGAAATTTGTAAGGCAGATTTTTATCAGGTGAAATTCCTGATCTAATTGATAGTATCGATTAGATATCATCAGGCTAACTCCAAGTTAGCCGCAGAGTCAGTAGAGACCAGGAGAGCATACTGCGAATCTGCCAGAAATTTCTCTGTGGCTACTTAAATGTATTTAATTTTATTTTTATGTTTAAGTTATGTTTCCACTGTGGTGACAAGGACTTGCAAACTGTATAATGCAAAGTAACACTAGTCTGTTCCCAGGATTTGCTAAAAACCTTCTGAAATTTGCTTATTTATGTGTATTTCATGTATCCACAATCCTCTGGGAGCAGATAGGAAACTTTGGGCGCTGCTTTCCTTCTCTCCATCATGTCCAATCAGTTATTGGCCCCATAATTTTTGCATTCCCTTATATTTTAAAGAAACCTCCCCAAAACCCCACTCCAGCTCAAGAAGTGAGTGACCTGTATGAGTGAAACAGCAGAAAGAAGAAGAAAATAAAGCACACTTTGTGCAATATCTAAGATACAGGGTATTCAGAAATGAGTTAGGGAGTGGTAAAAACCTGTGGCTGTGTTTCTGAAGATCTAAACCAGAAACATCAGGACTCTCAGCAGAAAAAAGTCTTAAGGACTTCTGGAATTGCTTTATCAAAAAAAATTTCCAGACTGCTTTAGGAAATGTACTGGCATGCAAAGGCGTTTATAAAGATTAAAGGCAAAACCTCTGAATAGTTTGAATTGAAAGCTGACAGTTGCTGTGTTAAATACACAAATTACGGTTGTAGTATGAACCAATGGCAGGAGGATTATTTTCCCCTTCTTCTTGGAGCCAGAAATGGCAGGAAGTCTCATGTTAGCACTAATGCATTTTGCATTAGCACATCATGATGGAAAATTTGGATTCCTGCCTTCAAAATTTTAATAAGCAGGATCTGAGAAAGGTCTGCACATTAAGCAAACTATATGAAGTCAATACATGAAGAGTTTATATTTGGGTTTCCTGTATATTTGCTTTCTGTTCCATAATCCACCTGCATATCATTGCATACATATGTGTTTGAACATATATATGTGCATGTGTATATGTGTGCACATACTATAGTTTGGACTGGGCGAGACATGTACATTGCCAGTTGTGTATCAGATTTCCCAGGATGACCTTGCAAAGCATCTGTAAGTAATTTCCAAAAGCACTGGGCCTCAGAAGTGGAAGGTCATGCTTTGTACTTTCATTTAACAGGTATTGCATCTGGAGATCCCTCACTGAAAATACCTGCTAGGCTGGGAAGATGAGTAATCAGCTTAAAGACTTAGCTTGAGAAATCTCTGAGTCTGCAATTCCTTGTGCAGTGAACAGCAGCACTCGCTTTTAGCAGATGTGCTTTAGTCCTGAATTTCTAAACATTATTTCCTGTAAAAAGGAGCCAGAGAAGACTGCAGTCTATTGAGCAGTCTCTCTCTGCGCAGGGGTACAGGACTCCGCACCGTGTGTTGCGGAGCTTGCAGTGCTCCTGGGGCAGCCACCCTTCCCTCCTTTGCTCGCCCTTAAATCCACTCCGTTCAGGAAAAGAGCGAGAAACTTACTGCAAAGTCTTTCTTCCATGACATAGAATAATTCTCATTTATTTCTTGTCAAAAAGCCTCAACAAGCCTCAAATTTCTATAAAATGCCAATAGCATTCTCTGAAAACACAAGCTTTGTTTCAGAGAGTCCTAAGTACAGATGGTCACTGGTTTTAGTAATGTACTCAGTTGTTTGTTTCTTGTTTTAATGATAGAAACATTCATGTGAAAGCAATTTATATAAGGAAGAAAAACGCGTGCAAACAGAAACACCATCAAAGGAAAAGGTAGGTTAACGTTATGAATGCAATAGTCTTTGAATGCAATAGTTTTTGTTTCAATTCATTGAAGAGTCACTAGGGAAAAAACAGGGGAACATTTGTTTCTTTTCAAGTATTCAGGGAGACCCAGATGAACAAAACAAAAATATGCTGTGACATGGGTGAGCCTTTTAAAGCTCTGTGCTTGTGGCCTGGTGGGGCCGTTCGTCCGCAGAAGGAGCTGCGAGGCACAGCGCTCTCGCGCTTTCCCGCGGCCCGGGACAGGGCTGGGGCGGCTCTGCGCCCGGCGTTCTCCCCTGCGGCGGGCGCTTGGCGGGTCGGCGTGTTATTCACGAGGAGTTGTCACTGGGGGGTCCCTGGGGCTCGTTAAATTCTGCTGTATCGTTATGGACCCTGTGTTAGAAGGACTCTTACCTGCCAGACTGCGTGCGAGAAGCTCAGATGGCAATCCAACACTCTCGACTGATTTATTAATGAGTTTTCAGTGCTGGTTGGAGAGTGTAACGTGTTGACTTGAATTATGCTGACTTACAGCTGCTGGGAATGTGGCCTAGTTGTAGGTAAATAGAAGAATGTCCTGAAAGTGGTATTTGATTACTTTCTTGCCTTTTTTTCAGCAGAACCACTCTACACCATTAATCAACAAGGATGGATGTCGGTTTTCTGAAGTTGGCTGTTCGTTTAGGGTGAGTTAAATTGCTACCTTCAGGAAAGCCTCAAATAATGTTCAATTCGGTGCTGTTCCTTTGGCTTAGGCCAGCCTATGAGTTCAAGGTAATAGGCCTTGATTTAAATATATTTTTAAGAAAAGAGAGAAATGTATCAATTTTTAATAGACCTAGAGACATGATATTGGAACTTCCATGGATTCACAGTGGGTAAAGGTGCAGTTCAGCCTGAGGTGCTCTATATCTTGCACTATGCCGTCATTTCAGATATGAATTTTTGTTTATTATAAATCTACTGTTCTGTTCATGTTTGGATATTCTCTTTGGGGTAATTCTTCTTAAAACAATGAATGGTTTCTAAAATCTGCTTTGCATTTTAGTTTGCACCTGCTGCCTTACAGGCATATCTCATCTTTTGTATACAAGACATATATTAAATATTGGCTTATTTGAGAATCTTGCTGGGATTCTGCCTGGCATCCTGTTTAATAACAAAATTGCTGACAATGGTTTTCTTTTTATGTAGCCTGTGTCCACGTGTGAACACATCCCCCTAAACTCACCGTTAGTGAGCTTGTTGGTTTTCTTTTCTCCATGTCTCCCCGGAGAGTCTGCTGCTGTGTAGCTAGACCTGTGCCTTGCAGTTCTTCCATCTCTGTCTCTCCCAAGAAATGAAGGGGAGCTTTGCTTGATTTGGCCCCAGGCCAGTTATCGTAGTGGCATGGACAGTGTATTGACAGTTTCTTCTTACAGGGAGGCAAAGAGAAGATAAAGGAGCATGAAAAAGTTGCGGTTGGGGCCCACATGCTGCTTCTGCTGCAGTACATAAAGGAACTGAAGGCAAGCTTGTGCACTGCTGCCAGCGCCGCAAACGGCTTCGTCCCGCACCCAGCGCTGAACGCGAGCGGGGCGGAGAAAAGCATCTCTGATCTGCAGATCCCCGCGGGTCTGGAATTCAATGGGGATCTGGAAGTAGACTGCTTGCCTGGATCTTCGGTTTCTGAAGATGATTCAATTCTGCAACAAATTGTGAGGGAAAAAGTGATTTCTGAGCTAGAAAATAAACTGCATGTGTTTGAGAATATCGTGGCAGTGCTCAATAAAGAGGTGGAGACCTCTAACTTGGAAATCACAGCCTTTCGGAGACAGAGTGAACTCGATCAAAATATAATACGAGGCCTTGAACTGAAGGTAAATATTTTTGGTAGGCATTACCGGAGTGCTTGTACATACACATACCAGAGGAAGGCAGGGTAGGGTTGGGGGCAGGGATGGAGCTGTGAGGTGTTAAGTTCTGGGCACGTTTTCAGGATCCTCTTGTTGTTTTGTGTAAATATTCAGATGGATAATATTTGTTATCTACATCCATGTTTAGGCAGCTAGAAATCCCTGGGAACTTTGATTATCTAGAATTTGGCATGACTGGAGTGAGCAAGTGAGATAGTTGTTTAATTGGCTGATCCTCTTAAAGCAGTGTCGTGCTGGGAAAAACAAACAAACAAAAGGTCTATCCAGCGCTGACTTTTGTGTTGATATGCAACTGTCACTTAAAGAGAAATTGAAGAAGACCTTCCAGAACATGAGGACTCCTGAGTGACTCTGCTGCTTCCGTAGTACAACAGTCTGGAGGGAGGCGTTGTCTGAGAGCCGATTTTTTTCCAGATTGCAGAGTTGCACCGGTGCCTGACACAGAAGGATGCAGGCCTGAGCAGTCTGCACAAGAGCCTCCTGTTCTCCGAGCAGGCTTCCTACGACGGGGTCTTTCTGTGGAAAATAACGGACGTCGGCAGGAAGCTACAAGACTCGGTGACTGGAAGAGCAGTCAGCCTGTATTCGCCAGGTAAAACGCACGACCACGACGTCTCCGCGTGTTAGCAAGAGTTGGACCCTTAGAAAACCCACCGGCTCCTCCGGAGTGGTGCTTCTTTCTGCTGACGTGGACAGGAGGTCCCTTAAAATAGCGTCTCACACTAAGGAGCTGTTTATGCAAAGATATTTTACTCTCCTGCCTGTTATTAAGAGCGGTGCTGTGATTTACTCCCCCGGAGAGCGGTGGAGGAGGGAGGCCGTGGGGCCGGACGCAGCCGTAACCGCCTGACCCGAAGAGCCGTGCTTCGTGCAAGGCTGCCGGCGGGAGCGAGGCCGGAGGGCCGCTCTTCGCGAGCGGTTCCCGCTCCCGCTCGGGCCATAGCCGCCTCTCCGATAGCTCCATACCTCGCCAATGCTTTTGCATTTGCAGCTTTTCCTTCTGGCCCCAGAAATGCGGACACGCACGCACAGAAAGGCAGGCGAAGCAGAGGCGGCCAAACCGCGCCTCGGGAGGGGAAGGCTAGTCCCGAATCCAGCCGAATTCCCTGGGTTAAAGGCGTTTCATCCTGAAAATAAACGGGGGAAAAGCAGGCTGCCTTAGAGCATACGGAAGAGCTGAGAAATGGTGGGGCCGCGTAATCCGTGCGGCCCAAAGGCAGAATTTCTCCGTGTTTCGGTCTGAAATCCGCCCTCGACCGCGGCCGCCTGCAGTGACATCTGCTGGAGCCGGGCTGCCTCCCCCGCGGCCTCCCGCGGCAGCCACCGCCGCGGGTAGGTAAAACCTCGTGTGCGCAGAGGGGCCGGCAATTTTCACCAGAGTGTGGGGCACGGAGAGGGCTCCAGCCGCCGGATTTTGGTTGCTAACAGCGTGAGATCTCCAGGCTGTGCTGGTTTTCTGCTCTCTTCAGACCTGTGACACCAGAGCACGTCACACTAACATTTTTCCCATGCGTGCGGACACCATTTTTGGCTATTTTTTAAAGGCGGCTTTGCTAATGGAGAGTTCTGATTTTCAGCTTTCTACACCGCAAAGTACGGCTACAAAGTCTGCCTGAGGATTTATCTGAATGGGGACGGGACGGGAAAAGGGACCCACGTGTCTCTGTTCTTCGTTGTCATGAAAGGGGACTACGACGCTCTGCTTCCTTGGCCTTTCAGACACAAGGTGAGCAGGGTGGGCTTCCCGTGCTCGTGTTTCCGAAATAGAAAGTCCCTAATTCCTTTTCTCCTGTGCAGTCTCCTGCTGTCCTCTGTGATGGTTTTTTTTGCCTCCTACGAAAGGGCAAAATCTGATCCTAGCATGCAGCCAACTTGTCCCCCTTCAAGGGGCTTTTCTCTCAGCGGAGCGGGTTACACGCCGGGAAGCTGCTCCGGCTGAGATTCCAAACCCGGCTTTGAAGGATATTCAAACACCAGAATAGTGGCATAACCCTGCAGGCCCAAGCTTGAGATATCCCAACCTGTGTCCACCTGAGATTAAACCCGAGGCATATTTTTCCCTGGCCCTTCCCATGTATGGATATTATCAATTTACGATTTGCTGCCTGAAGCACAGGTCTTAGAAATGGGAGGTTAAAATTCCACTAGCAGATGCGCCTTCAATGTCTTACGTGACCCTGAGCACGTCCCTTACCCTGCTTTTACTTTTCTCATTATATAAATGCGATCTGATAATGGCAACAACAGTTAGAGAAACAGTGAAAATATGCACAAGGATCTGATCTCTGCTTTAGCATTTACCTTTATGTGGTATTAATTCTGTGAGCCCTTCGTATAAATAGCCTTACTACTATTTAGTAGCCAAGGAAAACAGAAATCAAAGTTCACAATCGTCATTGTATTAAAAAGATATTATATACATTTCACATTCCAAGCTAAAGAACAGTAAGTTAATAAAAGCGATAATGAGATGGGGAAATTGTAGACTGATATTTAGGTTGTGTCTGCTACGTATTTGCATACAGAGAACTGAGCTATTTCTTTTGATTCCAAGCCACACTAACAGAATGAATGTAATGACTGTAACGAAACTCGTGGTTTGTTTAAATTGTCACGGGAGAGAGGAAAAAAGTCTTTGCACTGTGCAATTCTCTACCAAGAAATAATTTCTTACTTATTTTATTTTATTTTACGGGTGGCATAGTTTTTAATATTTCATCTGGGAACGGTTTGTGTTAGCTGACCTTGCAGGTTGTGAAACATTCGTTTTAGTTTGCATTTGATTATCGATGTCTCCTGAATCTATCCAGCTGCTTCTGCAGCACGTTTGTACTTTTGTCTCTGATATTTTCTGGTTTATTTTTCAAAGTGATAACTCATCATTGCTGCATTATTGTTTTTCAGGTTACATTTATGTTGCTTGACCAGAACAACAGAGAACACATTATTGATGCCTTTCGCCCAGACTTGACATCTGCTTCATTTCAGAGACCGGTGAATGATATGAATGTTGCAAGCGGTTGTCCTATGTTCCTTCCGTTGTCCAAATTACAGTCACCTAAATATGCCTATGTGAAGGAAGACACACTTTTCCTTAAATGCATTATAGAAACAAATTAGTAAATCTTGAAATATGTGTATCTGGTAAAACACGCACTGAATTTCATTAGTTTTCAAAAGAAGAACCATCAGCTTGAGACGTGGTGTTAGTTTTCACGCGCACACCAGACCGAGGGCGCCTGAGCCCGGGCTCTGCTCCGTCAGCTCGCACCGGTGAGGATCTGCCTGCTGGAGCTGGCTGCAGCTGAGCACGCGGAGGACAGCGCCCGGTGCCGCCTGAAGGCTGCTGTTGCACGTCGAAACTGCGATTATTTCATAAAACGGCCGATACTGCCCCGTCAGACTCGGGTCGCAGCCCTCCCCTCCGCAGCGGCGCGGGCGGAAAGCGGAGCCCTGCCCCGGCTGCGCGTGCGCCGTCCTGGGCAGAGGGCCCAGCCCAGCTCCCTCCTCGTGCCCCGGGGCGTCCGGTTCCTGGGACCGGCCCTCCCGGGACCCTACCTTGTGCCTCGGGGAAATCGCCCCTTGTCTTTCTAAAAGGAGCAGTTTGGCTCTAGTGTTTCGGACCTGGGGCTCTGAGGGTTAACCCAGGGAACCCGGAGCTGCTGGCCCGAGCAGCGGCAAGGACCCCTTGGTAGCTTCGTTTTAAAGTGTTCGGTCACTTCCTGAAACTTCAGGGCAAGTGACTTATTAGAAAGTATTTATTTGATCTTTTTCTTGCTTTATTCTTTTTATTACTCTGATGGTTAAGTCTTTTCGCATGCTGGAATGGAAGTAACTCCCAGAAATGTTTTTTTTCTTTCCTTTTTTTTTTAATAGGACTAAGGAATGAATAAAAGTTATTTTTACAATCGTGTCTGCCTTGGAAATGTCTGGGGGTGTGCAAAGCTCAAGTGCTGCACCATATCCCCCAGAAGCAACAAATCTCAATCTCTTCGTTCTCTGCTTAACTACTGTTTTTGCAGAATCGATGAAATTGCGTTGGGTTTTGGTGCGGCACTTTCTGAACCCGCAGCAAACCCGTGCTAGCAGCGCGGCTCGCTTATCCGGGAGCGCGGGTCGGTCCGCAGGGCCGTCGCTGCCGCGGCCACGCCAGGGCCTCGTCTCGGACAGACCCACTGACGAGCGAGGGGCCTTCATGAAATCCTTTCGCTCATTTTTTTCTCCTCGATATTCCCAGCGTCTCGCCTGGAAACACGACCTCCGCCCCGCAGTGCCTGCTGCCCGAGGAGGGGAAGGAGCAAGCGCCCGCCGCGGGCTTGCGAGCGCGGGGAGCGGTGCCCGGCGCCGCGCTCCAGCTGACCGCCAGCCTCGCCGCCGCTCGCTCAGATCTCTCCCTTCTATCTTGGCCGCATCCTTTCAAATAATTAGTTTTGACGAAGTATCAAATTTCAAGAAAAAAGAACCCGTAAACACCTATCAAAGCTTGTTTGGGAAGGAACTGGATATTCTTCGCCGTCACATGCGCACCGAGCCGCCCTCTCCCTCCTCCTCCCTCTCCCTTTCGCTCTTTCTTTCTCTCTCTTCCACGTTTAAAATGTTCTTCCAGAGACAAAAAGTTATTTTCCCAGCAAAGTGCCAGACCCTCTGAGCGCACTGGAGTATTACGCTTAGAAAAATCACGCTTCTCACGGCTGTGTGACTTTGACAAGTGCTGTATTTATTACAAACATCCGTATGCTCTTACCGTTGTATTTATTTCCTGAATAAAGCTCGCTAACTCTAAAAGAGGCTCGCGTGCTATTTTAGCTGTAGGACGGGGAGCAGCGCGGGGGGGTCGCCCCGAGGACGGGTCCTGCCTCCCGTGGCGTCCCGGGCCGCAGGAGGCAGCAGCCCGCCCGTGCGGCTCTGCCGCGCTGCGAGGGGCGCAGAGGACGGCGGCTGCCGCCCCGCCGGGGCCGCCGGCGTCTCGGGCGGCTCTCGGCCGCACTCTGCCCCGGGCTCCCCTTCCTCCGAGGGGGGAACTACGTTGCCGGGCAAGAGGTTTGCGCTGATCGTTCTCACCTTTTCCCCTTTATAATGAATCGCTCTATTTTTTCTCCCTTATCAGCGTTGACCGTTGCCAGGATGGTTCCACGGTTCTTGCAAGAGCAAAGGCGGGCGGCAGTGCTCGGGGCTGTAACCTGCCCGGACATCGGACGAGCCTTTGCTGCACGGTCTTGCAAAACCCTTTTTTTTCTGGAAATGGGCAAAGCAGCAAGTCGATGGCTCATAACCGGTGATGTCAGGAGCTTCGGAGAGGCATCCGGAGCGAGGCTGCTGCTCGAGCCGGACGTGGCTAAGATCTCTGCTAGCTTTCCAACACGAGCGGTGCAACGCACCTTAGTGCACGCAGCACGTGCCGGCGGCGCGGCACACGGCAGCCGCAGCCCAGCTCTGGCCAGGCCGTTTGGAAACGGCGTTCGGGAGAGCGGCAGAGGAAGAGGCATCTTGCACGCTACCGTACGCGGGGGGAATAACCTGAGCTAGACACACAGGGGAGGAGGAAGGGGGCTGAAAGCAGGCGCTGGGCGGCTGGTCTGGCCCTCGGCGCAGCCATCGCCACCGCTGCGGCCGGGCAGAGAGCAGAAATGTTGAGGCCTCCTCTCCCACCCGGCCCGATTTCTTCCTCGGGCACATGGCGTCACGGTTACACTAACGGGGCCCGTTTGCCTATTGAGGCTTTGTAACCGGGGAAGGAGCCCACACCCCTGGGAACGCTGCTCCCCAGGGACGCAGGGGGCTTTTCTTTCTTTTCTCTCCTTTTTTTTTTTTTTATTGGAAATGTCTTTTCCGAGCCTTGCTCGGGAACTGCAGACATGTACCTAACAGATCTGTGTCAAACTTATGTAACGGCTGTGTTAATATAAACCTTGCACAGCTGTAGTAACACTCACAAGCTCCTCGTGTCTTATGCAATTGCATAGAAGCACGCAAAGAAAGTTACGTTAAAAAAATACATGGGGGTTAAATTTTTATTAAATGAACAACAAAAAGACATGAAATCCAATGCAATCCTTTTAAAGGTACAGCTGGCATAAACGAGCTGAATGGCGGGTTTAGCTCCCCTGATTCGGATTATCAGGGTACGTCCGCCCCAGCGTGCCCCGGCGCATCGCTTCCCCGCAAGGGCCGCGAACCGGAGGCGATTCCCGGCGGGCGCCGAGCCTCCGTGCCGGCAGGGCGCTGCGATCGCCGCTCCTGCTCGCCAGGGCAGAAACCCACCGGGACGAGCGGCCGCGGGGGGCACCGGGGGCTTTGCAACGCCCGCGGCCGGAACGCGGGGCCGTCGCGTCGCGGGGAAGCAGCCGCCGGCGCCGGGTCGCCTGGGTGCCACCGCCCAGCGCTCGCCTCCGCCGCGGCACCGAGCCACAACCACGGCAAATAAGCTGCTTTGGGTCAAAACTAGCAGGGGCAACTGCCTTCGAGCTGGCAGCAGTGTTTGTCCGCGAGGAGAACGATGGTGCAAGAGTTATTTTAATTCTGCTGTGAGTCACGGCTCACGGATGGTGACTCACTGCAAGCTTCGGTCGTTGGAGTATTTTGAAGATGCGTCAGGTTCCCTGCGAGCCCGGAGGATGAATGGTTCATGCAGAGGGAATGAGCTGCCTTGTTTTTCTTTCCTTTTTCCCCTTGTCTAAACCTCTGCGCACGAGCTTCGCCCTGTGTGTTTGCCCAGTTGCTGCAGGCAATTTGCGGCATCCTGCTGCAGGGCAGCAGGATGTGGCCCCCGGGCTCAGCTGGCACAGCGTGGCACAGCACGGCACGGCACGGCATGGCATTGTACAGCATGGCATTGCACGACATTGCATGGCACAGCATGGCATGGCACAGCACGGCATTTCATGGCATGCCATGGCATTGCACGGCATAGCATGGCACGGCATTGCATGGCATTGCACAGCACAGCACAGCATGGCATGGCATGGCATTGCACGGCACGGCCCTGCACGGCACAGCATGGGGGGATTCAGCTTCATCCATGCGGAGAAATGTGAAGCAAAGGAGAAAAATCGCCTTCCCGTGCCCCTCGCCCCGGGAGCCCCGCTCCTCGAGGCGTTTGCAGAGGTGCCCGGTGTGGGGGAGGCGACGGCCAGCGTTTAGCACGTTTCTTGCCGCAGGGCGCTTCATGCCTGCTTCAAATCCCGCGAAGGCCTGTCCCGCAGCACAGCTACGGCTTTTCCCGATTAGGGTTTCTGATCCCGCAGAAGGACCAAAAAGGAGGATTCGGGGATGTCCTGGAAAACCTGGAGCGGGGTTTCGGCTGCTGCACTGCCGAGCTCGTGTGCCCGGGCTGCTGCTGCGCCTGGTGCTTCTGCATCCGTTCGGTATAAAACGTGATTAATCACTAAGGATCTTGGATTTCATCTCCCCTCTTGGTCCACACCACTCCCTGCCAAGATACTTTGTGGCCTGCAAGGTTGCTGACAGGATATTTAGTTGCGAGACAACGTAGCTCTGCTGTTTTAGCCTTGGAAATGAGTCGTTAGCATTTCTGAAACGACCCGTACTTTTAAACTCTGCGGGTTAGCACGCGCGGCGTTACCTGCACACACCAAAAACGCCCCCTGCAGCGATGGGCAACGATCAGCGTCCGCTCGTCTATGGAAAAGTTTGATTAAAAAAAAAAAAAGAAGAAGAAGTAATTCCGAGATGGCAGGATTATATAAAAACACTTTAAAGGCATTTTTGCCACCGTGCCATTTGTTTTTAACGCTCATTTGCAGTGCCCCCTTTTTCACAGGTTGCTGACGGATACCCGTGGGGGGGAAACGCGCGGCTCTGCCCCCAGGCCCACGGATTACAGTCAGTAAATTCACCTCTGGAGTCGCAGCGCGCCTGGCGCAGACCCTAAACCGGGAATTAGCCTTTCTACTGTCTGAACAGGCCTGAAAACATTTCTTTTTTGGCAGCACTTTCGAACAAATAGCAAATCCTTAAGACTTCTTCTTGGCACTGACCACAGCATTTTTGCAGTGATTGATTCTCTCTGTGGCGATTCGGGGAAAAATCCCCCCGTTTCTAGGAATCCCGAGGAGCACAGGTTGTTCCCGCGCCGGGTGCCGGGGCCCCGCGCGGGGCCTCGCCGGGCGCCCCCGGCCCCCGAGGGTCCCGGGGGGCGTCTGCAGCCCCCGCGGGCAGCGGGGGGGACCTGCCCCTGGGCAGATGCAGGTACCTGGGGGGCAGTTGCAGGCAGCCCCAGGGGGCAGTGGGCAGTTACTCCATCAGGGCAGTTGGGGGGCCCCTCGCAGGGCAGATGCAGGTACCCCAAAGGGGCAGTCTGAAGGTGCCCCGGGTGGGGTGACCTGCCCCAGGGCAGACGCGGGTATCCAAGGGGGCAGTTACAGGCACCTCCTGTGGGGCAGTCTGCAGATACCCCACGTGGGGCAGTGTGCAGGTGCCCCGCGTGGGGCAGTATAAAGGTACCCCGGGTGGGGCAGTTTGCAGCCACCACATGCGGGACAGCGTGCAAGCGCTCAATGTGGGGCAGTCTGCAGATACCCCACGCGGGACAGTGTACAGCTACCCCACGTGGGGCAGTTTACAGCTACCCCATGTGGGGAGGTTTGCAGACACCCCACGCGGAGCAGAGTGCAGGCACCCCACGCGGGGCAGCGTGCAAACGCTCAACGCGGGGCAGTTTGCAGACACCCCACGCGGGGCAGCGTGCAGATACCGCACGCGGGGCAGCGTGCAGGCGCCCCACGCGGGGCAGCCCGCGCTGCGTTGCGTGTGCGGAGGGGCCCGCTCCGCCGGCTGCGGGGGCGGCTGCGTGCGGGCTGTGCGCGCCGCGCCGCGCCGGGCGGAGCCGCGCCGTGCCGTCCCGCGCCGGGCCGGGCCGCGCCGGGCGGGCGGGGGGCGGCGGCGCGGCGGGGGCGGGCCGCCGGCAGCCGCGGGAAGCGCGGGAAGATGGCGCCCCGCGCCCTGCCCCCGCCGCGCCGCGGCCCCGGCGGCCCCCGGGCGGGCGGGCCCGGGCCCTGAGCGGCGGCGGCGCGGAGCGGAGGCGGCGGCGGCGGCCGCTCGGCGCGGAGCGGCGCGGAGCGGAGCGGCGCGGGCGCGGGGCGCCGCGGCGGGCAGGTACCGGGAGCGGCGCGGCGGCGCCTTTGAACGAGCCAATGGCGGCGGCGCCCGGCAGGTGCCGGCGGGAGCGCGGGGCCGGCGCGGCCGGTGCCTCCCGGCGCCTCCCGGTGCCTCCCGGTGCCTCCCGGCGCCCGCGGCTCTGCGCTCGCCGCGCCGCGCCGTCCTCGCTGCTTTGCGCCTTGGCGTGTTTGTTGTCTGCTCGCTTTTCGCTGCCTTGGCGCACGCTCGGCGGACGAGCCGCCTAAGCGCTGAGGTTGCGCTCGGGCCGGGGCGAGCGCACGCAGCGGCGGGGACCGAAAGTAACTTCTCGGCTGCGTCGTGGCGCCCGGCGGCGGTCCCGGGGCGAGGGGCGGCGAGGGGGGCGCTGCGGGCGGGGGCCACCCGCTGCCCCTGCCCCTGCCCGCCGGGCCGCCCGCCCGCCCCGCCGCGCGGGGCCCCCGCGCCCTGCGGGAGCTCGCGGCGTCGCGGGGAAATCACGAATTAAAGCGGCGCTAAGTGCAAAGCTCCGAGGCGTGGAGCGCGCGTGCACGCGCGTGTGCACCGCTCGCCGCGGCCGCCGCGCGTGCACGCGCGTGTGCACCGCTCGCCGCGGCCGCCGCGCGGGCCCGGGCGAGCAGCGGGCTCCCGGCGGCCGGGGGCTCCGCGCGGTGACGGGCGCCGCTCCCCTCGCAGGGCTGCCGAGGCTCATGGAGAGCGGCAAGCTGGACCCCATCATCCGGGATGTCTACGCGGCCGCCAGCCACGTGCAGCAGGCGCCGGGCGAGGCGGCGGCGCGCCGGGGCGCCGGCGCCCGCGAGCTCATGGTCAGGCTGACGGAGGGGCAGTACGTGCTGTGCCGGTGGACCGACGGGCTCTACTACCTGGGCAAGATCAAACGGGTAAAGCGGGCGCGGGTCCGCCGCGGCGGGGCGGCCCTGGCGACCCCACGTCTCTCCGGGAGCGCGGTGCCCCCCGACCTCCCCGCAGCCCGGCCCGCTCCCGGCTTCGCGTGTCCCCGCGCTCGAGGAGACCGAGATGCCGCGGAGCCGCGGGATGAGCATCCCGGCCCGGGCTGCGGCGCCCCGGGCTCCCCCCGGCTCCCGCGGGAAGGGCGGGCGGGAGAGGGCCGTGGCGTGGGCCGAGGCGCACCGGCTCCTCCCGCTGCCTCCCGCAGGTGAGCGGCTCCAAGCAGAGCTGCCTCGTGACCTTCGAAGATAACTCCAAGTACTGGGTGCTCTGGAAGGACATCCAGCACGGTGAGCGCCGCCGCGGCCCCACGCGTCCCCCCCCCCCCCCCCCAAGCGGAGGCTGCGTCGGCCCTTTGGGGGCCCGGCAGCGGCGTGGGCTCGGCCCCCGCGCGCCTCCGACCCCGCCGCCTTCCCTCCCCTTAGCCGGCGTCCCCGGCGAGGAGCCCAAGTGCAACATCTGCCTGGGGAAGACGTCGGGCCCCGCAAACGAGATCCTCATCTGCGGGAAATGCGGGCTAGGTGAGCGGGCCCCGCGCGCCGCGCCCCGTCCCCGGGCGGGAGGGGGCCGCGGGGGCCCCGGACGCTCCTCACGCTGCCCCCCCTTCTCCTAGGTTACCACCAGCAGTGCCACATCCCCGTGGCCAGCAGCGGCGAGGGCCCGCTGGGCGCGCCGTGGTTCTGCCGCCGCTGCATCTTCGCCCTGGCCGTGCGGGTGAGCGAGGGGCCGGGGCTGCTGCGGCGTCCCCGGGCCGGTCCCAGGCACTGGTGTGGGTTGGGGGGCTCGGGATGGGGTGTCCCCGCTGGAAGGATGCTCTGGGACGAGGCCGTGGGAGCAGGGTGGCGCGGGGGGAGCCCCGCGTTGCTCTCCAGCTCCTGCCGGGGTCCCGCGCCGTCCCCGCTGGCATCGTGCAGCGGGTGCAGGATGAGGCCCCCCGCTCCGGGCGGGCTCCGCCGACCCGCCATCCCACTCGGTCCTGCAGAAGGGGGGTGCCCTGAAGAAGGGAGCCATCGCCAAGACGCTGCAAGCCGTCAAGATGGTGCTGTCCTACGACCCCGAGCTGCTCGAGTGGGACTCGCCGCACCGGACCAACCAGCAGCAATGCTACTGCTACTGCGGCGGCCCCGGCGAGTAAGGCCCCGCGCGCGCCGGCCGCCGGGCAGCAGAGGGGCGACCGGAGGTCCTGGGCAGCTCTGGGGTTCGGGAGCCCCCGTGCAAGAGCAGCGAGGCGGGGGGAGCTCGCGGCCGCCGGCGGGGCGCCTCGGCAGCCCTCACCCCCCCCCCCCCCCGCTCCTCCCAGGTGGTACCTGAAGATGCTGCAGTGCTACCGCTGCCGGCAGTGGTTCCACGAAGCCTGCACCCAGTGCCTCAGCGACCCCATGATGTTCGGGGACCGGTAGGTGCTTTCCGGCTCGGCACGGCGGAGCGGGCTCCCCGGAGAGGGGCGGTCGCGCGTGCACGAGTCTCGGCCCGAATTTGGGCAGCCTCAGGCGCCCGGGGGCTGCCGCAGCCGGAGCTCAGCCACGTCGGGCTGCGTGGTGGGGGGGTCCAGCGGGAGACGAGGGTCTAGAGCCCCGAGCTGCAGCGGGGCGCCCCGGGCCGCGTGTGGCTGCGTCCTCTGGCAGGCGCCGTCCCAAACCCGCTTCCCGCCCTCGTTCTCTCCGTCCCTGCTGCTTCCCAGGTTCTACGTGTTTTTCTGCTCCGTGTGCAACCAGGGACCCGAGTACATCAAGCGCCTGCCCTTGCGGTGGTAAGTAAGGAGGGGGCCCTGCGGCGGCGGGGAAGGGCGCTGAGCCGGGGGCTCCTCGCTGCCCGGGCTGCGTCCGGCTCGCCGGGGCCACGGACCCTGGCCGGAGAAGCAGGTGTGCTAATGCCCCGTTATTTCGCCCGAGCTTTTCTCGCCCCCGAGTCTTCGCCTGGCACCTTCGCCGTGGGTGCAGCCTGCTCCAGCCCTGCAGCAACTGCTCCCTTTTCCGTTCTGGCTCGAGTTATTTTAAAGCCTGAGGCCGATGTCTCTGTCAGGGATGGAGGGACGCGGGGTGGCACCCGCCCCGGGAGCCCTGCCCTCGGCCTCCGCTCAGCCCGCGGCACCCGGGTGCCGTTTCCCGGGGAGCTGTTTCTTAATAAGCTCCAAACCTACCGTACTGCCCTGGAGCCCAAGCACAGATGTTTGCCAGATGATAACTGCAAAATGCATTTGAGTGACAAGTCAGCTATTCCTGCAATGAAATGCGAGCGAATGCGGTACCTTATAATGCACCGCGATGGTCTGAAGCACGTTATAAAGATTTGCATTGAGTGCCAGCAACCCAAATTCTCTTTGCCATCGCCCTCGCCGCACTGGGCCTTAGTGGACGCGTTACTGGTGCTGACATGTGGCTGCCTCTCGGATCTCGTACAGAGCGACACAGCACAGCAGGCTGGAGGAAAATTGGGGAAATCCTGCAGGATATGCTACTGGGCTAGGTGTCCAGAGATGCAAACGTAAAATCCTGCGGGATACATTGGGTTTTGCAAACACAAACCTTTCCACTCCCACTGGGGCGCGCGCTTCCCGGTCGAGGCATGTCGATGGGGTGCTTGGCTTCCCGGGAGGGGGATCTGGTGAGCGCGGAGGGGCTCAGCTGGGAGGCGCTGCCGAGCGGTGCTGGCGCGGCAGAGCATCCTGGCCGTAGCCGTCGTTGCAGTCCTGACCTTCTCCCGGGAGAAGGAAGGATGCCAGTGCCCTGGCTTTGCTCCTGCAGGGTAGATGTCGTCCATCTGGCCCTCTACAATCTGGGCGTGCAGAGCAAAAAGAAGTACTTCGACTTTGAGGAAATCTTGGCCTTTGTAAATCACCACTGGGATCCTTTGCAGCTCGGAAAGGTAAACACAGGCAGCTGGGAGGAAGGGAGAGGCGCTGCTGGGGAGAGGAGCCGCGGGCTGGCTGTCCCGCAGAGCCTCCGCTCGGAGCGGCGCGAGCTTCCCGCCGGCCGCCCCGGAGCGTGTCGGAGGCGCCCGGCGCACGTCGGTCGGCGAAGGGCAGCGCTCACGGTGAAGTCCTGCGGCACGCAGCGCTCTCCCTTATTTCTTCTGGCTTTCTCTTCTAGCAGTTGAGCCGCTGACCTCGAGATGCGTTTGCATGTTGCTCGTGTGCAGCGGGTCAGAGCGCTGGGAGTATCGGTTCCCTCTGGCCCGAGGCTGCTCTTCCTTGGTTAGTTCCCAGCAGGGAAGCGGCTTGCAGACACGGGCCCGGCTGCCCCGGGGGGTGCTGGCTAATGCCGTGGGTGTTCTCCCCCGCAGCGGACTCCGTTCGGTGGGGATCCTCAGCGGGCGTCGGTGCCCCGGCGCCGCCGGCTTCCGAGGGGCGACGCGCAGCGAGCGCGGAGCCGCCGGCGGGACGGGGAGGGCGGCGACGGAGGTGCTGCGCGGGGACGCGGCGCTGGCGGCTGCGGGGACTGGGACCGCAGGGCGTCGGAGCCGTCCCGTGCCCTTCGCGCGCGGCTCTCCGGCCGCTCGGGCCGGCAGCAGCTCCGGAGTCATGGAGACATAGAGGGATAGGAAAAATCGGAGGAAGCTTTGAATTCTAAAGCTGGTTCTGTTTTAGCTGTCTGATGCGTTTTTGATGACGTTGTGAGCAAAAGGCACCTGCTGCTGCGCGGGCCCGGGGCTCTCCTGCCTTCAGGCCAAGCCGAGCGCCTTCCCGGAGCGCGGGGAGAGCCGGGGCGGCGCGGGCTGCCGGCGGAGGGGACGTGCCCGCGGCGGCGGTCTCGCTTGCACGTCGCTCTTCAGCAAAGCCCCCGGCTCTGGCCGCTGCCCTGCAGCCCCTCGCCCGCCGGCTCCACTCCCGGGCGCCTGCGGCCGTTCCCGGCCCTGGGGCGCGCGGCACAGAGGCCCCGGGGGCTCCTGCTCGAGACTCAGTCTTGCACAAATTTTTCATTTGTTCTGGTGTTACATCTAATAATTTTCCCAGTCGGAGCTGCAGCTGTAAAGCAGCGCGCTGGACCTCTGTTCCCGCACGGGACAGCTCGCCGCCCCGCCGAGGGCAGCGCGGGCAGACGCGCTCCCCCTCCCGCGGCCGGCGGCTGGGGCTCGGCGGCTTCGCCCTGCCCCGGCGCCCTGCAGCTGCCAGGGCTTTCCTGGGATTTCGCTTCCTGGCTTTCTGATCGCGCTGCTTGGACAGGAGCTGAAAACTGGCGTTCGGGTTCCCCCGTGCGTTTAGCTGTTGCATAGCCCCGGCACCGGCCGGGAGCGGGGGTGCCGGGGGCTGACCCGTGCCCGTCTCTTCCCCAGCTGACGGGCACCCCGGTCTCGGAGCGAGGCCCCCACCTTCTCAACGCGCTCAACAGCTACAAAAGCCGGTGAGCAGGGCCGCCGGCGGCGCGACGGCTTCCTGTCGTTTTCCGGAGGGCGGCGTGCGGCGGCAGGGACGGGATGGGGCAGGACGGGGGCCGCCGGGGACGGACGCGGCGGGGTTGTGCTGAGAAGCCGGGGGGGCTCAGGGCTGCTCTCCTCTCCTCTGCCGCTCAGATTTCTGTGCGGTAAAGAAATCAAGAAGAAGAAATGCATCTTCCGCCTGCGAATTCGTGTCCCGCCAAACCCCCCCAGCAAGGTCCTGCCGGAGAAAGCGCCGGGCACGGCTGAGAGCCGCTCCTGCGAGCTGAAGAAAAGAGGGAAAAGCAAATACGTCCATAAAAGCAGGTCAGTGACCGAGCTCGCTCTCTTTCCTCTGCCCTCCCACCACCGGAGGGTCCTGGCGGCTCTGCCGCGGCCCCGCGTTTCCCGCGTGCCGTGTCCCGCGGCCCGGCCGCCTCCGTCACCTCTGCTCTGTGCGCCCGCAGCCTGCTCCCTCGCGAGCTCCAGCAGCAGAAGCAGCGAGCTGCTCGGAGGAAAAGGGCCAAGTTCCTGCTGGAGGATGCCATTCCCAGCGTGAGTCTCCGCTTTTCTCTCCGTCGCTGCTTCGGGTCTCGGAGCTGGGCACCGCGGCCGGGTTGGCCCCCGCGCCGTCGCGGAGCCCCGTCCTCGCTCCCGCGGCCCCGGGGAGCTCGCTCGCCCGTGCGGCGCGGCGGGGAGACCCTGCGGGCCGCGGGCCCCGCGGCGTCGGGGGCCCGCAGCGGGGCGGCAGCGCCGGGCTCGCTCCGGGACGTGCCGAGCGCTCCGGAGCCGGCGGCGCACGGGGGGCCGCTCGCCGCTGCCGCTCGGCTCTGCAGCGCCTGCTTTCGCCGTGCAGAGCGACTTCACGTCTGCTTGGAGCACGAACCACCACCTGGCCAGCATCTTTGACTTCACACTGGATGAAATTCAGAGCCTGAAAAGGTAGCTGAGGGCCGGCTCATCCCTCGCCGCAGCGCAATGGGCTGGACAAACGGCGGCAGGGGCTGGCGAACCCGCAGGCGCCGGGCTGGCACCAGGAGGGACGGGGGACGCCGGCCGGCCGGGTTGACCTGCTCTCTCCTTCCCAGCTCCGGCTCCGGCCACGCTTTCCTCTCGGACGTGGACTCCACGGACGCGGCCAGCACCTCGGGCTCCGCCACCACGAGCCTGTCCTACGAGTCCAGGTAGGGACGGCGCCTCCTCGCCCGCTCCGGCGGCGGAGCGGCGCTCGCTCCCGCGGCCTCCCGCTATCCCCGCGCCTTTCCCCTCTCGCCGCCGCAGGACCGTGGGCAGCCGGAAGCGAAAGCTGGCGGCGCCGGCCTACGCGCCGGCGGGGGCGAGGAAGCGAGGCGGCGAGCCCGGCGGGCGCCCGCCCGGCGGCGGCCCCGAGCGCCCGGACGACGGCATCGACAGCCACACCTTCGAGAGCATCAGCGAGGACGACTCCTCGCTCTCGCACCTCAAGTCCTCCATCAGCAGCTACTTCGGGGCGGCCGGGCGGCTGGTCTGCGGCGAGAAGTACCAGGTGCTGGCGCGCAGGGTGACCCTGGAGGGCAAAGTCCAGTACCTGGTGGAGTGGGAAGGCACCACCCCGTACTGAGCCGGGCCGCCTCGCCGCCACGGGGAGCGGGGGCCCGGGCACGCCTGGCACCCCGGGTGCAAAGCGGAGGAGGAGGAGGAAGGGGCGTTGGACACGGCTGTGAGGAAGCGCCCGGCCGCGCTCCCGGCTGCGCCCCCGGCAACCCCCTCCCGGGCTTGGCACCGAGCCGAGCGGAATTGCAGGATTTTTTTATTCAATTGCATTTTTTTTAAACAATCTATTTTTTTGGCCGCGTGCGTGCGGACGGCATCACCTCGCTGCCTTTTCCTGCCCGAGCCGTTGGCTAAGCCAGAGGCGCCGTCGCGGCGGCGAGAGGATGGGGCTTTTCTCCCCGTGCCTCTCTGCTGCGTCCCGGAGGCAGAGCCGGCGCCGCCGGGCCCCGGCTGCAGCTCCGGGGCTGCCCGTGCTTCCGCGCCGACGGACTTCGCATCGGTGCCTGCGGGATCCGGGTGCTGCGGCCGCATCCGAGCCTTAAATAACGACTGTGCCGTCGCTAAAGCGCAAAGCGGTTTCGCTCTCGTGCCGGAGAGCCCACCTGCTGCGTCCTTGCGCCGGCGGGAACGAGCGGGCAGGGGGCTGCTTGCCGCAGCCGTCGGAGAGCATTTTCCTTCTCATCTTAAATCCGCCCGTTAATGGAACGTAGTTTGTTTTAAACGAGGGGAAAACGCCCCAGCTTTGGTGGCCGCAGGGCAGCTCTGCAGGCTGGTTGCGATCGTCCCGCGACCTAAGATGACGCAGCAGCTCCGTTTCCGCGTTCTTCTGACAATCTCGGCGGTGGAGCGAGTTGGACAGAGCAGGCGCCTCGCGAGCAGGCGCCGCGGTAGCCGGGACGGAGCCGGAGGCCTTCGCTCCCGCGGGAATCGCCGTGCCGGACGTGCCCCACGAGGAGGCGAACCGACAGCGGCAGCCGGAGCCGCAGCGGCGCCGGGACCCGCGTTGCCCGAGGCGCTGCCGAGCGCGGCGGTCCGTCGCCCTGCCTAAAGCCACTGCGCCGCCCAAACTGGAGCAACGCTGTCGGGTTGCAACAAAATGAGCTTATCTTAAAAAGCAAAACATAGACTGTTTACAAACTCTAATAGCACCAGAAATGTTAGATGGTTTTCTTTTAAGATATATATAGATATATATATATATATATACATATTTAATATTGTCCTCCTCGTCTCTGCTCTGCCACCCACATGCCGCCTCCGCGGTGGGCGCAGAGGAGCCGGGCGATGCCGCCGGGATCGGGGCTGCCGAGGGTGACGCCGCGCTGTGCTGCTCTCGCCTGCCTCCTCCATCACCCTTAGGTTTTCACGTACCTGCCTTCATGGCCTGGCAACTGAAGGACGATTTGAAAAGCATATTTTATTGAAAAAAAAAATATTTCAAGTTTTCGCCATGCAACAGGGTGGAGCACCAAAAAGGGGTGCCGGAGGTCCGGCGTGGGAGGGGGCTCGGGGTCGTGCTCCCGCCACGTCAGCGTGAGCGGCAGTAGGGCTGCGCTGGAGCATAGTCCTTAAAAATAAACTTTTCTGCTCCGGTTACTTTTAAAATAACATAGCGGAATATCTGAGATGGGGGGAGGCTTGGGGATTTGCTGCTTTGTTTTAATTTATTTGGTAGCACGAGGACTTGGCACGTCCGCAGCCGAGCGGGGTGTATCGGAGCGAGCCGCGGCGGCGGTGGGGAGCGGGCGCCGCTCTTCACGCTGCGGACGGGCAACAGGCCCGCGTAGCCCCGGCCGGGCGCTGCGCTGCCTCGGCCGCTCTCGCGGAAGCGACGGCAGGTTTTAGTTTACTTTTTATTTCCCGTGCGCCGGTTTACCTGACCGCATTGGGGTCTCTCCGTCGGGATCCTTCCCTGACCGCGGGAGGCTTTGGGGGCTCGGCAGCTGCTCGCTGCCTTGCTGGACGCGTGGGGCGTCTGTTTGCTGGGGTTGCCGGCAGCGAGGGCGTCTGTCGTTGGAAAGTCTCATTTACGTAGTAATTTTGCATCTTCTGTCAAGCAACGCCTTTTGTTACAACTCCTCAGCACCCAGGCAATTTGCTGCCTGCTTCTGTTTCTATACCGAGACCGCGGGAGGCCATCTGAGAAGCGTCTGCGCTCTTGATTTCTGGGGGAAACCAGCAGTTTTCTCCAGGGTTTCTGGAGCGGATGGTAGACCCCGTGCCCGGCGCTTTTCCAAAGCGAAGCGCGGGAGCTTGGGGCTGCGGAGGCTCTCCAGCCCCGACCTCGCGCCCCGCTTTGGGGGTGTCAGGCTGAGCCACGCGGAGAGGGAGAGATGCCTCCAGCAGAGGCTGCGGGGGACCACCGGGGTCCGTGTCCCAGCTCGTCTCTGGGAGAAGCCACTGCTGGGACTTCCCAAACCGCCCTGACCGGGACGGCTGCAAGGTTTTTTCACATCCTTCTGCCTTGCTTTGTCTCCAAAGGACCACTTAGAGCATCGCCCTTTCACCAGTGCCTGTAAAGCCTTTCTTCCCCGCCGCGGGGGAAGCGGGGCCGCCGCGAGCCCTGCCGGGCGGCGTCCTGCCCCACGCCGTGCCGAGGGACGTCGCACGCGCAGCGGTGCCCGGGCCGCCGCGTCCCTGCAGGGCAGCTCGCAGCCCTCCTCTCCCCCGGCCTGGGCCAGAGAGCTGAATGTGGAGCCTTGAAAACTATTTTTGTTCCAGAATATATTTTGCATTAGTCCTGATAGATATTATAATAATTCTGTGCACCTTCTAAAGATTTATGATTTCAAGTTGCTGCTTGTAATAACCAACTTTTGTTATATCCAAGTTGTAATTAATACGTCTGACGTACAATTAAAAAATCTTTTTTTTAACAGCACCGGCTCTTTACAGTGCCCGGCTTCTTGAGTCTGAGCAGCTGGGGGCTCAGCTGCGCGGCTCTGGGCACAGCCCCTCGCGAGTGCCCTGGGCGAGCCGTGGGTGACCCGCTGCGGTGATGGGTCGCACTCTCCGGCGGCACAAGAGGAGCTGTCTCTGCGTCAGCGCTGAGCGAACGGCAGCTGGTGCCGGCTCCTGCTTATGAGCTGGAGACAGAACCTGCTCTATTTAAATTTTGCAGCCCTTTGGTTAGCAGTTGCTCTGGGCAGCATTGCTACTTGATGAAATACAGCCCAAAGCACATCTCACACCGTCCTTCGGGGGGCTGCGCGTGCCTGGTGCTGCAATAGCTGCAGGAATCGCTCCTTGCCCGGAGAAGTGCTGTCAGGATGCTGTAGGAAGGCAGCACCGGTCCAGCAGGGACAAGAAGAGGTGAGCGTCGGTGCCGTGCAGCTGAGCGCCGTGGTGTAACATGGTGAGGACAGGGTGGCCTTGGGGAGAGACGGGGTTTTGTCCAGGGGTGCCCTGGCCGAGAGCCTGCAGGCTCCTGGTTGGTGTGCTCCCACGTAGGGACCACGCGGGCTCCGTTTCAAGCTAGTGCTCAACCCTCGAGGCTGTATAGAGGGATCTGTTGTTATATCCGGCGGGATTGGGTCTCTCCTGGCCAGGCTTGTTCCCCTGTCTTCTCGGAGGCAGTTTCCGCAGGCTGGTGACCCTCCAGCAGTGCCACAGCTGCTGCCTTTTCCATGTCCTCACCAGAAAAGCGTTTACATCCTTATGCCCTCAAATGTTTTCCTTTAGTCAGAATGTTAAGTGGAGAACAACAACAATGAAAAAAAATCCCTTTTGGTCCACACCCATTTAATTTTAGCCTAAAACTTTCACGTGGCACAACATAGCCCTGACAAGGGATAAACAGTTTTTCTCGTGGGTGTGCTGCAGACCTGGCCTGCCACTGCTTGCTTCATGTGCTCATTGCTCCTTTTCGCCCAGCTGGGATCCTGCTTGCTCAGATTTAGCACTGACAGGTTCACTGCCCTCTGAGAACAGCTTTGCTGGTAGGAAAGCAGGGTTCTGCCCCTCCCGCTCCCAGATTTGCTCCTGAATCTCTCTCTCCCCAGGCTGCCCTCCTGGTTTGAGGAGCCAGTGCTGAGGCTCTGTCTCACCGCAGCGTGCAGCCTGGGAAGCTCTGGCAACTGCTGCCGCGCTTGTAGCTGACACTGGGCCCACAAAGGCTGTGACAACACGGAAGGCTGTGCTGGTAAGAAACGCTCCTGTTTATTAGCTTCCCAGTCACATAAATAACGCTCTTTCATAACTTACTGTGTTAAACTATTAACATGACCATCTTTTCACAAGGTTCAGTTTGGCCTGGGTGGAAAGCAACCGTTCAGGCATGGGTTAGGGATGCTTGGGGCTGGGGCTGTGCTTTCCTCCAGGAGGGTGATGCCCAGCCTGGCCCCGCACCCCAAGCGGGCAGGGGCACGGCTGGGCATGTTGCTCCTCTGCGGCGGCATCGCCAGCCTCAGCCCTTCTTTCCCCGTCTCAGCAGGCAGGGCACTGGCAAGGTGTGCACACACTGGGTATCTCAGCACACACTTGGCAGCTTCTGCTTAAATGTTTGCTGTTCCCTTGGATTTTGTAAGACAAACCAGCAAGTTAGGTGGCCGCAGGAGGGAGCGTGAGCTGGCGCATTGCAGGGTGTCCTGCTGCATCCTGCTTCCTCCTGGCCTGGGAAGCAGGAGATGGAGCTGTGCAGGGTGCGGGGACAGCTGCTGTGGAGGCAGGCAGCGGGGTGGCTGTGCTGCCGGGCGCAGAGACCCGTGGAGCTGGCTGGCCCTTCGTGCCCGTGCTGCCAGCCTGGCAGCTTGCCTGTCTGCACACCCGTTCTAGCCTGCGGCTGAGTGCTGCCAGGGGCACATCCGGACGGGGCCCGCTGCCTCCTGCCTGCCACCGGCTGCCTGAAACAGCACTGACTGCTGCGAGGAGTCAAGGTCTCGACTTGGGCACCCTGTTATCTTCTTCCATAAAGCTGGAACAAGCTTTGGTGCACTTCAGCCTTCTCTATTTCAGCCTCTGCTGCCTCCATGCTGCTACATGCTCCGTGGGACACAGTCAGGCAAAGGGGGGGAGGGGACTGTTTCAAGTACAAACAAAATTCCCAATCCCAAACTTCTGTGCTTCCACAAACCTGTGAAGTTATATGCTGCCTCCCTGTGTGTGTGTAACTCCTGACCACACGAGAGGGGACCAGCATAGCAAAGCATGCTTCATCTGGTCTCCCCAAAAGCAAAGTGTTTTTGCACATTTCAGTCTCTTGGGATGCTTTCTTCTACCCACTTGAAGTAGAGTGGGTTTCCTTGGTCAATAGGCAGGCTGATGATTTCAGGAATTTCAAAGGGATGGATGGATCTAAAGTGGAAGGAGACGCACAGTAAGTGTCACTGATTCATTCCTGCGGTGGGAACAGATCCACAGGCACAGGAAACAGAGGTCTCTGCTCACAGCAGTATGTATCAACCATGTCCCCAAAGTTTCCACCAGCTTCAAAGCACTCACATCATCTTTCTGCCACATGAGAATTTTGCTTTGAGTTTGGGGTTTGCTACAGCTAGCAGCTGACTGCCATGAGCCTGTGGCCCAAAACTGGCTGTGCTCAACACTCAGTGCTTGGGAAGGTGTCAGAAATCCTGCCAGGAGGCAGTTAGGGGATAACCCATATTAGCAGAAGGAGAATCCTTCCTTGTTCTCAATACCAAGAGACTAGTTGAAACCTAGAAGCCCAGTAGCTGTTATTCCTTCTAACCTGTTTTGAGCAGATGCAGTGTCTGGTTTTTGGCTTACCAGGAACGTCCAGGAGCACTTAAAAACCCTGTGGGTGGGCAATGGGATTGAGGAACCCGATTCACACCTGCCTGAGCATGAGGTGGCAACATACCTTGAATAGGAAACCCAGTGCTCTGCCCAGCGAGAACCTCACCTGACGTAATCGGACAATTCACCTATCTTCGATGTCCTTGTTTTCACTAACTGTAAGAAGTGAAAAAAGAAAAAGAGGAAAAAAGAACAAGGAGAGGTAAAGGGTAAGAAGCAACCTGGTGTGCACCATTCTACTCCATCCATCTAATGCAGCCGGCGCTGGTGCCTGGTGGTGCTGCTGCGCCTGCTCCCCAGGGCCTGTACCCCATGGCAGTGGTATGAGGGGCGAAGCTGGGCTGGGCCCTCTGGCTACGGGTGCTGTGCCTGCAGGTGGGCACTCGGGGAAGCTGTGGTGTGGAGTTCCTGAATACCATCCCAAATCTCCAGCTGGCTGGTGTCACATCCCCAGGACAGGCTGGTCCCTGGGCTCCAGAGCTCTCCCCCACTGACCCATGGAGGTGGGGTGAAATGTGTTAGGCAGTGCTGGACACTTACTAGCAGTATTTCTGTGGATTCTTCTATCTTGCCCTTCCAGAAATACCTAAAATAAAAAACAGTAGCAGCAAATATAGTTACAAAATGCAACATTTTACCGAACATCAGCACTCATACACGCATGCACAGACTGGAGCCTTCTTGGCCATGCCAGGTGTGAGGAACCTGCAGGGCTGGGAATGATGAGGACAAAGCAAGGGGAGTTGCTGGGCATCTGCAACGGCAGCATCTCAGCAAAGCCAGGAGGCTGTGCCCAACCCCACACTTTTTCCTTCCTTTCCTGCTGTAATGGAGATTTACTTCTTGCAAGTCAGATTTGACCTTTGAAACATTCATCTTGACAGAAGGCCATCCTGATTTCATCTGTGTGCTGGCTTCCTTGCATGAGGAGTCATTTGGAGGCGTCACTGTGTCTACTGAGCAGGAGGCTGTCTGAGAAGCAAGCTAAAGCAGGAGGAGTTTGTGTATCAGTAATTTAGCTCCAGTTGTGATGGTCGGTAGGGAAGCAAGAGAAAGCAAAGCGGAAAGGTTACTGGGTCTGCTGTGTGAGAGCCCTGTTTCGGCAACCTCAGCTGGACTATGAGGGAGCCCCTGCAGCAGCGAGGCTGTGATGCAGGGACCTGTTCAAGGCCTGGGGCCTCTCAGGTCTCCCAATGAGGCCAGGCAAGGAGCGCTCCTAGGTGCGAGTGAGTGAGGAGCGTGTTTCTGTGCTGGGAAGAATGCTCAAACCTTTCTGGGTAGCTGGAAGAGCTGCTTTGGAACTTCCTTCCTTAAATTCCTCCCCCCTAAAACAAATCCAGTCCCTTTGCATGGATGGCCAAAGGTACCGGGCACAGCATGGCTGCTCTTATTTCAAGGTCAAAGATACCATCTTTTCTCATCTCTTAACTCATTAAGTGCTCCTTAATATTGCAAGAGCCTTTTCAGGTCCCTATCTTAGCTTTTGTTTAAGTCCTCTAAAAACAGGAGCCTTATCCCCAGGGTTACAAATCACCTTGCTCTTTGCTAGATCTCTGTATCTAAGTAACCAATAAACAAATGGTCCCGACCGGCAGATAGAGCATCTGCACTCCTTTAATAGGCTTAAGGCACTTTGCGAGAGTGAGGATCATCTCTGTTATCCCTGAGAACAAACAGAACCAGCAGCCTCCTGGAAAGGTCTCTGCTCCCCCAGAGGTGGGCATTCGCCTCCACCTCCCCCTGGGGCAGCGTGGCTTGGTTTCCTCCTCTGGAGGAACATGCAGCACAACTCACAGGGCTGAGCTCTTCGGCAGGATGTTCACGCAGGCAGCCAGCTTCTTATCCATAATGGCCCTAGATAAAACAGGAAGGGCGAGTTAGCGAGCGGCTTTGCCCTCTCCTCCGGCCGCAGGGAGCTAGCCCTGCGCTGCCTCGGACTGCAAGGAGCACATTTGACAGTAGTGACAGGGGAGTTGTGGCTACTTAGCGCCCTAGGGCAGGAGAGCAGAAGGGGACCTCCAGCTGGAGCTGGTTCAGCTCCGGGCCTCCTGGCACGGATGGGGACCACCCTGGGAGCCTTTGCTGCTGAGTGGGAAGGCTCGGTGTTGCTCCTGCCTGGCGTGGCAGGCGGGACCCGCGCCAAGCACAGCACGAGGGGCAGCCTCCTCTTCCAGCGGGGCACCCTGCGAGGGTCAGAGCTCTCCCTGTTTCATCGGCAAGGCTGGGGCCAGTTTTGGAGCTGCAGGGCACAAAGGAGCAGGGCTGGGATAAGCACAAAGGAGTTTGTCTCTCAGTCATATATTTATACTGTCAGACTGTGCTTCTTCCTCATGCAGCAAACTAAATGTGGAACTTGTTAAATTAACAACATTAAGGTTTTCCTACATAAAACATCTTAGAAATCTGAAACCCAAATAAATTCTGTCCCTCAGGTTTCCTCTTTCGGTTGTGGGCTCGTTTGTTATTGCAGAGCTGCTTGTGTCTGCCAGCAGAAGTGATATTTAACTAATTAAAGAGTATTGAAACAATTTCAGGGTGGATTTTTAGAAGAACTAGGTCAAACGTTGTGTTTTCTGACCACAGCAATGTCTGGGCACTTCTTGTAAAGGCGACAGTCTCATCCCTCTGGCAGGCTGTAGGGGTGCTGCGTTTAAAGGCCCTGCACAACCTCATCTCTGTTTTTCTTTAACTCTAGCCTCTCCAGGCGCTATTGTACCAAGTGCCTTGACAGTGCAAACATTTGTCTTCTAACAATTACACCTAGGTCAGAGTGATGACCTTGAATTGCAGAGGAGGAGCAGGTAGTTATTAGGTACTGAAAGGCTCAACGCAACAGCCTGCTAGAATTAACCCTTAGTAAGCTGAAGAAGTAAATCCACCCTGATACTTGTGCTCAGTTAACTACCGCTCCACTCCAGAACTGCTGGCAGAACCCTCTTGGCTCCGAGCAAGTTAAAAATTTATTATCCTTATAGCCAGGTTATTATACAGACTGGAAGTGATTATAAAACAAACTGTAAGAATTTCTTACTTTTCAAAAAGACAAAATTATGAACAGTAAAAATACGATAGACTTGGTCACTGGCCAAGACGTCACAGAAGAGAAGCGAAACGAGCACTAAAGCTAACTCTTCCACAGCAGCAACTTGAAGATGTCCAAGCCAGGGTGCTAAAATGCAACTGCATAATGTAACGTAATTTGGCCTCTGACTCATAAGGAAAGCTGGGCTCTTGCTTGAATATGTACAAGCTCCTCTGCACATCTTTATTGTTAGGCCTGCTTTCTCTGGCTAGTTATAGAAATTTATACCTTGCAAAGATGTGCACAAGGTTGTCCCCACGTGGCTGCATGGGCTCCACTGGGGGCAGGAAGGAAAGCCCAGGAGCTACGAGAGAATCAGCTCTCCCCACTGATCCTATAAAATCACCTCGCCGCTGCAACAGTGGCTCTGAGTGGGTGTATTAATAATCTTTGGCTCCTTTTTAACAATCTTTGGGATTTTGACTAGTTCCCAGGTTTTTCCTTCTGTGGCTGCAAACTCTGGCGGAGGAGGAGACCCCGAGGACGGGAGTGTGGCAGCACGATGATGAGGATGCCACGGGAAGGCCACACAGCATTCATGTCACACAGCATTCCCGTCACCCTGCCTCCTCCCAAAGGAGAAACCCTACAGCAGCATGTAAGAAAGCAGCCGAGAGGGTTAAAATTTCAGCAGCGCTCTCCTAAAGCATGCAGCACCCAGAAACACCCTGGGGGGCAGATGCAGGAGAGAACCAGTGCATGGACTCAGCTACCTCTCTGGATTGGTTTAATGTTTAAACTGACCAAGGTGACAGAGACTGTTGTTACCTTGGCCAATGACTCGGAGGGAATGTGAGCCTGAGAGGCCGGCTTTCCAAGGAGGCACCAGGTTGGTCTGCTCTAATCATGTGCAGCCCGTTCCAGTAATTTAATGCTCGTAAAGGATTTTGAGTTAATCTGTATACCAACGAACTGCAGCAGCATGAATGCAGATATCCCCACCGAGTTTATCACGTAAGACACGAGGTACAAATCTCTTTGCTGTTGCTGTGTGCAAATCTCAAGCCCTCCTGTGACACAGGAACCTTTTAGACTTGGGTGAGTACCTTCTAATTGCTTTTGCTCTGTTCTAATATACTGTGATCCTAACCAATATCCTGAACTTTGTCCTAGAGAGCTGAGAAGAAACAGTCAGCCACCATAGGAACTGGAACCATTATAAGAAGATGAATGTGGTCAGTGGAAAACATCTGCATAATACATGATATCTTTGGGCTGGGTATTTAATGTGTGTTTCTTTGTCCTTGCGTCACAAAAAATAGCCTCTGAATTGAGACATGAAATATTAATAAGCAGAAAAGCAGAGAAAAACATATGCACAAATATAAGGCAGAGCTAAAGGCTCACACTGACTGTTCAGGTGCTGAATTTTGTGAGAGGCAAATGGTTACACCAACCAAGGGCTCAACTTCTCATAGCAAACACAATGGAGAAACTAGATCTTGGTGGACTAGAGGTTTTTTCCTGAGGATTTTAGATTAATAGTAATACAGATAAATTGGGTTAGAGCTGGCAGGAACGAGTAAGTCAGATGATGAATTTTACCTGCAGCTAATCAGCTTTCAAAATCAGCTTTCTCACAAAGAAATTCCTTGCAGTCTAAGCCTTGGAAGTGTGTGCTCCACTGAGCAACATAAAGGTAGAATAAACAAGAGAGCACTAGGAAAAAGGTGGTGTGGGGGAAATAAATGTAGATGCCCTGTGTCAGCCATTACAACCCTTGTTCATTTATCCAAATTCCTGAACAAAGGATTAATTACTCCACCTGTAAAATACAACCAAAATACCCATATCCCAGCAATGGCTCCAGGCTCCAGGGAGTGATCTACTTCCTCACTCTAGATTGAAAGGACAAAGAGTGGAAAACCTTACAAAGCTGTCAAGATGAAGCATTTTCAGGAACAAAATGATATTTCCACCAGCAGTGTACAGTTATTTCTGTTTTCAGAAGATATCAAATGGTACAGATACTATTCTACTGGAATTTCTTAATACAGTTGCAGTATTTAAGATGACACAAACCACCTTTCAGTAGCCTGTCAGTTCCTGAATGGGTATTTGGGAACACTCTGCTATTGCAGAAGACAGGGAGAGTTTTTGGCAAGTGGTGGGATAGCCACGGAAAACAGCTCACAGGAGGTGTTGCAGGAAACCTAATGGTCCACCGTAAACATTTCCTCAGTCAACACAGTTCCAGTACTTTTGGAACAAACCAGCTATTGAGTCAGGGACTGAGGGATCTGTGAAAAAAAAATGGCATGCAAAACAGCATGCAAAGCTTCTCGTACATTAAAAACAAATAAATACGGGCAAAACTCTCATTCCCTGAAGTATGTTTGGTGAGCTGAGTGCAAGCTTTCAGGTGGTATCTCATGATGGCCTGTTTTGGGTTTTCTGTGGCCCACCACTGTTTTTGCTTTATGTTTATGTTAGTGCCACTGTGCTTTGTCCCTCTCCATAAATGCTTCTCCTGGAATTTATCTGTGTTGTTCCGAGAAATTGGTGGACTATGGCAAATCAGAGAGCATGGTGCTGGGGCTTAATCCATCTGAGGGCCGTGAGATTTAGGGCCATAGCTTTAAAATGGGTCTTGAAATGAAAGCTAGTGGCATAAATTGAGAATTGGCTTGATGCATACCCATGGCATTGACTTTGCAGTGAATTGTTCTTTCCTGTAGAAAGCAGAGCTCTTAATATGTGGACATGTGACAGAGAGAGAGAGAGAGAGAGAAAGACAGACCATAAGGAAAGAGGAGCCCCATTTGGGCAGAAATAGAAAACCTCTGAACCAGCAGAGAAGTACAACTGCTCTAATGGTGACAAGGAAAGGTTTTATTTACTCTGTAAAGAGCTGCTTTGGAACAACTCGAGCAGACAAGCAGTGGAAGCATCACTATACCTTGCAATATCCTTGGCAATTTGCTCATTAAGACAATTGATGAAGGCGATGGAATGGGTCCCAGAGATGTAGCTGCCAGTGATAGCAGAGTGCAGCTGAAGAGAGAGGCTTTTCAGCACTGGGTACATCAGTAAAGACAGAGCCATTGCCTAAAACGTAAAGTATATGAGTGCTGATGTTAGGTAAAATGCTGCATTTTGTGAAAATAAGCATTTATTTTATATATAACTCAACAGAAGTCTCCATTCTTATTTCTTTTGACATTACAGTAACATTAGTTGTAATCTAAGTGAAAACATGTTCATAGAGGCATACATTCTCCCGAAATGGGGCCAGTCTAATACCATGCCAAATGCTCAGGGCAGGAAAGGGTCAGTTTTAGAGCCTTTACCAGCTGCCAAGAGTGTGTGTGTGTGTGTGTGTGTGTGTGTGTGTGTGTGTGTGTGTGTGTGTGTGTGTAGGCAGCACTGTAATGGCAAGGGAGGCTCTGAGTTTTGTTGCCTATTCCAGATGTTTGTGGGGAACATTCAGAGGCAAACCAAAGACACAGGCAGGCATTTCTAGCTCACTAAGTTATAGCTTAGCAGCTACCTGGTGCCAGGAGTAGGGAATCCCTTCCCCAGGCTGTGCAGCCCTTCACAGGCATTTGCTTCTCCTCTTGGTGACGTCCCTGCGTATTATATTTTGGGAAGCTCATTCTCAGAGCTAAGCCTATTTCCCTAAATTCTGTGAGTAGATCAAAAACTACATTTCTACCGAAAAAACAGAAAAAAAGGGGCCCTGCTCTGCTTTAATGGAGCCCTGCTAGTCCAGGTTGATTAGTCTGTTCTGTTGACAGATGTTTCACAGTCCATCCAGGCTATGGTGCAAACATTGCATAGCAGGTAAGGAAGGATAAAACTTAAATGCAGGCTTAGGTCTTGTTTTCTCTTAATTGTCTGGTACTAACAGTAAAGTCAGCTTTGATCCTTTCGGGCACAGAAATCGTCATCAACAAAGCTAAAGTCTGTCCTTGTCTTACTGGCCTGCAGAAAACAGTAACGCATGCTCTCTGCACCGGCTGTACACTGGCAACAAGTCGGTTTTGTAGTACAGCAGATCCCAATTCCTGGCATGCCTCTTAGCTTCCCATTGTATTAGCATGCCATAAACACAGTCACTTTAAATATTTATTCTGTAAAGCATCTCAGCTTGGACTTTGCTGGAATAGCAAAGTTTAATTTGTTGTGCTGAGTAACAGCAAACGGATGGGTGTCTGAACCCTCTGTGTGCAACACTCACTGTCTCTGCACAGATGCTCTTCTCTTTGTCTTTTGTCTTGTTTTCTAAATAAACCACATCTGGCCCTTATTCATCTACAGGGATAAAAATATTTTTATAGGACTCAGAATATATCCCTCTTCCCCGTTTTTCCACCCTCATTTGTCCTCTAAAAGACCTCCCATTACAGAGGAAGTGTCACATTTTTTTTTAATTATTCTCTTTCTTCTCACTAGAAACACAGGAGCTCTTTTCTGTTTGCAGAACGACTGATGTTTTATATGGGTTGTCTCCTTTTTTTCAGTGCATTTGAGGAAATGCTCTTTGTTATCTTAAGTCTTCTCATAATAATTTTCAGAGCTTCTTTAGTGTTCTTTTTTCCCACTAAGCCACTTAACAAGTATTATACAACAAATCACAGAAGTTACCCAGATAGTTTATAAGCCAAACAGGGATAGCCTGATGTACCTATTTTTCCAGATTAGAATGTAATTATGTACCCTGCTCAGGAAAAAAAAAAATCTGTCCTGCTTGGCATGACAGTCATTAATCTTCTTGGAAAATGTATGTGCATATGATGAGGAAAATCCCCATGAACATTTGTGAGTGAATACTAACACAACGGTGACCCACCTCTTGCATTTTTTCTGAAAAGAAAGAGAAAAAAAGAGAAAAAAATATGCTCTTTTTTCAGCACAGTTTTATTTGCCAAGTGGTGGTGCAGAAGTGAGGGAATGAAACTTGGGTGTCTGTGCCTAGTAGCTTGAATAAACTCAGAACTGCCAAAATGTTAAAGTGACTGAAACTGAAAAATCCGCCAAGAGGTTGTAACTATTGCACCGAAAAGCAGGCTGAGATCGCATTTCTCTTTAAAGACTCCTCTTTTTATGCAGCAGTTCCCTTGCAAAAGGAGGGGGTGGCAGCGTTCCCAGGTCACATGCATCTGGCTCCCCGGTGGGTTGCCCGCGTTACCCTGCATGGGGACGGACGCTGTCGCCGTTACCAGCCGCGGATCCACGCGACACCACGACAGGCTCCCACTTACCAGCAGCAGGGCCAGGCGGCTTGACCGGGAGCAGCTTGGGGCACCAGGTGGCTGGCAGCGCTGGCTCAGCCACTCCATCCTCATCGCGCCGGGGCGAGAGCCGCTGTCCCGCGCCGTCCCGCCACCTGCTCTGCCGGGAAGGCTGGCTGCAGTAACATAAACTCCTCCTACTCTGCCTTCCAGGCTGGGCCCACGGGTGTCCCTCTGGCATCACTATCGCCACGGCCGTCCCCGTCCCCTCCCTGCAGGGCCGGGTGAAGCAGGCGCTGGAGCCTGGCACAGCCAGGCACGGAGTCTGGCCCGCAGTAAATCCAGACAAAAATTCCTAATAGCGACAGTGCTCTTCCCCAAACTGTCCGCCCCCAAATCTGCTTAAGAACTAATCTCTTCCTCCTGGGGTAAGCGGAGGTGCTTGGAGACACATCATGATCACCATTCAGCATCCTTGTTTTAATTTTCCTATCCAAAAAATCATTTATTTTCCGTCAGATCTCATTATCAGGGCTTGTAATCTGTGCGTTGCAACTACTAGTAAGCTGATAAAACCGTTGATGCCATTCAGCCCTAAAATGCTTAACAATATTCCTTTAAGTGCACAGGAACACAGAACAACACGCTTTCTCAAAATATCACTCAATTACATTCCTGTCAGTTCTTGTACACTGTTGGGAAGATATATTCACGACGGAACAGGGCACTTCTCGTGCCTGGATTTAGACCAAAACGTCCGGCAGTCGTCTCTGTGCTCTGGGCCTCCGCGGCCTGCTGCTGCCGGGCTGCGGCAGAGGGCCAGAGCCGTGCCGTGCGTGTCGGAGGGAGACATGAGGCGTCTGGAGCGCTCGCAGCCCGGGAAGAGCCCAGGAGCGGCTAAATTCAGCCGTCTGCCTTGCTGCCCGCAGACTGAAGTTTTTCCTTCTGCTGCTATAAGCCAAAGCTGGTCACTCGCAGCCGGCGCAGCCGCCCACCGCGCCCGGACCGAGCTGTTGCGGCGACGCTGCGCCTCGAAGGTGGCGACCCAGGAGCGGCGTTTGCGGCCGAGGTGACCGCAGCGGTGCTGAGACGCCTGCTCGCCGGGGCCGAACGGCGAAGCGGGCGTCGGGAGCGGTCTGGCTCCAGGCGAGGGAGTTTTCGGGCCCTTCGCAGCGCTGCCGAGCAGGCGAAGGCTGCTGCGCTGCGAGTGGGAAACGCTCGGCTACGCGCTGAAAATCTCGCCGTCTAGCAGGGCACTGCCTGAGTCTCGAGGGCTCTTCCACCTCGCCCCCCCCCCCGCTCCTCCAGAAAGCCCGGCAGCTGCCCAGGCGGTGGGATCGCCGGCGCAGGCGCTCGGTAAGCGGCTTTCGCCTCACGGAGGCGGGCGGCAGGCGCCGGGCGGCCCCGACGCCGCTGCCATTTTCCTGACGAGAGGGGCGGTTGAGGGGAGGCGCCCGCCGCGCCTAGCCCCGCCCCGCCGCGCCACCCTGCCAATCAGAGCCAAGGGAGGAGGGGCGGGGCCCGGCCGCCATTTTGTTGGCGGCGCGGCGGACGCGAAAGGAGCCCCCTGGTTACGGCGCGGCGGGTGGGCGGTTGCGCCGGGGCGGCGGCAGCGGAACAGCCGAGATGGCGGCGGAGGCGGCCGCGGCGGAGGCGGCGGCGGAGCTGCTGGAGCGGGCGTGCCGGCCCGAGGCGCCGCTGGAGGAGCTGCGGGCCCTGCGGCTGGCCGTGCAGGCCGTGCCGCCGGCCGCCCTCCGCCCCCACCTGCGCGACGCCCACCTAGGCGCGCTCTTCGGCCTCCTCAGCGCCGGTGACCGGTGAGCGCGGACCCGCCGCGGGGCTGGCCTAGCCCAGCATCGCCGCCTCCCTTCTCCCTTCCCTGCGACCCCCTCCCCGCCCTCCTCGGAGCGGGGCCGGTGCGGCTGAGGGCCTCTGCCACGGCCCCCTCCTCAGGGTGTCCGTGTCCCTCGCAGGGAGCAGGTGTCTGCGTGTGTCGCCATCCTGGAGCGGCTGCTGCAGGCCCTGGACCCGCCCCACCTGATCCGGAACCTCCGGGAGGAGCTTCAGAAAGGCCTTTTCCATCCCGACGACTCCGTGAAAATCCTCACAATATCTCAGGTACGGGTTCCCACCTCTGGCCTTCCAGCTTGGCCAGAGCTCCATCTTGAGCTAGGCTGGGTTACTTTGATCTGTTACTGGTAAGTTTTTGCGCTAAATTATGAGCAAAGCACTGTGCTAAGTGTTAACTGTTGGAGCAATGCTTGTATGGGCTCTTGCAATTTTGGATACCTACTATACAGTATGTGGTATATAATAATTAATGATGTGGCTGTTAAATATCATACAAAAAACTGTATCTTGACAGAGGTAACTTATAAATGAATCTTGTGTGTATTAGGGACTCTAATTTTGTAATAGTTATCTCCCAGCCAGGACTGACAGCAGGTGCTACAGGAATTAAATACAGCAACAGCTTTGCTATTTGGAATACTTTGAACAATATTGTGAAAATACTGCAGAGGATTAGGCTGTTTGTAGTAGCTTGGTGTTTGTTGCATTAACTTGGGAGAATATGAGAATTATGTAGTTCCTCCAGAGGTCCCTTCTAACCCCTAGCTCAAAGCAGGGCCAGCTTACTGCAGGATGCTCAGGGTATTATCCAGTTTTAAACATCAAAGAATGGAAATACCACCTTTCTGGATAGCTGTTCCAGTGCTCATAGTGGGAAAAAAAAGGATCTTAATAGTAGAATTTACTGTGTCACAGTTTGTTGCTGTCACTGTATACCTTCAAATATGAGTCTGATTTTGTCTTTATATACTCACCCACTACACAGTTGAAGACAGCAGTATTATTTCCTCTTAGCCTTCTCTTACTTATCTGAGTTTCTTGACCTCTTCTAGCACGTTGTGTGCTCCAGCTGTCTAATCGTTCTGGTGGCCCTCCACTAGGCTTGCTCCAGTTTGTTAATGCTTGCTTGACTCTTTTACGTAATTGCGTCTGGAGTACAAAGTATGTCCAATTCTGGAATTCCCAGTACAAGGGAGGAAAAACAGTTGAGAAACTGCAACATGGCTCTTGATGTGATGACTGGTATATAGACCTATGATACTATATTTAAAGCCTTTATTTTAAAGACTGCATTCCTCTATACTCATTCTGTTAATTTGAGAAACAACTAAGCTAACAGTGTGTTTAATCATGTTCTTAGATTGGGAAGATTGTTGAAAATTCGGATGCTGTTAGAGAAATAATCAACAGTCCTGAATTATTACGGCAAATAATCTATTGCATTGGTGGAGAGAAAATAGCTGTGGCTAAAGAGGTAAGCATTGCTTTCTCTTTTCTCCTTAACAAATTAACTGATGTAGAAAAGGTATTCTTCCTGGTGGGTACGGTCTGAGTTGTCTGTCATCTGAGATGACATCTCTTCCTCTTTGAAGAAAAGAGCCTTTGTAGGTTGAAAGACTGGTATCAGTTATGTTACTAAAAATTAGTGAGTAGGTGGCCTGTGTTATGTGCTACCGAAGTGTAGTAGAAAAATCTTACCCAGGATTGCTTTCAGTTGCTATTGACGCTGAAGTAAACTTGTTGATCTGCACTTAATGCCAGAAACTTGGTTCACAGTAACCATAACTAGCTTTCATCAGAGATGTGAGTAATTGTCACTGAAAAATGAATAGAAGTTAGAATTTTAACTGCATAACTATGATTTAATATGTTAGTAAAGAATGGTTTGAACTAACTCTGATTGTTCTGAATTTTCTTCTGTCTGTGTCTTATGAGTAACTGTTTTTGTTTGCAGGCCATCAAATCTCTCACGAGGGTTGCACAGACACAAGATGGTTTAGAGGCTTTATTTGTGAGCAGTTTGTTGAGTGACTTGAAAAATGTCATGGCAACAAATGATATTGTACGGTATAGAGTATATGAGGTAAGAATGAAATAAATGTTAGCTTTTGAGTTGCAGGATATTACAGTTCTTTTGGACTGTAGTTCTGAGTTTAAAATTTGCATTTTTACTTTTCTTAAAACAGCATTCATTTTTAACTGCTGTACAAACTTCACTTCTACATTTTTGTCAAGATTAAAAAGGAATAAGAAGGTTTGAGAAGTGTTGATGCTCAAGTAGCATCTTAGTTTTTTTTTCTCCCTTATAGTACAAATGTGTAAAGAACCCAAGCACTATTTACAGCTTATTTTCTAATATGTTGTGCTTAGAGTGTTGGAAACGCTACAGAGTTACCATAAAGATATGATAGAATGCTTGCTTCTCTGGAAATAAAAACAAAATAGTTTCTGCAGTCTCATTATCTTGGGATGTGGAGCCCTACTGAAAGCTTAGGAGAGGGAAGAAACAGAGATGCCAAATGTGTTGCTCTGGATAAGAATGGCAAAGGAAAAATAATGCAATTTAGACATTTGAGAGCTTAATAGGAATAGTATTGATGACTTTCTGAAGAAAAGAAAATGTGAAAAGAAAAAAGTAATGCATTTGCGGTAAACTTGGAATTCTTTATGAACTTGTTTTTTCAGACAAATATATTATGAAACATTAAATCCCGTCTTTTAATATATTTATAGGCTTAGTTTGTGATGTTACAAGATGTGATTTTGAAGTGTTAACATTGTTTTAAAAACCTTTTTTTTCCCATATACTTCTTAGTTAATTGTTGAGATCTCTTCAGTGTCAGCTGACTCACTAAATTACTGTGCAAACAGTGGATTAATATCAGAGTTAATTGGAGAGTTGACTGGAGATGATGTGCTGGTCAGGTATGTTGGTAGTGAGTTGCCAATGAAATTTCCTCATATTGTTAAAACACGAGTTTGCTCTTGGTAACCTTTTAACACATTTGTGTGTATTTCTTCTTGGAACTCTCTTCAGGAAAACTACTTACCCTCCCTCTTCCCCCCCCCCCTTTTTTTTTAATAGCCTTGTATGTAAATTACTGTTTACTTGAGTTCAAGAATCAAGAAGATATCCCCAGTACGCTCCAATAGCTTTGATGCTGGGCTGCAGTATCAGCACTTCATTTTTATATGTTTATTAAAGATAGCTGAGTGAGCTTGGAGGAATGTTGGACAGTTATGGATTTTCTTTTTTTTATACTTTAAGATCACAAAAACTATTTTTCTTAATCTCTAGATATTCTAAAAATGAATAGGACAAATGAACTGCTTGTCTGTTGCAGAGCTACATGTATAGAGATGGTAACCTCATTGGCATATACTCCCCATGGACGCCAGTATCTTGCTCAACAAGGAGTTATTGATAAAATTTCCAATATTATCATTGGTGCAGAGTCTGATCCATTCTCGGGCTTCTATTTACCAGGTGAAATTATGCATTTCTTGTTTCCTCTGTTATTTACTGTTTGCTTTTAATAGTATGTTAAACTGAGGACTGTTAAGCCTCAGTTTTGAAAGTTGGTGAGCTTTTACATATTAGAACTTGTTGTGTATTGGGTGTACAAAAAATACTGAAGGACAGTCTTAATATGTGAATAATGCTTTTCACTAAGAGTAATAGAAAAAATAACTTCACATTCACAATAGTCTGTCTAAATCTTTGGTATTATTGTAGCCTTTTTGAACTCAATTCTCCCCTCCCCCCCTCCCCCCCCCCCCCCAAAAATATATATAAGAATTAAGTAGCTGTTAGATGAGTTCATCTTGTAGCCATGGTGAAAATGTTACCACCTGAGTTACGTGAAAGGTGTTCCTAGGTTATGGTGCTGCATTTTATACTGTTAGCTTTCCTTGAGAGCCAAAGGAAACTTTCATTTGCTCTGTATTATTGCTTCTTCAAAATAATGTCGTGTTCCTTAATGTTGTCTTTATTGTGATGCATTTCAGAGCAGTATGTGAATTTAACAGTACTTGTTTAACAGTAGAAAAAAGAGCGGAAATTATTGTTCCTGTAGCCTGACTTCTTTTGTCTTCTCAGGATTTGTTAAATTTTTTGGAAATCTGGCTGTGGTAGACAGCCCACAGCAGATCTGTGAACGGTACCCTGTGTTTGTGGAGAAAGTCTTTGAAATGGCAGAAAGTCAGGATCCAACCATGATCGGAGTGGCTGTAGACACACTAGGAATCCTGGGATCAAATGTGGAAGGCAAACAGGTTTTGCAGAAAACTAGTTCGTATCATTTTTTTACTATAATACTCTTTCAGTATATTGTAATATGAAATTGACTTCCTATGATATAATAGGGAAAGGAATTTGAAAAAATATTTTAATTCTCAAATCATGGGTGTCTAAATAGCTATGGAATGGCTCTTGTTTGGGGTTAACTGTCTTGCCAGGTGTTGCAGTATGAAATACCTGACAACTAGAAATCTGATATTGGAAGCATGACTTGAGTGAGGTTTTCTAGGGAGTTGCAGCACACAAATCCTCAGTGATGCTGTAATTTTAGATTTCTTTGCTCCTACTGATACCATGGCCTTCTCCCCACCAGAGCAAAGAAAATACAAATGATCATGTAATGACGCTTTTGTTGAGGACCGCATTGTTTCTCTTTTATATAAAGTGGTCCTAAGTATTGAGATGATGTACTAGGTCTCTTGACACTAGTACAAACTTTAAGTGAAAATCTGTTAGCTGTTGAAACATTGTAGAATGGAGTTGAGTATTTCTAAAGGCACATATGCTTGTTGCCACACTTCCTAAGCTTACTCAATTATGTCATGCATAGCTTTCTTTTTGGAAGCCTTCGAGTAGTCCAGAGAGATGAATGAATGTAAAGCTTTTTTTTTTTTTTCCTTTAGCTTAGAGCTGTATGAAGCAAAAGAAATCTTGCGCTGATTTAATTATATTAGATCAAGAAACGGCTTTTCTAGGGCGTGTACCCAGTGTTCTTTCTACTAGTTTATTTAGTGTAACGTCACTGATAGCAATTTTCTACTCCTATAGAGAGCTGTGCAAATTAAATGAAAATCCTTTGTTTTTATTTTCAAAGGAAGCAGATTTCAAAATCTGTTAAACAGAATAGGGCAGCAGGCCAAGAATGCCCCAACGGAGTTAAGACTGCGATGCTTGGATGCCATTTCCTCTCTTCTTTACTTACCTGTAAGTGTGTAGTTTGTATGTGGTGTTCCCCCCCCCCCTTTTTTTTTAAATCTAAGAACTAAATAATTGTGCATCTAACTAATGATATGAAGTCTTTCTGCAGCATCTGAGGTAGGTACCTGTTCCTAGGTATCCCAAAATAACTTTACTTTTTTGAAATTCTCTGATTTATTTGATGTTGAAGGTAAACATTTGAGTGTTTATAAGAAGCTACACACTTGGCTTTTGTTTCTAAACCTTGAAATCAAGGTAACATTGTCAAGGGAAGCAGAGTAAACAGTATAATCTTGCACTCTAACGGGAGCGTGGCAAACTGCTTAAGCCTTGTGTATGTTTTAAGTCCAGTGACCTAGTTTTCATAGTGTAGTTTTGATTGAGCCATTTTTACTTATCTTGCAGGACTGTACATCAGCAGTAGTGTACCAAAATAGGTTAGTTCTGTCCTTCAAATTTAACACAAAAAGCCAATTATTCCTGGGAATAAGCTGAAAATTGAAGCTATTTCAGTTTAATCTGTTGGTGATACAGTCTCTTTTTGTTAACTTCCTTACCTATTGAATAGATGCTCAAAACTTGAAAGCTATTCATAATCCTAACCAATCTCTTTCCTTTCTGTACGTTTCTGATACATGTAGCCAGAGCAGCAGACGGAAGACCTTTTGGGAATGACTGAATCATGGTTTGCATCCTTGTCTAGCCAACCATTGGAACTCTTCAGGAGTATCAGTACTCAGCCATTTCCTGATCTCCACTGTGGGGCTTTAAGAGTATTTACTGTAAGTTTACTACTTTTAAAAGATTGGATAGTGAATTCTATTGCTATTCACAGTCTGAGAATGTCACAATGAGTGTCACAAACTTCTTGTTGAAATAAGGCCTCTGTCTCTGTGCCCCAGTTGGATTCACTGTTTGAATAATTCAACAGATGGGTGGGTCAAGAATGCTTATTTTCTTGTAAAGTTTGTGGGGCGGGGGGGAGCGGGAGCCCTTCAAACCTGCACTTTAAGAGGCTACTTTGTCAGATATACAGCTTTAACTCATTAATAGTGTGAAAGAAGCACTGAGTGATAAGCACTGCTGCTTGGACAGGCAGTAGTTGTTTCATTATTGCATAGCATGAATATCCCACTTCAGCTTTAATCTGTTCTTTGATTATAGCTTAGGTCTCCTGTGTTACTAGTTTAGGTTTTTCAAAATGACTTTTATTTTCTGTTCACATTTAGGCGATTGCAAACCAACCATGGGCCCAGAAGTTAATGCTTAACAGTCCTGGATTTGTAGAATATGTTGTGGACAGATCTGTGGAACCTGATAAAGCTTCAAAGGATGCTAAATATGAACTGGTTAAGGCTCTTGTAAACTCTAAAACAATTGCAGAAATCTTTGGAAATCAGTATTATCTGAGGCTTAGGGCTTACTTGCATGAAGGCCCGTATTATGTTAAGGCTGTTTCTACTACAGCTGTGGAAGGAGCAGAATAGCTTATCTCAGTTCTCCTTCTTTCAAACTATTTTACTGAAATAGCTGTTAAGATTCTCCCACACTGGAGTCATTTTAGATTGCCTCTTCAAAGAAACTTGAAGTACTTGACTCGATTCGAAGTCAGTTGTGAGTGCAAATTGTAACCCATAGGGCACAGAGTTACTTCCCTTAGAATCTTGTGGCCTAAATCCTGTCTGTGTACTATCCTGAGACAAGTAACCAAGGTAAGCACTCTGTCAACTACAGACTCCGTGTTGTTTTGCAGAAACTATCAGTGTTTAGTTAAACTGTTCTTGGGCTCGAAGTTCCTATCATGTTTTCTCAGTAGATTATATTTCAATTAAAAAACAAACACCAGAATACCTTGAGGTTCACTACCTCAGATGCTGCCATGGTTTCTTTTTTCTTCCTTATATGTGCCTAGGTTGGCACCCATGTGAAAAATACTCTTTTAGCCGGTCATGTTCCATCAGATACCTAGTTGTTTAAAAAAAAAAAAAAAAAAAAAGTAACCTAAAAGGTGTGTGCTCATGTGAGGGAGTACAAACTGTATTCTCTTTTATTATCAATTTGCTGGATTTAAGTCTTGTTTGAATAAAATAATCCTAAATATTGTTTACATTTTATGCTGAGAATGACCAGACAAACTTTTAGCCCTTTTAAAGAAAAAATGCAGACTCCTAATGTGTAAAACCACACTGGGAACTTTGTCTCTCTTGTTAACTGCTACTTTGTATGGCAGGTCAGTTTACTCGCTCAAAAGGAGCATGAGCTATAGTGCTTTAAGTCTACTTCAGAACCAAATCTTAAATTGTTTACACTATTTTTTATCAAACTTTTTGTGTTATTTCTTTTTTTTTTTTTTTTTTAAAGAAAAGCACGAGGATTTTAGTTGCCTGAGTTGTAATAAATGAGGTAAGAATAAAAAGTTTTCATGTTCAAAGGCTTAAGGTGAAGTGAGGAGGAAATTAATATAGTACCTCATGAGGCTTTATATCTCCCTCTAAAGATGGTTAGCTAGCGTATGGATGGAATGTAAGGCTAGCTGTACCACTGGCCACATCAGTAAGCAGTGGTGATGAGTCTTGGTCTGTAAACAAAGACTATGATGTACTTCATACCAAAAGGTGCTTATTTTTGTTGAGAGCGTAAGAAACAAATTTGAGGTCAAGTTGGAGGAAACAAAACATAAAGTTACTTAAATGACTCAAAGTAGTAGTTTCAAGTCAGATATGCCTCTATGGAAAGTACTGCCTTTGTCCTCACTCTGCCAAGTGACTTGGGATAATCTAGGCATGTAGTAACTCTTCTCTTGCTTGTAGTAGCTTTGGGCTGCAACAGGGATCATGCTGTTTTATGACCAAAAAAAAAAAAAAAAACACCTGTCAAGGAATGGAAGGGGGCTCAAAGAAGCAGAGTGGGTGGGGAAGGGCCATTAATGTGTAATGAGCTATCTGAATGTGGGTGATATACTTTGATTATGATCTGCCTTTTTATTAGTATGTACAAAAAGCTGTTACCCAAAATATTACTACTGCTCACACTCTAATCCTCAGTGTGCTTAGTAAACACTTACTAGTGAAAAATGTAGTACAAAGTGTCTCATTTGTAAACTGAGAGAGTACCAGCAGCTTCATGAATCCTGCATCCAGAAAAGCATGGAAGTACTTAAGAATGAAGTGAAAGAATGTAGAAGTCCTTATTTTGCACTTGTATTGGATTCTTCAGCTTTGCTATTTTAGGTGGCTTTGTGTGCTGGTAGCTCTGTATGAGCCTTGTATGAAAATGTATGTAAAAGAAATCAATATAAACTCTTTTTTTTTTTTTTGCAGTTTGAGTCTCTTCCCTGTGTGTTTTCAGCTGTTGCTTATAAAAGTTACTCTGTGCCAAGACTTAAACATCTACTTTGCATGGTACATTTCCCCGATAAAACTACATGACCCTATATTGGGGGATAGGGAACTATCAGAATAAGTAGTAAGAGCGATCAATCCACATTTAAGCTTTGAGCTAAACAAAATTGTGTGTATTGAAAAGCCCCTTTGGCATCCGTATTCTAAAATATTTTATGTTGCTACTGGTATGCCCTGTGCACAAAGGAAAACTAATGTTTCTCCTCCTGCCTATAATATTAACAGGTGGAGATAATTAAGGAAAAAGAAATGGATGATGGAGAAAGGGAACTGAGGAAGGGAACTTGGTTTAAGAAAATCTCATTGCTTTACTGGCTAACGAAGTGCATAACTTGATATCTGGAAAAGAAATTGTTGATCCTCTGGAGCACATACCTGACTCCTTTAGTCAGAGTGGGAAGAGTAGAGAGGGCCATCAAAACTACATGTGTCTTTCCCATGTATCTGTCACACTTGTACAATGATCTTGTCCAGCTAATTCCTTTCCTCTGAAAGAGCTGGTATGGAAAAGTAAATCTGGAGGATGGAGGCAAGGGGGATTTGTGTGTTCTGTAACTGTTCGCTAATGTAGGGGACTTAAGCATTCAGAGTGAGCTCACTATTACCAGCATGCTCGTGGATTAGTTGGTGAATTTGTTCTGACTTCACTGCTGGCTCCGTTCTCCAGAGCAACGTTACGCTTCTGAGCTGCTTTTGTCAGTGTTTCTCTGAAGCCATGACTGTGACAGGACAGTGTTGTTCAACAGGTTAGTCGGACTTGGGTTAAATCTCTGTGGGCTGATTATCTAAGCAAATTCCCCTGACGCTTCAGGGTCTGTTCCCATTTTAAGTTGTTCTGTAACTTTACTGGTGCTGTAAAATAGGGTGTTTAGAGGCAGATTCCTTTACTGAGGATGAGAAGATTCCTCTGTCACAAAATACTTTGGAAGTAGGGGATGCCTTGATTACTCAAACTGGATCAAAGATGCAGATATAGTTTTGGCATAAGGTAGAGGCACTTAGAGGGCTGGAAAATATTGGATACAGACCAACTTTATTTGAATACTCTTTACAACTGCATGCGTAGAAGTACATATTAAATATAGCTAGAGTACATCCAATTCCTTTTGCTATCAGAAGCTAATCTGTAAAACAGGCTATAGTATTAAGAATACTTTTCCTCTTAAAGGAAAGAGAGCTAACTTTGAGAGGAAGTGTAGTTTTTTTACCAGCCATTTTATCTTGTTCCCACTGAGTGGAAGAAAGTGTAGGCTCTTTGCAAAACTTAAATCTTAATCAGCAAAATGAAGAGCCTCATTTTTTATCGTATCTATGTTAAACTGTTTGAACTTATCAAAGTAGGTTAAAACTTTACAGGACAGCAGACCATAGTAAGTTTCCAGTAATGAGCAATCTTTTCCATCACTTACTTCCCTCCAGTCCTTAAGTAGCTCATTCTCTTTCATGTTGGAAGAGCTGAAAATGAATTTGTAGCAGCACCGATTGTATCTGATGTGCTTTTCCCCAGAAAACCGAGAGCTGTGAATAGGAATGATGCCAGCTTTCTTAGCACAGATTCCAACAAAGATATCGGGAGGCACCGAAGCTGGCGCTTCCTTGGCAGCTACGTACACCTTCCGAGCTACGTCCTGGGAAACAACGAAAGCTGTCCCACTGCAGTAATCCGGGTAAAACTCTTCTGGGTATTGACTGATGGGAACAAAGCCAGGGCTTTCAGGGTCTCTGACAGGTACTGCTTGATGAATGACTCTCCCAATATAAATGTCCTCTAGTTGTGTTAAGCTAAGCAAGTATCCAACCAAACTTGGAATACTGACAAACATTTCTTCATTGGTTTTAAGAATGTACCTTGCATGGGGACAGAAAGTTACTGTCCATTCCATGCTCATCGCAATCTTCTGAGTCTGAGTCACAGAGGAATCAATGAAGCTTCCTTCAATAATGTCTCTGTGCTTCTGAGACTCTTCGTTGATCTCCAGCTGGGTGATTACTGCAGTTGGCTTTCCTAAAACAAACAACGTAAGGACAGCGTAACCTCTGGCGTCTGTCACGTTACCCCATGTCTGTCTGATCGCGTTGCGCCTTGTCCTGTTTTCTGGGCTACTGCAGACAAGAACAAGCAAAAATACCTCTTGATCTGAGCACGCCTCTGCACTGTTGGCGGTGTAAGACTTGGAGAGATTGGTCTTTAGAGGATCCATGTCTAATGTCCTAGCCCTCTCCCTGATTTCAAGAACCTTCACGTCAGCGTAAGAAAGAGGTAATGACCGCAGGAAGTATTTCTCCAGTAAATCTGCTCCAAAAAGCAGTGCATGGAAAAGCAAGACATTGAATAGAATGAAGCACCACTGATGGGTCCGAAGCCTGCAGAACGTCAGCTGTGGAAGAGAAAAAACGCATGTTGAATTCCCTTGTTGCTAGACTGGAAAGGTTTTTGTTCATCTTAGGACACATTCAGGCAAGACAATCTCCTCTTCTAGATCAGTCTCTGTATTACTAATGTAAGGTTTTAAACAGCCTATTTTTCCTTCTAGAAACCTAAAGAATGAACCCTGCTTGTGGTGCAGTGGGAGATCACAAGATGAGGACCTCACTGTGCTGTAGTTTAAAAGGCTCCTTTATTTCTCTGCATGGAAGTGCTGAGGATAACTGACAATACTCAGTTTCTAGCTGTCTTCTAAACTGTTGCTGATGACCTGCAGATGGTTTGCTAACTACTGATTAAGTGAATCTTTGAGAGTTGATTTTTTTACAATGCCTTGTGAAACTTGACAGGGTAAGAAGTAGAAGGAAAAGTCAGTGCCACGCAGCATTGGAGTCAGTCATTCGGAATTGAAGCCCCATCTCTGCCTGGGGACTGATCCCCCTGCCAGTCCTGCTCCCTTTGCTGCGCCCTTGGTTCGGGCTTGCTCGCTGCACGCTCAGCTGACTCCAGAAACACGGCTCGGAAGGGCAGGCTGCCGCTCAGGCTGCCGCTCGTTGCTGTAATGCGCAGTTGCACAGCCTGTACATATGAAACAACTGCAATTTTCTTTCTGTTCTGTTGTCAGTGTTGCTAACCCGAGTGATGGCTGCGAGCTTAATGTTTGCCAGTTAGTGTTGCTGTCTGTAGGTGCTGGGGAAGGGAGTCCTCGAGCAGTCCTACTGTAGCTCCTGTACGAGATGACTTGCGGTAGGTGGGCAGCCTCATCCTAGACTGCCTGCTGTGACCGATTAATGAGACCAAGCGCTTACCTGCATGGTGGGGGGGAACGGGGGGTGCAGCCAGGTGGGTGTGTGTTCAGGTCAGAAGCAGATTTTCCCCATCTGAAGCTTACGAGGCAATGTGTGTATCTGGGTCTGCAGGATTGAGTTACTTCCTAATAGCCAGGCACACTGACTTCCACCTTACCTGGCTGCAGAGCGGAAAGATGATCTGCGAGGATGATCATATTGCAGCTGCCTAAAACAAAGCAAGCGAAAAGAGCCTTTCCCTTTATTTCTGATGCTTAGATGGGACCTGCGTTAAAGTTGTGGAGTCTCTGAAACATAATGGTGTGAAGCAGCTGCTGGCAACAGCTCTGTAGAGCAGGTTCTGCTCTTGGGAAGCTATTACATCTGCCAGTTCGTGGCTGGGTGTTCCCAAAGCTATACTGCCTTCCTCTTGGCCCCCATGCCCGGGGGAATGGGCCTGTGCACTGGGCCCCCAGGTGCTCAGGCACCCCGGCCTTGTGCCGCTCCTGACCTGTGAGCGGTGCAGAGAGCCGGGATGAGCGGGGAAGGGGTAACGGAGTGACGGACACGACTCCCCAGCTGCTGTTCCTCATCCTTGGTGGTGCTGGTTTGAAGCCCGAGCTCGCAAGCCTGGCAGAAGCTGTTGCCCTGGGGGTTGTGACTATTCGTCCGCGTTCCCTGGCAGCCCGGGGAGCATTAGTGGGTGCCAGTGGCAGTTGCCTCTCAGCAGACCGCAGGGCCTTGGCCCACACGTGTCCCCGGAGATCCCCTCGGTGCCCTGAGAAGCCCCAAAGCAGCGCGGTGGTGGCTGGTGCTGGTGCCCAGCCTGCTGGAGGGCTCACCAGGACGAGCAGCACTGCAGATTTGGCCAGAGCACTTAGAAAAGTCGCGGCGTTATCCTTTGCACTTATGATCTGGGCCATATATTTTTAGTAAATGGTCTGCCTAGAAATAATGCTAGAGCTGTGCCTCCCTTAGGAGGAAATTGGGAGACTTGGCTGCAGCATTTCTTCTCCTGCTCTTGCCTGCTGAGGCCTAACTGTACCTCTTGGCATGAAAGACGGGGTATGTGTGTGACCCGTCCTTCTGGGGTGAGCGGGTACAAGGACAAGGATCTGTTGGTGAGGTCTGCCTGAGCTGCGTGTCTTGCCAAGGCTCGGGGTGTGAGCCTCTCTGACCAGCCACAGGGAAGCTGGAGTCAGCTGAACGTCCCAGAAAGGATGAGAAGAGCTCCGATTTCTTGCTCGGCGCACCCAGGGGTTGCTCCCCGCTAGGCCTTGGCTGTTGCTGGCCCTCCTGACTTGCCTTCTCGAGGAGCGCCTGGGTCCCTGGGAACGTGCAGAGATCTCTTCCCACGGGTGCTGCATGTTTTTGATGTGCTGGGAGGCCGCAGTGATTTGCATTTCCCACCAGCTGTGCTGGGCGCGGTGGCACTGGCAGGGACGCTGCTGCTGCTCGAGGCTACGGCAGGTGCGGGGACGGGGGCTGCGGAGACCCAGCAGAGCGGTGACAGATCTCAAACACCGACACGCTCTGAAACGTGCTGTGTCAGGCAGTGCTGGCTGCCTGCCCGAGCTGTCCTAAGTACTAGGAGAAAGAAGCCCCTTTTCCTCCCCTTCCCAACGGCACTTTTACCAGTGCATCATGTTAAACGCGAGGGCAAGCCCAGGTATTTGCTTTACGCCTCGACAGAAAGCTGTATTTCCCCTGGCAAGGCAGCCAGGTATTGAACCAGCAGGTATTGAATATTAAAGCATCGTTTTGATTTCGTTGGTTCTTTGCCTGAAGTGGAGTAAAAAGGGAGGGGGAATCAGCAGGAAAATGGAGCAAAACTGGAGCAAGATGCGCTGAGCAACAAACCGAAGCGGAGGATAAATGTATCTTATCAAGCATGTGCTCAGCAAAGCTGCTTTTAGAAATCTGAGGGAAGCAAGCAAAAGAGCTGTTGTTTTTTTTTTAAAAGCCATCTGAAGTTTTCTTGGCGAGAGGAGAGAGACTGGTGACGTGCCCAGGCGCAGCGAGGCGCCCCGCCGGCAGCGCCTCGGCGGGGGGCGAGCTCTCCGCGCCGCACACCCGCGCGGGCTCGTGTTCGGATAGCCACGGGGGTTTCTAAGCAGCCAGACAAGCTTTGTATATCCGCACGAACCCTTAGGGTTTGCGTTCGCTCCTGCCGAAGTCCTTTTGGCATTGCACAGGAAAGCCCACCGTGAATTTTGCAGCCTTGGAGAAAGGCTTTAGACTGGGGAAGCATCAAACCTGGCAACGTTCGCCTGCCAGCGGCGGCCGTCGCGTGGGCTTCCCTCTCCGAGCCGGCCCCTTTGCAAAGTTTGCGCTTGTCCCAACTCCCGTCCCGTGTTGGACTTGCTTCCTGCCACCTACAAGCGAATACCCTGAACATAAGTAAAATCCTGAGGAGCTAGAGGTGATGCGGCTCGCAGGGCGCGGGACCCGCGCGGCAGCCCTTTCCAGGGTCTCCCGGTCCTGTTTGTGCTCCGTGCGGAGGGTCCTTTCCGGGCACGTCCCCGGGAAGCGGGCTGCGAGCTGCCGCGGGAACCTTCTGGCGTCCGGGAAAACGCCTTGCTCTAGGGAGCAGCCTGAACCGCGGACGTGCCCGGGCCGGAGCTGCGGAGGAAAGCCGTCTCGCTGGCTCTCTCCCGGCGAGCGAGAAGGGCCGCGTCGGAGGTGCGCGCTGGTCGGCCGCCGCGCGAAGCCCGGGCTGTGCGGGCAGCGAGGCTCGCTCGCGCGGCGCTGCCCCGGCCAGCTTCCAGCGGAGAAACCCTGCTCCCGCGGCCGTATCCGCTGGGATGCAGCTTCGTCTGATGGGCTGGCCCTGAAACCGCTGTAATCCTCGCAGAAGTTGTGCTTTGAAACTTGATGAGCCGTCGGCATGGAAAGTGTCAGTTAAATGTGTTCTCTGAAATAAAAAGCCATCAGGGAAATTATTTTTCATGCGTAATAATATAGCATTATAGTCCCAGGTACCCATTTGGAGAAAATTCCCTCCTCCTGAAATGCTCCATCTTCAGCTGAATTATCTGATAAGCAAGTAAACACTAGCATTTAGAAGCCGCTTCCATTAAAAATGTTGCCTTTCCCAATTATGCGTTTTTAAAATACACATGTGGCTCTTATCGTCCTTGTCGCAATTACGTGCAATGTGGTGCTTGCAGTACTGCTGAAGTCATTTTTTTTTTCGTTGCTTTTGCTGCAGCTCGCACACCTCCCGGCGCGGTCCCCCGGGGGCTGCTGCCCTTCCCCGCAGGCAAACCTGCCTCCTTCCGCGCCGCCTCCGCACCCGTCCCCGCGCAGCTGCAGCCTCTGCCCGAGCGCCGGCTTGATTCATGCATGCAGCCTTCAAAAATCTTCACTCGAATGATCCTTGCCAGCTTCTGCTTGTCTAAGCCATGTGTAGGCAGACTGTTTTTCTCATGCATCAGCCTCTTCCCAGGATTTTACAGGAACTGAGAGTTCCTGCCCTTTCTGTGCTCTCCCCCCTGGAGCCTGGCGTGCGGGAAGCTGGGGAAGGAGTGAGTTTTGGGTGCTTTAGGGAAGTTTGGAGTTCAGGCCAGCGGCCGGCTGGTTTGTATTCCCTTGGCCTTGGCACGTGCTGGCCGGCTGCAGGATCCGAGCCTTGGCAGGCAGCGGGCCGGGCTGCGGCGGGTGTGCGGCTCCCCGCCGGCACCGCCGCAGCCCTGTCGTTGGGCCCCCAAATTTAAGGATTGGCTGTCGGCCTGTGCCACAAGCCGTCCGGGACAACCCTGCGCTGCTGGCTGGAGGCGCCCGCCGGGCAGGGGCCGCTGGAGGCCGAGCGGGATGCCCGGGTCTGCATCAGCATCGTAGCAGGGCCTTGAGATGGTCCAAAGCAAAATTTTTCTGTGTATTTATGCTCTGAGTTTTGTCGTGTTTTGCCAGTAGAGCAATGGGCTGGAAAGGGACATGTCTGGTTTTTAATAACAACATCAATTGCAATAAATAAATGAAGACGAATGTTTTGGTCTTAGTCACCTAATAGCGATGTTTTTGCTTAAAATTATGAGTCAGCTCTTGCGAGCAATTCTTCATCCAAAGTTCTCCGTCAGGACCGGGAGATGATGGAAGAGATGGCTCTATAGAACTTACACAGCCTGTATTTCATTTGTTCTTTGATATTCACCATTCCTGAGGGTGTTAAATATAAGTAGGAAACTTAAAAAACAGCAAACCAGAGCGCTGATGTATTAGACAAATAGATTAGCTGCTCTTGATACACGAATGGGGGTTTTATTTTTCTATTAAATGACTGGGTTGACTGAGCTAAAAGCATGTTTCTATAGCCACGTTCCCAGCAGTCGTTTTCTCTTCGCACACATCAGTCTCAGAGTGACAGAGATCCGTCATCTCGCGCGCGCGCGTTTGGTGATCGCTTCTCGAGTTTAACGGCAGCTTTGACAGCCAGTTACCACCGCGTTTCTTGACGAAGACGGCTGCTCCCGCTCCGGCTCCGGCTCCGGCCGCGACCAGCTCCACCTCCTCGTGCTCCCGCGTCTTTGTCGCCATCCCAGCAGCGCTTCTCCCCTCACAATGATCTCATCTAGGTCAACGGGTGATTTCCATCTGGGCTTCTGGAAACTATTCTGCTTTTTGCTCTTTTAACTGTAGATTGTGAAGTGGCTTGTTAGGGACGACCCCAGCAGACTCATTTAGCGGGAGAGGGAGCAACGGCTGCGAGGACTCGGTGCCTTCTCCGGGGCAGGGCAGCCGGTCCGCGGCAGACCCTCGCGCCGGTCCCTAGACAAGCGCCGTCCGTCCTAGAGTAGGATCTAGCCCAGGCAAACGCAGTCACCGGGGCAGCTCGTAGCAGAGGCCACCCGTGCCCGTGGGCTGGGCGGCCCCCTCTGCGCGGCCCCGCTGCCTGCCGAGCTCGGGGGGCCTCGGCGCCCGGCCGGGCCTCCCCCCTGCTGCGCCCTCCTGCAGAAAACGCACCAAGAGCTTTCTAGGAGGAACCTGTCCAAGCTTGGGATAGCCCTCGCTCCTCCCTCCCTGCCCACGCCGCTCGAGGTGCAGCCTTTGGACCGGGATGTTTTGTTCTCCTGGCTTTTTCTCTTCCAGTCTTCGGTTATCTTTCCTTAACGTCCCCTGCCCCCACCGTAGCTGTTTTAAATAATTCCTCCTCCACTTCTGTGTTAGCTCCTAGCGTGTCAATAAGCTGCCATGCTGCCCACCCCCTCTCCGCGCAGAGCCGCGCGTTAACGCTTTGCACTTGATAACGTGAGGCAATTAGTGAATGAAGAATAACTTTCCTGCTTAAAAGCACGATCGGTCGGGAAGCGTCACGTGGACGGGTTGCAAAAGGAGTATTAATTGCTTTTCTCTCAAATGACTCCTAGTGTAGGAGAGCCCATATGGAGAGAGAGGAGGAGGGAGAGATGTTGTGAGAGCAGACGAAGTCTACAGCCCCGGCGCGTTCGAGCGGGCCCGGCGGGGGCCGCGTCGCCGGCGGCGTGTGACGATGCCTCGCGCCCAGGGCGCGCGGTGCCCCGAGGCGAGCCCGGCTGCGGGGCCGCGCTGGCAGCAGGCTGCCCCGCTCGCGGGGGGCGGGGGGGGGGGGGGGGGCCGGGGCAGGCTGGTGGGTTCCCAGGCTCTTTTGCACAGAAACCTGCAGCTCTTGCCGAGGCTCGTGGCCGGCCCGAAGGGTTGCACAAACCGCCCTCGAGGCTGTCGGCCAGGCTCCCGCGTCCAGGCGCGGGGGCTCGCTCGGCTGCGGCGTTTCTGTGGGAGCAGCTCCTTCGTAAGGAACCGCTCTCGCCCAGGGATATCTGGTCACCTGTGGTGCCCCCCCAGGACGCCGCTAGCAGGGACTGCGGCGAACTCCCCAAATGCCTGCAACAACAGCTGTCTCTGGAGGGGAAAAGAGCTCAGGGAGGGAAAGGGACACCGGCCCCTGGGGCTGCTGCTTTCCCGTGGGCTGCGCTGTCGTCCCTTCCAGCCTGGCAAGGGCTCGCTCGCCCCGCGCCCCTCGGCCGTCGCCGCCTCCTCGGGCCTCGGCGCTGCCCGGGCCCCCGGCGCCTGCCCCTTGCCAGCAGCAGCTCCCTGCTGCCGTCCTCGCCCGGGCGCAGCGCTGCCGTTCCCGGCCCCGCGCGGCCCTCCAGACGTCGGCCGTGCTGGCGGCGCGGGCCGTGGGAGCGCGGCGGCCGTGCCCGGGGCAGCGGGGGGCCGGGCAAGGCCGTGCTCCTCGCGGCGGCCCACACCCGTCGTGCCATCCGGGGGGGCGCGGGCCTCGGGCTTCAAATGCTTCGGAGTGAGCTGGAAACCGCCAGGGCTTGGCCCTGTCGCTAGAGGTGGCGCCTAGCAAGTGGTGGTAGGTGGCCTCCGTGGGTCCAAACTTCAAAGGGACAGAAGGAGCCTTTGACTTAGTCCCTTTAACCCTTTCTGGGAGACAGCCAGCGGGTCTTCAGGCTGCCTCTTCCTCCCCTCCGGCGGCGGGAATGCGTCCGTACCGAGGCCGTGTTATTGCAGGAGGGCCCCTCTCTGGAAGATCAATGCTCCCCCGGCCCGGCCGCGCAGCACGGCACAGGAATTCTCCGCGGCCTTGGCCCGCCGGCCTGTTTTCGTTCAGCCAAAACCCACGGCGCAGCGCGCAACGCAAATATTTGGAGGAGTATTATTAAAAAAAAAAAGAAAAAAGGAAAGTCCGCAGGAGGAGGAGGAGGAGGTGCGAGGGCGGAGGCAGGCCCCGGCGGCGGCGCGGGCAGCTCGGCCCCGCGCCCCCGCCCAGCCCGCGCGGGCGCCGGGAGCGGCGCGGGGCGCCGGGTCCCCCCGCGGCGCTGCGCGGTGCGGCGCGGCGCGGCGCGGGGGCGGCGGCGGCGGCGCCCTCCGCGGCCGGCAGGTGGCGCCGCGGCGCCGCGGGCGGCGGGGCCGGGGCCCGGCGAGGCGCGCGGCGGCTCCGCGGCGGCTCCGCGGCGGCTCCGCGCCGCAGCCGCGGGGCGCGGGGGGAGCCGCGCCGCCGCCGCCGCCCGCTCCCGCGCGTCGTTTACCGCCGCCGCCGCTAACCCGCACCCGCCGTCCCGGTTTTTCTGCCTCCTGCCTCCGCGCCGCAACTTTCCGCCACCTGTTGCGGAGCGGCGGCGGCGGCATGCGGCGGCGGCGCGGCGCGCGGTGATGGGCGGCCGGGCAGCGGCGCGGCGAGGGGACGGCGCCTGCCGGCGGCAGCCCCGCCACGGAGCCTCCAGCGGCGCCGGGCGCCCATGCTTTGCTCCGCGCCGCCTCTCCCGGCGCCCGCGCCGCTTCGCCGATGCCTTTCTCGGGCGAGGAGCGGAGCCTGCAGGGGATCTATAAGCCCGCAGCGCAGCAGCCGCCGGGCCGGGCGGCCGGCGGCGGGGCGGCCGGGCGCGCCGAGTGCTACACCAACCACACCTTCGTCTACGACGATGGCAGCTCCCGCAGGTAACCGTCGAGCCGGGCCGCCGGAGCCCCGGGCGGAGCGGGTCCCCCGGGCGGAGGGGGTCCCGTCCCCCGCGGGCACCCCCGAGCCCGCCCGGGCCGGATCCCGGGGGCTGCGAGGTGCCCCGGGGCGGGGGGAGACCGGAGGAGCCGGTGCCCGCCGTCGGGGCTGCGGGTCCCCCGGGAGGAGCCACGGGGTGGGGGCATCCCCGCGTGGGCAGCTCCCTCCCCATGGGGTACGGCTGGGGTCGCGGCTGCAGGGGGTCGGGGTTGGCTGCTCCCCTCTGCTGCAGCCCTTTGCGGGCCCTGTGCGTGGGGGAAAGTCTCTGCAATGCTTTGGGGTCTCCTCTGCCTAGAGAGTGGTGCAGAGGCTGTTGCCTGATGCCCAGGAGCCCCTGAGCCTTCCCCGCTCGTGCCAAAGGCCGTTGCTGTGCCACTGCGGTGGCTAACGCAGCTCGGGCCACAGTCGGTGCCATGCAGGTCACGCCGTGTGTCGGAGGGGCTGTTTCGGCTGAGCCCTGAAGCCACTGCAAAACCAGAAAACCCAGGCAGGGGAAAGGCAGCTGCTCCCTTGGATGCATTGCAGCCCATGCTCCTGCTTGGGGCAGTTTTTATGCCGAGGTTAAAATGCCCAATGCAGCGGAGGAGCCGCGGTGTGGGAGCGAGGCGCTGTGGGCACCCCCGGGAGCTGGCACCGCTCGCCTCCCGCGCCCAGGCTGCAGCAGCCACCTGTCTTGCCAGGGCAAGACGTCCCCTGGGAGGGGATGTGCACTTGCTGCTGGAGTGTCCCGGCTCCTCCGTTATCTCCGTTATCGTTAATCTGATTGTGTTTACTGGTGTGGCTCTTCTGGCTGTCACACTCATCAAACGTCAGCTTGACTGGGCAAATGAAGTGTGTGCATCAATTCGGTCTTGGCAGGCAGGGACCTTGGCTGGGCCTGTGCCCTGGGCTGCTCAGCAGTCACATTTCTGTTGGTTTTGTTTGTTTGTTGTTGTTTATCTGCCCACTGTGATTTGGGGAAGCCATCTTTTATTCCTAAAAGAATAATAGAAAAAGAAAGAACAGTCTATTCAATAAAATCTTTAACTTTCAGAACATTGCCACTCACTGGGAAGTTGGTAAAATTCTTGAATATTGGTCCTTGTGCTTGAATTCCTCATTGTTTCCTCCCCCGCATCTCCTCTGCTGGAGGCCCGATGTCCGACGAGGCCGGCACGCCTGCCGTGCCTCAGGAACTGGGACCGCCTGGCTCCGGGAACCGCCGCTCGGCTGCCTGGGTAGACGTCTCTGACACAGCAGGATGGCTGCACGCACCCAAATCCATTCACTAAGCCCAGTTTCTTCCATTTGCACCTGTGCGTTGTGTATTTGCGAAGTTATATCCTTGACTAGGTTATTGAACAGGTCTCGGGGCGTGTGAGAGAGAGGGAGATAAGACTGTGCGTCTGGAGACAGCAGCTCACGGAAGATTCAGACTCTAACGTTACAGGAGAATTGCGAGTGGCTCAGCTCAAACCACAGAATTATTGCTCCTTGTTTTTTGTACCGCCATGCTGCTCAGTATCATTTATCCTCATCTAACACAGAGCAGCAACAAAATCCCTGTCCAAAGGTCTTCCCCTCTGTCTTTTTCTGCAGAAAAAAAGAGTTTTGATTTCTGTTGTACAGCTCAACGTGTTTCTGAGCCCCTCTGGCTCTGAAGAGGTTGACGTGCCGTCGCTCTCCATGGCTCGTCTCACTCGCCTCCGATTACAGCCCTTTTGCTGCTCTTTCAGAGAAACGGAGCCAGCTGGTTTAAGCCCTCTGGACTCGGCAGGGTTTCCCGTAGCTGCCAGCTTTCCCAAGCCCCAGCTCTGCGTAGCCTTACTCTCCAATTCACTTCTGCAGTGACGCTATAGTTGAAGGATGATACGATCAGTGTGAACAGCCTGAAGAGAAGGCGGCAGAAGCGAACCGAGCAGCACGTACCGCCGCTCGCACGAGGTGGCCGCGGGGGGCCACCAGCCCTCGCCTCCCGGGGCGTTTCACCTCTGGTCACTTGACGAGACCGCGGAGACGGCAACGTCCTGGTGCTGAATCCGAGTTTGCAGGTTGATGGGTGCAGAGCGCCCGGGGGAGAGCAGAGCTGGGGGTCCTGCGCAGGCTGCTCCGCTGCGCGCTCGGGCACGTGTCTGCTGTTGTGGACCAGCACAGCTGCCACCAGTCGTGTGCAAAGGGTGGGGGAGCCTGAATACATTCAAGCTGCGAAGCGCTACGACATGTTCAACGTGCTCCAGCTGAGCGTTTGCACTTTGGCTGTGCTGGCCCCCTTGGAACAACCTGAAGCCCATGTTGTTCCCCATCCTTTGCAAATGTCGGCATGACCTAACAGCTGGTGAAGAGCAATCCCGTCTTCTCTCTTGCCTGGGTGTGGGGGTGTGTGTTTAATATCTGTCTGGTCGTCTTTATAAGGGGACAATTGTCCGGAAAACCCCTTGCAGGTGGAAAGCAAGGAGTTAACTGTAAAAGCACTTTTACAGTTAACAATTTGTTACAGAGAACAAATACACATTTCTGGCCCCAAGAGGGTACAAACAACCTAAATTTTACTTTTCTCCCTCATGAGAAATCTGGGTAAATGTTTGTTCAAGGAGCTAGTCGGTTATTTAGGGGAATATAGGATTTCCTCCATGCTAGAAGCTCTGCTTCCTCTGCCTTGCCCATGTAAGGGCACTCTGGTAAGAAGCAATGATGAATGAGCAGCCGTATGGAAGGACTCACGCAAAAATAGCCTGCGCAAGTAAGAGGGCCTGCGAGAGAAGCAGAGATGTGCAAGAGGAGACTTGGCTTTTCCATCCACTACCTCCTGTAACTATGGCTTATTTAAGAAAGAAAAAGGTGAAACGAGAAGACATGCACGTATGACAGCCGGAGAAGGTATTTAGGGAGACTGAGTCTTTGCGTTAGACATATGTGCCTTTTCTCATGCCTGTGTTTTTAATGCCTCTTGCAGGAGATCTGTCTGCCTGGTAGATAGTGCCGCAGTGCTTAGATTCAATGCTACTATTCATGCTAGGAGTAAACAAGCAGGGTCCCGTGTCTAACTGGGCTGGCTCAGGTACCTCGCTGTGGGCTTGGGAGTGGGATGTGGAGAGAAGGTGGCTCCTGGCACCGGCCAGCGCGGCTGCTCCGGCGTAACCGCTCGGGCTGCCGTGGCTGGGGGCTGAGGAGCTGCAACCAGAGAAGCCCGTCAGCACCGCTAACGTGGCACCTCTGCGGCAGTGGTTACTGCTGGCACTGGCCTGGCTCCCTCCGCCTTGTCTGCAGGCAAAGGTGTGGGTCAAGCGTGTGGTGTTTTGTACCTCCAGGGCTGTGACGACTGCCCCTGGTACGGGGAGAGCTGCGCTGCAGACACCAGTAATTCTCAGCTCAGCAACACCCCTCTGCTCCTGCCCTCGCTCCGCGCTCTGCCCTTACGGACCCGAAGCAGCCGGCGTTTTCTTTCTTTGCCCTCTGTGCTTATGGAGTGCCAGCTGTAGCGCCTTGGTCCTGAGGGGGCCTGCGCCACGGTGGGGTCTGCCCTCAATCCCGTTAGACCAGGCGGCTGGGAGGGGTCGCACTGCCTCTCCTTGGAAATCACAGCAAGGCTCAAAGCAGTGGCGGCCAGCTAAAAAATGCCGGTAGGCATTGCCTGGCTCTCTGGTCCATCCTCCCTTGGTGCCCAAAGCAAGCTGTTTGCCTGCTCTGCTTGCTGAAGCGGAGGCCACCTGTGGGCTTCCAGGGCTCTGGCTGCATGGGGGTGCTTGGGAAGGCTGACCTGAATCCGCTAAGGATGTGAATGCAAAAAACAGGAGCCGTTAAACCGGATTCATGCTCAGCGTGAACACCCCCCCCCCCAAAACTGAAATTGTTCTCCAAGGCTGCTTCTACACTTAGGTGTAACAAGTGAACCACCTCAGTTTAGCACGAGAACAGTCCCTGGAGTTAAGAACCAGTAGTTACCACTAGGTTTCTGATTTTCTGGAAACGAATGGGAAGATGGTGCTTTGGCAGAGCTTGCACTGAACCAGACTCTGTAGCTAATTAGTAACCAATTCTCTTAGGCAAGATTATTTGCTTAGACATTTATCAGCTTCCAAAAAGTCAACCTTGTGGATTGCAACAACTGTTGCTTTGGCTGGTAATGAGGATCTTGGCCTCTCCATGTTCCAGGTGTAATTGCAATAGAGAGCTATAAAACTGCAGGGATGAACGCTCTGTATTTTTGGAGCATTTATGTAGCAGAGATAAGGTTTTCTGCTCTTGTTTTCCTCAGCTGATGAGGAAAGGGAAGCATGCAGCGTAGGCAGGAGATGGAAATTCAGGGTTCAGCAAGTCTGTCAGTAGGTGGTGTTACTGAAACTGCCGCAGGAGAGCACCCTCTGGTGCACATATGTCACTGGGAAAAAATTTCTGGAATTCCCCTAGTATTTCATTTAATGAAGGACATCCAGGCAAGCTAAATGCCTTCATTAGAAAAAGCTGTTGGGTTCTAGCATGGCTGTGTATCACCCTTAGCTGGAGAACAGCAAAGTAGGTCATTGCTGATGTTCACAGCTCTTTCTGCAATGCAATAATATTTACTGCATCTGTTCGAATCCTTCCCATTCGCCATCGTGACCTCTTCCCAGCCTCCACGCCTGGTTCCCAAGTGCTGCATGAGATTTGTTTTGGAGACCCTTAGTGTTGCTCTTGCAGCGGTGCCAAACCGTGCTGGAGTGTGGAATGTCTCATTCATTCTTCTTGTGAATAAAACGGGCAACGGACACACTGGTGTGGCCACAGGTGCCTCTGGCTGGGTGTTCTCCGGCAGTGGCCCGCGGCACACACGGAGTACGGAGCCATCCTTCCCTGCGTTGTGCTGCTGCACCTTCTGGCCGTTGTCAGACTGGGATCCCGAGCTAGAGGTTGTAGCCGCGGTTGTGCTTGAAGGACATGGACGGATGCCTCCTCCTGGAATTTGTCTAGTCCCTCTTGAACCTGTTTGTATTTTCTGCCTCCATGACAGGTTTGACTTCCCCGATGCAGTTGTGAAAACACACTACCTGCTGCTTGAGTCTGCTGCCCTGCAGTTTTCCTGGGTTCCTGCAGCCCTTACATTGTGTTCCCTGCTCATTTGGTCTGATTTCACCTGCCTTATCAAGTCTCTTTCCAGGCTGAAGACTCCTGGAGATCTGTTTAGTCTCTTCTTGTACAAAAAGCTTTACACCCCATTGCCGTGTCTGTTGGCCTTCCCTGAGCCGTGTCGTCTTTGAGGAGAGGAACCAGAACTGTTTGTGGCTCCCCTGTGGATGTGGCTTGTCCAGTTTGATTCTGTATTCTTTTCCTAATCATTCCTAATGGTTTTTATTATTATTATTATTATTTAATTGACCACTGCTGATGCTCAGCTGTCGACTTTGTGGTACTGTCTACAATGACTTGGGCTCTTTCCTGAGTGCTAGTAGCTAATTTGCAGATCTTGTAGTGTCTGCGGAGGAAGATGATTTTTCCTCATGTGGATAATGACGATAATTGATGATAATTTTCATTTGATGCTTTATCATCAGGTCACTCAGTATCGTAGGATCCTCCTGCAACCTTTTACAGTCAGCTTTAGGTTTGACCATACTGGATAATTTTGAATCATCGCCCTCATTTCTGAATCCGCTGAATAGTAGAGAGCCTTGTGGGACCCCACAAATACTGTTTACTCCGGTGTTCCCTTTCTGTTTGTTTTCTGTCTTTCAACTCGGGAGATATCCTCCCTTTTGTCCTGTTGCATCCTTGGTCGGACAGGTAGGTTGAAAAGCCTGCCTCTCAAGATTTATTTCTGTAAGTCTTTGTATCCCTGAACAGTATGAAAAGACTCTTTCTCCTCCCACGTCTCTCTATTATTTTCTGCTTTCAATAGAAAGGAATGTTCTACAGGGGTCTGAAGCTCAGAGAAGTTTCTCGTCCTCGCTTCGCCCCTAGCTGCTTACAGCCATTTGAGGTTGTGCAGAAAGGAGAATTTTCCCAGCAGATCATTAGCAAGAATTAGCATCTTCTTGATCTTGCTGCTATTTTTTTTTATATGAGCCTGAAAAATATTGTGCATTGGCAGATTTGGCAGAGCAAATCATAGCTCCTTGCTTGGGGCAGGGGGGAGTGAGACACCACCAGGATCCTGTGCAGCTGGATAGCAGATGCCCTCTCGGTTCATGTGAGTAATGATTCTGCCGCAAGCTCTGCTTTGAGTGACTCTGTCTGTTGATCCTGATGAGAGCTGGGAACAGTTAGCATTTTCCTGCGTGCAACCAGTAATTGACCAAGGTGAGGGTTTTGGCATGTTCCCAAGTTGGAATGAGTGGGATTTGCCCCAGGTGAGCCTCGTTGGGGACGGAAAACCTGAAAAAGTCCTGACTGGGCAAGAGGAGGAGGCAAAGGATATATAAGCCTCAGTTTAGCTAGAGCTAAACCTTTTTTTTTTTTTTTTTTTTTTTTTTTTGTCATCTCACAAGATGGAGGAAGGAGGTCTTCCTTTGCCTACAAGTGAGTGCACTGATATGAAGGAGGGTGTGTTAGATTGATGGTATTTGTAGGGATCAAGAAGGTTTTTCATGGGCCAAGACCCACTTGACATTCTGGCTTTTCTTCCAATGTCAGCAGCTGGAGAAAGGACCCCAGAGACAGCTGTTGGGTAAGCCTAGAGCAATGTGTTTCCCCAGTGTGGAGCAGGATCTGAAAGGACACAAAACCACGGTAAAAGGGGCAAAGACCTATGGGTCTGGTGGGGGAGGTTTCTTACTTGGGTGTCTCCAACTTGGGGATGATGTGTTATTTGCAACCAATGGGCTGCCCTGAGCTGGGCTGCGAGCATGGCTACATGGAGATAAGTGATAACTAATGGCAGTAAGCAAGTGAGGTGCAGAGGCTTGCTGTATTGTTGATAAGAGTAATATTCCCCTTCTTGGGCAGGTAATAATAAAAGGATTGGCCATTGGCTCCAGGAACTGAGCAGGGGGTTGTGACAAGTGAATTGCTGTCTTTTTAATTTAATAATCTGTTTAGGTTTAAGTTTGTTAGCAGTCGGTTGGCATGAATCGCGAGGCTGTTGTTATCTCTGTGTGCAGTAGCACCCCTATCATTTCCCCGCGGATTCTGGTGTGCGGCAACCTGAGAAATCTCCATCGGGGCCTCCCAGTGAGGGAGCGTTAGCGAGGGATCGTTTCGTACTTTCAGCAGTGTTTGGTTTCACGACCTGGGGAATGATTCTGGTTTGAAATGATCTCACGTGTGTTCCCAGGCCGTCTTGCAAACCCAACCCTGTGATCAGGACAGAGGGTCGTGTCCTGGCAGGGGAAGGGCTGGGTACTAAGGGGAACCTGCACTTCAGCATCTAGCTGAAAGATGATCTAGTTTACAAAGAAGATCTAGTTTAATGTTGTAATCCATAAATAGCCCTGGAGATTGCTGGGTCAGGAATTTCCCAGCTGGGTTAGTGACCTTGGCTCAGCAGACGTTTTTTTCAGATTCTCGTCTCCTTCAGTGGTTGGCCATGGTTGAGACACGGAGACCTGCTGCGTGTGCTTGTTTGTGTGAGTGGTGGCTCCTGAGGGTCTCCTCTGTGGGAAGAGCCCACTGCCAGGGTGGCTCGCTCTGCCGGAGCATGGGGCCGCACTGGCCCATGTGTGGACCTGGGCTCCAAGTGGTCAGAGCTCAGCGTGGACTTCAGCCTCCACTAAGGAGTTTTACAGGGAAGGTTTCAGCAGAAGGAAGTGAGTCAGGTCCTCTCAGGCACTTGTTTTACTGTGACAGCCCTTCCCAAGCTTTCCCAAGCTTTCCAAGATTTCCCTTCTTGAGATTTGGGAGAGGGATGGGGAACAAAGCGGTGGCCCTAGGGGAAAGCTAAGTTGGTACATTGTGCTGAAAATGATCATCTAAGCTAATTTGCACTCTATTTGCATATTTACACAATAGGCTAAAACGGCTGCAAATGGACCATTATGTTCTATTGTCTGGCTGTCATTCTAATCAAGAGTATTAAGCACTGGCTGTCATTAGCTTCACGTGGAGGCTGAAGCTTTGGCTAATGATTCAGCAGTGCCTTGGGAAGGTGGTCTGCTCCCTCGGCACTGCTCTCTGGAGGTCTGCGAGAGGGCTCTGCTCCTGGCATGGTGCTGCTCAGGGCCTCCTCGAGATCCCCCCAGTCTGGTCTTGGGTTGCGGTTTTCCAAGGCAGAGGTTGTATCCATGAGCTTGGTGCACAAGGGTGTCTTTGGGTGACGGGCACGGCAATGCTTGCTCCAGCCAAGACCCAAAGACGAGAAGCTTGGGGCCAGAGATCCTGAAATGTAGTTCTTTGCCTAATATCTTGTAAAGCCAGACATAAGCCAGAGCTTAGCTCTCTAGCCTGACTTGCAAAAGCAAAAATCCTGAGAATTCAGTGATACCTGATAACTGCTGGGCTTGGAAGCTGCACGTGAAGCTGCCGGCACTGCCAGTTCCACTGTCACTCATGTGCTTGATGTGCTGAGGTTTTCTGTCGGGATAAAACCATGAAATGACTCCTCCGTGGGGCCAGTTTGGCTTTGGCGAGTTTTACCCTGCTGTATGAACTGTAAACGTGCACCAGGCCAGAAGGGAACGAGGATATGTAGTGCTGAATTGTTAATACAGGGTTGTCTAATAAGAAAAATGACTCTGGACCTGGAAGGTACAATTTATACTTCTATCTTCTAGAAAATAGCATTGCCAGCAGGGGGAACATTTGTGGAGTTCTGCAGTGACTCATACTTCCTGTTAATTTTCAACGCGAAATACACAAAATGCTAGTTTTTCTCTGAGGCCTGTGGTGCTAAATTGCCTCTGAATGTATAAAGCTAAGCAACAGATGGATTTTTTTCCCCCCCAGAGGTTTGAGCAGTTCTACAGAAGTTTCAAGCAACTGCAGCCCCTGATGTAAACAATCCTGCTGCCCACAGATGCAAATTTGGATTCAGAGTCTAATCTGGGAGACTAAGCAATGATTTGGATATTATGGTGGGGCTGTTCAGAGCCCTTTAAGCTCTTTGAAACAAAGCGTTGAATCCTTGACCATCTTACAGTAACAAGAAACCGATAAAACAATTAAATGGAAAGGAAAGCAGCTGGTTGTGGACACAGCGAAATGCTCATGAAATAGAGAAAACGATCTTTTTAAAAGGAATTTTGAAAAACACCTATTTTTCCCTGTTTCCTTTTCTCTGTAGCAAGTTCGGTGCCTGGGTCTGTAGTGCCTGCTTGCTCAGATGGGTCCTCTTTGCCCTGCAAGACCACACAGCAACTTTCAAGCTCGTTAGAAATCTTGTGAGCTTGGTTTTGAGTGGTTTCCCTCCCTACGTGCTCCGTGTTGTACTTTGGGGGAGAAACCCCCAAAGTGGCGCCTGCCGCTGGCCCCGCGTGTGCGCTCTTCCCCCCCCCCCCCCCCCCGGAGCTTCCCAGGAGGGCTCTTGGCCACTGCAGATCTTGTGCCAGCGGCCCTGGACGTGTCGGTCTGGGGTCCGGGAGAGATCCGCGGATGACGCCGGTGAGCCTCGTCAGCCTGGGGAAGGGGAAGGGGCTTGGGGAGCTTGCCCTCCTCCTCCGGCACGTGGAGACGTGAGCGACGGTTACCGCGGCCCTCGAGGCCCTGCAGCGTGGAAGCTGCGCGGGGACTCGTGTAAGTCCTTGCTCCTGCAGAGGAGCAAAGCCCTGCCAGCTGGAGGGAGCCGCCTGAGGCTCACGGGAGGACCTGTCTGGAGCTGGCGGAGCCCCAGGTCTGGTGTCTGGGCGAGTGTCCTGTGCGAGGTCCGTAAAACGGTGCGTGGCGGGGGGGGGCAGCCCCTGGCCGCCGGGGAGCGCGTGGGCACGCCGGGGAGGGGGGGTCTCGCCGGGGAGGGGAGCCGGCAGAACCGAGCCTCTAGGAGCCGTGAAGGACGGTTGTGTTACTCGGGCTGAGCAGTGTGCGAGGTTCGCTTATATGCAGTTATAATTGCAATTCTTCAAACAAAGTGCCAGTGGGCTCCCTACCGTTGGGATACGCGTTGGCTGCAGTAACTTCAGGGCATGTTCTGTCACCGTCCTTGTGCTTCTTCTCTTTCCTCCTCTTTAACGAAAGCAGGTTGTGCTAACTGAGAAGGAGAGAAAGTCGCAATCGGTTTAGCTGCTCAGTAGACGATACGATAACGCCTGAACAAGTGCTGAACAATTTCTCCTCCTTCTCCGGTATTTCATACGCTAGTGTGGTTTTAAAATCTCTTGCTGTTCTACCCACTGGAAATAGGCTTGGGATGCAGGGAAGCAGAGGGAGATATTTCCTCTCCTCTTATTTCAAGATTTTGGGGTTTGCTTTCTCCGGCAGTGTGTGATGGGTTGCGGGTGGGCTCCAGCCAGCAGCGCCCGCGCGTTGGGACCGGAGGCTGCCCCAAGAGCCAAGGGGCTTCCAGGCTTTTCACCGCGCCACGAAGTTCCCGCGACTGACGGCAGCGCGGGGAGTTTGACCCAGCAGTGCGCTCTGCGGCAGGCGAGAGCCAGGCTGGGCTCGGCGCTGGCAGGCGAAGCACCGCGGGGCGAGACGCGCTGCAGAGGCAGTGGCGGGGAGGGAGCTGCCTCGCGCCTAAACGGCCCAAAGAATTGTCCCGCGGGGGGGGTCTCTGCGGGAACGCCGCCCCTGGGAAGCTGCTGAGGTCGGTGCCTGGGGAGCGCCGGGCTGAGCCGGGGACCTGGCCCAGCGGACTGCCTCGACGGCTGACGCGTTCCCTCGGCACACGCGCGTGCACACGCGTGTGCGCGCCCCTCTCTGCCTGGAGCTCTCCTGCCCTGCACGGCCTTTTTCCTCGCCTCCCGTTCGGGCTGGTGGGTCCTGCTGCTGCCGCCCTGCCAGCTCCGTGCACCTCCCTTGATGGAGGGAGACCTGGGCCAGCGCAGGTAGCGGTCGCTCGTCCCGGCCGGGGCGGCGGGGAGCGACTCTGCACGGAGGGGTGCTCTCTTCCAGCCCTGCTCTCCAGGAAGAGCACGAATTTCCCCTACGCTCTTGGGCCATTAGGAGACCCCACAGGGATGTCACTCAAAAAAAAAAAAAAAAAAAAAAGGGGGGGGGGGAACAACTGTAACCCAGTAACCACAAGAGCTGTGGGAGGAGAAGCAAACAAATGATGATTATATATATTTTAATAAATACAGAAAATGAAAGAGCAGAGTTTTCTGAGTGGCTCTGTTGGGGAAGCTGGGGGCAATGAAGGCTTTGAGAGCCTGGCAGCTGCTGAGCTTGCCTTTACTGACCGCACCAGGGCTGGGGATGGGCCAGCAGCTCTACCACGCATGAGCTGTGGGACCTGGTCCTGCCCGGAGGGGTGGCTGGAAACAAAGGTGAGGAGGAGAGGGGATGGACTTCCCTTCTGCTGGGCTCTGTTTGAAGGAGAGTTAGAGGCCCGAGTGATTTCTCGTCTGAAATGGCTGCTGGGGGACGCGGGGAGGGCAGGGAGCCCGGGGAAGCTCTGTAGCAGAGCCAAGTGCGTGCTGCTTGCTATCAGGAGCAGGCTTCGGAGCGCCTGTTTGCGAGGGCGGAAAGAGGGCGCGTGTCCCAGCAAACGAGGGCTGGCTGCCAAACATCAATCAGCCTTGGAAGAGACCTTGCCCTCAGGACCTGGCTGGTGTCCTTCCTGGAGCCAGGAGAGCGGCAGGCTGCGTTCCCTCATTATCTGGCGTCTCCGCAGCTCAGGATTGAAGGAGGACAGGCGCTTCTGCGGCTCGAAGCGACGGCGGCGCAGGGCTGGTGGGGGCAGGTCATGGCAGAGTGCTTGCTGTCCTGGGGGCCCTTTGAGCATAATCTAGACCCAGTTGCCCTTTGCTGGGTTTGCACAAGACCAAGAAAGAGCAGGTTAGCAGCTGGAGGCTCCCGTCCCACCGGCGCGCTCTGTCTGCCTGGCCGGCTGCATTCAGGAAGGCCACGGTGACAGCCGGACCGCTTGTCCATCTGCAGCCGCGGGCCGTGCCGCAGCCCCAGGCGTCTGCCGTCACCAAGGGAGGGGTCAGGCCCTACCGCGCCCTTGCTCCATCCTCGCTCCCGGCAAGGGGTTGCTCTTTCCGTACCATTAGAGGGTGACCAGAGACAGTAGCATCTGGCTAGTGTGTTACAGTCTGCGCTGTACACTGAAGTGTGAGGAAAAGCAGCTTTGCTTGGGCTGGAGATATTGGTACAGGACACTAGATCTCATTTCCCTGGCTATGCATTCAGAGACTCTGGATACTGGGGAGAGGATGGAGTTGGGAGAGAGCTCCCAGCAGGACCTCGTTCCTCTGGCTCCTTTTATAGCATGGAGCAGGGAGGAAGGAGGGCCCTAGATTGTATGTGAGCATTTGCCTCAGATGTAGGTTCAGCTGTTTCTTCTCTTCAGATATTCCCTAGGAGGAGGGAGAGAGGCAGTTCTGGGAGGGTCTTTAAAAACCCTTTGGTTCCCACAGTCCTGGGGCATCACTGAGAGCTCTGGAGCTCCCAGTGGTGCCTGGCAGGTCAGAGCAATTGCATCATGGCATCTGCAGGCACCAAAAGGGAGATTAGGGGACCTGGTAGTAGCCTCAGGCACTCAGGGACTGGTTTGTGATCCAAAGCAGGGGAATGCTTGGCAGCATCTGTGGTGCGTAGCAGGAGAGGAAACTCAAGAGGAACTTGGACTGTTTCCTTCCTCATCACTGACATATGTAGATCCCCCTCAAAAGATAGCAAGAAAAAAAAAATCTGAAATGCGTTGTAACAAGCTACCAGCCCTTGGCATTTCCTCTGGGGCAAAACTGTCTCTTGGGCGGTGAGAACCTGAGCGGGCTCTGGAGCGCTCCGCAGAGCACCCTGGGGCCAGGCGCAGCCCCCGGCTGGCGCCCGCGGGCGCGTGGGCTCTCTCTGGTCTGCTGCGGGTGTTTTCGGTCTCCGGGACCGTGCCGTCAGCAGCCGAGCTTTTGCGTGTGCCCTGTGTTGAAACGCAGCTAGGGGAGAAATGCTTGAGAAATGTCGCCGAAGAAAACCAAGGGTGGAGCAGCTCTGAGGCTCCTGGCAAAGCGCGCTCTAAGAGGCACCGTGTTTACTAAAACGGGGGAGCGATTGAGTCTAGCTCCAGTTTAGCAGCAGGAGAGATCCACAGGGAAATCTTGTCTGGAGCACACTCGGCTTGGTCCCCGTTTCTCTGCTCGGGAGAGGCTGAGCAGTCGGGAGTCCCCCTCGAGGCGTGCTGCCGGCTGCGGGGTGGCAGTGTCCTATGTCGTGGTGATGGAGTGGAAGTGTTGTGATTTCCATATGCTGATCACAGCACGCGTTCTTAGTTGTACATGGTTCTGGAGGAAGGAAGGGAAGGCAAGATAAAAATAAAGCTGCAGTCCTGTATTTAGCTATAAACCACTCTGGGATTTTTTTTCAGTAGTATTTGAAGATGGTGCAATAAAAATTTTTGTTCATGAATTTTTTATTTTTCATCGCCACTGCTTGGAAGAACTAGCTGGATTTTTGTGGCATCTCTGTAGCTCAGAATCCCTATATTGGGGGAGAGCTGCAAATTCTTTTTGCTGATGTAAAGAAATTTGCATATGGTGCAGTAGCACTTTTTTCTAAGACATTGGTCCTATCTTAAAGTCACTGTTCAATAATGTCATCTTCAGCAAATAGGTATGTATGGTATTTGTCTTCCTCTTTGCTGAACCTTCATCTAGAGCAAGAATAAACAAATGCACTAAATTTTTAAATTTCTGAATGATTTTATGTGCAAGAATAAAAGAATGTATTCAAAATTTAACTGTTACTGTGGATGCATGAGAACAAACTCAGATGCAAATACATAGCTGAAGTTGTGTTTCCAGAGATAGTGATAGCATTAGATTTTTTAATTATTATTTCTTAGCACTAATAAAGGACAGCTGTAAATATTTGCTTTGTTTCACAAAGTTGACACATGGTCTGAGGCCAAGAGAGATTGATTGAGTTAAAAAGAATGACATGGAATTTAAAGACCCGAAAGGTTTTACACTTAAAGAGAATACTCGTGCGTAGCTGTGAGCAGCCTCAGCTCTCGGTGCGCGCAGAGCGATTCTCCCCGGCTCAGCGTGCCGTGAAGCTGCCCGTCTGAACGCCGCGCGGCGAGAGCCGTGGGCAAGGCGAGGTGCGGCGGCAGCTCGACGGAAAGGTGCCCTTTCCACGTGGCGGTCCGGGTGTCCGCAGCCTTGCAGCCTTAGCGGCCTGCCTTGCCTCCAGGAAAAGACAAGCGCCTGCTCTTTTAAACAGGCACTTAGTCATCACTGGAGTTTGCTGTGCAAGGCAGTCTCCTTCAAACGGTTTTATAGTTGGAGGTAGGAACCTGATCCCCCATTTTAAAGCATGAGTTATAGTAAGAGATTGGTATGATTCCCCCCCCCCCCAAAAAAAGTCTAATTTTAGGATGTTATCCTGGTCTCACAGCAATAATAGAACGTATTTGGGTCAGTAACTTTCCTGGAGGTAGACTGGTGAAATTCTCCTTTTGGCATATCACAGTTAAGCTTTAAGTGAAAGGGCTTGCTTGTGACTTTGTTGTTAGATCAATATTAGATCCCCCCTTGCAATGTGGGCTAGAGATGAGCAGCTAACTTATATGCTTATATCAGTCTGTATCCAGAGGGAGTCCTTGAGTTGACAGGAATTTGGCCTGATTTTTCTTAAAGACCAAGTTTTGGATCAATTTATATCCTAGAATAACCTCCCCGAAGCCCAAGGCTCTGCACAGATGTGTGACTCAGTGCAGAGCCTCGACTGCAGTGTGCGTATGGCAGCTAAAAGGAATTGAAAAGCTCTGGGGATATAGAATTAAGTGGCAAGCAACAGCAGTGAAAATCACCCAAAGTGCTGAGAGTGAGCTCAGTTATCTTCTGGGGCCATGTTCAGCAGAAATGCTATGTGCTGGTTGCTCTTCCAGAAACTCGGAAGCAGCAGCTGATGAGGACTGCAAAACCTAGTCAGCTGGGAAGTTATTTACATGAGTTTGAGTTGTTAAAGGTGTAAAACAGTCTGAAGCCTGAGATCACATCTCTGCAGTGTGCAACAGAAAAATAGGTGTTGTCTTGTTGATAGTTTTGTATCAAGCTGTTGAAGCTCTTTTGCCTTTAAATAGCCTGAATGATATATACTGGAGGCAAAGCCAGGGGAAGATGGTAGGATTTGGTCTTGTAGGTGCTTTGGGTGAGACCCTAAGAAGGGCACGTGGGAGGAGTGGAGCCTTTCAGCCTTTTGGCTGTCTTGCACTCCAGAGTTACTTGTGAGGGACAACGAAGCAGCTTTCTGCTGAGGCACCACATCTCCTTCCTTTCCGAGCCCCCCGTGCCCATCCCATTTTCCACAAAAGGCCCACAGAACTGGCATGACTCTGGTGGCACAGATTAATTTCACTGATGAAGCCAGGTCCTAAAGGATCAGGACCAGTGATCTTGCCTTGCACATCTGTACGCAGGCTTTACAGCCCTGAAGGGCTGTACTGTCTTGTGAAGGGAAGTTTAAGTTATTGTTTGAAAAAGAGAAAAAAAGACAATCTCTTAAACATCTTGAACGATGGTTCGAGAGCTGTTTGAATTTTTTCTGTCTTTTCTGCGTGGCAGGGCAGTGCCCTCAGCAAGCTGCGTGTAGGTGAGCATAGACAGCCCTCTCTGCACCTTGGGTCTCTCCCAGGCCTCTGTGAGTCCCTCTGGGCTCAGAGAGACATCAGCATGCCGAGAGATGGGCGATATATCCTCCTGGCTGTACCACTTGGCAGCTGGACAGATGACTGACTCATCAGTGTTCATGGTTTCTCATTTAATACTGGGGCTGTCCGGATGATTCAAGCGCCAGCCATCCAGAGAGGAGGTCGTGCTTGCGCTCCCAGCAGTGTTACAGTGCCATTTCCTCGTCTCCCTCCCATCCATACTTTTCCTTGCGGCGGGAGGATGGGGGGTGGATCTCCGTTCTGTTGTCAGCTGTAGATCTTTCTTGCAAGCAATTTTATTTCCTCCTGGCGACTGTGATTTTTCACTGGCTCCTCTTTGTTTGCCTGCTGAGAAGAAAATGTCCTGTGCACAGCGCTGCCGGGCGCCGCGGGCTGTGGGGAGCGCTGGGGCAGCCCGCCCCGCGCCGTGCCCACCCCGGCGGCCCCACGCGTGAGGCCGGCGCAGCCCTGCGGCCGCCCCGTCCCACCCATGCCCCCGGGGGGAGCGCTCTGCCGGGGGGGCACGGTCGCCTGCCCCGCAATGTAATTGCCGCTGCGAGGCTGCCCCGGGGAGGGCGGGCGGCGCGGGGCCGGCCCCGGGGGAGGTGCCGGGGCGGGGGCGGGCGGCGGGGGCGGGCAGGGCAGGGCAGCGCAGGGCAGGGCGCCCCCTCATCGCCGCTGCCCCCTCCTCTCCCGCAGGCTCTGCTCCCCCGGCGGCGGCGGGGACGGCGGCGGGAGCCGCAGGAGCGGGGTCATTCTGGACATCGCCTCCCTGAAGATGACGGAGCTGGAGTCCGAGGTGCTGCCGCTGCCGCCCCGGTACCGCTTCCGCGACTTACTGCTGGGAGACCAGTCCTTCCAGAGCGACGACAGGTACGGGGGGCGCGCCGGGGGCGCGCACACGCCCGCCGCGTCCCTGGGGAGGCGCGCTCTGGGGATGCCCACGCACACGGCCACGCTCCCGCGGGGCCGGCGCCGCGTACCCGCGCGCACGCACCCGCCCCGCGGGCGGGGGTCGGGGCGCTCTCCGCGGTGCTGCGCGCCGCCCGGCGCGGAGCTCTCCGCGGTGCTGCGCGCCGCCCGGCGCGGAGCTCTCCGCGGTGCTGACGGCCGCTTCCCGGTGCGGCTGCGGCGGCCGGTGCCCGCGCCCGGGCGGGCGAGGGGCTGGCGGGCCCCGGCGGGTGGGGTGCGGGGCCGGCGGGCGCGGGGAGGCGCGGGGGTGTGCTGGGGCTGTGGACCTGAGGAGCTGTTTGTGGGTCCGCCTGGGCCTGCAGGCATGCCCGGAGCAGCAGGCTTTGGGATGTTTGTGGGCATGCTGGGGACGGAAGGAACTGGGACGTGCGTGGATATGTCCGGGAGCGTGCGGGCATGCTGAGGCCGGTGGGCTGCTCTGGGAGTCAGTGGCATGCTGAGCCCGCAGACCCTGAGATGTGTGGTACGCTGGGCAGTCTGCCACGTCTGGGAGTCCCGTGAGGGGTGAGAAGGAAGAAAAGGGACAGGTTTTGGAGATGCCTGGGGCACAGATGGCGAGATGAATAGCTGGTGTAACTCCCTGTCAAACCATGTGCGGAGTTTGGCTGAGTGCGTACATTTATTTAACAGAACAGGGCTGGCCGAGTCTTACCTCCAAGGCTGCCTTTGCAGCGGGGGACGCTGATGGGAGCAGAGTGACTCCAAACAGCCGCTGTGCATGCGGCACCCTCTCGGGCTGTCGAGGGAAGCGGCCTTTGCGGGTTGAGTGCCAAGTGCTATTCGTCTCTGGCTGGCAGGGATTTGTTGCCAGGTTGACTGAGCTAAAGCCAAAGGGGGAATGTCCTGCGTGGCAAGTGATTTCCTTGAGGGGAGCAGCTAAATGAAGAGTATCAAGAGCAGCCATCCCTTAAACTCTGTTAATGTCATACAAATCGAGGCGCTACAGTGCAGGTGGATGTCAACAAATTGTCGTCTTTTCCTACCAATTAACTGCATGTTGTAATCAGCGAGAGCTGTGACTCGTGTGGAAATAAATCTTCAGCTGCTGCTGAGTTTGCTTTCAGGTAGCTGCTCTGTATCTGGTACACCTGTATAAAGGCTTTCATGCATCTGTGTTAAAAGGCATTTTTTTTAATATACTTAAGTGTCAGACATACAAAAATATGTGAATTTGTGTTTGAGAATGTGAGATTTACCAATGCTCTAAATAAGCAAACCTGTTTGTTATTTCTGCATAGGAGCTGATCTTTCTCAAAAATAAGTCTGTAATCCTCAAGATCTCAATGCCTGTATTTCCTTAATAGGCACTTAAAAATTAATACAAATTTATGGCATCAAGTAGGAGTCTGATTGGAAATTCCTACTGTAAAAAATCTCTAGATTTTAGAATGATTGTGAGCTGGATCATTTGGATCAGTGTGAAGGTCACAGTTATGATAGTTTTCATCTTTAAATATTTGGGAAGGATCTGCAGTACTGAAGGCAGAGATTGCAGGTTGTTTATTCACATTTCTACTAGTACTAACCATTAGTCTCCATTTTCTTCTGATTGAGTGTTCCTTATTCAGAATCTCTCTTTATTTTTAGTATGGCGGCACTCTGGATCGTGTTGGTAAATCCATTATCTTTGTTTCTCAAGACATCTTTGTTTCACTGTTTCTTTGGTGCTGCTATTTCTAGATTTTTTGACTTTTCATTTAGAAAATATTGACAATTTCACAGTGTTTGGGAATGCAAATCTATGAGCACACATCTCTTATTCACATGCAGTCTAATTGACTTAACTGGGAGTTGAGGTGGTGAAACTCTGCTGCAGGCCTTTGGAAATGTTTCTTTTAGGCATCAGTTGCAGTACAAATCATTAATGATACTGGGACCTCACTGCTGAAGCAGACTCTCCAGGGCAATCATGACTAGTAGATTATTAGTCTGCTCTGAGCCAACTGAATAAGTAGCTGATACAGTCTAGCAGAAGAAAAGGGGAAAGCCTTTTTGGCTTTGCTGTGTTTATAAATACTAAGCAGCTCAGAGATCTGCTCTGAAGTGCTTTACTGCAGCACCGACAGGAATGTGGCATCTTACTGCTGATGAAAACTTCCCTGCCTGAACAGTATGATGAACTGTGAACGATTGAACAGAAGTCCTTGGACTTAGGGATGTAATGCTGAAGGAAAACAACAATAGAACCAAGTATCCCATTTCTTTCTAGAAGCAATGCTAAAAACATTAGCAGCTTTACTATCGGCTTTTGAAAAACTCCCCTCGTGTGTTAGTGTGTTGCTGGAAGTGATGAGGTTTCTGGGGTCAGCAGAAGACTGAAAGGCTTTAGAGGCCTTATGGGAATCCATAGTTCTTCTGGGGCATTAGAGCCACTTCTGTTGGGAAATTTATTAATCCATCCTCAGCGCAGCGGATGCTGAAGAGACACCAACACTGGGCTGAGGTAAGAGAATGAGGTAATGCTGGAGCCGGAGGACTCGAGAGCTTGCTGGAACAAGTGGATAACTAGAGAGCTGTGGTATGGCAGGAGGAGGGGACGTGTCCAGGGGAGCCACAGAACTCAAAGAACTGATCGGTGAATGGGCAGGCGGAAAGCACTACGACTAATTTACTTCTGGTCCTAGGATGTGAAAGGTGAGGATAAGCAGTAAGACGTACTCTTTGGCAGGCAGACTGGTTGACACTAGAAAAAATAATGCTTTACATACTGTATAGAAGATAGTAATAAGTCAGACAGGAAGCAGAAGGAAAAGACCTGCTACGAGAGAAGGGAGAGGGTAAATAGAGTGCTGCAGCAAAGGAAGAAGAGCCTAATGACAAGCAAATCTAGTGTCATCAACAGGAAGTGCTCGCTCCAGCATCTTCTAATTCGTCTTTGGAGCTCACTGCTATGAGGCATCTGGAAAACTGGGCTTAGCTGCATTCAAATGCAGTGCTTGAAATTTTTGCTAGGCAGGTTATTTAGGTTATAGAAACCGAACTAACTGTCATTCCATTCTAAATTTGCAGAGTATACAAACAACTGTCTGAGGGCTTAAATCTGACTAATAAAGTCTGGGACGTGACCTCTCCTCTGGGCAGATTTCTCTTTGGGCTCCTTTGGGAAGCCTAAAGTCACTTCGGTTGTCTGTTAAAAGTCCTGCCTGCTTTAGAAGTTCCTTTCCCCATTTTTGGAAGGTTCTCTCGGTGTTAGGATACTGCAATAAAAGGAGAACTGGCTTTCTCTGCTGCAGTGGTATTGCATTTCTCATCTCACTGACATTTTGCTGTCATGAAAGTATTTGGAGCTACTGGAATATAACAGTAAAGCAAGAGTTTATAACGTTGAGCTAGTAACAAAAAGAAGGTGAAGAACCGGGGGAATGAATACTGCTTTTGCGTGGCCCCCCTTCGACATGCTTAACACAGAGCTCCCGGCTGTGGGAACCCTCTGCTCAGCAGCGCTGGGGGGGTTTGTGCAGGAGCACGGCCAGGGGCTGCGGTGCAAGGGGGAATGAGCCGAATACAGTGGCCCGTTGGTGGCACGAGGCTGGGATTTGCGAGGAAGGCTTCTGTTCTAAACTGATACTGGAATTTGCTGATTAAAAGCAACTGAGAAAGCACATCTGCTGAATTGATAAATATTGTTTTATACCACAAGCTGTGTCATCCCTTTGATCTTTGCTGTCCTGACTATGGCAGTTTTTGATCTCCTGCATTCTCTTTTCTTGAGCAATGCTGAAAACTGGGTTGGAGCACGTATTAAAAAAAAAAGTCCATAAATAAAATTAAACTGTATTTCAGAGCTACTCCATTAACGAGCTTATTTGTTGCCTAATTTAAATAGTCTGAATACTTTCCAGAAAATCATCATCAAAAGCCACAGTCCTATTTACAGTAGCAAGAAGTAATGGATGTCACTTTGATTAAGTGCATTCTTCTGAGACTAATTATCAGCAAAGAATCATTTTGATGGGTGAGGATGTTTAGAATAGCTGCATGTGCAGAAGAATTCAACAACATCTCTATAAAATTTTTAACATCTCCTGTTTCAGATCAGAGATTCTTTAGATGTTGCATAACCAAGAAAATAGAGGATTTAACAAATGAGGCCAGTTCTCTCCAGTTTATCCTTCCAGGGTGGGTAGATTTTGGAAGGTTTTTTTTCTCAGTTTCCTGACATCTGGGCTATTTCTTTTAAACTTGTCACTAGGTGGTGGCTCTAAATCACAGGTTGGGTTATACTTAGCACAAGAAAAATGTATTGCTAAAATAACAGGCTTCCGGGCTCTTATTCTTGCAGTTTTCAGTTGTACCCTAACAAGCCCAAAGTAACTTCCTCATGGGATGCATCATTGCATTAACGGACCTGAGCACAGTTCTGCGTCCTTCTCTCAGGTTCCTTGAATACGTCTTCGGTTGTGCACCTGCTCCACTGCCATTTGATTTACTAGGTCATTGCTCTCATTTGAAAATGCAGATGCTAATTTAAAAATTCTGGCTTGTACCAGAAATTAAAGACAATTATTTCTGTGGTGGTGATGTAATGGGCAAGCTTTTAGTTTCTGGTCTGTAATATGAGTTCAGGCTGTACCATCCGCACTTGTCGTGCAGGTTCTGTACCCAGATTCAGGGGCTCCAGCTCTGGTGTCCCTCTCTGCCATGGACTAATAGCACTGGTGGGGATGACAACATCTGAAAGGAAAACTTAGAAGTGCCTGTGGGACCACTTGAATTTAATTGCTTCTCCTCTGTGTTTGCCACCTGGCAAAGCAAAATTAAAACATTTATTAATTGAGTTAGGCTGTTTTCCTGAGTCATCCCTTTGTCAGAAAGTTCCAGCGTGATGGTTCGCCAGCAAGGACCTACTCCTGCAAGCGCAGCCCGGCTGAGCAGCGGTAACACGGTGCTGCCGCGGGAGCGAGTGCAGCGCGGCTGGGGCTCTGCTCGCTTCTGAGCGAGCTTCTCGCGCTTGCTGCCCGGGAGACCAGGCAGGCAGCAGCCGGAGTCAGGCAAGTGAGATGCGCTGGTTTAGCTGTTTTAAATACATACCTACAGCTCCGCAGGGTTCGGTCTCCTACGAGCCTGGTGTGGCGCTTCTGAGGCCCAGTGCCTCAGGCCTGGACTAGCAGAGCTGGCAGCAGCGCAGCAAGAAGCCCGCGGGCAGGGCGCTGCCGTCCGTCCCGTCCATCACCGTGCGCTGGAAGCACAGCCAAGAGTCCTGTGCTTGGAAGTCCTGGGCTGCGGCATGGCCCTTTCCACTGGCCCAAGCCACCAGCTCCCTTGGCTGGGCTCTTGGTGGGATACAAGGGCAGAGGAGCCTGAGGTTGGAGCTGGAAGCTCGGGACAGCTTCACAGGCAGGATATTGTTTTTCCTCTGTTTGTAGATTGTATTTTTATTTCTAATGAATAAGTGGCATTCTTAATTACTGTTTACTTTGAGTTGTTCTGAAAGGCTCTAGTGATGATTACTTAACTCGGTGTCTTAACTGAAATGCTGGAGTTTTTTGTTGCTTTTTTTTTAATTGATATTTTCCCAGTACCTGTTGATGTCCCTTTGAGTATTCCTCTTAAGGCAGGAACCCCTGGAAATATTAGTATAGTTATGGAAGTAATGGAAGTTATGGAGTAAGAGAAGTGCAGTTCTCTTATAATTATGTCTACTATTTTATAAACAAAATGTCATTTTTCTTTTCAAGAATGTTGCTTTTACTGTCAATAACTGGCCCTTGCTAGCAATAAAAGAAAGTGCACATAGTCTGGTGTAAGGAACGGAACTATCCCTTGAGTGATACAGTATACACCGCTGTGCCACGATGAAAAGAACAACATTGATTTTCAGTTATTTAACACAGCCTAACACTACGGGCTCAACTTTCCATCCTTCTCTCCTGTATTTTCTAAGCATTTTCTAAGGGATCTGGGTCCCTTTTGCACCAGGCACATATCATGAATATGAGATCTGAAGAGATGATGATATTTGTCATCACCACAAGTCCTGTGTCTGCAGAAATTAATGGCCGTGTTGCCGTTGGCCTCGGTGAGGTTAGAAGCCGGGCTGGGGCTGTAGCTGTCACGGAGGCGGCAGGGACAGGCTGCGAAACCCGCCGGCAGCTGAAATTGCGGGGCATGTGTTAGATTTTTCTGCTTTGTTTCCACCACTCCGTATAGTCACAGTTGCATCCGTGCTCCCGCGGGGGGTAATTTATTGCGGTCCGGCTGGTGCTGCTGATTCCTTTCCCACCGCACAACCGGCTCCGTTCCCACCCGCGCGAGCGGGGAGCGGGGCCCGCGGCCAGCAAGGGGGCAGGCGCTGGGCGCCCGGCCCCCCGCGCTCCTGCAGCCGTGCAGCGAGGCCACGCGGGCGAGCGTCGGGGCTCTTCTCTCACAGGTTTCTGTGGTCACCGTCAGATAGATCACGAACGGATCCGCAATAAGTTGGCTGATAAATGCCCCACCTGCATCCTCTTGTGAGGTGTCGTGTTTCAGAGGCTTCATTTTGTGGTATAGACTGTGCAGCGTGTGGATTTGGGGAGAAATAAGACTGGAATCTGAATCGAAACATCTTTCTGGGACGTTCAACTAATAAGAAGGAGAATAATTCTGTATTATCAACCGTTTTCAGCACTGATTATCAAGAGAGAAGTGAACACGTTGTCTGCTGAAACCCTGCAGCTAGCGCAGATTTCCTTGCCATCCTGCATTTGCCTCTGCGCTGTTGGCACCAGCTTGGATCTGTAGCAAGAGATGTGGATATTAATTCGCAAGAAAAATACCTCTTATTCCTCTTGACTGGCAGCTCAGTTAATGGCTCTTAAAGACACTGTACAAATATCTTAACAGTTGCCTACAAATCCACGCTGGCTGCGGTTTGCATGAGAAGGACTGGAAATGCAGACTGCTGGGCAGGACGAGGCCGAGCAGAGCCAGCTCAGGAGCTGCTGCAGCTGGAGGTTCTTCTGCTCTTGCTCTATTAATTTGCTGGATTACTGCAGTAGGGGACTCCTGAATCTTCTTTGCTTTCTTTTCTTTCAGAGAGTTCAGAGTAAAACATTACATTGCTACGTTATATTTCATATAAGATGTTAATGGTGTGTTTCAAGTGCCATCCTTACCACGGTTCCTTCGTTCCCAGCTGGCATTCCACCGCTTTCAGTGTCTGAAAACTTGTCCCTTCAAGCAGGAAGCCTGTAATGTTGGGTGAAGTAATGCTCTGCAAGAGTTATGTTAGTTTGCAAGTATTTTAAGGAGTTATTTTCTGTGCTGAAGATTACGTCAGACCATTTGTTGCAGAGGGCAGCAGTGCTCCGCAAGGGTCATCCATAACTTTCTGGAGGAATCCCAGGGGCTTCAAGTCAGCTTTGCCTCCTTGGGCTTGCAGTGGGGCCACAGCTTCGCAGTCAGTGATTATGTCTCCATCATGAAAGGTAGGGACTGTGTGTTTTTATTATTATTTTATCATCTTCCTTTAAGTGATGGCCTGTGGCCATGCTGCTTACTGACAGTCAAACAGAACATAAAAGTCCCGTTACAAAGGGAAGCTATAAAATGAAGTCTACAGACAAGATGGACTCTTGAGGATAATAAGATTTTCCAAAGCAGTCACTGCGCTCTTAGTTCCGAAGTGCTGGACACCAGCACTCTATTTTGGGAACTGAACTTCCTGCAATCAGATGATGCTCGCTGCGTGTACAGGTATTGGCACGCTTGCACATTTTCCCTGTGTTTTTCTATGTTTTTTTTCCTTGTCATTGAATAAGATTCCTCTTGAAATTGGGGCAGTGAAACTTGCTCCCTTGCGTTCTCTCCAGTCAGGTGTCTTTATCGTTATTTCCTGCGTGCTTTAAGCAGCCGCGTGGGTGTGTGCGGTGCTGTGCTGCACCGCGGCCCCGGCCCCAGGCGCCGAGCACTCGGAGCCGGGCCGCACCGTCGGCAGAGCGAAGTGGCGAGAAGTTGTACCGCAGGATGGGGATAACGGCAAAAGCTAGCCCATGAGCTGGGGCGCACGTGTCTCGGAGTCAGCTGGGTAATGGCAATAGTGAAACGGCAAGGGATTAAAGGGATGAGATAAGTGATTTCCTTGAAGGAAGGAAGACTAAGCGTGGTGAGAGAGGGGCTGTGGGCAGTGAGTGGTCGAGTCAGTGGAGCGGGAGCTGGAGAAAGCTGCTTCAGATGAGAGGTCTGCAGAAAGCAGCGCTGGTACAGAGCAGCGACAAGGCGCTACGGGAGGAGGAGGATTTCTCGGGGGCAAGCTGAAGAGGAGCAGAACTTGGCCGCTCTGTAGTCTTCGTGGTGGAGACAGGCAGCCCTCGGCTGCGTTTATTTCTAGCAGCCAGCTCGCTCGTCGGTGCCTGAACGACAAACGCTTTGCTTCCACGCGCCGCCGCGGGGGCTGCAACGGGGCACCCGCAGGGAGGCTCCTTTGCCTCTCCTCTTTGTAGGGGGTTTCTAGTCTGACGTGCTAATCTCACCTGATGTGAGCTCAAAACCAGCATGAGGGGCGGCACTTGGCCGCCGCGTGGTGGGACCTGGGCCAGCCTCTGTCCCAGCAGGTTGGACAAGGTGTCTGCTGCTTTGTGGCTCTCAAGGGACCGGTGGAGAGGAGTGTGGCCAAATGCAGATCTCCATTACTTTTTTAGGGATGCTGTTGCTGGCGGCTGTCTTGCTGCCTCCTGTCTCCCTCCCTGTGTGGTGGCTGCTCAGCACCTTCGTGCCTTCTTTCCAACCCTGCCGGCGGCCTCCCGGCTGCCCCCGGCACAGTGCAGCTCCGGCGTGGCTGCTCCTCACCCGTGCCACGTCTCCTGGCCCGCCTGGCGCCTGTCCAGCATGCAGGCGCTCGGTCTCTGTCTTCTGGCCGGGTCACTTGGCCACGTTTCAGGTCTGCTGCTGTCAACAGTTTCTTTGTCACTAGCGGTTTTGACTGCTGTTCTTCCACCACACTGAGGCAGAGCCCTCTTGAGGACAGCACGAACATGACTCCCAAGTAATTAAACTCCCCAAGCACATAGTAAAATCGTGATCTTATTATTCACGCCGTGACTCTTCATCATGGTAACCTGCCTTCCCAACTTTTGGCCATCGCTTCCCGTATTGCTGGCTCGGTGCAGAGCATTCCCAACGAGGCCCTGAATAACGCTGCCCACACGTGCAGGAGATCTATCGGCGTCTGCTCTGCCAGGCCCCGGGCTTCTGCTGCGCTCCCCCGGGGCCTGGCACGTGGTTCGGCATGGACCGGAGGGCAAGGTATCGTCAGAATTTACCGAAACTCTTGGAGTTAAATGTGGAATTTTAGCTTCTGCTCCCCCTTCCTCACGTGCCTATTGCTTTTCCTTGTGCATTGCATCTTTTCCTAGCTGTAGTTTGGATAGGGCCGTGGCGGCCTCCTTCGTCTGGACCGGGACCTGTTGCCTATCCTGCAATACTGGTGACGGGCACAGTGCGTGTGTGTGTGTCATCTACGGCAGTAGCGTGTGTGGGGGGGTTGCTTTTATTTTTTTTGAAGTCTTCATTTTAAGGACGGGCTAAAGCCATCTGTTTTCTGTTATTGCCCTGTGTGTTTGGAGAGGTGCTGGGTTTTTGTTAAGCAAATGCTGCCGGTCTCTGCGCACGGAGGAGTGTGGGGCACGTGCGCAGCCCCGCCGTGGGCTGCGGGCCGCTCCTTGGTGGTCAGAGGTGGGGCATCTCCAGCCGATGGGCAGATGCAACCACCATCCGCAAACGTCGCCGGTCGGAAGCGGGCGTCAGGTTTGCAGAGAAGACGGTGTCTCGGGGAAGCAGTCGAGGGGGGAGCGCGGCGTGGAGCCTGCCCAGCGGCTCTCGGGAGCACTCCCGTCCCGGAGACGGGGGCGTTTCTGGGAGCAGGCGGTGAGGATGTTTTGCAAATGTCAGTTTGAGCGCTGCCGTCCTGTGGGCAGGAGTGACATGGCTGGGAAGAGCGTTATCCTGTCGCGAAGCAGCAGAAACCAGCCAGCTGGATGTTTGTGAGAAAGGCAGGCCTTTGCCAACAGGGGATGCTTTCCGCCCGTGGGCCTCCCGAGGTGAGACCTCCTCTGCGGAGCAGGGCTGCGGTTTGCTGCCGGGTGCGACGTGACGTCTGTATTTTCACCTGGGGCGTCGGGTAGCTCGTGCCCCGCTGCAGGCGGAGGGCGAGTGAAAGGTGCCAGCGTCGAGGCTGTCCCGAGTCTCCCGGCGGTTTGGCTGAGCTGGTCCCTAACTGTTACCGCCAGGACGTGAGCGTTTGGCCAAGCCAGGCTGCGCTATTTCTCAGTGCCTTAGTAAATCACTTAAAGCCATTTAGTTTGAAAGTAGCCTTCTTACTGCACGCAGTGTGCTACTTTGTGTGTGTGCAGAACACTTTAGGCAGAAAGCTCTCCTGCAGTCAGACGATCCACAGAGTTTCTCAAAGCTAAAATGCTTTATACTATCTAAAACTTTTCCCTCCAGACCAGCTATGGCTGTGATGGGTGCGTGATTGCGAATGGGGAGAGCTTCTGCAGAAGTTAAGAAAAGAAAAACCTCTCACGTGCCCCATGTCCGCATGGCAAAGTGTGAAGCACACAATTTTATCCTGGGTAATAGCCCCATATGGGATTATTGTTTGAAAAACTTCTAATTTAATAAAATGTGTACTAATTGGTTGTTATGAGAGATGTTAGTTGAAATAATTGCAACTCACACTAATGTGCTAACTGAATTTGGTGTTTATAATGCACTGTCAGTTTGTTCAAGGAAAGAGAAGCGGTGTTAGGTGGCGCTGGTATTTCTCAGCAAGAAGCGGTCTCTGGAAAGACGTTTGTTCGGTGAAGCTCTTTGGTCACTATTCTTCCGCTTGGCTCTTGCAGGAGACGGGCTTGGTGCGGTCGGGCCCAGCGAAGGGGCCCCGCCACGGCCGCTGCCCCTTCGGCTGCCTTCGGGTCGGCCTTTCCAGCCACGCGGCGCCCGGGTCTCGCCGGCTCGCGGGCGAGAGCGGGGACCCTCGTCTTTGCTCCGCGCCGTTTCGGCCCCCTCGCGTCTGAAGCTCGCCCATACCTGCAGGCGCTGCTGGGGTGCCGGTTTGCTGCCGCCGTTTGGCGTCGGCCTGGCGTTTTCCCGTGCAGAATTCAGCCTCGTCCCAGCCCCGGCTGATCTGCCACGTTGGGGCTGGGGCTCCTTGGGGCCGGGGCACAGGCGTTGCCGTGAGCTGAGGAGCTCTGCCCAAGGACTTGCCAGCCGGGTCCCCGAAAGCGGGGCACGACGGAGATACGGTGCGACGAGGAGTCGTTCGATCTCGTAAGCCTCTTTCAGGGCTGACGTTCGGCAATTGCTGCTTTTCTTCCTTCTCCAAAGTGCTTTTAAAGCTCAACACTGTCACTTTGGATCCTTCCCACTCAGTATCTGCACTTAGAAGTGCCCAGTGCTGATGGAGAGGTTTATTGCCAGCAGTTATTGTGCTCAAATTGAGAGGAAAAACAATTTTCTAGTCTGCTATTGTTAAGGTCTCTAATGGGAGATATTTCATTCTTACTAAAAACTTTGCTTGTAAATGTGTTTTAATGATGGAGGCAGTGCTCTGTGGCGAGGAAACGCTCAGTGCTGCCTTCCAGGGTCCAGCCGCACCGAATGTCCGCTGACGGACGTCTGCAGAGCGCGCTGGGCCCGCGCGAGGGACAGGCATCTTCCCGATGGCAGGAATTAAAGAAAAAAGGCTGTATTATGGAGGGGGGGGACGGACCCAAAACCAAAGCCCAGCTGTCACCTGCACCAGAAAAACAGAAGTTTCCTGAGACCCCCGGGGCCCTCCTGGTGCAGCGTGTGCGGGGCAGCGCCGGGCGGCCGGCGGAGCGGGGCCGCGGGGCGTCTTCGCCCCGAGCGGGCGCAGCGGCCCGTCCGCGCTGCGCGCCGTTCCCCGCCTCCGTGCCGGCACGGACCGTGGACCTCGCCATCGAGGTGCAGCGGTTCCTCTCGCCCAGCGCTTGAAGAACTCCCGGGCTCGCCCGCCGCTGCTTCGGAGCCCGCGCCCGGCGCGGCAGCCGGCGTGCCGGGGGGCCGCGGCGTGGCCGTGGGGCTGGCGGATGGGCCTTTGCCGCGTGCCCGCGGGATCCCCCGTGTCCTTCGGAAGGGCGGTGATCCCGGGGGAGGTGGGCTGCTGCTCCCTCCCGGACGGGCAGGCTGCCAGAGCAGGGACTTAGTTTGTAATTGCCTGTTTTTTAAGCAGCCTTTCTTCCCCAAAGCTTCCCTGGGGCTAGAACAAATGTAAAGGCAGAGGATGGTATGAAAGAGCCGTTTACAGCCGAACCTTAAGGAGACGCAGCCAGGACCGGCTCCCGTGGACCAGCATCCGCCCTCAGAGTGGCTCTCGGGCACGGAGGCCCCGGATCCAATGCGCCTTTTGGTCGTGGGAATTGAAACAGAATCGATGAGCGTGTAAAACCAAAGGAGCGCAACAGCCCGAGCTGAAATCCTCTCCCCCAGCTGCAGCCCAGCTCCCGTTTCGGAGCGCAGCTCTCCGGCTGAGCAGGCTACCGGTCCGCGAGCAGAGCCTGCTCGGTGCAGTTAAAATAAGAAAAAAACCTAAGGATCAGTGGTCGGGCGCAACACCCCGCTTTCCTCCTTCGACGCGCGGCGCAGAGGCTGTCGCCCCCGCCGCAGGGTTCGTGCCTCGGCGCCGCAGAGCGCCGCGCGTTCGTCTTCACGGGGACTTGACAGTCTCTGCAGCTTATATAATGTACTATAAAATGAACGGTGACAGAAATGCAAAATATATTGCAGGAGGCACTGAGCGTGATCCAGCAGCTCTAGGCAGGGAAGGAGATTTTTATTACTGAGCGACATAGTAGAGGCCTAATCCTCTTTAAAAATTGATCTGAAAAGGAGTTTTAAGAAAAAGGTTTTTATGTGCAAAAGTTATTCCCCTTTTAAACAGAAATTTTCAGAGCCATTTAATAATTAAATATTGTTCTGCAGTTTGAAAGACCATCATTTCGGTAGAACTTCAGCACTGTCAGGAGCAAAGTCTTTGCCAAACCGCTTCCCAGCGCCGCTGCGGGCGCTCTCGCAGGGCGTTGCAGCCCCAGCTGCCCTCCTCCGAGCCGACTCGGCGACCCCGGCCGACGCCGTTTGGCCTTCCTGGACTTCTCTGCCTTACCCCCCCCGGCCCGAGGTGGTTTTCTTGCATCCCCGGGGTATGTCGTGCCTCTGCGGCTCTGGCTGCCGCACGCGTAAGGAATGTTTGCGCAGGGCTTTAGAGCCGGGGAGGAAAAGCCCTGCGCAAAGGCGCGGGGCAATAAACGTGCGCAGGGCAAAGATCGTTACAGCAGAGAGGCAACGAACCGCGGGACCCGGGAGACGGTGGCGTCCCCAGGCTGGGCCCGTTAGGGGGGATCCTGTCAAAGCCCCGTTGCCTCCGTCCCCGCACCGCCCGCGCCCGCGGGGTTTTCCCACCGGGGTGTTTCGAGCGTTCTCACGTTCTCCCGGGAGCAGGGACCGGCTCGCCTCGCCGTGCCGGGGTCTGCCGCTGGCCCTGGTACGCGCTCACCGCAGAGGCCAACCGGCAGCGCCTGGGCGCTTTGCACCCTCCGCAGGCTTCCCTTGCAGGTGTATATTTAGATTTTACCCAAGGGCTTTTAATCTGCTCGTCAACTTGAGCGGCCGTGACAGCTGTACCGCTACGTTCCCTTTTCCCCTCCAGCAATTTTAACCTGCCCTCAGCTTTGTAAAGAAAAAACGGGAGGAGATCACACATCGCTGTTGAGCTTCAGGATCTCAGGGCTGCATCTGTAAGCACGTAAAATGCACCGTAGAAATAGGAGCCTCTTGCCTGATGCACCATGACTCCGTAGGGATATTTACCCAGCATCTGTTTGGCACCTGCTCTATTTCTTTTTCCAAAAGCCACTGTGAAGCAGTCCCAGGTTAACACACTGATTCTGCAGCTTTCTTGTTCGTCGCGGGCGCGCCACACTTGGAGAGGTAAAAACGGGCTTGCAAAGGCAGCGATGACAGTTCTGGGATTCGGTGCCTCTCGGTTACGTAAGAAACTTCTCGCGAACGCTTTGGTGGTGCCGGAGCTGCTTCAAGAGGCGGACGCGCCGCAGGTCCCTCCGCGGGCTGCCGAGGGGCCCGCGGCGGTGCCGGGAGCCGCCCGGGCGCTTCGCCCCGGAGCCGCCTGCAGAAACGCCGCTGGCTCGCGGGGCTCAGCCCGGACCGCGCGGTCCGGCCCCGGCGGCCGAGGCGTCCCGGAGGCGCTGCCAAACCCCGTGCCGTTCGAAAGCGAAGCCGAAGGCTGGCTCGCTCGCCGGCTCTGCGCGCCTTTCGGCGCTTTGCGTAACCAGCCGAGCTCTCCCAAGGCTTCCTCCCGCCGCGAGCCCCCCGCTGCCGCCGCGTGCCCCCCTCCTCCTCCTCCTCCTCCTGCTCCTCTGCGGAGCAGTGCCGCCGGCGAGGCAGCCTGCCGGGGCGCAGGGGCGGGAGCCGCCTCCGCCTCGACGCCCCTGCGCTCTCCAGCCGCTCGTGAAGTGCAGGCGTTTGGGGAGATTTTCCCAGCTCCGGGTGCATCTTCAGCTCCCGGGTGCCCTTGCTGTCCTCCGCTGCAGCCTGCTGTGCTAGGAAGAAACCGAATTTAAATAAGTGCTCTTTCCAGCTGCTTGGCTTGAGGGCTCGAAGAGGCCATCAACTCTTAACGAACTCCTCTGAAGTCATTAAGGCTCTTTTTCCTCTTTCCTTCTCTGTCCTCCTCTCTGCCTCCCTCTCGCATTATGGCCCTGTTTAGGCTACAGGCTTGTAGGGGAACAGGGTCGAGGTCCTGGTTTATGCTTTTGGCCGCGACGCGACAGCAGTGAATAACAAGAATCCTCCGGGCGCTGCGAGCGCAGCCGGGGCCGTCGCCGAAATCCTTTCTCGCGGTGCCGCCCTGCTGCTTGCGGCCCGCTGCCGGCCGCGTTCACGGCGGTGCCGGGACGGCGGCCACCCCAGGGCCGCCGAGGTCCGGCAGAGCCTTCCCGACGCGCTCTCGGCGTCCCGACGAGGAGCGTCGGCGCCCCGCGGGGCCCGGGCACCGCACGAACGGGTTGTTTTTGCCATTTTTTTTTCTTGTTGGTAAATTTGTCATTTAAGTGAAACAGATGTTGGAGGAGAAACTACCGGGGTGACGAAAGCGAAGGGCGTTCCTCAGCGCAGCGCGTGTTTGCTCCCTGAAAGCTGCTCCCGGGAGCGGGGAGCCGAGAGCAATTTTGGATGCTTCTCTGAAGACGTTTCCCGAGACGCTGCCGTCATGGTGCTAAATTCGTGGAGTTATCGACACGCAGTCAGCGGTGGCTCTGCCGAGGAGTTAGTGGCGACGGCGAAGCTGCGAGGAACCCCGCCGGGGCTCGGGGATGCCGACTCCCGGAGGTCGGGGCTCCGGGCGGGAGCAGCCTCTGCCGCGGGTCCGCGTGCCGTGCCGCGCCGTGCCGTGCCGCGCCGTGCCGTGCCGCGCCGTGCCGTGCCGTGCCGTGCCGTGCCGTGCCGGGGCTTTGCTCACGGGGCTCGGCAGCGCCAGGCGCAGAGCTTCGGCAGCGAGGCGCCCGGGCGGTGAAGCCTCCCCGGCGAGTCCAGAGTTTTCCAGCAAAATGTGCACTCCTACACGACGCGGCTTCTCTTTTGCGTCTGTTTAAAGGATCTTTCCGTGGAGCGTGTGCTTTTCAGGGAGATTTCCAAACATTTTTAAAGATATTTTGCCCACTTTTCTTGCAGAAAGCTTTGCACTCTAATGCTTTTGGGTCGTATCTAACAGGTTTATTTGTCGGAAACAATAAAAAAAGCTCCTTCCTGTTATATCAGCTGGTTATAACAGCCTAAATCACATTTTATTAATTATGAATAAGTGCATAAAAGGAGTTTTGGCAGTTGGGACTGAAAGGTACCGAGATAAAAGGAAAATATCTAATGATACAGTTGCTGTGGATTCAGTTAAGAATAATGAAAAAAACTCTTTCTTTTTAAATCACATTTTCAGCAATATCATAACCTCTTTCTTTTTAAATCACATTTTCAGAAATATTATTACCAGTGCAGCTGCTGCCAAGCCGTCCAGCCCCAGCCTGCAGCACAGCTGTGGTCTCAGCGTAATGCAGATGCTGGAATGAGAAATCAGCAGTTTGCAGTGGGCTCACAAACTAAAATTAAGTGGTGATTTCCTGGCTTGCAGTCAGATGTCCGGGACTCGCTTAGCGATGCAAATGTTTCTGGACCAGAGGGATTCGTGTTTGGACTTTGATGCAACGGAGTCGGTGTTTTGTCGATCTTTTCGCTCTCGCCGTCCCTCGGAAAGTGCAGCAGGAGGAGGGGGCTCGGTGCAGCCCCTTGCCGCCTCCGCGCCTCGGGCCCAAACCTGTAGTGCCTGGGCTGCGGAGGAGAGGCGCTCCCGGGCTCCGGGGCAAATTGGAGTATTTTTCTGACAAAACCGCAGCACGGAGATTGATTCCCCAGTCCCGTTGTAGCGGCTTTTTCGCGTGGCTTTGCCTCAGGGGGGTTTTGCTCGGCATCAGCCGGCCCCTGCTCGGCCGCTTCACGCCCTCCCCTCTGGTCTGTGCCTTGGCTTGTGTTTAAGTACTCAAGAGAAGAAGCATCTACCTGCAGAGGCTCCCGCAGGTGGGAGCGGAGTTTCTCAAGGGGTTCCTTGATGTGCTTTTGTCACCTCCTGTACAGCAGAAGTTTAAAAGTGTGACAAGAGAGTTACCGTTTTCAGTTAAAATTCACCGAGCTGTTCCATAATGCCTCTTTTGCTCACTGCCGCTGCTTGAAAGCGCTGGTGCTGAGATTATAGTTTAAGCATAAACCACTTTTCACACCCATTCTCTATCCCCAAATTACTGTTCTTCTCGAATTTGGAATACGGAGCAAAGCACAAGTCCCCGATAGCTCCCCAGAAGTGAGACCCGCGTGCCCTAGAGCCAACAGCTCGCGGTGTCCGGGTGCCTTCGTGAGACCTGAGCTGTGCGTGGCCAGATCCACAGGGCCGAGGGCAGCGATTGTAGCTGGGAGCTCGCAAACAGCACCCTGGAGTAAACAGAGAGTGATGAGTGGAAGACGAGGCTGAAGCAAACCACGAAGCAGACAGGAACGGCTGTTAGGGAACGAATGCATTGAGCTGATTTGATGAATCATATTGAGGCAAAAGGAGAAATTAAATGTGTGCTAAAAGCTGGCACATTAGTAAATGGGCTGTGGGGTTTTTTTATCCATTTTGTGCTTCCAGACGTTGAAATAATGTATGTCCTACGGTGAAATCCTAGTAAGAGGTAAAACTCTGAGGAGAGAAATACGGTCTTGGTTAACAGGAAACAGGGACTTGGCTCCTCTTCTCAGATCAGCCATCGGCTGCCTTGTGTCATGGGATAAACCGTCTTTGGGCACTGACTTTAGCGGAATAAGAGCAAGCAGAGCTTGTGCTTGACTTGTTGCTGGTAAAGCAGAGGAAGCGAAGGCTTTGCCTTTTTCTTCGCAGGTTAGTGGAGACTGGTGCAGGGCAGTGGTATCGGTGCTCTCACAGGCTCTCTGGGGGAGTGCGGATGCAGCACGAGCAGCTCTGTGGTCAGGTCACACACTGGCACCAAAGGAAAATGCCAGCTTTTCATACCACAAGTAGATCATTTCATATCCTGTATTTCCTGGTTTGGGACAGCTTCCCACCCTTACCTCAAGGAGAGCCCTTGCACAGTTGTCCTTGCACAAGCTCCTGAAAGACCCTTCTAGGTGCTGAGGGATTGAGTCATTGCGCCTATGATCATTTTAAGGAAATCTTGTATTTGCATTGGATTCCCATCTTCTCAGAAACAAAACAAAACAAAGATTCTTTGAACACCTCCTCCAAGCCTCCCCTGCAAAACCAAAGCCCTTGTTGCCTCCAGCTGCACCGTGTCCTTCACCATCAAGAGAATGGTTTGGGAGTGTTGCACCCCAGCACAGGAGTGACATTGCCGTTGGAGATGCATGGGAGCTTCTGACCTGCAAGATTTTCTAAGGAGCTTTTCCAGCAAGTGCTTGGCTCAGCTCACATCGATACCCCTTGCGCAGCAGCTGGGCTGGGCTGATGTCTCACTGGTTGTCAGTGAGAGAAACAGGTCTTTAAAGCACATGGCAGGGCAGTGATGGCACATGGCCTTGGGGCACAGTGATGGCGCGTGGTGATGGCATGCAGTGGTGGCTTGTGGCGATGGTGCATCGCATTGGCGCGGGGCGGTGGCGCGGGGCGGTGGCGTGCGGTGGGACACTGCTGTCCTTGGTGCTGAGGCTCCGTGGCCCTGTTGGCCACCTGGGATGGCCTGACAGCCCGGTGGGGGCTGCCTGGGCTGTCTGTGGGCTCCTGAAGGGCTCCGGTATGGTTGGGGCCAGCAGGCAGATGCTCTTTGAGAGGTGCCATCCAGTGTGAGCAGGAGCAGCTGCGACCTGGGGGCATCCCGAGAAAGAGGGTGGCCTGCAGGACTCCGTCCCTCCGTCCCACCTGCGCATTGGGTGGTCACGATGCTCCGCGTATCTCCCGCCTGCGACTCCCCCGGCCGGCGTGCACCTTTGCGGGGGCCGTTTCCGTGGGGCCTGGCGAGCAGCGACCGAGAGCTGCCCGGGACGGGTGACGGCTCGGAGGGGAGCAGCGGCGAGAGCCCGTCTGCGCGGCTCGCAGGGGCGCAGCGAGGAGGGGACCTTGATCCGCTGCTTCGCGTCTGCAAGCCCAGCACTCGGAGCCTGTTCCCTGGCACGCAGTCCGCACGCTGCTCTTTACACAGAGGAGTAAGATAAAATAGCTTCCTCCCCCTCACGTTGCTACCGAAAAACAGGAATGGGGAAAAAATAATCCCTCAGCCCCTGCCCAGCTTGTGAAGATAAGAGCAATGCAGTCTTTTTTTCTCCCTTTTTTTTTAAAAAAAGGTGGCAGCCAAGGCAATTACACTGTTTATTAAACAAAGGCATTTTGGAGATTTCTGCGCCGTGAGTGTTTCCTCATTCATTTTGCACCAAATCCATTGCAGCGGCAAGGCCAGCGAGTTTGCCTTGACTCCCCTCACTACCAAAATAAATGTACAGGGCAGGATTGTTCCACTGAGCCGCTGCGAGTGGGGAGGGCGAAGGCGGCCGGGAGATGGTACGTGCCGGCAGCTCGCCGCCGAACGCAGCGAGGATTGCGATGCACGGGAGAGTTCAGGGGGGAAAGAGGAGGAAGCAGCGGAGGCAGCCGAAGCTCGCAGCATGGCAAGAGCCAAGCTGAAGCATTCCCCCTCGGAGAGCAATTCGCGCGTGAAGCCCGTCCCAGCGGGCGCGGCGGACGATGCCCACGGGGTGAGCCCCTTGCTGCCGGCTCGGAGGCTGGGATCCCTGGGGAGCGACGTCGGACAAAGGTACCGCAGGGCTGCGGCGGGGCTCGGAGGGTGGGGGCAAGCAGCACGTCCTCTGGAAAACAAGAGGAGCAGGATGCGTGCCCCCCCCCCCCGGGCTGGGGGGCGAAAGCTGCTTTAGAGATCCACCCCAGCCCCAAAGTTGCATTATGAAATAGGCTGCCGGAGCAGAAGAAAGCCAGTTCCTTTAAATTTTTTATAAGTTCTCCGTGTTTCTCTCGTGCCAAAAGCAGATCCGAATGGCAGCGCTAAGACCGCAGGGCTGCTACCTGGCCCTGTTAACGTGCGCTGTGCCTTATCTGGGCAGCGTGACACTGCTAACACCACAGTACACACGGTGCATAAGCACCATGTTTGTGACTGGAAGAAGAGATGCTTGATCCCCCATTTGAGGAATAATTTATTTACAACTGGGGAAAAAAAAAAAGAAGAAGCTAGCATGCAAAATGCTGCAGCCTCTTTCTGCAAGCACACAGCTGCTATGTGCAGAAAGAAATGAGCTGCTTTTCGTAAGGATAAAAATGCTTCGCACTGTACTTGAATTGCACTGTTTCAGAAGAAGACAGGTCTCCTTGTTATGATAAAGGTGCATATGTCAATACTCTGTTTATGTTACTTTGTTTCATTTTTCACCTCTTTGTCTTCAGCCTTTCAGCCCATCCATGCTCTTTTCCTCAGCCAAAATTGCCTCACCTGTGATTGTGTGCCATATGTCTTCCACGATGTAATTTGGTGCAGTTTCTGGTTCAGCTTCCCAGTGCAAGTTAGCACAGTAGGAAAGCTTCTGCTCGCGGTGACTTTTACTTGCTTGGCAGGAATTAACCGTGCCAGATCTTCACATGTATCACCGGTGGGCTGGGGGGATGATAGCAAGAAGCACAGGACTGGCAGACGTGGTCCCCACTGGGACGCTCAAGGAGGTGGGCGCGCTCTGGAGGAGCCAGGGTGCTGCGGCCACCTCACCGGCGCGAGCCGTGCTGGGCGCGTGCCGCCTGCTCCGGGGCCGGCGGCAGCGTCCTGGCTTGCTCGCAGAAGTCGGCGCGCCGGTCTCTGTGCACGGTGTCTTGTGCCAGCTCTCCAGATGGCACCCATGGGGTTTCCTGGTGAGCAGGCACTCTGATCTCGCGGGTCCTTGCCTTTTGCCTTCCAGGGGAAAGGGCCTTCGTATCTGGAAAGCTGCAGATAGGCATCGGGCAAAGCCGTGAAACGTGTGTGGTCTCACTGTGTTTTGAGAAGCAATCTGAACCTCCCTCTGCTCCCTGGGTTCGTCAGACTCCTCTCTCTCGTTTCCTAACTTGTTTCCATTGCCTCAAAGGGACGTTAAAGACTGACCTGTTCCGGGGGTTCACGTACCTCTGAGGGCAGGTCCAGAACCGTTCTGCTGGCAAAGCCCCAGACTGAGCTTGCTTCGTTCTCCGTGACCTTCCAGACACTGTTGATTTTTCTCCTTGTAGCAGTGCTAGGACGTTCAAACCCAGATGTGCTGGGGCCAGAAAACGGCTCAGCTGAGGGGCTCCTGGAAGCTCATTGTAACTACTGCTACCGAGCTGGGTGTAAGCAGGCAGGAGGGGGTTTTGCTCTGCTGAGCCTGAGGGTTGGGTGAGCTCCTGCCCAGGCTGGGAACGGAGACCAGGTAGCCAAGCATCTGCTTGCAGAGAGCTGCTGCCCCTCATCCTCCGGGGAGAACATGCTGCCAAGGAGGGATGCGGGAAGGCTGCACTGGATTTGAGGCAGGAACAATTCCAAAAATTATAAAACTATAGTGTTTCAGTGGACCCTTGCCAGAAGGCTAAGTGTATGGAGGACACCAGGGTACCTCAAGGCTTTCTAAAAGGCATAGCGAGTGTTGAACCTAGTTCTCTAGGTTTCACTGGAACTTCCAGGCCTTTGCCGCACTCCTGAAAGGAAGGGGTAGTGACTTGCACACTGCCAGCGAGGGGGAGAGCAGTTCATGGCGATGTTTTTTTCTGTGTTCTTTCGCTGGCTCTGGGTGAAGCCCTGTGAGCCCCCGCTCACATGGTGTCCCAGTTCCTCTGCTCTGCTTTCTGACTTCTCGGTGCACTGCCTCTTGGTAACTGAGTTGGCAGTTAAGACTGAAATTTGTGCTCTTCTCTTGCACTGCATAGGCAAGCAACACAGCAAGGAGGATTGCTTTGGCAATAATGAGTAGCATGTTTAGGATGTTCTGGCTCCTCCAAAGCCACATGCGAGCAGCAAGACTTGAGTCGAGCAATAGCAATTGTTACTGGGAGTTACGAGGTGATAGTGGAAGGAAAAGGTGGTGCTGGGTCACAACATGTTCCCAGGGATGTCTTCTTGATGAGACTGAAGCCAGTGAAGTTTATTCTCACCTGCTTTATTTACCTCTTGCTCTCTCTCTTAGTCATTGCTGCATCTCAAAGCTTTTAGGGGCTCTAAGTCAAAGGGGGAGAGGAGGGCACAGATTCACCTGAAGAGGATCCGCAGCCACGTGCTAGTCAATGCCTGACCGCAAAGCAAGGGGAGCTCAGAGCCGTCCCTGACATCCAGAGCGGTGGCTCCAGCGCGTCTCGGCACAGTGCTGCAGGGTGGCAGGTTGAGGGCTGCTGTGTTTAAGAGGAAGCTGCTGGCAGGCTTAAAGACGTATAAATATCTGTGCTTGGATCTCGTTCTGTGGACTGCTGACCTCTCTCTAATACCGGACATGTGGATGTAAAGAAAACATTTTTGCAAGATAATCGTGTCCTGTTTATGCAGCTCTGTTGGAAAGTGCGGGAAATTCTGGCCACTAGCCATCCTGGGGCAAGCCGATACTCTTAGGGGATTGTAAGCACATCCTTGAAGTATCTGGTTTTGAATAACTGTCCTAAAACACGGGAAGGCCAGAGGCAGGCGGCACTGTGTATCTCTTCTAAGACCCCGTGCTTCTTCTCCTGCCTGTTTGAACCGTTTGCTGAGCTGCCAATAGCTGCTGCTACTGTGGTTTCTCTACCTGCTCCCTGCTTGGAGTTAAAGATTGCTCCCCTAAAAACCAGAGAGACGTGCCATCAGCCTTAACTGTGCTGGACTGAGGCTTGCTGGAAGCTAGGAGGGCTTCATGGAGAAATGGCACGTTTTGGTGCCCTGCTTTTGGCTCCTTCTGTAAGCCTGTGCCCTGGTCTCTGGTGGCTACGGAGCAATGTGGACCTTTGGTCTCACCCAGGACAGACTGATAGTTTCTATCTCGCGTTAGGTACTGGGAGAACTGAGGGAGCTGGAGTCATTGCGAAGGCAGGCTGCAGAGCTAGGAGATGCTGTTATTTGAAACCTTTCGAAACTGTGCTTTTAAAAACAGGCCTGAAATGCTAAGGTTTGGGGAAGAAAAGGAGAATTGTTGAGGTTGGCAGGGACCTCTGGAGATCTGCACCCAACCCCCTTCTCACAGCAAGGCTAGCTTTAACGCTGGAGCACGCTGTTGAGGACTGCTCCGGCTGAGTTTTGACAGTTTCCAAGGGTGGAGATTTCGCAGCCTCTGGGTGCCTGTTTCAAGGCTTAATCACTCTTGGGGTGAATAATTTTTCTCCTCGTATCCCTTCAAAATTCCCCGTGCTGCGGCTTGGGCCCGCTGCCTCTGGCTCCTTGCGCGGCCCTGGGGAACGGCTGGCCCACCTCAGCCCACGACCTGCCGCTAGCTACCTGGAGAGAGCAGTGAGATCCTTCCTACGCCTTCTCCTCTTCAGCCTGCGCAGACCCACCTCCCTCCGCAGCGCCTCGTCTGTCGATTCGATGTATTTTTGGCAGGAAAAATGGGACTTTGCTTCAGTTGCGTTACCGTGAGCAACGTGGCTGGAGCCTGCTCAGCAATCCGGCGAGAGAAATAGCAGCAGATCGGAAGGGAGAGTTTAATGCAGCACCTCCCGGACGGAGAGCACTTCCGAGAGGGAGGAAACCACCCGCGCTTGCTTGGAAGCGCAATTCCTCGCCGACCGGTGTTTGCTCCCCCAAGGAGCAGCCAGGCATTAACGAACAGATCTTGCTAATTGCGTTTTCAGCTTCCGACTCCCAGAAACTATCAGAGCCGCGGAAAGGTCCAGCAGGGCTGTTGAGCCCATTAAAACCGTTTCCCCGTAACCGTGAGGCTGCTCAGAGACGGTCTCTGGGGGGGGGGGGGGGGGGGGGCGGACGGCCGTGCCGCTGGACGGGCTGCCGAGCTGCCCTGCCCCGTCCCCCCTCCGGGGGCAGGAAATCCCCGCTCGTTTTTTAGCCTTTCTGTAACAAAGCGGGGTCTTTCCAGCACGCAGCCTTTAGGGGTGCCCGTGTCTTCGGTGAATATACACGCGGTTTTGCTCCTTCGGCTCTGCCGGAGCGCCCGGTGGGGGGGCCCTTCTCCCGGCACGCGCGCGCCTTCCTCGGACTTCTTCCTCCCTCCTTCTGCTTTGCTCTCCCCCCCCGCCGTCTGCTTTCCTTTTTCGTCTCGCCCCATCTGTGCCTCTCACGTCGCGCTATTTCGGTGGCCTGCTTTCTCGCCGGCGGCACGGGGAGGCGCGGGCTGCAGCGCGTGCCTCGGCACGGCACGGCACGGCACGGCACGGCCGCCCTGCTCGGGCTCCCTCCCCCCGGCCCCGGGGCCCCCCGGGGCGGCAGGCAGCACCCAGCCACCGGTGCGCGTAGCCCCGGCTCGGCCGCGGGGCGCTGCGCGGAGCCGCCGGCGCGTCCCCGCGGCCGGGTCCCCCCGGCCTGCGCTGCCTTGGAGAATTAGAGGAATTTTCTCCCTGGCAGCAAATTTGGCCTTGCCAAGTGGAAACTTGCAGAAAATCAGCACCGCTTCCAGGAGGCACCAGCGCAGGTATTTAAGGGTGCCCGAGCGGGCTCGCCGCGCCGCCCGGCCTCATTTTTATGCCGTGCTAGCGCTGCCGGGGCGTTCGTGGGGAGCAGCGCGGCGGCAGGGGTCACGGCAGCATTTCCAGGCGACGCTTCGTGCCCGTCGGTGCTGCTCCGCTCCTGCTCGCGCCGCCGCGGCGGCTCCGCTCTGCCCCGCCGCCCCGGCGTGCTCCGCGTGCTCCCCGTCGTCGCCCCCATCGCCCCACGTGTGCTCCTCCCTGTCCCTTCCTTCTGTTTGCCGTTCACCATCGTCTCCTGTGCAGGCGAAAGCATTTCTTTAGAGGTGCCTTCGGGATAAACGCGGTGTCCAGCCTCTCACAAATACCCCAAACTGCACCTTGCAAAATCTAATTTCTTCCCAGAAAGTGTGAAATCAATTTAAAAAGGCACAGAAATACAATTTGCAAGACTTTCTTTTTTTTTTTTTTTTTTTTTTTTTTTAAGGCATAAAAGAACATTTTTATCTGCAGAGCTGAGCCCTTAAAAGAGCAAAGCACCGGCAGGGCCGGGGCGTCTGCCCTGGCAGGCACCGGCTCTTGATGTTCCCTCTAACACGTTTCCAACCTTCGCTCCGGTCTCTGCCCAGCAGCGTTAATGGTTTATTTGCTGTTTGTCTCACTTGTTGTGATGCTTTTGCTCTGTAGGCCTCATGCCGAAGATTTCAGTGCGGACTCCTCCTTCTCGCAGTAAGTGCCGTGCATGAATTTCTTGGCCGCGCAGGGTCTCGGCGGCCGGGGAAGGGGGAAGCGCTGCCGCCAAACGCGCCCGCCCCCCCCCCCCCGCCAAGCCCCCCAGCCCTGGCGAGGGTCCCGCGTGGGCCCCGCGGCAGCCGAGCGCGTCCCCGGGGGGCCGAGCGGCAGTCCATCGCCGGCGAGCTTGAACGGACGCTGAGCGAGTTTAATTCCAGCCGTCGTGCGTCACGGCCGAATTTCTGCCCCCTCCGGCCCCTCCTGCCGCACGGGGGGGGGGGAACGCGGAGCCTCGCTTAAGGTTGAGCCGCAGCGCGCGGCCGAAGCAGGGTCTCCCCCGGGACCAAGCTGCCTTGGCAGAAGCAGGTGTTGGCAGCCGCCAGATTGCAGAGATTTCTGCTCTTTCTTTTATTCCCCCCCCGCCCCGAAAACCTCTGACGAGTCTCGTTTGCATCCTGCTACATGAGAGGGAGAATTTCCTGAGAACTTTCCTGGGCTGAGAACGCCTTTTCCTGCCCAGCTGTAGTGTGATAACACGGATTTCGCCCGCAGAAAGATACTAATATATATATATATTTTTTTCTCGTCTTCCAAAAGCCACGCTTATTTCAAGACACAATTCCCGTGGCGAAATGTCTCAATCCTGCCGAGACGGTGGAAGCCGCTCGCGGCCGCGGGAGACCTTTAGAGAGCGGCCGGGCAGCCGCGGGGCTTCGGGCCGCGTCCCGGCGCGGGGCGCTGGGCGGCAGCTCCTCGAGCCTCGCGGGCGCGCGGGGCGGCCGGCGCGGGGCCGGGGCTCGTGGCGCGCCGGCAGGCGGGCCTTCTCCCTCCGCAGCGCCCATGTAAGTCTCGGGCGCGCAGACGGTTTCGGCCGGTGCGTTGCGGGAGCAGCGGCGGCGCCTGCCCCGAGCTCTGCCGCGTGGCTTCGCGCGCTGTCCGCTCCTGCTCCTCGTATTTTACTTGCTTTTTAGCATGACGTATTTCTTCCCGGCTGTCCGGAGGAGATGCAGGCACCGAGCTGCTCGGCTGGCTGTTTTCCTTGCTACCTTGTTTTGACGGCTGAGGACGGAGCTCGGTTTGCTCTGGCGTTCGGCACTTCGCAGACCCGATTATTGTGTCTGTTTTGGGGGAAGCTCGTCGTCTTCGAGCAAACTGCCGCTAACCTTAGATTAATAAAGTGCAATAAATAACCGAGCGATGAAGACGAAATTGCTCAGGCTTTATAAGGTGCATAACAGCCGCAGTTGCCCCCGGGAGCGGAGGGCTCGGCGCGGGGGCTCCCGGGCGCGGGGAGCCCCCGGCTCTGCCGGGCCCCCGCCGCGGAGGCAGGTTTGCTTTAAAAAGCGCCCGGCGTCAGCGCTGGCGAGGACGGGCGCGGGCCGGCACTGCCGCCGGTGTCCGGTTTCCGCGGCGGCTCTGCGGAAAGCAGCCCCCAGCCAGCCGGGACGCTCGGAAAACGCAGCCTGGAAATTCAGCGCTGCTCCGGCCGCCGCGGGCTGGCGGCGCAGGTCGCCCCTCCGCGCGGGGATAGACCGCCTGCCTTCCCCGCGGGGCCAGCTTCAGCAGATTGCCCAGCACCGCTGCTTCTTCCCTTGCCCTTGTAACTGGAGAATATCCATCGCGTGAAGATGTATCCCTTATAATCCTTCAGGTCCTTTGCCAGCCGGGGTTGACGGTCCTGGTTTGGAGGCGGGCTGCAGTGCCGTGCACCAGCAGCCCGGCTGTCTGCCGAGGAGATCCGTGGCGCTGGCTGTCCCTCCGTTAGGGAGGCGAGCGCCCGGGGCGAGTCCTGCCTGCAGAGCGTCTCCCTGCCTAATGCTCCGGGGCGCCGAGGAACCGGACGCCCGCCGCTCGCGCCTTAGCTGGTGGGCAATTCCCACCGTTTCGGGGACGTGTTGGATAGAGAGACGTGCACGCGGTATCGTAAGCAGCCACAGCTGGCTGACTTATGCCCTGGCACTGATAAATTATTTGAGAAGTCCGGCTTTGGAAACGATTACTTTCAAGGCGCGCAGCTTTGCTCGCCAAGTTCTTCGCTTCGGGCCGCGCGTGCGCTGAACGTCGCGCGCGCTTTGCAGGCCTTCGGGGTCGGGTAGGGCCTTGAGGGAGCTCCGGGGCGGCCGCCGCGGGTGCCCCCGTCTCTCCCCGCCTTCGCTCGCTCGGTGCTGCGGGATTTCCCGGTGCAGGCGCTGCTGCGGCGCAGCACGCTGGCGTCCCCGCTCGCGGCTCGCCACCGGCCGTCTTGGAGAGCCCTTCCTCCCGGCGTTGCCAGCGCCGGTGCCGCCGGTCTAAGCCAGCTTCTCGCGTGGAGTCGAAGAGCCAGAGCCGTCCTTACTTGACTTACGGCAAAAACGTGTAACGTTTTACAGCCCCTAGCAAATTTTATCACAGCTAATGTGCCGGGGGCGGTGCTTTTCTAGCCAGGAATCTGCTTTTTGTGCGCAAGAGTCTTGTGAATTAAAGACGTGCCAGCTCAGCCTCGGGAGGGAGTTTCCAAGAAGCTCCGCGGAGCTGCTCTGCGGCATCCCAAAGCCGGGCTGCGCTGGGCGGACGCCGGGCGACTCCCGGGCCGGCGCTCGGCGAGCGGCCCCGGCGCGCTGGCGGTACCGAGCCTGCGCCTGGGGGCTCGGCAGTCCCCGGCACTGGGAGCGCCTCTGCAAGACCCTTTCCCTGTCCCCTGCCGGCACAGCTCAGCATTAACGCTTGGCAAATATGTGTTTGTTCCTCTTTCGTTAGAGCTGCTAGCAGCCACTTGTAATCAATCACGACTCCGTACCGTGCGTGCCAAGCGGCGAATTTGGCTGGAGCCGGCACCATACGTGCCTGGAAGTTGCCTCGGTGAAAAAAACGGGGTTGTAGATTTAACGAGCGCTGCTCTGAATTTGTTTGCCTTGGTCAGTCGGCGCCTGATTAATGAGAGCTTGATGGTCTCTTATAGGCAGTTAAAATAGTAGCATCTTCCCTGAGAGACTCTGGTGTTGAATACAGTGAAACAGGGGAAATTGCAAACTCATCGCACTTGACTCCGTGCTTAGAAACGCTCGGACTCAGTCCCGCGTGGAATACAAATCGGAGGCACCAGCCAACATCTCTCCTCGCGTGCAGTTAGCAGACACGAGCGCAGCCTATAACCCCTGGCTGGAAGGAAGGAGCCGCTTTGCACGGGGCTGGGACCGTTTTTGGAGCATCTCGGCCCCCCCCCGGCAGCACAGACCCCGCCGGGCCGCGGCTCTCGGCTGCCCCCTGCGCCCTGGGGGCCCCTGCGCCGCTCGGACGGCTGCGGGGTCTCGGGGCCGTGGGGGCGAGAGGAGAAACCCGGGGTGTGTGTGGGGGGGAATGGGGGTCCGAGAAGGCAGCACGCGAGAGCCCGCCGGCTCCGCCAGCGCTCGTAGCCCTGGGCCGGGTATTTCCAACGTTGACGGTGACGCCTTCCCGCCGGGCTCAGCCAGGATCCCCCCGGGAGACGTCTGTCTGTCCCGGCCTGGTGTCTGGGCGCTGCAGGCGTCAGCGGCTCTGAGCGTTAAAATTCAGAGTTGGCAGCTCCTGGGTTTTTCTGGAAGGGCCAAATTACGGTATCTTAGCAACGGAGGGAGTTTTTCCCCTCGGCGATCAGGTTTGTGCTTGGAGCGCGCTGATGCCGGCGGCGGCGGCGGCGGCGGCGCGGGCGGCGCGGGGGCGGCGGGGGCTCACGGCGTCTCGGCTCTGCCCGCAGGGTGCAGGTGGAGTTCTACGTGAACGAGAACACCTTCAAGGAGCGGCTCAAGCTGTTCTTCATCAAGAACCAGCGCTCGAGTAAGTGCCCGCCGCCGCGGAGCGGGGCTGAGCCCGGCCCCCGGCACCGCCGCCGCCGCCGCACGCGGCTGGTTTTGCTTCCCTTCTTGGGGACGCCGTTAACCGCCCGGAGCGAATCCGCTGCTTCCTTTATGAATTTCCGTTTCCTCTTCCTACGCGCCGGCTTGTTAGAAAGCTCGAGCGCAGCACCGCGGGATGCCCACGGGGGGAGCTTCTCACGAAAACGGGAGGAATTTCTCACTCGTAACTCGAGCAATAAGCCAGGAACTGGCGCGGGTTTCCGTGTCCGTCTCCGACGGAGCGGGCGAGCGCCGGGCTCCTCGCGGCGCTGGCCGAGGGCGAGAGGCGCGGAGAGCCGCGTGCGCCGCGGGAGCCCCCGCCGCCGGCGGCCCCGCTCCGGTTCGGCCGCTCCGGAGGCGGCGGGCGGATGCGGGGCCCGTGCCCGATGCAGTCCCCCCCCTCCCCGGCCGGCCGAGCGCGGGCCCGCGCGCAGGCGGGGTGCGGGCTGGCGGCCCCCCGCCGACCTCCGCTCGCCCCGTCCTCTGCCCGCAGGCCTGAGGATCCGGCTCTTCAACTTCTCCCTGAAGCTGCTCACCTGCCTGCTGTACATCGTCCGCGTGCTGCTCGACAACCCCGAGGAGGGCGTGGGCTGGTAGGTGCCGCGCGGCCCCCACGCCGCCCGTGGGTGCCCGCGCCGCAGCTGCTCGTTCTTCTGCTCCCGCCCGTTTTCCCGCGTTTCCCGCGTTTTTCCCCGGCGGCCCGTAAGGAGGAGCTGCGCGCGCCCCGGGGCGCAGCCGCGCGCCCGCCCGCCGGCGCCGGACGGTGTTTTCTGACCGCCGGGGCCCTTGCGGACGCCTCCGCTGAACCCCGGTTCAGCGCTCGGGAGGGAAGCGCGTTTTGCCGCTTCGGCCGCCGAGCTGGCAGGCGACCGCGTCCGTCGGCTTTGCTCCGCCTTTGGGCGCAAGCCTATTTTTAACGTGTCCTTGCTTTGCTTATCTCACGTACGCGGGTTTTTTCCGCACGAGCCGGGGCGCTCCGAGGGAACCGGCAGCCGCGGCCCCGCGCCGTTTCGGCCCCGCGGGCCGTGGGGCGCAGCCTCCGAAGGGCCGGCCCCGCGCCTGGAGGGACGCAGCAGCTGCAAGGGGCGGATGGTGCCGGGGGGGCCCGTAAACGCCGGCGGCAGGAAGGCGCCCGGAGCGCGGGGCACCCGGGCGTTTTTCCCTGGAAATTGCAGCTTCTGCCGGTCGTGACCTCCCGCAGGCACCGGCTCGGAGGTGGCTGCTGCAGCTCGGCGCTCCCGGGATAAGCGCTGCGCCCGGGCGCCCCGCAGCAACCCCTCGCCCGAGGCCGGCGCCCGAGGGAAGCGTCCCGATGGGGCCCAGCCTTTGGCGGTCGGAGGTCCAAAGCGTCTGAGCGAGCGGGGCTCCTGCGGCCCCTGGCAGCGGCGGGGGGGCCCCGGGCGAGGGGCGGCCGGGGGAGCCCGCGCCCCCTCCGCCCGCCTCGCGCTGAGCCCCGCTCCATGTTTCTCTCGCCCCAGCTGGGAATGCGAGAAGCAGAACTACACGCTCTTCAACCAGTCCGCCGAGATCAACTGGTGAGCCGCGCGCGGCGCGGGCCGGCCGGGCGCGGGGCGTTAACGCGGCCCCGCCGGGCAGGTTCGCCCGGTGAGGACGCGCCGGGCTTGGCGCCGACGAGCCCTGGGAGCCGCGGCGGGCTGAGCCCGGCCCGGGGGCCCTGCCCGCTTGCGCGGCCCCTGCAAGCTCGTGGCGTCTGCAGCGGGTTGAGACCTGCGGTGGGCCAAAGCCAGCCTGGCCTTTCAAAGCCGGCGCTTTGCTCTGGGCGATCCCCCTCCGCCACGGTGCCACGCGGGGCCGTCGGTGAGGACGCAGCGCCGCGTCCCCGGGGCGGTAACGGCTCTGCTGACGAGGCGGGACGTAGCCCCACAGTGAATTTTCTTTACAGGTCCCACATCTTCTGGGTGGACAGGAAAACGCCCCTATGGGCTGTCCAGGTGAGTGTCCAGACCTCGGGCACCTTCATGCAGAAGCACGGCAGAAGCTGTGCCGTAGTTATGTCGTGTGGGTTTATGCTCTGCTGTCAGCGTTTCTCTGTGCTTATTTCTGCCTAGAACAGACACAAAACGTGTTTTTTTTTTTTTTTTTTTTTTTTTTTTTTTTTTTTGTGAGTAGAAAACGAGCTGTTCTGTTCAGAGCAGCACAACAGCCTGGGTGAAGCTCCCAGAGGCTGATAGAAAAGGCAAGTCTGCAGGAAGATAAAATCACATGGATGCCATTGAGCTCCCCCCCATCCCGGGAGCATCTGGCCAGGAGCTGTGGGGCCAGGAAGGAGCTGGGGAGCTCCAGGGATGGCACTGCGTGCCCTCAGCTCCCACCTGCAGCCCCGGCGCTGGCTCCGCTCCGAGGATTAAGGATGGTGGAGGGATGCTGCAGCTTGCACGCCCAGGTCATGCGCACCCCCGACGGTTTGTGTAATATGGGGCAATTCTCCACGTGGTGCCTATACATAGTCACGCCAGGATCATGGCTCTTGTTGGTCAGACTCCTCTTGTGCTCCCTGGGGCCGAGGTTTAACTCAGAGTCACTCAATAGCCACTAAAATTGCCCCTTTTGCACAGCTGCTGCAGTGGGAGCCGCCTCCAGCCCAGCGTGAAGCAGCGGTGCCAGTAATGGGCTATTTTCAAGCAGGGCAGCTCCCTCTAGAGAGATGGAAATCCTGATTTCAATCTCTTCGGGGTGTCCTAGGCATCTGTTGCTTGCACATAGCAGAAATTCATGCTTCAAACTCAAAAGTTTGCAGAAAAACTGCAGAAACGAGGCTAAATCTGCTGCACTTGCAGGCTCCTCGGTGCAAAGCAGGAGGAGGGCGCTGGTGGGGGCAGCGAGGCATCGAACGGACCCTGAGCCGTGTTTCCCTGTTTCTCCCGCAGGTCAGCATAGCTTTAATCAGCTTCCTGGAGACCATGCTGCTCATCTATCTCAGCTACAAGGTGAGCGTCCCGTCGGGAACAGCCTGGCTCGCACCAGCCGGGCGGATTTGTGCTGCTGCGTTCCAGCTGCCGGGAGCATCCTGCCACTCGTGTGCGCTCCGGAGGCACTGGAGAGGGATGGGCACCCGCAAGGGGCACCAGCCCCAGGGGCATCTCGCGGAGAGCGGCCACCCTGCTTTGCTTTCTTGTTCCCCCCGAGCTATTGCGTGACTCGGGCAGCGCTGAGCTAGCAGTTCTCTTCTTTTTCTGTCCCACTTGAAATTCAGACTGCATTTTGCAAAGGCTCACGGGGCTTCATAGCGGGCTGAATAAAAGGCCCCTAGGTTGAAGCACTCTGAATTTCTGGAAGTGCAAGGCCTGGATCCGGGGTCAGCACTGCAAGCCCAGCCCGGGTGTGCCAGCTGTCTTGGTCTTACCCAGGGCTCCCAACAGCTTCAGCGGCCCCTGTGCGGGATCCTGGGGTTTGCGTTAAGGACTTGCATCTCCGGCTCTCACTGGGAGCGGCCTTGTCCCCTCCTTTTGCCCGGAACAGCCACGGGCAGCACTGCCCTGTGGCAGAAGGGAGGTGTTTCGGGAGGCTGGCTGGCTCGTTCCCGCGAGCCGTCACCAACGTCACCTCTGCTTCCCCCAGGCGAAAGGCTGCAGCCTCCTGGCTGCTCTGGAAGGGACCTTTCCAATCGTCCTCGAGCACATTTTTAGGCTTATTCAATTAACGCTTTTTATTTAATTCTCCAGGGGAACATCTGGGAACAGATTTTTCGCATTTCGTTCATCCTTGAAATGATCAACACAGTGCCCTTTATTATCACAGTGAGTATTCGCTGCTGACATCTTAAAGCAGCTTTAAGTTTAATAAGTATTGCGGTTTTAATGGTGAAATAAAGGAAAGGGGGATGTCTGGCCAAGTATTTAAAGCTGGCAAGGAATTTTTGCTTCAGTGTTTTTCAACACAATGAGTTTCTCTGGAGTGTAAGCCCCAAAACCTCCTCTATTCTCAGCTGCTCTACTGCAGTCCAGGGAGCGATGTCAGATTTCAGTGGCGATCTCTGCAGAGACCAGGGGTTTTTGGAAATGAATCTCTCACTGATAGGGCTAGAACTGACTGTTACCTTTTTTGATAACACTGTTTTTTCTTAAGTTTGTGAAGTCAACCTGTGACCCTTGCTTTTGTAGATATTCTGGCCTCCTTTACGGAATTTATTCATTCCTGTTTTTCTGAACTGCTGGCTTGCCAAGTATGCCCTGGAAAACATGATCGTAAGTAACCAAATGTATCCGGTCCGCTTTGTCCTGGCCTGTTCTGCAACAGTAACGAAAACCGCAGAAATCCCTAGCAGCGCCCGCCTTTGCGGTTGCGCCGGTGCTGCAGCTCTGCCACCCTCAGGGCTCGGTGGGCTGAGTAGGGACCAGGCCGGTGGCCTTTGGGATGTGGTAACGCAACGGGACTAGAGGTATTTCCCCGTTCCCGTGTCGATGTCCTGAGCTGTCTCTCACAGCTCGTGCACGGGCCTGCTCCCTGCAGCATCCCGGAGGTGGGCTGGTGTGACCCGGTGCCAGCCCTTGCGCCAACGCACTGTCTTTTTAAAGGGCCAAATTCTGGCCTGACCTCGGTCTGTGCTGCACTGCTGCGGCCAGCGAGACTGCGGGGAGTGCTTTACAGAGTGCTTTACCCGTAGCGGGTCTTAGCTGGGGAAACCTGGTGAGATTCCCCTCCTTTCTCCCCAGAACGACCTGCACCGAGCCATACAAAGGACCCAATCTGCAATGTTTAACCAAGTGCTCATTCTTATCTGCACCCTGCTGTGCCTTGTTTTCACAGGGTAAGTGTTGCTCTTGGTGTCTCCACACCACCTGCCTCCCAGTGCATTCGTTCAGGGACATCAGCGTCTTGAAACGGGGAGCAGTGACTAGAGGGACACGGAGGTCCCCAGGCTGGTGGGAGCTCCTTGGGGCAGCTCATGCAGCCAAGCACTGGGGAGATAACCCCAGCTGTGGAGGGAGGGTGGCCCGGGGAGGTGACAGGTGACTTGGGAAGCTGGAGGAGGTTCTCATGGCTCTGAGCACTGTCTTTCAGCCCGATCGTTTAGCCTGGCGGTTTGTGTATGTTAAGAAAAGCGTAACTTCAGGGCTGTTGATCAGAGTGAACTTACAGGTCTTCCACGTCCCCCCTTTACTAATGGTACCAATCCCAGTTCCACTGAACTGAGTGAGAGTTTTGAAATCAGGAGGAATCCTGAGTCTGCTGTAATGAGGCCCCAGGCTTTCAGTACCCGTAAATTGACTTTAACTTGGACAGAGCTGCATTGCTGGGAACAGCCTCCACCTCTGCAGAAGGTCTGACTCCTGCATGCCTCCGCCACCGCCACACAGCAGACATTGACTCAGACCTTCTCCTTACCTTGCTTTGTTTCCCAGAACATTTAATACTAGGAATATCCTATTTTAGAAGCTAACTACCACCTCTAATTACATGATTTTAACAGAAACTTTTTAATTGGAGCATGTCAGGATGAGTGAGTTTTCTGAGGGAGACAGTGCATGTAAATGCAGGAGTCCCAGAGCAGGGCAGTAATTGCCGTAGAGTCAAGGGCAAAGACAGTAATTTCCTAATGGACATGGGTTTGGACACTGGTTCAGCTGTGATGGCTCATTCATCAAGGCCCATTGCACTCCTGTCTCTGAACGTGCTGTTCTTCATAAGAAGTTACCATGGTTGCTGAATTCATTTGTGTAATAGGCCACTGGGGCTCCTGCTAATTAACTGGGGCCTTTACCCTGTGCACTGCAAACAACAAGGGCATCATTTTGAAAAGGCGTCCTTCTCCTCCGTTGGGTACTCAGCTCTGAACTAGGCTTCTTGAATTCTCCTCCGGCTCCCTTGGTCTGGATTTGAAGCACACCATACCAATTAAACTGCTGAAAGGACAGGAAATGGAGCTGTTAAGCTCATGAGTCTCTGACAATAAGGACAATCTTCTCATATTGAAGGCTAATATAATTTCTAGGCTCATCCGTACTCTTTGCCCATAGCACCTCCTGCCGCTGTGGCTGTAGATGTGTTTTCTTGGCCTTTGTGACAGGCCTAGATTTGGTTCGAAGACTAATGTGACACGTCTGTTCATCAAGATGCCTTTGAAACTGCCAGTCAGCCAGGTTATCTCAGCTGCCTAATCAAAGAGGCACCAATGCTTCTTCTAGCCTCAGAGCTAGAAGTGAGAGCCCTTCATGTAGGCTGAGTCCCTCCAGAAGCTGATTAGGATGGTTGGTTGCATCCTTGTTTTATTTTTATTTTTTCAATATTCAGTGAATCAGTGAAGTCAGACATCAGATGATGTTCAACATGCTGTTTTTGACATGGCTTTATTGTGAAGGAACCAGGACCTAGACTTTCTGATAGTATTTTGGTGAGCAGCTAAGTCTAACTCTTTAATTTGTGAGTGACATAATTTATTTAGATGATTGTTTTTTTGCTGACGATGTAAATCCACTGCTGATGCAGAACACAAGTTACAGATGAATATCTTCCAAGGAAATAAGTCACCTTCTAGGGTTTTCCATTGACTTCAGTGGGAGTTAAGGGTGCACTGTGTGTGGAGCTCATGCTTCCAGGAGGGCTGTACAGAGGATGAAGTGACATGTGCTTTCCTCCTGTAGGACCTGTGGCATCCAGCATTTAGAAAGAGCAGGAGAGAAGCTCTCCCTTTTCAAGTCCTTCTATTTTTGCATTGTCACCTTTTCCACTGTGGGCTATGGAGACGTGACACCAAAGATCTGGCCTTCCCAGCTCCTGGTCGTCATAATGATTTGCGTCGCTCTTGTTGTGCTGCCCCTCCAGGTGAGACCTACTGGCTGTGGGAGCAGAGGGGTCTAGAACTCGCTTTAGACACGGTGACATATGCGGCAGCGTGACTCACATGCGGCTTCAGCTGGAGGGAGCTTTCCAGCTGCCTGACGCTCTGATTAGCAGCCAGCATTGGTGAAACACAGAGGAGACAGAGGCAAACTCAGCCATGCTACCGAGCTTTCACTGTGTTGAAAATCCGTCACAACGCAGTTGAGCCCTGGTTGGTGTGTGATGTTTGGGAGAAAACAAAGCCTCACAGCCAGTCCTGGCCGTGGCAATGACACAGCAGCAGCCCTGGGTGTTCCCTTTCCACCTGGATGCTGGTTGAGGGACTGAGGAGGTCTCCTTGGGAAAGGCTTCTGATGGGACTTGAAAGAAAAAGCCTGTTTCTTGCTGTCCTTCAAAAGAACAAGCCACAGCTGGTGCCTGGAGCTGTGCATGTGTTTTATCAGGTTATGTCCAGTTCACAAGCTCCTGGGAGAGCAACCAGTTGCCAGCAGGAGCTGTGGTGGTGGGTGGTCAGGCTGGGGTGACCATGCTGGAAAGATGGCTGGCCGAAAGCAAGACCGCTGTGGGGAGTCACCAGTAACGCTAGATGCACACTGTCCATGCAGGCGTGCACACTTACTCTGTGTCTGTTCGTCCTTCCATGTTTCCTGGAAGGAACCTTTCCCAGGCAGTGTTTGCACGTGCGCCCTTGGTGAATGTGTGTGCATTGCCCACCCGTGTAGCTGTTGGTGTGTGCGCACCCACGTGCCACTTCTGCATGCCAGGCGCTTGCCTGTGTCTCGGCAGTTGGTGTTCTTGCATATAATTTACCTGCTCTTCCTTTTTCCGCAGCTGCTATTGCTATCCCTGAATCCATAAGGTGTTATAACTCCCACAACGCGAAGCAGCCGTGGCCGTTGCGAGGAACGGGCGCCGAGGTGCTCCCCACCTCCAGGGCAATAAGCTGTCTGCCTTTGCTTGCAGTTTGAGGAGCTCGTGTACCTGTGGATGGAGCGGCAGAAATCGGGAGGGAATTACAGCCGCCACCGTGCCCAGACGGAGAAGCACGTTGTGCTGTGCGTCAGCTCGCTCAAGATTGATCTCCTCATGGACTTCCTCAACGAGTTCTACGCCCATCCGCGCCTGCAGGTAGGGCCCGGCCGCCGCTCTGCCCCGTGCCTCCTACACTGCTGCGTAAGCACATGGAGAGAGCCTAGACAGACTGTTTAGACGTAAGGATTTTACTTAATGTGGGATCTTACACAGAAACAGAATGCGTAATTGATAAATCTCTTCCAGATTTACCCATTTCTAACTGGAATATCCTCATGTAACACGTGATCTCCTAGCAAATGCCTGTACCTTTCAGGCTCTCCGAGACAAGAGCATCACAGACGCATTTTAGATTTGTGTTTCATTCCAAAATCAATACACACTTCATTACCATCACTCGCTTGATTCCGTACATTCAATCTACACGATCGTGTTCATTTCTCTAATTGCAAGCGGCTCCGCTTGGCTGTGGCTGTGCGGCTCTTCCGTACCTCAGCAGCCGGGTATGCCTGCACTGGATTTGCATGGGGAGGAGAAGATGGTGATATGTTTTCATGACCCTTGCAAGACCCTAGAGCAGGTGCACATGGCATTATGGCACTAGGAGCAAATGCCAAAGGCCCCGGAGGACTCGTTTGCTCAGGCAGCAAGTGCTGTGTCCCAGCTCGTTCAGCTGGGCAAACCAAGGCGAGCAAACCTCTCTCTTTCAGGATTACTACGTGGTGATACTTTGTCCAACAGAGATGGATATCCAGGTGCGGCGGGTCCTTCAGATTCCTCTGTGGTCACAGCGAGTGATTTACCTCCAGGGCTCGGCGCTGAAGGACCAGGATCTCATGCGAGCCAAGTGAGCCGAGCAGCGTGCCGGGCGCCTGCCCGGGGTGGGGGCTGGGGCCTGCGCGAGGCCAGCAAAGTCAGGAAACCCCAGAGCCGCCAGCCCGTCTCCCCGCCGTGTCGTGCCCCCTTCCCAGGGCGTGGGGTGGACAGCTGTGCGTGCTCCATCCGGGCCTGGAAGTTGGGAAGCTGAAACGTATTCCTCCTTTCCTCAGACTGCGCGTTCTCCCGTGCCCTCCTCTCCGCCGCAATCTGGCACGTGCAGCTTTTCTTGGCTTTCGGGGTCCTTCTGTCTCAGAAGCCTTTCTTGGGTTTATGTGCTTCACCTGGGCTCCGCCTGCTCAGGCTGGGTTGGAAAAATGATGTTTTAATTGCACGCGGAGCAGCAGACAGGAGGAATGGGGGGAATGGAGCGCCTCCGGCTGGCTCCGCGCGCTTCCCGGGGTCACTGCTCTGTGTTTGCAGGATGGACAACGGAGAAGCCTGTTTCATCCTCAGCAGCCGGAACGAGGTGGACCGCACGGCGGCGGTAAGGCCGGGCGTTGCGGGGTGCCGGCTGCGTTTCAGTTCCGCGCGGCGGGGCGGCGGCACGGCCCTGAGCTCTCCCTCCGCGGACGTTTCGCTCCGCCGCGTCTGACGCAGCCGGAGCCGCATCCCTGCGGGCAGCGAGCAGCCGCTGCGAAACGCTGCGCGCTCCGGCCGGGGCGGCGCAGCTCCCGTCGCCGCGGAGCGGCTCCCCGGCAGGCTCCGGGCTCGGCGCGGGCGCTCTCCCCAGCGGCAGCCCCGGGCAGGCTGCGCTCCCTTCGCACGCGGCTGGGTTTGGGCAGCGGCCGGGGCGGCGAGCGGGACGCGGCCGTTTTGCTGGCGTCTCTCTCCGTGGCGTCAGGGTTGCTCTAGAGTCGGCCTCGGCATGGCAGTCTTGGGAGAGCTAAGCTGTCAGGTTGCAGTTCTTGCTTTTCTCTTTCCTTAGGACCATCAGACCATCTTGAGAGCTTGGGCTGTGAAAGATTTCGCTCCAAACTGTCCTCTCTACGTTCAAATCCTGAAGCCTGAGAACAAGTTTCATGTCAAGTTTGCTGGTGAGTGCTGGGGCTGTGCGTCTGGGTGAGGGCAGCCGGGACGTGGGACACGGGCTGGGGCTGTTTGAATGTCCTGGGCTGTCTTTCCTGCTCGTCCTCCCGTGTCTTTGGGCCTCAGGGGAGATATTTGAGGACCTTCAGCCCCTTTCTTCTCCCAAGGCGCCTGCTGAAGGTTGGAGCAATTAGCAGCATTCATGAGCCATTGGCAGGGCCAGCGGGAGGGTCGAGTCCTGGGCTGGCCCAAGGCGGAGGAGATAGGTGTAGACCAGGTCAATGTAAAGCCAAATTTCTGTGCCTGGAAAGCTCTAGGTAGCGCTGAACCTGTTGTCAGTGCAGGCCCCGCTTTGGGGATCACGGCGCCTTGGGTGTCTCCCACAGAGGAGGGTCCTGCCACAGGGTCACCAGGTCCCTGCGCTCCCCTGCAGGTGCAGGTTGGTCTCAATCCTGCTCCGCATCTGCCGGCTCCCTGTGCAACAAGGGCAGCCTCCGGCCTCCCATCAGATCCGTTATCACGTCCTTTGGGGGCTCTAATCAACCTGTAAAGAAAATAATTGACCTGTGAACAGGACAGAGCCCGGCGCCCGGCCCCGGGCATCGTGCCAGCCGCGCGGGGGCCTGGATGGGGCCGGGGTCACTCGGCAGGTTTCCACCCTGCGCGCCTCCTTGGTCCTCCCTGCGTCAACCCGGTTTGCGCCGTTCCCCGCACGCTGTTTGTGGCGGGGCCCCGGGAGCCGCCGCTCCCTCGGCGCGGGGCCTGGAAACGCGGCGCTGCCGGCCGCAACGGCCTCCCCGCTTCGTTCCAGATCACGTCGTCTGCGAGGAGGAGTGCAAATACGCCATGCTGGCCTTGAACTGCGTCTGCCCCGCCACCTCCACCCTCATCACCCTGCTGGTGCACACCTCCCGCGGACAGTGAGTGCCCCGCGGGCTCGGCTGAGAGCTGGGCTGGGCTGGGAGCGCTGCAGCCCAGCGGGGGTGAAAGCAGCTGTTGTAGGGGAGCATCTCAGTGCAGATGTGCCCGAAATGCTGGCTCGGGGGCTGTGGTGCGAAAGCACCACCGCCCCGTCGTCTTGTTTCGTCTCCTCCTGGCCCTGGGGTAGTTGCAGCCCGGAGAGGAGAGTCTGGCCGTTTTTGTAGAATTGGCCTTTCTAAAGACTGGGAATAAAATCTCTTGCTGACACTGGCGTGACCCGGCTGGTGGGAAGCTTCACGGCCGGCCCCTACCAAGCCGGGCGCTGCAGCTGGCGTTCTGCAGGTTTATACGACGTGCAGCGGGAGGTGGCCCGGCCCCCCAGCGCGTCTGCGCTGGGGAGGATCCCTTCGGTCCCTGGCACACCTTGCTGGATTTTGAGTTACGGGAAATCGGAGAGTTATGGAACATCCCTCCTGGAAGCGCGCGTGCCCCACGCACAGAGCTGTTTGCCAACATTTGCTCTCAGCTCCACTTCTGCGGCTGCCTCTCGGGAGCTTTCATTAAATAAAAAGGCACTTAAAAATCAGAAATTAAAATGAGATTATCCTTAGCCCTGAAACACTGACAGCTTGTTGAAACACATTGTTATAATCTTACTGCTGTTGGTCTAAAACGCAGCTTCATTGCTTATTAGCACTTCTGTTGGCCAGTTCTCTGTCCAGGCGCGAGCCAGGCACAGCCGTGGCATGGCCGGAGGGAGGCCACGGGGTTGGGGAGGAGGAACCCGGGTCCCGGCCCCAACTCCTCCTCCTCCTGCATTGGGGGTGGTGGGGGGACACGGTGTGATGCCCCCATCACCATGTTTCCTGCAGGGAGGGCCAGGAGTCCCCAGAGCAGTGGCAGAGGATGTACGGGCGCTGCTCAGGCAACGAGGTCTACCACATCCGCATGGGCGACAGCAAGTTCTTCATGGAGTATGAGGGCAAGAGCTTCACCTACGCTGCCTTCCACGCACACAAGAAGTGAGTGTGTGCCAGTCTGTGGCCATGGGGCATGGCAGGGTGATGGCAGGGGCTGACTGCCCTTGCTGGAGCAGTGGAAAGCTTTGGAAAAGACCTCGGGCTCTAAGGCCTTCACAGGGTGCAGAGGGTCAGAGCACGTTTGCTCCTCTCTGGCCTTGCCTCGGAGAGCAGGGCTGTGTGGGGGCCCACTTTCTGCCATCCTGGGGTTGATGCTGGGAGCTGGAAAGTGCGCTGAGGTCCTTTCTGCAAGCCTCATGATGAGGCTTTCCTTGAATGCCCATGTCCTGCTCCCACCCCAGGTATGGTGTCTGCTTGATCGGCATCCGGCGGGAGGATAACAAGAGCATCCTGCTGAACCCGGGACCGCGACATATCATGGCAGCATCCGACACCTGCTTCTACATCAACATCACCAAGGAGGAGAACTCTGCCTTCATCTTCAAGCAGGAGGAGAAGCAGAAGAAGAAGGGCTTTGCAGGCAGGGGTGCCTACGACGGCCCTTCGCGCCTGCCCGTGCACAGCATCATCGCGAGCATGGGTGAGTGCTGCTGGCCACCCACACAGCAGATGGCAAATAAACGAGCCGGCAGCCCCCAGCTCTGGCTGGCAGCGAGGAAAGCTGCTGTGGACGTCCCACCTTGTCTAGCCCAGCCATGGCCTCCCCATCCGCACAACGCAGACAGGGCTCTGCTCCTTGCAGCTTGGATGCTCTCAGCAAGCCCAAATACAATTATTAAAGCTCATGATGACCATTATCATTAACGGTGTTTGTCTGCGTAAATCTCCCAAGCCATAGCTAGAGAATAAATGCTGTTGGCCACCTCTTAAATCATGCTTGTGATTCATAACGTGATGAATAGCATGGTTTGCTCTGCAGCAAGCGGTGCATTTTGTCAAATGAAGAATATCATGAGTCATTACTTCCAGCTTGTATCTGGGGAGACCAAATTTGGGGGTTGTCTGGAGAGGCTGAGCTACAATAGGAAATTATATTTCAGGCAAATAACTTATGCGTTTATACTCAGAAGCATTGATTTGCATAGATTATCCCACAGCAAGCCACAGAGCGCTTTGCTGAACAGTGTTAGTCAACGTGCTCGTTATGTGGCTCGTTCTCGGAGGGACCTTTCTCAAAAGTATAGCAATAGAGAGAAATTGGGCAAGGACAAGTGGGTCAGCTGAATTCAGCTGGTTGGCTGGCCCAACTCCTGCACTTCATTTGCTGTGAAATTCACAGCTTTTGTAACCACCTAAAAACAACTATTCGATGAAGATTGAGATGAGGCTCTTGGCTGCGGTTTCGAACCGTGACTATTGATTTGATGGTCCCGTTCGATGCCTCATAGAGCCCCTTGCTGTGCTCCCTTCCCTGTCCCAGGTACAGTAGCCATGGACCTGCAAAACACTGAGTGTCGCCCCATCAACAGCAGCAAGCTGGCGCTGCCGGCCGAGAACGGCGCGGGCACGCGGCGGCCCAGCATCGCCCCCGTCCTCGAGCTGGCGGATACCTCCTCGCTGCTGCCCTGCGACCTGCTCAGCGACCAGTCGGAGGACGAGATGACGCAGTCGGACGAGGAGGGCTCGGCGGTTGCGGAGTGAGTTGCCTTTATCCGATGTGGCTGTGGCTCGTTTCGGAGAGCCGCGGGCCACTGCCCGACATCACTGATACAGAAGCATAAGTGATGCTATTGCAGGGCATCCCCTGCAATCATAATTGCATATATTTTGGAAATTTTCCATCTGCTGTGGGAGAGCTGTGCAAAGCATTCATCTGTGGTGGGCCTGAATCCTACCTCTGCTGCTTTGGAACCTGTTTCCAAGCTTCTGATTTTTGCACACGTGGAAAACTCTCTCCGTGACTAGTGGATTTTCTTTCTGTTGCAGGTATGTAAAAGGTTACCCACCAAACTCCCCATACATTGGAAGCTCACCAACATTGTGCCACCTTTTACCCGAGAAAGCGCCTTTCTGCTGCCTGCGGTTGGACAAGGTGTGAAGCAGAAGGGCTGGATGAAGGCAGCTCCTTCCTTCCAGGGGCAGAGTGCCTCCTTGTCCCAAATTTCCAAGGTTTAGGGTCAGAGTGGGCAGCTGTGAGCTGGGCACTGAGTCCTCACGCTTTCTTTTCTCTGCACAGGGCTGCAAACACAACAGCTTTGAAGATGCCAAGGCCTATGGGTTTAAGAACAAACTGATTATAGTTTCAGCAGAGACTGCAGGGAATGGACTGTATAACTTCATCGTCCCCCTTCGTGCATATTATCGGTCCCGCAAAGAGCTAAATCCGATTGTATTGCTTCTGGACAACAAGCAAGTACTTCTCCGTGGAGGTTTCCCATTGCGCCAAGCCCTTCCCTGTGTTCCCCTGGGCATTTCATACTGCGTGGGAATGGGAGAGCGGGGTGCTGAGGGGCAATGCCACTGCTATGGTGTCCTGTCTGTAGTACAGTATATTCTTCTGATGGGCCTGGGAACTTTTGTGCGAGTTTGCATGCGGGTAACTTTGCCTCTCGCAGATTTCCTGAACTGTCCTACTTTTTGTCACACCTCTTCCAGGCCAGAGCATCACTTTCTGGAAGCCATCTGTTGTTTCCCAATGGTTTACTACATGGAAGGCACGATCGATAAGTAGGTGTTTCCGTTGTTACTTTTGGTGCTGTCTAAATGTTCAGTGTTTGCCCCAAACTCGACGTCTGTGTTCCCGCGGTAGGCAGGCAAGAGGCACACCTGCAGCTCTTCATCCATCCCATGCTGTGAAGAGCCCCAGGGCCTGTCTTGTAGAGCTTACCACACTGCAAGTGCTTGGGTTGGCCAGCTGACCCTGGGACAGGGGAGCAGGGGAAGAGTTTCTGGGTGAGGGTAGTCTAGGCTTGGTCTAACCTTCCTCCTCGGAGGATCCCTGAAAGAGGTGCTGTGATTTCCGAAGCTCTCTCCCCAGGCCCCGTCTCCGCGGCATGCTCGCAGAGGGCTGCTCCCGTGGGTCCTTTCTGAGGGGGTGACTCTGCGCTCTTCTCTTTGGGACCTGCCAGCCTGGACAGCTTGCTGCAGTGTGGGATCATCTACGCGGACAACCTGGTGGTTGTAGACAAAGAGAGCACCATGAGCGCTGAAGAGGACTACATGGCAGACGCAAAGACGATTGTCAACGTTCAGACCATGTTCAGGTGAGATGTGACCATGGTGCTGGCTCTGTCACAGCCACGTACTTCTCCTGGGAACAAGACAAGGAAGGGTGAAGGTGGGAGGTGGTGATGATGGGGCGAGTGTCCCACCTGCATCTGGGCTTACACTAGGGAACAGCGGTCTAACCCCAGCCTATTTCTGAACTCAAACAGGCACAAGGATAGTTTTGGTCTTCCCCAGGCTACTCTCAAAGCTTTAAATGCTTAAAGCCCTCCATTTTTGAGCAAGCTGCAGAGCAGACAACAGGGCTCTTCCCCATTGCAGGCTCTTCCCCAGCCTCAGCATTATCACAGAGCTGACCCACCCCTCCAACATGAGATTTATGCAGTTCAGAGCAAAGGACAGTTATTCCTTGGCCCTTTCCAAGCTAGAAAAGGTAAGAGAAAGTCTTTCTCTTTGCATGCCTGAGTTTGGAAAGTTAATGTTAAAAGTGATTAATTTACAGCTCTTCATGGTCTTGTGCCCTCCTGCACGCTGCAGCTACCGTAATTAAGGTGCATCTGTCCCCGATAACCTGGAGCAAATAAATGGGTGGGCAATCGATCCTTGGGCTCTCTGCATCCTTCCATTTACCTACGTATTTATTCAGTGGCTGAAATTTGTGCTGTTTTTGTGCTCTACTGTCGGCTTGGGAATGTTGCAATAAACTCCCAAAACTCCGAGCAAGAGCAGGGAAGCTCTGAAGTCTGTGAGCTGGGGAGGCTGCATGATTTTTCTCCGTTAAACACACTGGAGGGATGTGACCAAACTGCTAACGGCAGCCCCAGCCCAGGGCGCTTACTCCTCCTCTGCGCCCCTTCTGCTTCTAGAAAGAGCGCGAGAACGGCTCTAACCTGGCGTTCATGTTCCGGCTGCCCTTCGCTGCCGGCAGGGTCTTCAGCATCAGCATGTTGGACACGTTGCTCTACCAGGTGAGACCGCGGCCGGCGCCAGGGAGCAGGTTCCCCTGGGGAAGGGAGGCACGAGGAAGGGCCCCAGGAGGCAGGGCTGTGTCTGTTGCTACGAGCGCGTCCAGGCAGCTCTGTCTGCCTCCACGACAGGCGTGAGGTTAGGACGTGTTGCAGATGAGACCACACTGCCGCCCATACCATCAGCTTGTGTCTTGGCATGAGCCGGGGGAATAACAGGACGAATCTTTTCTGTGGCTTCTTGTCCAAATGTCTCCTGCCAGTCGTTTGTGAAGGACTACATGATCACCATCACCAGGCTGCTGCTGGGCCTCGACACCACGCCGGGCTCGGGCTACCTCTGTGCGGTAGGTGCCAAGTTTCTGTGCGTTGAACCCTGCACACTGAGGCGCCCTGCGTGTGAGCGTGGGATGCGTCTGAGGGACCGGAGCTGTGACCTGAACCAGGGTAGAAACCATCCGCCCTTCCCGCCTGGATGTCAGCCAGCTGTTGGAGCCTTGGGGCAGGAGGCAAAATAGTGCTGGAAAGGCTGGTCCATTGCTCCCCCGTGTTGCACGGGGGGAAAGCCGGGGCCGCCAGGAGTCCTGGTGTCCTCCTCTCCAACGGCTGGGGCGAGAAATTGCCTCTGGTCGTCTTGCAGAACGCGGCCTGTTTGGGGGTCTGGGGCTGATGGGCTTGGGGGGAGCAGGGGAGCCGCGTTCAGCACCCTGCTGTCGCTCCAAGCGCCGGGTGCACCTAGGAGTGGTTGATTTTTATCCCTTTTTGTTCAGATGAAAATCACTGAGGACGACCTGTGGATCCGGACGTACGGCCGCCTCTTCCAGAAGCTCTGCTCATCCAGCGCCGAGATTCCCATCGGGATCTACAGAACGGAGTCGCACATGTTCGCAACCTCCGAGGTGAGTGGCTGCGGCAGCAGAGCCGGACAGCGCCCGGCCGGGACATCGCTGCCCGGAGGCGGCCGGCGAGGCCGACCGGCCCCGTCGGCCCTGACCCGGGAACGCTGCCGAAACGGCGGGGGGCGGGGGGGGGGGAGCCCCGCCGCGGCTTCGTTAGTGCCTGTGCCGCTGCCGGAGCGGACGGGGCCGGGCCGGGCCGGGGCGGGCGGCTGCTCCCGGCGGGCTTGGCCGGCGCGCGGCGCTGGTTTCCGGATCCCCCGGTGACACCGTTCGTTCTCTCTTCTCTTCTCTTCCCCCCCCCCCCCCGCCCCAAACGCAGCCTCACGACATCAGGGCGCAGGTGAGTGGCGTCGGCGCGCGGCCCCGAGCGCTTCGCCGGCCGTTCGGGATTTGCTCTGGATTTTAGCGCAGCTTCGTAGAGGCAGAACCGGCCGATTAAGAAATCGGTGCTACGGTGGGGCTCGCCCCACCGGGGCGGTGGCGGCGCGTCCGCCGCGGAGCAAGGCAGCGGCGGCTCCGTCCCGCGGGCGATCTCGCTACAGCAGCTCCGCGCGGGAGCACATCCGTTATTTTTATCCCAAGTTTCCCGTCCAGAGAGTTTTAGTAGTACAGAGCACTAGGAGCAGACGCGTGGATCGGAGGCGGGATCCGGTTGGCCAGGACGCTGGGGCAGGGCCGATCCCGAGGCAGGGGAGGCCGGGCCCATCGCGAGGGCAGGGGCCCGCAGCACGGCGCGGGCTGGCCGCCGGCGGAGTCCGGCCGCGGGCTGGGGCAGGGCCCGGGCGCGCGTGCCCCAAGCGCGGTCCTCGCGCCCCCGTCGTGACCTGCTGGGCTTCCAGTCGCAGATCTCCATCAACGTGGAGGACTGCGAGGACACCAAGGACGTGAAGGAGCACTGGGGCATCAAGACGGGCCACCACCGGAACTCGTGCTCCAGCGACCAGTCGGAGCACCCGCTGCTGCGGCGCAAGAGCATGCAGTGGGCCCGCCGCCTGAGCCGGAAGGGCAACAAGCACGCCAGCAAGAGCGCCGAGTGGATCAGCCAGCAGCGCCTGAGCCTCTACCGGCGCTCCGAGCGGCAGGAGCTCTCCGAGCTCGTCAAAAACCGCATGAAGCACCTGGGCTTGCCCACCACGGGGTACGGTGAGTGCCGGCCGGCCGCCCCTCTCGCTGGCGGCCGCTGCGGTGGGGCGTCCCCGTCGCGGGCGGATCAGGTAACGTCGCGCCAAGGCCGGCCCGGGCAGACGCTCCCAGGACCGGCGTCTGCGACGCGGAGCCTCGTCCCCGGCTCGTCCCCGCTCCTGCAGCCTGGCGCGCTCGAACGCGGGCGTCCCCGTAGCCGGGAGCCCTCCCGCCGCGAGCCCCCGGGCTTCGGGCCGCGACGCTCGTGGCGCGGCGCGCCAGCGGGCTCCTCCACGCCGGCGTTTGCACCTGCAGTACGACCCTCGCTGCTGCTCGCGGAGGCAGGACCCGCGCCCGAGGGCAGAGCGGCCCCGGGCCAGGTCAGCCCTTCGCGAAGCGTCGCGGCCCCGGAGCCCCAGGCACCGCGCTGCAGGGAGAGAGGAAACCTCGGGAGCTGCTGCAGCGCCCTTCTCTTCGAGAGTTTTAATCCCTCATCAAATTTTTTACGGAAAACGTTTCCGTAGCTCCAGGGCTGAGTGGTTTGCTTCATTCTGTGCAAAACCGGCCTCTCGCGCTGTGCCGTGGGTGCTGTGTGGTGTCGTGGCGTCAGCGCAGTGCGCGATCCCTCTGTGCAGCTGCATTCCTTTCGCTTTTCTCAACTGGCCTGTTGATGCTGGAGTCTGTCCCTCCCCTCGGCCCACCCTTTGGCTCTGGTGAAGTCTTTAGCCCACGGCTGTCTTGGTTTGGTTTTTCTTTTTCTTTTTTCCTTCCTTTCGTTCTTTCTTTTAAGCCATCCTGTGCTGCTGCGTGTTTGCCTCCGTGCTGGAAGAGCTTCCCCCGCCCGCCGTGCCCTGCCGGCCCCCTGCACGCACGCACGCGCGTGTGCACGCACGCACGCGCGTGTGCACACCTGCACGCACGTGTGCACACCCGCACGCGCGTGTGCACGCACGGCGGCCCCGGCCCCGCGCGAGCGAGGGGACCCAGCACAGGGGACGGGGCCGCGCACCGCAGCCCCTGCCCGGGAGCCGTGGCGGTCGCGGGACCCTCGCTTTGCGTTTCTGCAGGAATTGGGGGGTTTTTGATCTCTGATGTTGGCTCGTCCTTTGCAGCCTTCCGGGGATATGGAAGAGGGGGAGCAGGACAGTGAACACCTGCAGCACAGGAGGGTTTTGGAGCTGGAGGGCCAACAAGGGCCTTGCTTCCTCCCCAGGGAAGAGGGCTTATCCGTGGCCGATAAAAGCAGGAAAATCCCAGCCCGTTCCCGAGACCCTCTCTGAATTTGGGGCTCTGCAGGGTGCCTGGGCTTGCCGTGTCCCCGCCGCGTGTCGCGGCTTTGGGACGATGCTCCAGCGACCGCGTTTCAATTCGCACGGCCAAAAAAAAAAAAAAAAAAGAAAATCAGACAGGAGCCCAGGGAGCGGTGCTCAGCGCCGGGGCTGGGCCCGGGCGCCGCTGCTCCTCCGTCCCTGCTTCGCTCGTCCCGGACGTTTCCCGGGGAGCGGGGGGCCTCCAGCGCCAGGCGGCAGCGCCGCGGCCGCCCCCCGGCACGCCGGCCTGCCCCTCGCCCCCTTCCCCTTAGCTTTCGCCCCTTTTACTGCTGAAGTGCAGGAGCTCGTCTCCGAGGGTTGCCAAACCGCGGCTTGCTGACCTCTCTCTCTCTCTCTGTTTATGTCTGTGCCTCTCCCTGTATGTTCTGTAGAGGATGTAGCAAATTTAACAGCCAGTGATGTGATGAATCGGGTAAACCTGGGATATTTGCAAGGTAATTCCCTTTCCCTGGGAGCCACGCGTGGCTCACAGCGTGCAGCGTGCAACAAGATCATGCCAGCTCAGCCGGATCCGCTCCCTTGCCGGCTTTCGCCTTAGATACTCGAGCCTTTCGAGCGCCCGGTTGTTGGGCGCAGGTGGCAGGAGAAGGGCCGTCCTGCGGCTGCAGCGCTACCGAAAGGCTCCCGAGAGCCCCAGGGCAAAAAGCCCTCACGGATCCTTTGCTAGCTGGAAAGCCCATCGGTCAGCCGCCCTCCACCCCGTCCTCCCCGCGGGCTCCTTGCGACGCCGGCGGCAGCTCGAGCCGAGGACTGTAGCTCGCGCCGGGGAGCGGCACGCGGCGAGGACCGCCGCTAGCCGCGCTCGGTGCCCCGCGGGCCGGCGGCGCCCGGCGCAGGGAGCCGGAGCCCGGCGCTGCCGCCGAACCCCGGGCGACCCAGGGCGGCTCCGCCGGCGCCAGCCCGAGGCCGCGGGGGCCGCGGAGGGTGGGGGGGGCTGGTGCGGCGCTGCACCCCCCGGCTCGGAGGGGCGCGGAGCAGAGCCCCCGCGCCGCACTGCCCGGCGAGAGCCCCTGCCCCACGGCGAGGGCACCTCGGGGGGCGAAACCTCGGCGCTTTCCCGCGAGCCGGCGGCCGCTTCGCCAGGGCCACGGCTGCCGGCTGCACCCGCGTTCCCCCCCCTTCCCTTGGTTTTTTTTGCTTCGCGGTGACGCCCCCAGCCCCCAGGCCGGGCGCCGCGGGGGGCCGAGGCTGCAGGCCCGGCGGCGCAGCTCCGCCTGCCCCGCAGCGCTGCCGCGGCGCTGGGCGCTGGGCGCGGGCCGGGCCGGGCTGCGGGCGCCGGGCGCCGGGCGGGAGCAGCCGCCGCTCCGCGGGGCCCGCGGCCGCCCCGGCAGCGCTGGCGGGCAGCAGGGAGCACAGCTGCTGCCCGGACCCACGTGCACCTTCCCGGGCACACGTGCACCCTGCACCCCCCTGCACCCCCCCCCCCGGACCCATGTGCACCCTCCAGACCCACATGCACCTCCTAGACCTGTGTGCACCCTGGACCCACCTGCACCCCCCCCCAAACCCATGTGCATCCTCCGGACCCACATGCACCTCCTAGACCTGTGTGCACCCTGGACCCACCTGCACCCCCCCCCAAACCCATGTGCATCCTCCGGACCCACATGCACCTCCTAGACCTGTGTGCACCCTGGACCCACCTGCACCCCCCCCCAAACCCATGTGCATCCTCCGGACCCACATGCACCTCCTAGACCTGTGTGCACCCTGGACCCACCTGCACCCCCCCCCCCGGACCCATGTGCATCCTCCGGACCCACATGCACCTCCTAGACCTGTGTGCACCCTGGACCCACCTGCACCCTCCCTCCGGACCCATGTGCACCCTCCAGACCCACATGCACCTCCTAGACCTGTGTGCACCCTGGACCCACCTGCACCCCCCCCCCCGGACCCATGTGCATCCTCCGGACCCACATGCACCTCCTAGATCCACATGCACCCTGGACCCACCTGCACCCTCCCCCCGGACCCATGTGCACCCTCCGGACCCACATGCGCCTCCTAGATCCACATGCACCCTGGACGCCCATGCACCCATGGACCCAAGTGCACCCCCCAGACCCACAGGCACCCCTGGACCTACATGCACTCCCTGGGCCTACATGCACCCCCCCCGACCCACATTCACCCTGAACCCACACACAGTCCAGGTCCTCCACACACCCTGGACCCACATGCATCCTTGGACTCAGGTGCACCCCAAACCCACATGCACCCCATACCCATGTGCACCCTGGCCCCGGTTTGCCCCTGTGCACAGCCTCAGCTGCCGTGCCGGGCTCGCGGGCAGCCGCACCGGGGGGGCAGCACCGTGCTGGGGGGGGCGGCGGGGAGGAAAAGCCCCAAGCCAGGAGCCGCCGGGTGCGCGAGCCAGCGGGTCGCCTTGCAGCGAGGTCCGCGCGCGCCATTCCCCTGCCTCCCCCCCGCCATCTCCCGCACCCCGCGGCCGCCCCTGCATCCATCCCACCCCATGATCTTGTTCCGGGCTGCTCGGGGGGCGGCCGGCGCAGGCCCCCTGCGTGGGTGCAGCCGCCGGCGGGGCCGAGCGGCGCCGGGGCAGCCGCGGGCGCCGCAGCCCCCGGCTCTGGGCGGTTTGGGGGGGACGGGACCGTGTTCCCCAAATCCCTCGGGCCGGGGGGAGCCGCCGCGGGACGATGCTCGAATTACGTAGCGTGGCGAGGGCGGGCGGTGGCAGAGCCGCGCGGCCCCGTGTTTGGCGAGACTAACGTGTTTCCTTTCTTTGCACTTAAACCAGGTAAGACCTCCTGGGGGTTTGGGGGTTTGTTTTTATTTTTTTTTCCGGGGGTGGAGGCAGGCGCGGGCCGGGGCGCGCAGCGGGGAGGTCCCAGCGGCCCCGCGTCGCAGCGCCCTGCGCCGCTCTTGCAGACGAGATGAACGACCACCAGAACACGCTCTCCTACGTGCTCATCAACCCGCCGCCCGACACGCGGCTGGAGCTCAACGACATCGTGTAGGTACCCAGCGCCGGGGGGCCGGGATGGGCCGGGGGGGGGGGAGGGTGTCGTGCTGAGCCGCCTTCGCCCCGCAGGTACCTGATCCGCTCGGACCCGCTGGCCCACGTGGCCCACGACGGGCAGAGCCGCAAGAGCAGCGGCAGCGCCCGGCTCGGCCCCTGCAGCCCCGAGACCCGCGACGAGACGCAGCTCTGAGCCCGGCCCGGCCCCCCGCGCCGCCGGGCCCCCGCCCGGCACCGGGCCCCGGCGCCCGGGGGGCTTTTCCCATGGATGTGGCCACCCGCGAGGCCACGTGCCGCTGCCACAGAGGGTCCTGGTGCCATCATGGAGGGTCCTGGTGCCACCACCACGGAAGGTCCCAGTGCCACCACCACGGACGGTCCCAGTGCCACCACCACGGAGGGTCCTGGTGCCACCACCACGGAGGGTCCTGGTGCCACCGCCATGGAGGGTCCCGGTGCCACCACCACGGAGGGCCCCAGTGCCACCACCACGGAGGGTCCTGGTGCCACCACCACGGAGGGCCCCAGTGCCACCACCATGGAGGGTCCCAGTGCCACCGCCATGGAGCGTCCCGGTGCCGTCAGCCCACGGGACCACAGGGAACTTCCTCCGGCAGAAACACCAGATGTATTTTTCATCTATTTTTGCACACTTCAGGCCGTCGACGTGTGAAGGGTTTCTCTGACTGCCGAGTGAATCACCGAGCTGTTAACTTTATATACTTTTACATTCATGTATTAAAACTTAAATGTGATTTTTTCCCGCCCCCAACGAGAAGCCTGTAAAGCACAAGGGCACCATGACACCCCGCCGGGCATCCCCGCCCCGCGCCGGACACACGGCTGGTTGCCGTCGTCACCCCTCGCCAGCCATTCGCCGTGACACACAATAAAGTTGTTTACAAAAAGAAAAAAAAAAAAAAAAAAGAAAAAGTTTAAAATCACAGCTTTAAGCCGTTAATGCGAGTGACTGTGCCAGTGCTCCCCGTCCGCCCCGGAGCGACCTGGCGGCCCCCGGCCGACCCGTGCCACCGGGAGGCCCGTTTCGGCCGCACCGTCCCACGCCGATCCCACGGCGCCCGGCTACAGGCGTCCTGGAGGAAAAAGGAGATAAACGGCAAAGAGAGGAGGTGGCTCCTGCCAGCTCAGGGACTGGATGGGACTCGGGGTTGTCTTTCCTTTTCCATATCCTCTTTTTTCTCTTTTCCTTTTTCTCTTCTCCTTTTCCATTTCCTTTTTGCTTTTTTGTTTCTTTTTACCTTTTTTCTTTTTTTCACTTTTTCCTTTTCCATTCTCTTTTTTTCCCTTTCCCTTCCCCTTCCTCTACCCCGTCTCTCTGGCCGCGCTCAGTCCGTGAGCAGCTCCCGTCCCGCTGGGCTCGGTCAGCCGAGGAGCTGGGAGAACAACCAGCGCGGCTCCAGTGCCGCCGCTGCGAAACGGAGGCATCAACAGAGCCAGCGCCCATGCTTTCATGCCTCTTTCTTTTTTTTTTTTTTTTTTTTTTGGTCTCTTTTGGGTAAGGTAGAGGCTTTTTTCTGCCTCTGTGTGTAAGCGTTCGTGCCGGCCCCGGCGGAGCAGCAGCCCTGCGGGCTAGCGGGGGACGCGGCTGCGGCTGGGCGCTGGGGCAGGCGCCCCCGGGGCGCTCCGACCTCGTCCCCAGAAGCGGCTTTAGTTACTCAAGTCCAGGTTTCGGGCTTGATTTGCCTTTTTTTTTTTTCTTTTTCAAGCCTTCTGTAGCATGCAGGTGGTGGTGGAATAAAGCTGTAACCGGAGAGCAGTGTTACAGGTTCAAAGAAGAAAAAGGGAAAAAAAAAAGAAAAAGGAAAAAAAAAAAAAAACACCAACCCCCCCCCATCCAACCCAGCGGCAGCGCGGCGAGCGCGGGACGGGCGTGCGAGCCGGCTGGGTTTGCGAAGCCGAGTGCAGCAAAGCCGAGCCCGCAGGGTAGCGGAGCCGCCGCAGGCGCCTGGAGCTGCAGCTTCTCCTCCCGAGGGAGCCGGCGTGCCGCGGCCCGGAGCGGCCGGCTCGTGTCTGGGAGAGCGACCCCGAAGGGAAGGGCCCAATCCTGGCAGCCCCCCGACCCCAGCGCCAGGAGACACCAGGGGTAGAGGAGCCCCTCGAACTGGAAGACGGTTGGAAAATACATATATGGTTTGTGATAATACATAAAAAAAAGAGAAATCTTCTTAATATTGTTGTATTTTGATAATGCTTCTTTTTTTTTTGTTGTTTACTATATAAATACATGTATTTAAAAAAAAGTTACGTGTATAAATGGTACACATTTTGCATATGTTTTATTTCTATGGTGTAAATTTATAGCAGACATTCTAACGGGATGTTCAAAAGAAAAATACTGTAGATATTTACCTGCGGTCAACGGGCTTCTGAGAACAAATGTTTAATTTTTCTAATTCTTCAGACTCGGTTCCAATACTAATGTAAAAAGACAAAACAAAAATATTTTATTTTTTATAACGGTCCTGAAACCAGTGATGCTTGGGGTGCGGTGGGGCTCTTGGGAAAGGGCTGGCTCAGAGGGGCTGAGACCAGCCAGTCCCACTGGCCCGACATGCTGCGGCGCTGCGGGCGCCCGCTGATGGGTTTTGCTTCAGCTCGGTGACTAAGACATGAGCCACAAAAGCAAAATTAAAAAAAAAAAAAAAAAAAAAAACTCAGATGCTAATCGTCACGCTTAATTTGGGCTTCGGCAGCAAGCCCAGTGGCTCTCGGGTATTTTTGGCAGCAAGCCCAGTGGCTCGGGTATTCAGGACGGGGCTGGGGTCTTTACGTAGGCGCCTCCGGGCCGCGTTCCCGTCTGCTCCTTGCGGCACAAGGACGTGCTTGGTGCAAGGACCAGCTCAAGCACCACAAACCGGAGCCCTCGCAGGGGTTCATGAGGCACTGGGTCTTTTCCGCTGGCTGCGTGTTTGGAAAGCAAGGACAAACGGGGCTAAGGGCCAGCTGCTACGCTGCATGATGCCGCTTACCCTGTTATCTTCGGCCGTGGTTTTTTTGGTTTTTTTTTTTGTTTGTTTTTTTTTTTTAAGGAAAAGTTCAGCTGCTGTCGCAGGGAGCAGGCTTTTCCCTCACTAGTGCAAGGCAAAAGGCGCTGTCCTGGTAGACCAAAAAGCTCAGCTGCTGTCCTACAGTGTCTGGGTGGGGGAACAAACTGCTACTGCTCCAAGGAGTTGGCTAATTACTAAACGATAAACTCGGGGGAGGATGCCTCCGGGCGGGAGCTATCCGCGCTTTAACGCACAGACATCAGCGACCCTGGGGCGACGCAGGAAGCAGCAAGAGACGGTTGCAAATATTTACAGCTTTTCTAGCAAACGACTCCACTGCATGTTGTATGTCACCTGCTGTTTCACACTTCAAATACGGACTAAATCCACGCATCATGCGCTAAGGTAAAAAGAAATAGAGAAACGTGATATTCGTTTCCTGCTAATCCCCTCTTCACTTCCCTATGTATAGGACAGGGCATTTTTATTTCCCCTGAGGGGCATGCCAGCTCTCAAGGTCAGCTCGTGCATGGACTTTTATTAGCAACAGCAGATAGAAGAATCGCATCGTGCCACCCGAAAGACCTAATTTTGCGAAGCGTTCTCCTGGGATGCACTGTAGACAGCCAACTGGAGATGTTTTTGTACAATAATTGTGAAGATGCTTCACATTTATGTAAAGACAAGTTAAAATAAAAAAGAGCTGCATGCAGCAACAACGGAGATTGCTCTTTTTCTTTTGTTTAATCAGAGCAAAATTTTATTTAAATTCATGGCAAAATAGTGTTTTAGAAGGCCGAGATCCTTAGAGTTACAGCACCGTTTTCCAAGTCACATCTTCCAAAGCTGCGGTACGTGACAACTTTTTCTGTAAACTGAGAACTTGCAGAACTCCGTGTGCCTGGCTGTAGAGAGGGTACCTCGAAATTGCTGCTGCGTTAGAACACAGCTCCAACCCTGGCTTTAAAGAGCCATTTAATTAATTTTAATTTCCTAAAGTTGTTGGCTCAAGACTAGATTTTTTATATCTTTTGGTGGGATGGTGAGGAATATTTAATTAGATCAGGAAATTTAACACGGGAATCTGTATGCTAGCAAAGCCTTCAGAAAGGCAGCGGGCTTCAGGCTTCCCCAGCAGCCGGGCTCTACCGCCCGCTCCTGCAGGCCGGCAAACGCAGAAAGAGCACAGGCAGAGGACGGACGGACGGACGGACAGACAAGGCGCTCCGGGCGCTCTCTGCTTCTCAGCATCCTTCGAAGACTGCCGGAGCGTCCTGCTGCAACAGGGCGGCTGCGGCCGTGCGCATCCCGGCGGCGCGGGGCTGCCAGCGAGCAGCCCGGGACCGCGCGGGAACCGCCTCCGTCGGCACCCGGACGGGGCCCTCCGGCGCCAGAGCAGACGGGCCCCCGCGGGGCGGAAGGCAAGGGCAGCCGGCGGAGCCGAGCTTACTGACGTTATTTTTATTAGCCAATATAAGAAAACACCATAAAACTACAATATATATCTGTTTGAAATCATAGAGTAGGACACAGGTCTATACCTTAAACATAGACACCGTGGAATTAATTTGTATGAGCGTGAGAAATCTGAAAGCTACCAAGTCTTTTTATTGTAAACTCATCCTGGTCGAGAAGTCTGACAGGAAGCCTGTTACAATTCCTTTTTAGCTATTATCTTTAAACAAAATAAATGTACGCAGAGAGCTGCCCTGGCAAGTTGAAAGGAATTTGCTAAATTACAATGAATAAAACAGAAATAACAGCTGTCCAGAGGTAATTTCAAGCACTACCAATGATCAGCCCTCACTTGTACAAAAACCCATAAAAAGAACAAGATTTCATATTCTGGAAGCACAGCCACAGATAACAGCTGTTTCTGCACAAATATTTCTTGTTACTTGGTTCATTAGCTACAACGCAAGCTAACGGAAAACTCGGCGCTAGAAGCCTAAAATAGAAGCATAGGGTTATCGAGGAAATTGTGATATGCGTGCAGAAATTCCAGGGCAGTATTGCACTACCAGGTGTCGTTGCTGCGTCCACGTCCACGCGCAGGCGCGCGCAGCACCGCGGCTGCAGCGTCGGCTTCGAAGCGTCGGCTTCGTCGGGCGAAGCGGGGCAGTGCCGGCTGCTTCAAGCCGGAGCGCGGGGATCGTCCTCCAGGCTGCTGCTCGCCGCCCTCCCGGACGGGCCGAACTCCCCCCCGAGCCTCGAGGGTCCACGGGCTGCGGCCGGCGCTCGTCCTGCACGCCGGCGTCCCGCTGAAAAGCCGGGCTGGGGAGAGCAGGGCGGCTCAGGAAACATCCCACCCCCGCGGTGACAAAGGGCGTTTCGAAAAGCACCGCAGGAAACGGCAAACCGAGGCCTCAAGGAAACGCACGGAAGCGGGGAGCACCGGCGGCCGCCCAGGCGCCCCGGCCGGGAGCCGCCCTCGGAAACGTTCCCGCAGAGCGGCCGGGCTCTGAGCCGGTGCGAAGGAAGCATCTCCCAGCAGCTCCGGAAAAACAAGCAGTGCACCACCAGGAAAAAAAAAAAATCTACCATTTAACTAGCTAAAGGATGTTTAGACATCTAACACGGCGCACTCAGGTCCTACCCCGCAACGTTAAGTGTATGAAGAGGAACAACGCTGTAATGACAAACGGGGCTAGACTAGAAGGGAAACTGAATTTTTATTTCTCATTTCTATAATGAGTCTTTATTTCTGCACCTTATCCCTTTTTCCACGTGCGCTGCATTTGATTAGCTGAATTACTGAAATGCTAGTATGTATTCATAATTTATTCCAAACATTGAACAGTTTTCTGTCTACAGTTTGTTGGACAAGCATAACTAATCACAACATTTGGAATAATTTATGAACTGAAAAAAAAGCAGTTTTTTAATTAGCTAACAGTTTCAGTTAATTTGACTTCCAGAAGGAACATTCCATCTATTGTATATGAAAATCCACAGCTATAACAGCGCAATTTTCTTTGGATAACTTTGTATTATGGACTTTGGAAATCAAACCGTCAATGTTAAACAAAAGAGGACAAGCATTATTTCATTTTCATAATCTGAACTTGGTCATATCACTCTCCTGCTCTTAAAAACTACCATCCTGCCGGAACTAGCCCACTGAACAAAGTTGTGTTTGCAATTCTTTTTAGCACATATTTACCTGTTCCAGTATTTTCTACCTAGTACATTATACATAACCCATTGTTTGAAGTGATCCTAAAATTATTTGCAAAATTTTAAACGCAGCATGTGCAAAGTACTTACGCTTCACGATGTGAAAATTCGTCCTGTAATTTAGAACATAGCGTTCCAACAGAAAAAAATAGCTAGTAGCTTTTTCCTGAGAGACTGCATGAAATAAAGCAATATAGCAATGCATGTTGTAGCTGTCCACCAAAAAAACAAAAAACAAACAAAAAAAAAAAAAACAAAAAAACCCCGAAGAGTCAAGACTCATTATTTTCATTTCATAGTTTCTGAAGCACATCAACAAGGTGGATTAAATTTGCCTTTGCACTGCGACTGCAAATGTTTACCCGAGAAGAATCTCCCAGGACAGATCATGTCAACAGTCCTTGGCTGCTACAAGACTAAGAAACAAAAGCCATGATCAGACTTGTTATTTGTAGAAGATTTAAGTATGTCATCATAAACACGTAACAAAAAAATTAGAGGTAAGATGAATTCAATTTTTTCCTCCCATTTTTAATGCTCAGTCCTTACATATATATGTGTGTATATATATATATATATATATGTGTGTGTGTGTATATATATATATATATATCTCAAATGATATAACATCTGATCAATGTAAGCAAGAACAAGAATTCATTTTTTTTGGCTTTAATGTATCGAAAGATGTATTTTCAGACATCTGAAAAATATACTCAAGTCAACCACACAAATATCAAATTATTTCAAACTGTCCTCATGAATATTATATAAAAGTTTTCACTTGTCAGAAGCACACACAAAACACCTCCCCCACAAAATACTTAACAGATTTCTCTAGTTCTTCATATATAACGTAACAGTAAAAATGAGTACAAAAATCAATCTTTCAGAAATGTTCTTTGCAGGTCACTTTCTAAAGTGGTGTGCCAGTGAGTGTCCCAGGAAAGAACACCCTCATCTGAAGTATCGGAATCCAGTGTTGTTATCTTGACCACAAAATCGGTTGCAGACACACGACTTTGCAGCAACTTACCCCCACCATCGCCATCTTCAGTCACACCATGAACGCAAGCACCTGCACCTCACTGAACTGCTTAACACAAATTCAGTTTGAAATCCTAAATAACCGACAGCTATTTAATAAGATAGCACGGATAATCGCTTAATACACCACCATGAAGTGAAAGACTGGCGGTACTAATGTAAGACTGCTGGGGGTGGGGGCAGAGGGGAAAGAAAATAGAAAGCCAAATGTGATCCTGTTGTCCGAAAGTACATTGGTCAGTAAACCCACGGGCAATAGTTGGAGTGGATTGCTTGCTGCTGTACTAAAAAAAGAAAAGAGAGTTGCAAATATTTTGACACTGCTACTAATAATGCGTTTGAAGAACTTACGGAAAAACAGAATGACCGGAAAATTCAAGTTCTGGAACTCATTCCTATTACTCTTACTTTACTACAGAGTAACTGAGAATTCCTCAAAGTTCACCAGTTTCCACACTCTAACTCTCTAGTGTGACGGGAAGAAAAGCCACTGATTTTCTGGTACACTCCGCGGCTCTAACACCCTAGCATACTCTGTTACTGTATTAACACTCTCCAACAAAGTAACTCGGGCTGTTCTTGTTTGAACTCTTATTCTACCAGACAGCACAATGCAAATGGGACGTTCAGCGACACATTAACTACAAATGTGAAAGGACATGTGCAAATACACAATACACTCATGTATGAAAGTTTGCAAAAAAAAAAAAAAAAAAGAAATTGCATTAAGCACTTTAAAGATGCACATTCTTGTATTCATTAAGAAACTAGTAAGAAATCAAAAGATCAAAAGACAGATCCAATTTCATGCTTTTCTGTGTATGGGAAATACAAATTACCTAGCTAAGATTGGACGCAGCGAGAAAGCTGCAGTAAGAACTTCAGGGACTGTTACAAAGGCTTACAGATCGTTCTGCTTAGACACAGCTTCAGCAGACTGAGTGAAAATTCACTTGTTTTCAGACACCTATTACGCTCTTTATTTTCCTTCTATAATACTCAGTAGAAGGTGGCACTGTAGCTATACTTAGTTATATTTACCACTCCCATTTCACTCACCTGGCAAAGATCACAGACCCTTTGTAGGCACTGATTTTCAGTTACTTAAAGTGAAGCATGAGTGTTGTCACTAGAAACACAATTAGAAATCCTATACTTTAAGAAATCCTATATGTTAAGAATTTAATAAACTTAAAATGAAAAAAATAGTGTCACTAAAGAGATGCCGTCATGGCTCTACATCCACATTTTATCCTAGCTGGCACTGAGCAAAGAACATATTTAAAACCTCATTGACATTTTTGGTCCTAGATTGTACTTTCGGGTTTTTTTTTTTTTTTTTTTTTGGTAAATGAATTATTTTCTCTTCTACAAAACACTGTCTGCACTTACCTACATGCATCTTACAGCTTTTCTTCCTGCTTTTTCCAGGCAAAATTAATAGACCATATTTCTTGCCCTGGTATTTAGGATTAATATTTATTTGATAAGTAGAACTCTCAAGACTATTAATTTTTCAGAGAAGTCTATCTTTTAGAAAACACCTTATTTCTCTGCTTCCTTCTATGACCTTCCACTGTCCCTTGGGTCTACATGTTGCCTACAGATCCCACCTGCTCTCCAAATGGATGTTGCCTCCTGTTGTCTCCAGTAGTAAATGAAGTTACATTGCAGCAGAAAAAATAGGGACATGATCTAGTGCAATGGGATCCAAGAGAATATGCCAAAGCCTTCATTTAGTCTAGTCTTTGCTATGGGGAGCAATATTTCAATCTGTATGAAATAAAACTACAAATCATCCATAAAAAGTCCAAGCAAATCATTGAAGTATGTTTTTTTGCTTGGAATATCTGAAAGCAAGTACTACCTTGTATGAAAAACAAGGTTAAGAATATTTTCCTTTCCTAAAAAGAATTTATTTAATAAACACGAGGGGACAGCACTGGGGATGAAAGTCAGATTTTAAGGGCCTATTATTTCTGAAGACCTATTTAAACTTTTAATTACAGATTTATTGTAAAGTGACAGAGTATTATTTCTATACTGAAAAGTCTATAGTTTTGAGAATGAAAACCATGACTTTGTGCATCAATATAGATTCATTATGAAGTTTAAACACTAAGTGTAATTCTAAATTCTAGATTTGTCTACACAAATCACAAACAAGTTAATACTGAAAAGTCCAGCAAATGAAATTGTTTTAGTGCTTCTGAAATTCTGTCACTAATTCTGTCACAGATTCAGGAGTCTGACAGACCTAACTAACATTCATTGCTAGTTCTACTTAAAGGCAAATTATGAGACTTTTGTATCCATGCTTTTACTTTCTTAGACATTCTATCACTATATCATTCCTATCAATTAACATTCAAGAGACTTGGAATGAAACAAATTGGTAAAAAGGCTGTTAAATTGTTTCCAACTTTTCTGGAAGTATTTTGGTCAAATTCTTGCACATTTCAATGAAGGTCAGGAGAACTAAGCCCTTGCCATAAAGTTATTACAGCTATTTACAGGCAAAGTTTTCTAAGAGCACAACTAAACATAGAATAGCACATCTTTAAAGCATATTAGTTCTTTGACAGGATGAAGTGTCAGAACAAAAGTACACATGAAATAAAAAGGAAATCAGTTAATGATTTTTATTAAATTTCAGTGCTTTCATAAAATAAATATGGTTTATAATATCAAACAGTGAGAAATAAAGCACAAGCATGAAGAGCATGGTAACAGAAAAGTTACACTCATGACGGTGTTTAATACTTAGCACTTTAGAAACCATAAAGCCTTTAATTATTTACAAGCAGCAAACTATCTAACATAATTTACAAAGTTGCAGCAGCCTAGTCAAGAAGTACTGGAAGGGGAAAAAATGGAGAGATCGCAATGGAAGACCTTCACTTTGCTCTATCTAGTTAGCACTTTATTACATACCCTATTTTCCCCTTATGTACATAACTCTTTGTAACTTCCATTATCTTAAAGTTTAATAATTACACTGTATTGTATAGAGCTTCAGTTCATCTCTACGACTGGTGTAGTGCCTTTTGCACTTAAGAGACACATATTCAAGTAACACTTCAAATAAAAGTAAACATGTGCAAACCAAAGTTAGAAACCTACATAACCCTTGCGTAGTAGTGTCAAAACCAGATGTAGCAGGAGCATATTAACAGGTTAAGTTATGTAGTAGCTAGAGAAACCTACTCAGAAGTCTAGCACAGGCAAAAATGGGAAATGAGAATATTAAAAAAATGAAGCTGAACTGCAATTATACCCTGTTGCCCCAGACAAAAATTTAATCTGCTGAAACACAAAGATTTTAAGGTCATAACTCAAGATTTAATATTTCAACATGAAAAGAAATCCAAGCCATTCGACTTATTTGGGGTTTTGAAACAAATGCAAATGTCTGTTTAAAAACTGCTTTTAAATGAGAAAAACAAATCAATATATATATTAATATATCACCCAAAATAAAAAAACATACACACTCTTCATTTTAGAGCATGCTGCTCATTCAGAATAAAGACAGGACAAAGGAAATAGAATTACATTTCATGATGTAATAAAAACATTAAAATTTGTGATCCTTAAGTGCACCATCATACAGGAGTAGCGTGCTCAGAGTGGAAATGTTCTATACCTACAAGAATCCATCTTTATTAAAGCAAATTTTTAGGACACTACCTGAAACCGAAATCAATAACAACTGTGCTCCATTCAGCTTGCCTCAAGTTTCACTCAGGCATATTCCAGCTAGTAGCACCTGTATGCCTCTTCATGATTGTATTCCAGAAATCTTTAAATCTGCAAACAATTTTTAAAAAGACTGACTTTTGCAATCCTTGCAATGCTTATCATAAACAGATACTGCAAGTAAACTCTGTTCTGAGCAGCAAAAGTTGGGGCTTTTTTCAGAAATCTGAGAGCTGGACTTAATGTTGGCAGTAGATACAGTACAACAATTTGATGTATTAAAGTTTCTCAAAAATGTCTGAAAGGATTTCCCTAAAGACTGTTTAAAAAACAAAACAAAATCCAAAACACTTCACCCAAGATCTCTTCAATCCTTTTACTGGAGTTCAGAGCTTGCCAACTTTAAGAATATCAGAAAAAAGGAGGGAATGAGGCGGAGAGGAAACAAAAATAAATGATTCCCCATTTGTACCGATGAAAAGCTTCAAGTAAAAGGAAATCCACTTGTTAAAGATCTTGCTACATGCACAGTCCCTCGTCAGTTGAAAACCACAGTAGCTAGCACTGGGTGTAACAGCAGATCTATCGTTCATAAAAAACACTGGCATTGTTCCTTCATACTTAACTTGCATCCACGGTTTCTGTTTAGAAGCTTCTTAAAAAATGTTTATGGTTCTGCACATCTCATACCAAACTGGAGGAAAATGGTAAACATCTCTTCTTTCAATGCAACCTCATTCAGCAATCTTCTCCCCAAGAACTCAGTGTCATTTACGAGTCTGAGTCTTCTTTGGCACTGCAGGTCGCTTGGCTTGCCACAAGTGATTATGAATAGTAAGAGCATCCACGCTGACAGACATGGTTTTGGCTGGAATTAAGTTAAACTGTTTTCTGTCTGAACTGTATTTATAAAGCTTGTCAATCATTTTCTTGGTGATGCTCTTTGGGCCTGTTCCAGTCAGCTTGTAGATTTCTTCAGTGTCAGGATAGTAGCAATAAAGTGCTCTAAACTGGCAGCCAGCATCACGGAACAAAATGATGTAGTGGTTGGCATCACATTTCTCTAGTTCCTGCATTAAAAATAAATACGTAAATGCACAAACATACAGCTTGACCACAGTGAAAACTTTCAAATTATGCCAAGCTTTAGGTTTTTTCACATAGCTAAACAAGCATTTAAAGGTTTTTGAAACACTGAACAGTAACTATTTTGAATCCTTTTATAAGCTTGTGAGGTGAGATCTTTACATAAGGTCATGTTTTCTGTAAATCCATACAGTCACTAGAAGCAGAGGAGTCCCATTGCAGATATTTTCACTTTCATCTTTAAAGGCAATAGGTCTTTGTTGTGTTACTGACAACATTCCTTATTTTTTATGTACGTTCTAGGAAACAGCATTTGCTACAACATATTAATGGGATTATGAAATCAACACTACAGATAAACCATTATGGCATGTGCATTCATAATTTTATATTTTAGTGATTACCTCTAGTATTGAGTTCTTATGTGGTTCATTCACTTTTCCAGCAAGACAGCAATGAGATATAGCATTGTGAATAATCGGTTTGTTTGATTTGCTGCTGGGTTCTTTAAATAATTTTGGACCTAGAGAAGATAAATAAATAATTATTTTTTGCCCTGTATTTATAAACATTAATCAAGACTGTAATTTTTATTTACAGTAAAACTGTAAACTGCAGTAAATCCAAAATGATTAGTACATCTTATTGGAGGCAACTTGGACTTTAGTAGAGAAGATCTACGGATTTAAAACATATTAATTACCAGTTACTTTAAAACGGAAGTATTGTTTTTCCTCTATCAGACTGAAACAGAAGCACAAATTCTTTTATGAAAACAGAGGCTTTTAATCAGGCTCTATTACAGACTCAGTCTCATACAAGGTAGTATCTGGAATTAAACCTTGTATTCTCTCTTCTTTTTCAACATTTTTTTCTACTTAATTTTTTCTCTTCTGTTTCCAAAATGGCATTCATCTTTTAATCAAAAAAAGTTCACAGACTGAACTACCTGAAGAGTTAAGCATTTTTTTTCCCTATAACATAAATTAGCAAGTGGCTACAAAGCTTTGCCAAATCTATCACAGCAAATGCTAATTTCAAATTCTCCAAGTATTAATCCTGGAACACTGAAGAATTTTCATTCACCAAAAGTGTAAAAAATAAAGTTTCTCCAACAATAATTAACTGTTTAGTATCTCCTAAATGTAAAATATGCTTAAAGATTTCTCGAAAAATAAGATTGCGTTATACCAAATATACCACAAATTTTATGATCTGTCATTTAAAAAGTCTAAATTAAAATGAAAACATTCACCTGTGTATTCTGCCACTGAAGCAATAGAAGATGCTGTTGAAGCATTCTCCCAGTCTCGTTCCATGTTTCTGCTAGCATTTCTGCTCAGTATTGGTAAGGACTCCATTGATTCAACCCTGTTGGGGAAAAAAAAAAAAAAAAAAAAAAAGAAAAGATACACCAACTTCTTTCTCATATCTTAAATAATTCACCAGTTGTTTGTTCTGACTGAACAAATGACAGTCCCTCTTCCTCCCCTATTTTATCCCCACCCCATCAAATTCTATTACTATTTTGTGAAAAAGCAAAAAGAATTAAGTTTGCATAAACTGTCAAAACTGACAGGAACACAAAACAGAAGACGAATTCACTAATTACCATCATGTTTCCACACCAGCAACTTTATAATTGAAACAAGCAACACTGAATTCCAATACCATTTCATAACACAGACTTCCTCCCCACCCCCCATATCTCTTTACCGCTGAGACGGTGTGCCACCAGAGTGTACGCTTTCAGGTTCTGTTGTTGCTGCTGAGGCCAAAGACAGACTAGAACCAGACTGAGCACTGCTTAAATTATCAGCTACAAAACAAAAGAAATAGTATGAAACTCATCCCATTAAAGTGGCTTTGCAAATTCAGCAAGAACAAATCAAAATCCTTACGTGTGGATGAACATTTTGTCCCTGAATCACTGTAAGATTCTTCACGATGGACAGACTTTGGCCTGGGTTTCTTGGGCTTTGATTTCGGTTTTCCAAGACCTTGCTCCTCCAAAATCTGCTGCTGTTTCTTCCTTAAATATTCTTGCTTGATAAGTTCTCTTCGAGCCTTCTCTTCTTCTTTCCGTATTCGATCCTCCTCAGCTTTGCGACTGAAAAGCAAATATAAACACTGAAAATATAATAATTTCTCTTATCTTCAAGACAAAAAGAAGTATCCAGTTCCAAATATATTAATACCGGGCTTCATCTCTTTTTTGTTCCACTTCAGCTTCCAACTGCTGTTTCCGAATCCGAGCCTCCTCAGCTTTGCGCTGCTGTTTTAAAAGGAACGCTGCGCGCTTTTTTGCCAGCTCATCTTCTGCCTTCTGTTCATCCTGGAAAATTCAAATTCATATAGAGCTTTAAGAAATAAAAGAAACCATATTAAATTGGACATTACAAGATTGCTAGAAGATTCAAGAGAACTTTAGGAAAACCAAAACTAATATTTTTGGAAATTTTTACTTTTTTTTGAATCAACAAGTATAAATCAGAGAATGGCATTAAACTTCTTGTCACACCCCTTGAGACATTTTTAGTGTTTCTGTAAGTCCAGAAGGAGAGAAAAAAGGTCTCGCCTTACTCTGATTTATTTTTGGTATGCATAATCAGCACAAAACCTTTTAAAAAAACAATGCAGACTACAGACAATTACAATGTGGGCTAGAATGGACAGCATAAATAACCCTATCCTGACCTCTGAGTCAATCAATATTAATCATACTATATAAACCAGAACTCAAATTCACTAAAGTTGAGACAATATTCTAGGACTTTTACCATTTACATATAAGTTTAGGAAAGTATAATGGTAGCACATTTGAGGAATTTACTATAATTAGCACAAATGAGTAACTAGCTGTTCCAAGATCAGTTCTGAACTCTACTTACACAATGAGTAGATACATTATTTAGACACAAACAAACAAAACCTACAGCCTAGGAAATATCATAGTACTAAAAAAAAAAAAAAAAAAAAACTGTTTAACAAGCCTTTCCCCAAGCCCGAGATAGGAGTGGAATAAGAAAAACTACTTAAATATAACCCATTTCCATCATGAGCCCCTCATAGCACCATTACAGGACAAAAATTAAAGCTGCATGAGAACCAGTAATTCCTTCCAACAGTGGTTTCTAAAACCCAGCTTCCTATCTGCAGGAACATGTCTAAATTCTCCATCAAAGCCCTTAACTTTTAGGCTGATAGGCTCCTTGAGATCAGAGCAGTTTGGTTCTAACTGAACAACAAAAATGTCTAGATTCTTGGCTCCCTAATAAGCTTGAAAACCTGTCCTGCAGTCATCTATCTATTACATACCTGCCTGTATTCTGCTGAAACATCTTTTCTTTCAGTTGATACTGATTCACAGAATGCTGGGATTTCAAAAGGGTAAGTTCTTCCCACAACATTCTATGATTCATTTGTGCTCTATATGTGTGCGCATGCACACACACATATCTACATAGATACATAATTTATCCACGCACATGCACACACACAGACTACTGAGAAGAAGGGGAGAAAAGCAAGATTAATCCTGGATCCCCATGAATTTAACATCTTCATGAATTTAACAGAAAACTGCACTAAATGGATGAAATCCCAGCCTCTTGGAATTAAGTTAAATTGAACAACTCTCTTCACAACAGTTCTTTCCGGCGGCAGTTTTTAAAAAAACAACATTGCAACCACGTGTTGGTTTCCACCAGAAGCTTCAAGAACAAAATGAAAAACCAAGTTCTAATGCTGGACAAATATGTAGTAATAGCCAAATAATAAGGTAACATATTTACCTTGAAGAAAAACCCCACACCAGACTTCTGATCACCTTCGCTTATTATGTCTGTAGAGCTATCCTGGTTTTCAAGTTCTCCTTCATCTGGAGCTTTTAAGTCAGATAAATCTACTTCAATAAGATTAGCTTTGCTTCTCAGTGGCTCATCCAATGGGACATTTTCTTTTCCTGAGCCATCAGAACAATTTAATCCTGTTTCTTTTAAGCTGTTATTCACTTCTTTGCTCATTTCAGAAATAATATTTGCATCTTTGGAGGTTGAGAGAACAAGTGCCCGTTGATTACTCTCATCATGAAGTCTATAAGTATCAAAGAAACATTTTTCTTGAGAGCCAACTCCATGATCAGGACTGTTTTCCAAACTCATTTCTGTTGGTGTCTTTGACAAGCTATTGGATGGAAATGGTCTTAAATGTGGTAAAGTTTCTAGACTTGGTGTTGGGGTTTTAATACGCGCTGAATTTTGCTGTCTGTCTTTAGTGACTTTCAGATCTGCTGGTCTTCCCGATCGAGGACTTCTTCCTTGACCAAAGCGAGGTGGTTTACGAAAACTATTCATTCCAGTTGGAGATAGGGGCTCGACAAAATGAATTGATGGTTTTACCTTTTGGTCCTGAGAGTTACTTCTGGTACCTGGTGATGGCACTGTTGGAGATTTCATAAGTAGTTCCTGTTGCTGAGAAATCTTTAATATAGCCTGCTGAAGTGTACTGATTGTTTCATTCAGCTTTTCAATAGAAAGATCACATTCATTAATATCGACTTCAGCAACATTATCTTCTAGAAGGGCAACAGAAATAATCTTACTTTTTTCTAATTCATGTATAGCAGCAGAGTCTTTTGGTTTAAGTTGTTCAGCAAAAGCTATGCCTTCTTGCATTTTTACTTTTGTTACTTCTTGAGAATCATTAAGCATTTCTTCTCTCTCCTCATCTTTCACAAACTCCTCACACTTGGAGCTCAAAGAAATTTCATCCAAGTCTTCACCATTGTGCCGAGGATATTCTTTTGGAAAATGTTCTGGTTTCAGTGGCTGCGGAACATCAGGAGATTTACCCTTTTTAACAACATGCAAGAAAGCTGCCTTACCCAATTTTAGTCTCTGCCTTGCTGATAAGGCTTCCATCTTCTTCTTCTGAGCTTCTATTGCTCTTCGCTTCTCTTCCAACTGCATATGAAGTTGCACCAATTCAGAAGCTAAAAGATTAACATTATCTCTATTTTGTCTGTTGGGGCTTTGCTCTCGTTTTTGTTTCCATGTGGTCAATGGGGCTGGGCAGCTTTCTGATCCATCTGGTGTGGTCTTTTGTGAACTACTTGTGCTGGACTTTGTTTCATAGCTATTAAGTCTTTGGAGCTTTCGTTCTGCAAAACTGGTCATTCGGACACTCCCACTAGTCATTGACACACTGCTAACTTGAGAAATTGTACTCAAGCATGGACTGGAACGTCCACTAGCATCATCCTTATCTTCGTGCTCTTTTACCTTCATATCTTCTTGCAACTTTGCAGATTCTTCCTCACCTATGTATTTAGCGACTATCGGATGGTCATCTATGACTACCAAGTCCTGTTCAACATCATCTATGTCTAAAAGATCTGAATCAGAGTCCTGTCTCACCATAGTCCATGTAGTATCTGCAACATGCGAATTGAGACTTTTCACATAACTTAAATTGACTTTGCTTGCTATGTCATCATCAGATTTAGCAGCATGAAGAAAAAATCCTCCAGTGGATTGCTCCTGAGATGAAGGATCTAAACTGCTACTAGCCAAAGGTCTGGAAGCTTCTAATTCTGCTTCCACTAGTGCTACTGAATCTGCAGTACTAGGATCTGCAACTGGAGCAAAATCAGAACTAGAAATAGGAGTAAAAGTCCTATTGAGATCATGGTCTCCATGACAGCTATTTGTTTTCTTGCGGACCAAAGGCAAGTGTCCCTCATTAAATCTCTTTGTTATAAAATTCCGTTGCTTTCCCTCCCCACACTCATCCTCCTTATTGATTATCTGTTTTTCCTTTGCTGGTTTTAGAACTGCAGGCATTAAAGGTTCCAGGTAAAAACTGTCTGGTTTGCTTTCTACAGTCTCACTGCTTGCTTTTGGAGACCATGCAGTTGCAACTATGCTGGGTACTCTGGCTGACGCATTCTGCAATTCAAGGTCACCACGGTTTGGCCTTTCTTCAGATCTGATTATTGCAATAAGCTCTTCATCTTCATCCTCAATTTCAACATTGTTTAGCAAGCTCTTCCCATTACTTTTCATTGATGTAGGATGGGGCTGGTTTTTTGGAGTCACATTAACAATGTTAGAAGCAAGACTGTCTTTGCTGATTGATCTAGCCAGACTAATGCTATCACCAGACCCAGGGTCCACATCACTGCTTGCAGAATGATGAAGAGCAAATGGCGTTGGCTGAGACAGAGGCCTAGAAAAGATAAGAACAGTCTACTGATGCTCATGTACAAGAAGTTAGTATTTAATGAACTCAGGACTATGATACATAAAGCTAAAATTTTTGCTCCATTTTAAAAATGTAACCTTTATCAAAAGTGACCAGTAATAGTAAAAAGCAACTCCAGATATTTAAATATTCAAATGCTTACCAAAAAATCAAGTTTAAGACATTTTCAATTGCAAACCTAAAATCTAATCTCTGACAAAGCTCTTTTCTTTTTAAAGAAAAGAAAATCAGGCAATTCTCAGTCCAGTTCTAAGGAACTGATACTACATTACTACAATAACATTGTCACAGTATTGATTAGCCATTCATTAAACTGCATTTCAATACTTCAAAGCACCTGTTACCTGGGTTTCTTTTCCGGCCATGCTAGAACTGAACCTCGTGGCTGCCCATCAACACGAGTCAGAGAATTGGAACGATGTCGATGACCTGAAATATTTTAAAAGGCTGATAATTTAGACACGGTCTTTAAACTAGCATTTTAACTTTATTTAATAGCAAACACAACCTATTTCACCAAGAGATGGCAGCAGAAAACAGATTTGCTAAAACATTAATAAATGAAAGAAAGAAAAAGAAAAACAAGAAAGTATGATAAAACCTGGCCACACATACATATCTGATTCAGGGGTTTTCAAATGAGAAACGGATTTGATTGGCACTTCAGCTAACAGAAGGAAATAAATTCTAAGTCGCCTCATGTAACTATAAAACTTATACCTTCAATAAGTAAAAAATATTTACACAAAACATGCCAAACACTCAAGCAAGCTTGCCATTGTGCATGATAATTCTGTTTTCCAAGACTTTTGTCATTGCTATGCACATGTGATAAATGGCTTTTTCCCTTTCTTTTCATGGAATTGAAGTTATTAGTCTTAATTTCTTGCACTTGAAATTCTGGTAAATAAGCTCATTTGTGGAAAAAAATTCAGTAACTTTCTTTAAAGATCTTTAAAATCCTTTTAATGCAGATGAAGATGATTTACTGAAACTAAACACATTTATGATTTAGCTGACCACAGTTAGATGCAATTTTAGATTAAAGTTTATGAATTCAACTTATTCCCTTCCAAAAAAAAAAAAAAAATCCAGAAAGTTCTCCTGCAACTTTCACCATTGGAAAGCAGCCTACATTTCTTTCACAAGTGATCATAAATAAACAAAATACTGCTACCTTGAGTAATCAGTATTAAAGTCACTCAGATTACAACAAGTGCCCAGGCTGCTGTTCATAAACATGCTATATAATTTTCTCAAGGTAAACATATCTTCTGCATAAATATGCAACCTGAGTCCTTGTCAGAAAGTAGCTATGTTGGAAATCAAGACTGCTTACAGTTAATTTACATTTTCAAAATACTTTCAATATACTTCTCCAAGGCTTAAAATTCAATCATTTTAAAAAGTGAGAAAGTATCAACATAGACAGCAATACACAAAGGGTATCTGCATACATACTACTAAAAGGTCATTTTTTTAATTCTCTTTATTCAGAAAGAAACAGTTTTCATTTGTTTTTGTGTTGGGATGGATGGTCATCACCTGCTGAAATCCATTTTCAAATGCTGTCTTACCAGGGCTGTCTTCTCCCTGTAAAGACTTCTGTTGCTTTTGTCTCAAAGGGAGCAGTGGATGGGAAGGGCTAAAGGCAGGGCTTCCTCCTTTGCCACTAATTCAGAAAAGCAAACATCCATTAGTACGTGAAATGTTTTTGTACACTGAGAGAAGAAATTACACTGATAATAGTTTCTCTGCCCTCCCTTAAAACACAAGAATACATCATTAGTTTTAATGCTGATGTTTCTTAAAGGAAGAGAAATAGAAGTTTTCTGATGTAACATTATAGAAATAAACTATCATCTGAATTCAAAATGTTTTAAGCTTTTACACTGAGAGGATTTAAAATACAAATACATTAGAGACAAAGACTGAGTTAACTTATTTGTTGCACTCCAGTTAATCTCAGCTGAAGAAACCTTGTCTTGTACAGTAGATCCCATTTAAGCTTGTTTTCCTACTACCATTCATAGAATATAGCCAGTAAAGATGACATGCTTGAACAGTTTTCATGTTTTACGGTTTCTCTGGAACAAACTAGTCAAATTCTCTATAATGCAATAGTTACATTGTAACCATTACTGGCTTATTCCAAACATAACAATGATGAGTACTTTCTCCAACTTGAAAACTAAGGATATTTTAGAGATCCACCGCATACAACTCAAAATTCACTTAATTTGTAGCAAAATCAGAAAATTTAGCACCAGAAATTCTTAGGTTACCCAACTGAAGAATAAAATAAAAGATTAGCCTAATGATACGAAAAAATACTTACAGATAGTCAGATTCCTCAGGGTGCAGGTAGTATCTATTGCAAGCTTCAGGGCCTGTCTGAGCTGAAGTCTGCAAGTCTGCTGGGCTTGTACTAGCAGGGCTGGCCATGAAACTTCGTTTAGTTGCATTGGAAATAGGAACAGGTGGACGACTGCTCTTCTGCTGCAACACTGTTTTAACTGTACATGTTTATAAGATTAATGCAACTTATGCTAACCATTCAAACAAGAAACAAGAACAGTTTTTCAGATTGCAGTAAATCAGAGTGAAATAAAGATAACATGAAGCCTGAAGGAATAGTCTTTATTTAAAATATTTATCCTAGAGTGACCTTAAAGAAACATAAGTAAATACTTAGTGGTTGGGGTTAGAGAAGAAATTACCTGCCTATCCCCCTCCAAAACCTAGGGGTCGACCAATAAGTGGATCTGGAACTAAATTCCCTTCTATTTTTGCTACTTTCAAAGACCTCTGGTGAGCAGGAAGTTTGGGTAGAAATAAAACACCAAAGGAAACACTACGAAACAGTTTCACTATAGTGCAAGGTTTTTCTTTAATGCACTTATTTAATCAAAAATTGAAAAACTTACCATCTTTTATTTCCTGAATATCCCTCGGCTGTACAAAGTCTGGTTTGACATTCTCAAACCACCAGAAGAGTTCCGCAATGAAAACCATGACATTAGGCTAAAAATAATAATAAAATTAAAAATAACATTAACACTTGTTAATGATTTACCTATACTTAAAAATATATCCTTCACAGAATCGGTAAGGTTGGAAGGGACCTCTGGAGATCATCTAGTCCACCCCTCCCTTCCCCTATTATGTTTCTTACCTTTAAAACCAAAGGTGCATATAACATGTCCTCCAATGTGAGGTAAAAACATTTGTTTAGATACTCATTTGAGAATTCTCTCAGAAGCTGAATATTATAGAGGCTGTCTGCAATTGATGTTACCTCCTTCAAACAAATATCTAGAAAGGTGAAAAAATGAATACATTATGACACTATCACAATGAATTGAACCTTCATCCAAAGCCAGCAGAAACATTACATGTAAAAGCTTCAGAGACTGTTTATACCAGCCACTTAGTATTTATTGGCTAGTGCTGATATCTCTCTGCCTGTTAAGTACCAGCGGGATAAGAAGAAAAACACAGACAAAACAGTATCAATTCTGTATACATTTTAGAATCTACATAGGCTTCTGTCTACTACAGCGACAGGCAAGGTAAATAGCCTACTATTAACATGTAAGAGTGGCAAAACACAAGAAAAATTAAAAACAGACATCTTGATTTGCAAATAATACAAGGCTTTTCCTATTCTAAAGCAATACAATGCCAACTAACCTGTGAAGATAGACTACTTAGAGTTTCTATGTCTGAATCCCAGATGAGTACATACCTTAGTTATCCATTGTAAGACCTCATAAATACTTTGCTATGTAATGATACCTACTTACAAAGCTACAGAACAACTACAGAAATCTCCTTTTTTTTTTCCAGGAACAAATTTAGAAGGACTGAATACACTTTACTGAAGTTTTTTAAATGTTGTGACAAGCTTCAACATGATAAATTTATCATTAGACATTTACAATTGAAGAGTAAGAACATGACAATACAATTGATACTTTGGCCTAAGAATGGAGAAATCTACTGAATTTATTCTCAAAGAAATATGTATGTCTGTCTACTACCTGACATGATGTAGTACACTGTATTTGTGAAAATCAAGCGGAGAACACTGCTAAAAAAAACAACTCACAGCGTTAGTTCCTTCTGAAATCATTCAGCAGTTTTACAAGGTGCAAAATATTTGAGAACTTTAAAATCAACATAAAATGTTGACTTGCAGAATTTAAGTGCAATAATCACATTAAATTATTAGGAAAAATATTTTATGGAAAACAGAACTCATGTTTGGTATGCTGAAGAGTGACAATTGCTTAAGACTGAGAATTTTTGTTTTAGTTAAAAAAAAAAAAAAAAAAAAAAAAAGTACTCCTGCAGAATAACATTAGAATTATCAGCTAACAGTAGTGGAAATCTATTCCTTTTCATGGACTATTAAAATCAAGCTCAGTTATTTTAAAAGAAAAAGCTGCATTACCTAGATCTATAAAAAGAAAGACTATCAGAGTTTATAAAATACAGTTTACTTAGAAGAATCTGCTCTAAGTGAAAAAAATTAAGAATGGTCTGCTTTTAAAATACATTGAGTTTATGTTGATTTCATGTGACCTGACTTGTCATAGACCTGTTGAATGCACTGCATTTTTATTTGAGCATGTATTTCTAGTTCAACTTCTACAATTCAAGCATTTTTTTTTAATTTTTTTTATTTTTGGAAACCTTCTACATACCATCTAGTTTCATTTGCTCTGGACAATAATAGTGTATCACAGCTAAAAGAGCAGCACCATCACTACCATCCTTCATCAAATCTTCAAGCAAAGGGAAGTAAGGTAATTGCCTGCTTGAAAGATGGTCTCTTCGGTAACGCACCTAACAAAAGAAAACAAAAGTTCATACAATGCCAAGGAGCAAAGAAATTTTTCTTAAACACCAAAAACTCTTTACGGTGGATTCTTTATCGCATTTTGCTTTATCCAACTTGAAAGTAACTTACAAGGCAATATGCTTCTCTTAATGGAAGCCAGTTCAGAAGAAAACCATACTTCCTTTTTAATCATTTTCCTCACATCTAAGCACAATCCACACTGCTGAATTCCAGTCTTCATCCACACATTTCAACTTACTACAAGCAATGCAAGTCAAAATCCTTCCACATAGATGTATGAACGCAGCAGATCCAAACTAAGAGAAAAAAATTGTCTAAATATTTACAAAACATTTAAAGCTTGCAAAAAGACGTCCAGCAAAAAGCAATTACGATGGGCTAGCACTTTCTCATGTGTCATCTACATCCAGACTCGCTGTCAGGTCCACAGAGAGCAAAGTTCTCTTAGAGAGATTCAGAACATTAATATCGCATGCTGGCTTGCCAGTCATATAATGTCGTGTAGCAAGAAAAAAAAAAAAAAAACATGGCTTTTTCCAGAAAATGGTCAGCAACAGAAGCAAGTAGGCTATGTAAACCAATGGCAAAGCCCTCCTTGATTTCACTATAAATGATCACCAAACTCTTTTGCAAACTACCCCATACCCCTCAAACAATTTGGAGAGTGACTGATGAGTAGTTGAAGCCAATCCTCTAAAGAATAAAACCAACTTGGCATCGCTCCTTGCAGTTTTGGCAGGAGAAGTTTTAGTCTTGATATTTATTAAGAATCTGCACATTACATCAGTAGGCTGTATCTAAATTCCAACAACAATGACCTATCAACAAAAGAAAACACACTTTGGAGCCTAGTAGAAATATTTTTTAGTGTTGGAAAAGATTTGTTTTACACATTAAGTGCATAAATATCACTTAACATCTCATACTCATCTTGTCTGATGTGTTTGCCTAATGGACATAATCAGGGAACAAATTTATCCATTAAAAAGAACGACAGATTTTACCAATGGTATCATACACTTTCCAAGACAACCTAGGAAATCTGACTCTACACACAAGCGCACGCACACACATACACACACACTCATCTGTGTCAATTTAGGATGGCACAGGCTGAGAAAAATTCTTTTCAAAAGAATGAAGGTTACTTACAATCAGAGTAAGAAGAATTTGTTTTATTTATTTGTTTATTGTGCACAAATACAAACTATGCTAAGTTCTCCTGGCAAAGGCAACTAGTTCTAAAAGCTATATCTACATGCTAATGCTATTTTTTCTTTCCTTTTACCAGTTGTAAATTTATTTTTCCCCAGCCTGGAGCAGTCCACAAATACGTAATGGAATGTGAATCATACTGTACCACACGAGCATATTCCACTGGTTCCAGCATGCAGTGCGATATGGCATGCATCAGATCAGGCTTACGCAAAAAGAAATAGTGAGATATATGATGGTGATTATTCAGACATGAAACAAATCAAATGCATTAGCAACATCCATTATGCACTGGAAACGTGGTCATCAAGGCTGATAAAATAAGTACGTACACTAAGGTGATCTGGTTAGCTTAAAAGGTTCATGATTTACCCACTTAGTCAAATTAAACACATTAAATATAAAATCAAAAAATTCTTTTTAAATTTTATTTGCTACTGAATTTAAAGTAAATACAAATATTTCCTTTGCAGCAGGTTTAAATGGAATTTAAACCAATCACAGTCAATACTGGGAAATCAAATACATAAAACCTCCCTGTTTCTTTTAACTTTGGTAAAAAACACACATCTATCATTGAAGATATTTTTACAGACTTCTCCATTTAACTCTGTATTTTCCCCAACTTTTATTCTCTTAACCATTCATTTATACTGAAAATTCTCAATTCTTTCTTATATTCTAAGCTTTAGTTTGTTTGTTCTTTTAAAATAAATAACCTATTTGTTTACATTAAAGTGCACAAATGGGTGCTACTGAACTCAAAATGAAGTTAACTGTATGCACTAAAAAGAAAAAAGACTTCATCTTCAGTGAAGACAAGTGCCTCTGAGAGCTTCCAAATCACAAAAGAAACACAAAACAAGGGAGAATGTGAAAAACAGCACGGAGTCCACAAAGCCTATGTTAGTCAATATAAGCGGTGCTGGACTAGCAGTGAAATGATTTCTGTTGTACTTCTTCCTTTACCACAAACTTGCTCAACGACGTCATGCAAGTCAACTGCATTCCTGTATCTGTTTCTTCTACTCTCCTTCAGATGCCTCTTTAAAATATAAACTACTTCAGCTTCTTAGAAACACTCCCCCACGTAGGACCCAAATACAGCTGCCATCTTTAAGCACACGTAGAAGGTAAGTGATAAGCGCTTCTTTACACCCTGTCTCAAGTCATTACACAAGGCTAGAAGACAGGGCTCTATCACTTATTTTATCAGCCTGCAGGTCCCCACTCTAACTTCCTTTATTTCAGAAACTTAGTGTTTTTAAGCAGTTCACACATTTGGTTCAAACAAATAAGAGATACGGCCAGAAGCGTGCGAGTGAGCTCTCTGAGGAAAGGCAGAGAGACTGTGGGGACAGGCGACTGCCAGGTCACTCCCGCCCTTCCCAAAGGCGCTGCCCCTCTGAATTTACAACCGAGGCAACAGCGCTCATCCTCCCAGACGGAAAATGAAAAACACCAAACCCAGCAAGTAGAGGAGAAAGGATATCACAGCCAAGGAAAACACTGCAACAACAGAAACTCTCCACAAGTTCAAATAAAACCTGAAAGCTCAGCCAAGAGTAAGCAGGCTTTTATAACAGAAAATCAATTCCATACACACAAAATTACACCTATTTTCACACTTCATTTTATCAAAAATAAACTGAATCCTTTTTTGATATCTAAAATGTTAATTCTGTCTTTCCTCTTCAGTTTCATTAATTTACCATGTAATTCCAATACTTGTAATAACAGGTCCAAAATGGTTTGCTGCATCTTCTAACCCCATCTCACCAAACAATGGTGTTCTGGTTTTGATTTATAAACCCAGTAAAAACTAGGGGGAAAGGCCCAAAGCTTGCTTTTTATTTATACTTGAATACTTACATAGTTGAATAAACAGAGAAGTTACTATTTTCATTTTTGTTCTTTTCTATAAAAGTTAGAGCTACACTGTGGTATATATATCCATGCACATGCATTATTTAACAAACTATTGTTAACATCTAGAATACCTTAACTATAGATTCAAAGATTAGGCAACCATTTAATCTGACCAGTTTTTATATCACCTTAGTGCTGCAATCAATTGCCTCCTTGCAACAAGCAATAATTTCAACCATTGTTAATTTTCTGAGGATTTTCGCTGCCACTCCACATCCCTTACTCTGTACTGTGGAAACAATTTTAAAATGCTGTAAAGTGATTATGCTATATGCTGTACAGTATGCAAAAATAATGTTATGAAAACTAAGCCTGACGAACCAAAAAACTAAAAGAGAGTTTTCAAAATGATTGTCTAAGAAGCATCATAATGGAAGCAAACACTTCGAAGAAATTTTAAAAGCCATGGTTTTGTGGATGACAATTGGCGTAAAAGTAGTTCACTTACAGGTACTAATTTCCAATACCATTTGGAAGGAGACTGCTCAGGAAGCAAGGAAAGGAACGTAGGAATAGGAAAGGAACATCAGCAATGCAAGTTATAAGCAGCAATACTTAAATGCACTTCAGCAATAAACACTTTCATATTTTAGAGTGATCTTAGCCTAGAAGTTTAATTTAAAATATTAAAGTGAGATCCAATAGTCTTTAGCAGAGAGTCAAATAGGATCTTTCAGATCACGCATCAACTGGTAAATTACACAGCTCTTAAATCCCTTATCATTCAAGGATATTCTTTTACATAAAAGGCATGTAAAAAAAAAAATCTTTGCCCTCAATATGAAGTAAAACAATTGTATCTAGTTTATATGTTACAATTTTATCCCCTTTGCGTAGCAATGCCAGTTTGAGGAATCAGCATCACAGGGTTTTTTAGGCTTCATTAAATCATATATCGAGAGCACAGACAGCCAATATGCATTACGTTTGAGAAAAATCTATCTTCCATTCTCCAGAAATGAAAGTGTACTATATTTTTGCAATATTAGTGCATTATGACATAGTTTCAAGGGAAAAGGGGGGAAAAAATTGCACACACACACACGTAACATTTGAATGCCAAGAATATGCTTACTAGATAGAATTTGACTAAGCTCTGAATTTATATTAGATAATTAACTCATGCAAAATGAATATGCCCAAAAGTTTTCAAAATATGTTATATATTTTGTGCTATGAAAGTTGAGTGATGTTTACCCAGATCGTAACATTCAAAGGTTGAACAGTTGTTTTAGTCTAATTGAAACTTAAAAGGGAAGTTGAAAGATACCACTGGGACTAAAGGTAAATAAGGGCACTGATGATACATACAGGAATTGCATGCACAAAACCTCAGAAGTTTCAAGACTTGGATGTTCCACTATAATCTGACAGAGAAAACACTGAAAGGTTTTTACTTAAATCTGTTATCAATCTTCCAAAATAAAAAAAAAAATATTTTACCTTTTGGTGTCCTGGACTTTCCATTAATTGCTGTTTTAATTTTATCTCTCTCTCTGTTATCTCTCTCATTTTAAGGTTCACCTAAAAGGGCATAGCATAAAGATATATTAAAATACATCTGAATATGTATTTCTACAAGTTGTGGCTTTTTTTTTAATACTCAATCAATTCTAAAAATGTAAAAGTTACACAATAATGTGTTACAGAAAAAAAAAGAATCTTGCATGCATTTTGCTTTAAATGGAAAAAGTTTATCACAAAAACTGCTTCTGATTTCAAATGGGTCTTGCTGAATCACAAGACTTAGACCCAAGTAAGAGGTACAGGCACATTAGTTTTCAAGATTAACTGTCTTAGTACTAGTGGCTTTAATAATAACAGTTTTCCCTCTAAGGCTGTGGCAAAGATTAAGTTTAAAAAAAAAAGAAAAAAAAAAGAAGAAGAAAAAGGTTTGATATCAATACAAGTGCAATTAAGCATTTGTTTATGATTCTCCAAAGACAGGCATATTTCCATAAAAAATGTAAAACGATGAATGAATTTAGCTTATCTCCCAACGCATATCTCATTATTAGATAAAAACTGTGTTCTTCTGGTTATCTAAGTTCTAGAAACAACATTTGAAACAACAGATTTGAAAAGTGATGATAAGAAACAGGCACACTTTTTTCAAAGTAAATTTTACCTTGTTAATCCAGAAAACCATTGCATCCTCCAAATCATAGGGTAGTTCTTTCGAGGCACTGAACGTAGAGAAACGCTTGACGCTAGCAACCACCTTTTCAATGCTGATCATTTCTACAGTATAGGCCATCATAAGAGCATCAATCATTGCCATATGAGAACTCTAAAAGAGGAAAGCAAAGACTACTGCAAAATAATATTCTTTAAGAAAAAAACTTAAATATTCCAGCTGTATTTACAATGAAAAATTTCAGAGGTTAGTGACCCAGAAATTGAAAGCTCTTCATTCCAATAACTATTTTAAATAGTGTTAAATAAAAAAAAGATCATTACGCAGATTTAATTAAGCTAACCATTTTGATTGGTGCACAGCCCAGATCAGATTCAGACACAGGTGTATCATCACTCTCCATGACGTAAATCCCTTTTCGAGACAGAGCCTGGATCACTGACTGGTGTCCCTGCAGAGCAGCCACCTGATCCCCTTTCAGAATGAGGCTACAGACACGACAGTACAGCTCACTGGACAGCAACAGCTTGATGACAGGTGGTTTAATATGTTCTTGCTCATACTGATCTATGTAAAATGGGTCCTTCAGCTCTTCTGGGACATTATCTGAAACAAAGAGTTTCAACAAGTGGCATCAATAAGGGGCATCAATTATAAACAAGAAAAAAATACACTTGAATTTAAAGATAGCCTATGAAAGAGCAAAACAGTGGAAGTGAACATTCAAAGCAAAAGATATTGAATACAAAAAAAATGCAGTTTCATATTGCAAATGGGTTTTGATAGGTCTTTGTGTTTACATTTCTATTAAATAGAAGAAGTATACTTAATTAGCTCCCTCCCTACACACACTTAAGAAACCTGTAAGTTACCAGTTAGCTTTCTCAAGTTACTAAGGCCCCAATTCAAGGAAGCACTTCAACACAGACAAAAAGACCAACTTTTTTAAGTTGCATAAAAATAGTATACTAAAATATATTACTTTAAACAATATCAGAATTGCTAAAGAAAAGTTGCACAGAGACATCTGATACACAACCACATATTTATCATGCAACTATGCAATCCAAGGTATTAAATGATCTGCAAAAAATATCTGGAATTATTTAAGAATATCTGCAGTAATATATCTGTAAAATTTAATGAACTATTCCAAAGAAGTTAAAAAAAATGCAAACGTATGCCTTAGAAAAAACCCTAAAAAGTTATTTACAAAGCTAAATGCTTGAAAACTTATGAAACAGCAAAAAGTTAAACTGCTACTTACTCTGTTGCATTCCTAAATCACATTTACAACCAAAGTCCTCGGGTCTTTCTTCCCTTTCCTGCCCAATTAGTTTAGAATGCATTTGCTCACAAATTCAGAATGTTATTTGGAACATTCATGTTAACATTCAGTCTTGGCTGAACATGTCTTTTTAATATTCATTCTTTATCTCAAAATGGAAAGCTTTTTCAAGTTTTTTTTTTTTTTAATTAAAGACTGTTATTCTTCTTTTATGTGACATTTAATACTGTGTTACATGGAGTATATACCAAAGACAGTGGGACAAGACACAATGAAACACCACTGGCACTACATAAAAAGTATTCAGTAACATAATTGCCCATTTTAAGTGAAACAGATAATAATTTAGATATTTTTATTCTTAATAGTATTCAAATGGGCCTACAGTCAATGGCTGCTGAGCTGTAATTCAATATAACATTGATTGCCAGTTTGAAGAAGAGACCAACAGCTTCCATTTCCAACGAGTGAGAAAGGAACCAAAATCAAAAGGTAAAGCGATCCACATTATTCAACTTTTTAGCTTCACTACAAGCACCTACCTCTTAAACACTGCTTAAGACACACTGCTTTTCAAATAGGAGGAAATAATAGTATGTTAGCTGATACTCATAAAACCTCTGTAATGAAGTACATTGCTTGTAGGAGCATTAACATTATTGCAATTTTAAAGGTTTTTTAAAAAAACAAAAGTATGCATATTCAAAATGTCTGAAATCCGAAGCATTGCTTTTATATAATATTTCTGCTATAAACTTGTGCCTTCCATTAATTCCACAGAACACCACTGCACAGGGTAACCAAGGTGACTGTCTGAGACTGGCAAAACAACCAAAAAAGAAACCCCCTCCAAACCCAAAAACACACCAAAAAAAATGAATTTCCTCTAACATCACAGCTGTTTACCTATTTATGCAGGTTATTGTATAAGCAAGTAGCTCACTTAAGTTTTTCTCCAGTTCCCTTCTACTCAAGGTTGACTATGACTATTTTATAGATTGTAACAACAGCAAAAAACCCCACCAATACGGCCGTATGCTACCACCATTGTAACACCACCGAAAAAAAACATGTTGGTGTTTTAACAGTGGTAGCATAATTCTATGTTTGCTATTACTCAAATAAATTATATTTAACTTTTTCTACTGCAGCATTTAGTTATCTTATTGATTAGATGAAAACAAGAGCAAACGTATAGTCATTTTCTTTGATTCTTGACCAAGCTTTCACATTATCAGTCTTGGACATAGCAGCGCAGAATCTCCAGAACACGTAAATCCACAAGAAGTAATAGAGATATATTTGGACATTTGAACTTACAAACATACAGATCGACTTCCTTTCTGGAACTAACTCAATCTTAGTTTGATGCTATGTTAAATCAGACAAGTCTATGGATTCAAAAATCCAAAATATTTAAAAGAAAATTGAGACAGGAAATATTACCATAAAAGCTAAAATATGTATTTGCCAAATCCAAAAAGGCTTTTAAAAAGTCATAAAAGAAGATGTCAATCATCATGATATTCTGATTTCAATCACAAGCCTGCTGCCAAGCAAAAAGATGGTCCTTAGGGGTAACCCACCACTCCCCTTCCAGACCTTGAATTGATAAATACCTTTCAACATCACAGAAAATGACCAAAACAGGAAAAAAAACACTTAAAGTTGGAAAAAAGAACCTGTTTACCATCTTTTAAATGATGACACAATACTACACATCCCTATTTTCAAGTTGCTACAGAACCATTCTCTTCAACACTAACACACCCAGAAGATACACTATCTATCAGACCAGGGTGTTTCACAGATTATAAAAACTGTGCAACACACAACACAGACAGTAAGGTGTCCCCAAACTAATTCTTGTTTAAAAATAGCAGTATTTTAAAGATTTTTTTATAAAAGTCTTTCCCAGCAATAAAATAGTCAATCTATTTCTTAGCAATGAGATTTGCTGACACAGAAATAAATATATTCAAGATTCTCACTAAAAAACAAACAAATATCCTCAAACACATCACAGTTTGGCTACTGTTTTCTAGTTGGAACTTCCAGTCAAGAGATCTGAAATCGTTTTCTTCTATGTTGAAGAACCTTCTAATTTCATGTTTCTGGTCTCCAAATAATTGCTTACAGACTGAACAGATTAGATCAGGATTAAAGGAATAGAGGAGAAGAAAATAACTTCTAGTATCCAGACTAATCTCCTGCTCTAATAGCTCATTCTTGTTTCAAAGAATTGAATGCATTGTAGTCCTGTATCTAGACTACAACAGAGATGTGAAATTGTATTTTAATATTATGATAACAAGTTATTCCTAAATATTAATTTTCTACTACTTGCAATTTATCTAATCATAAACACTTGCCCCAGTTTTATTTTTTATATTTTTATATTTTATGTCTGTCAGCTAAATTTGGATACCAGTACCTATCTCCTACAGAAAGGCACAATGTTTTAACCAACATGATGTCCCAGCTAAAGGCCTTTTGAAATTTTAAGATTTAAAGACGACACCAATGCTCAAGAACAGTAATAATATTAGCTTTACCACAGAATTCAAATTTGCTTCTTTCTTTTCTTATGGACATCATTATACCCTCCATACAGCAGGCACAAATAAACAAAAAAGGCAACAAATAGCAGGAAAAACTGTAATGCAAAAAGATGTTATAGAAGTGTGTAAGTATAAGCTGAGAAGTGCTCTACAATATTTTGTTGCTACCCTGTATAAAACGTAATTACTTCAAACTTGGGATAACACATTCTTTCTGGTCAGCCACCTCAGAGTGATCTCACAGTGTATTATCCTCAATATCTGAAATCCATATTTACCTTTACACCTCTGCTAATTATTATCTGTATTATAATGCCACATGAAACAAATACCTGCAGGACACAGGTCTGCTCATTCACCAAAACCCGTTTACAAATGTCAAGATTCCCACATCGCAAAATATCAGAAACACATTGTCAGATACAGAGCAATTGAATGCTATCAGAATTTACATAATGCTAGTTTAATCTTCAATTATATGGCACGGATAAACAAGTATCAACTTTTTCTTGCAGTTTTTAAATTTAGACTAACTCCAAACATGTCATATGATTTTAGTTTGCCTCAGTACTGAATGTCAATGCTCTTTTCAAAGAAAAAGGCCAATCTTTTAAAGTCTTTAAATAAGTAAGATTCAGGGCTTTTGAAACAGAGGTTATTAAAAACCTCAAATGCTTAACTACTAGAATACTTGCAAAATACAACAGCTTTCTTAAAAGCATTTTTTAATACAGACCGGAGAAAAGAGTTGACAAAACAGAAATAGGGAACCTAGAAGTCTACCTACCCAGTCAATTTAGCCCAAGAAATATTTTCACATGGACCATACCAATGACTGCTAGCTGTGGGGAGCTATACTATACTGTAAACCTTATTTAACAGGTAAACGTTACCTACGTACTTCAAAAACAAAAAAGTCACTAGTTGAATTTCCTCTGCTGTGCATTACATTAATGCTTAGCCTTCTTGCTGGTATTTTACCAAAGGTCTCAGGTTAATATCAAGCTAAGTCTGGAATCCATATAAAGCTCCTAGCCCTAATAAGTAGGTAAAAACCACCAAGCTCATTTTCACCAGTTTGAATTTTAGAAACTGTTTAAAGAAGCAGCAACATATGTTACGGAAAAAGATCTAAACAACACACTGGCTGACAGCAAGCTGGAACACAGAAAAACTTCCATATACTCCTTTGATATCTAAATTTTAATTCTATAACCATGACAACGGAAAGCATAATTCCAACACATAATTAATGCTGTACTAAATCTGCTGAGAAAACAAAGTTTTCAATTGTCATTGCACATTTTCCCAAGTTGTAATAAATGAAAACTGACCAATGTTGTCAGTTCTCACTGCTGCTGTTCAGAGCCTGAGGGAAACAGCACAAGAGAAAGGTCAGGCCCATTTCACTCTGCTCAGCTTTTTCCAGTGTGTGGTCCTATTATTATTTGCAAATCTGGTTTATTCTAATGACTGTGAAAAAGCAGCATCTCTCACAGATGGCTTGCCAAGCTTATCTAAACCTCCTACACTTACTTCTGAAAGGTCAGAATGAGTTTTTCAAAGGGATTTAAGTATCTTGTGAACTAAAGTCCCACAAAAAGTCAAAGGCATCTTTGCTTCTAAGCCACTAACTGTGAAGGATTTTATTTCCAAATTGCTATTAGAATTCCTTATTGTTTAAAATGCACATTTGAACTGCATGCAAAGTTCACTGATAAAAATAATTTTGTTCTAATTAAATTCCATTCCCTTGAATTACTGTCTCAACCAAACAGACTTTGTATCTTTCAGGTGTACAGAAGGTTTCTAGATGTTTGTACATAGACCTTCACAGAGATGCAAGTACTCCAAGATGTGTTTGGGGAGAGGGAGGGGGAAGACTCCAAACAGGGGAAACACCTTCCTTCAAAACATCATTTCTCTGTGTTCTGGAATTTAAACAAACAGTTGTAAAACCTCCCTCTGGATTCCATCTGTGATTACCAGGCAGCCACCAGGCTGTCAGAAACAACCCATACGGCTCAATTCCCAAGCAAAAAAGAAGAGTGCCTCATTAGCAGTATTTATGCCCAAGAGAGAAGGTAGCTTGCCTGGCTACCAAAATTCTCTCTTTATGATGAGCAGAACAGACAAAAGACAGAATGCCTCATCAAATAAAACAGAGCTAGGACTTCAAATTCTCTCTCTTGCATGCCTTCAATATAATTTGTCTTTGAGAAAAAAAAAGAGAAGAAAGTAGCATTTTTCATAAGCACAGAAAGCTTAGATATAGTGAATTCAAATATCCTGTAACATAAACTAGAAATCACAGTTTCAGGTAAAACCAACAGTGGAAAGTGGCTGTAAGTAACAGTCTATACTAGAATCAAATTTCTGTTCTTAGCCATTCCCAAACTTAAGTATGAGTTTAGCCTTACTCAGAGAAAAATGAAATCCACAATGTGCTCTAACATTTGCAAGACTGGGGAAGAAAATTATGTCAAGTTATATGTTAATTCCAAATTTAACATTTTAGAAAAACACTCTTTAGTAGCCACTTGAAGACAGTTATGAAAAGCCTACAGATAAGAACTACTTCAGAACATAAGATAGTGTTTTGATATTATAAACAGAGAAGCATTTCTTCACAAAATTCTCCACATCTAAGAAGTCTAAAATAAAAGAATAAAACTTCCAAAAACCAAAACTACAAAAAAACCTCTCCATTGCCTTGTGGCTGTCCAAGACTTACTGAATATCAATAGCTTAAAAAAAAAAAAAAAGCACACACACACACAAACACCTGAGAGACAACAAGTAACATATAAAGTTCAAATATTATTCAAAGTAATCATCACTGAGGAAACCTTTTTAATACATCTGCCTATGAATTAAAAAGGCTTATATGTTTCTAAGTATTCTGAAATGCTATCCCAGAAGTAATGGTTACTATGTGACAATGGCTGAAGGAGCCGTTTCAAAAGTCAAACCAAATTTCCATGGTCCATGGTCCTACAAAGATACATTATGCTCAAAAGACCCTACTCAATGGAGCTAACAAAGAATGGCAACACCACAAGCCCTAGCAAAAATAAATTCTTCCTACTGTTCCTGGCATTTAACTCCTGAAGCATGTGATCTCAATGAGCCTAAATACAAGCGCAAAATACTGGCAAATGCAGCTATACCCTTTTCTACACTGTAGATCTCGTTACTTTCACTACTGTAGACTAAAATAAATTAGGAAAGATTTTGAGATCCCCTCAAATTTGTTAATCAATCCTGGTCCAAGACACACAGATACATCCCTGAGCTCATAACAGACCTCCAGATGATACCATCAAAGAAACATGAGGCCTTTAAGCTTTCTCTGTGGTTATGATCCATGCTAGTCAAACCCAATTTAGAATGAGCTCTCTTTTGAAACAAAGTCAAAATATAAATAGTGTCACCATGTCTGGAATATATGCTTTATCTCTGATCACTAAGAAGTCTTTGGTAAACATTATAAACAATTCCAGCAATTGAAAAATATTTACATGAGGAAATGTCTGTTTAATTCTTTTAAGTCATCAACATTATATTAATAATCTCCCAGAATTCCCACTTTTTTTTTAAGCTTCATCTGATAAAAGATTTTTGTCTTTTATGGCTTGTAGTGAAAGAGCTTCACAAATATTAAACATTATAAAACCATATTTTTTTTTGTTTTCTGCACAATCATGAAGGTGATGAGGACATTGAAAGAGATGGAAGTTATTAACAGAAAAATATTACCCTTGTTGAAATATTTTCTCTGTATTATTTAGCTGTAGGAATGGACTGCTTTTCTTCAGCCTTGTCACAAAGTAAGCTAGTGTTAATCCACTAAGCATATTATGAGTTTGGCAAATTAGACTAGATTAATAGGGCTATCTCATTTTCCAAAACAAGATTTTGTACATGTTTTTATTATGTTTTGTTCTGGATAAACAAAAACAAGTACTCTGTCCCATTTCTACATAATGAAGCTACTTAAAACTCAAGGGGTATCTGGTAATAATAATTCAGAACAAACAGGTAGATCTAGTTCAAAATGAAAAAGCCGATCTCAATGGATGCTAGGAAAATATTTTATAAATATTATCCACAAAATCTTTATTTTTCCATGTTTGACTATAACGGTTTCTGACAACATAAAGGAAAGAAACTCTTCTGTTCCTCCGAACTTGCTGTTTTCCATCACAGAACATGGATATCTTACCTTTTCAATCAATGGGGTGGGGTTTCTTTTAATTAAATAGACGAATTTTGCTGACAATAAATGGATTAATTTTTAGTTCATTTTCAAACAAATACCATAATGTGACCAAAACAAAAACTCCCTCAGCATACAAAGAGTGTCAGGTCCCAGCATCAGCTGGCCGAGATGACCAGACAAGGAAGCATGTTAAAGCCTTAGCAGTCTGGAGGGACTCGAGGCCTGCAAGTGATGGCATACAGTTCTGTGTAGGAAAGTCTGCTCAGCTAAAATGAAGATTTAGACATTTGGAGATATACATTCCTCAGAATAACTATCTGTGGGCGGTCACCAAAAGGCCTGCTGACACACAGCAGTTTATGTAGCTTCATTATTCCTGCTGAAGGTACCAGGAAAGACACAATACTACAAGAGAACAGACTGGCGTACTATTGATATTTAAAACAAAGGCCATTTAAGCCCAATTTAACTACTCTGGGACAGCAGGAGCAGCAGTGCAAGAAGGAACAGAAGCAAGAATGCCTTCCCGATAAAAGCGATCTTACCTATTCCGTAGGCTTTAGCACAGATCCATTGTAGATTAGCAGCTATTTTTGCTCTGGCTGAATCATAGAGCTCCAAAGGGACAATCTCGACCGCGCTATCCGCCAGGGCATCCATTTTTCTTCTGGTGCTCTCTCCACCCGCGCAGGCATCAGCATCCACCATCTGAAACAACAACAAAAGACGGCGGACTTCACCCGTGCCATCGCGCCCGCGGCGGCGCGGGGGGCAGCGGGCGGGGGCGCAGGGCGCTTTCACGGGAACGATTCACGCGGCCATTTACGGCGCGCTCGGCAACCAAAGGCCGCCGAGCCTGGAGGGGGCATCTCTGGGGTTATTTGGGGGGGGGGGTCTTTTGGGGGGTTTCTTTTGGGGCGGAGGGAGGGCAAGACTCAGGTTTGCGTGAAGAAACGGCTGAGGCACGAGGGGAGCACGGCCCATCACCTGCGCGGCCGCGGGGGGAACGAAAGGCGGCGGCGGCGGCGCGGCGCGGCGCGGCGCGGCGCGGCCCCCCCCCCCCGCCCGCGGCCCCCGCACCTGCGGCTCGGCGGCGGCGGCGCGCCGCGCCCGCGAGCAGCAGCACAAGCTCCGCGCACGCACCCCCATGGCGCCGCCGCCCCGCGCCCGCGGGAGGAGGGGGAGGAGGAGGTGGGGAGGGGGCTGTATGGGGGGGGGCGGCTCTCCCGCGCCGCCGCCCTCCCTCCCCCCCCCCCCCCCCCGGCCCCGCATCCCCGCCCCCACCCCGCGGCGGGGGCGGAGGGAGAGGGGCGCAGCCCGCCCCGCCGCGGCCTACAGGCCCCGCCGCCTCACCTTGCCGCGCTACGGCCGCCGCATCGCCGGCGCCGCCCGCCCGCCCGCCCGCCGGCGGGGGAGGGCGGCGGGGAGGGGGCAGGGGAGGGGGGCAAAGCAGCCCGGTCCCGCCGCGCCGCTCGCGGGCAGCGAGGGAGGGAGCAGCCGCCGCCGCCGCCGCCGGGCCGGGGCTGCCTGCGCTCGTGCCCGCGCATGCGCGCACCCCCGCCCGCCCGCCCTCCCAACCGGCCGCGCGCGCGCGCGCGCGCTCGGCGGGAGAAGGCAGGCGCCGCAGTGCGCAGGCGCGCGGCCGCCGGCCCGGCCGCCTCCGGCCGTCGCTAAGGGCAACCGTTGCCTAGGGGACGGGCGCGGGCAGCGCGGCGTGTGTGGAGGCCCCGCGGCGGGTCCCGTCACGGGCCGGGCCTCGCCGGGCCCCTCGGGCAGCCGGGACGCGCCCCCCGCTCCGTGAGCGAGGCCTGGTTCCCCCCTCAACCCTCGCCCAAAGGCCCTGCAACGTGGCCTTTGAGATGACATTGCAACCGTCCCTGTGTGAAAAATCAGGAGCATGTTTCATGCGGTCGTTCTTTTAAGAATATTTATTGGTTTTGCGTTATTCCCGCCCAAGACTCGATGAGCTGAGAAACACTCGCGATCGAGAGATGCCCAAGGCAGCTGCCTTGCGCACCTTGCACGTTTCCTAGCAGACAGCGAATTTCGTCACCTGCTCTACCTATTTTCCCAACAAACCATGGCCAAAAGTAAGACCTGTCTGACAAGCAAAATCTTAGGTTGATCTCTTTTTCTTTGCAGAGTGCAGCTTGACTCTCAAAGTCAGGGCAGGCTGAGCATTAATAAAAGCTTGGACTACTAACAGGAGACGGAAGAGCGCGGCAATGCCCTGCGCGAGCGGCGCGGCGCGGCCGCGGCTGCAGGAACGCGGAGCCGGACGCACAAAAGCTGGTCCTGGCTCGCTCCGCGGCGCAGCCGCGATGGCAGACAGGCCTCAGTCCACCTGATTTTCTTTGTTGCGTTTCTCATAAATTATCTCTCGTTGCATGCAGCTGGTAGATTTTATACATGTTTCAGAATCATGAAAGATGGATTTGGTTATGTCTTGAGATTCGACATTTATTTCCCTATGGTTTTTCAAAGTGTGAGCGAAGGGCATTTTATTTCACGTCATCAAGAAATATGATCTGATGATCAAAGGTTATTCCAGCTCTATCACTCCTCTGTACATGAGATCATATGCAAGGAAAACAGATGTCCTTTGCAAGGAACTTCCTAGTTGTTTTATAATCTCTGTTGGAAGAGTTCGGTTTTCACTACGGTCTTTACAGACTGTAGTTTTGTAATATTATTATAACAAGCTGCTTTAGGTTTTAGATTAAGTATTAAAAGCCCAATCCAAATCCCCTTAAAGGCCAGAAGAATGTTTCTGTTTGCCCCGTGGTCTGGGTGCGAAACATGCTGCAGGAACAGAGGGGCCCTGCGACGTCTGGTGCGGCGGCCTGTCTGCAGCGGAAGGTGCGTGCTGCCAGGAAATCATCCCAGCTTTGCCTCGAGTATGTTTTTGCTGTAGACAAAGAATGGATTTAATTGCTAAACCTGTCCGAATCACTTAGGGAGAAACAAAATGTGTTTTAGGAGGCCGGCAGATTACCCCTGAGAAGTAAAGTCAGTATTACCCAGACCCCGAAAACTCTCTGAATAAAACAGTGGAAAATTTGGCTCAGGAAAATGAACACAAGGAAGAGTCTAGTGGTAAGGAGAACGCAATCCTTTTACAAGTTACTGCAAAACTTTGGAAAGCAGATCTGTTTTATGTCCATTGGTTAGACATGACCAGCACTTTATGGTAAACTGTGAGAGATACTTAACGCGAACATCCCCTGAGCTTAGTGTTACCTCTTGATCTGCCCTTTGCTTTTTTACAACGCTGTCCTCCAGATTTGCATTCATGCATCCCTCTCCTCCAGGCCTGCTCAGAGCTGTGCTGTGACTTCTGCCTCCTGGGAGTGCCCGGGAACTGCGTGACTTCACAAATTTGCATGTCCCTAAGTGGAAGCTAGGATTCATGCTCAGGAAAACTTCGTAGCTGATGATGAAGTGGCTCGTCAAGGACTTGGCACCAGCTAACGTTAGCATCCTCAAAATCATCCTGGAGATAAAATGCCTGCATTTAAAATGGGAGGGTCATCAGTGAATTACTAAACGTGTTTGCTCTTCCCATGAGAAAATTAATGACTCTCCCATATTCAGTAGCAGTAAATTCATGTTTAATTTATGTACCAGTTGTCTCTTTCCTGTATTCCACTGTAAAACATGCTTTAAGGCTCTTTTTCTGGAAAACATTAATACACTGCTTTATTATATGACATAATTTTCATACTATTCTCCTGGATTCCTTAACCATTCAGAGTGGGAGTACATACGAAGTGACAAATACAGCAGAACTTCTCTTCCAGCAGAGCTCTGACATTACTTACCAGGATATAATGCCTTTGAGAAATTACCACAGGCAAACACAACACCTATTACACGTTGCAAAAGTAAACTCAGACGCTTGTTTTCTACCTTGCTGGAAGAGTGCCTGAGATTTCCAGTTTCTTCCACAACGTTTTATTTATCAGTGTGAGAGTCTATATGTAGAAAGAGAACATCAGTCCCTTGTCATCCCACGGACATTGGATCTAAATTTACACTGTAATAAAATATCCACTGGTATTATAAAGGGTGTACCGTACGTGATGCGTGGTGTAGGGGCAGGTATTCTCGAGGGTGTGCAGAGAAAGCAAGAGGTGACCCATCAGTGGCATTAACGAGCACCTTCCTGCAGTGGTGTTAGACAGGCTGGTCCGGCACCAGGCTTCTCCTGCAGCATTCGCCCCTCGGGTCAGGGAAAAGGCACGTATGTGCAGCGCCGCTGCGGGCAGGTAACGCTCTGAGTGCTGAAAGCAGCAAACCCAGCGGAGCAGGGGGCTGTGCCTGGGAGCGGCGGCGCACGGGGGAGCTTGTGTGCATCGCAGGCGGCCTGATTTCTGCTTGGTTTGCTTTTCTCTGTTAGGACCCACCACACTTTCCAAAGGCTAATAATTTCCCATGTTTGACTCCCTTTCTTCCCTTCCCTGGGGAAAAGTGCTGTTATTGGCAGAAGAGGCATATCTTCCCTCCGACAAGGCCTCCAGACCTGCCCGCAATCACACGAGCTTTATCATACCCGAGCGCCAGAGAATAAGCAGCGCCCGGAGCAGGTTGCTTCAGGCTGCCGAGCAAACAAGGAGAAGCTGCTGCGGCCCCTGTTAGTGCCGCTGCGGGAGCGCTGGCCTGCACGCCCCCGAGCGGAGCGAGAAGCGGGGCAAAGGAACCAATAAAAGTGGTTTTTTTCCCGTTATCATCCTTGCAGGTTTTCATGACGGTCACAAAGGCTGAGGACTCGTGCAAATCGCTTGTGTGGGTGCCCTGTCTGCCCCAGCGCTGAGCGCTTAATACCCGCCGCTGGAACCAACTTAGTGCCTGGGGGCTTCTAGCGGTCACCGCGCGGGGCTGCGAGCTGGTGCCGCGACCGCAGCCTACACCAAAGGCAGCGAGGTGTACCTGCCGCACGGCCCCTCGTGCACCCCCGGGGCTTAGCATGCTCAAGCACATGCTACAGCGCTAAAAAACAAAGTACGCCTTGCTGGAAATTCAGTACGATTTCTTCCTCGCTAGAAAAAGAGATGGGGTCAAAAAGACATTTAGAGCATCGCGGGGATGAATGATGCCAGGATAGCAGAACGTGAATACGCAAGGAGGAAAGAAGCAGGTTCAGCTGTTTTCACTAATAGTTTTAAAGTGTTTTTTTCTCCCTTGTACCAAATAGTTTCCTACGACAGCTCATTATGTACCCAACCTTTAGGAAGCGAGAGCAGAATATTATTCCTCTATGGAGGTGCCAAAACAGGTAATAAATTGCCTCCGGCCCCCGGCCAGCTGCACGCGCCGCCCTCCAACGCTCTTAATCTGCAGCCAGAGACATGCTACCGCACAAACCAGCCCGAGGAACCGAAATGTTTCGAGCTCCGCGGCGCAGGGATTGCCGGGCACGGGCGGGCGGCGCCAGCCGGCAGCACCGGAGCCTCGGGAGCGCCCGCTCGGCGGGATCCGGGCCGGCGGCACGGGGGCCGGCGGCGCGGCAGCGACGTGAGCTGGAAGTCGGGAAATCCCGAGTTGCTTTAATGTCACAACCGCCTTCACGGGGGCTCTGCACGTCCCCCTCTGCTGCCACCAGCGCGCCCAAGGCTTGTATTTCTAGCACGCTGCGCTATAAATACGGGCAGGGGTAACCCCTCTCCCCGCCGGGCTACTCGGGGCGCGATCCCCCCGCAGGGGAGCCGCTCGGGAGCGAGCGCGCTCCCCGGAGCGGGGGGCGGAAGGGCCTCGGAGCGGGACCCGCGCCCCAAGGCGCCGGGGGGGCTGCGGGCGCGCTCGGCCCCAGCTCCGCGTTAGGCTCTGAGAGCGCCGGTCACCTCGCCCGGTTTATTTCGGTCCAGCGCGGCGCAGCCCGTCTCGAGTTACCGGGTGTCCGTGCAGGATTCCTGGAGCCACGCGGTAGGCGAGGGCTCGGGCACGGATCTCTTCTCAGGTCGCGCTCGCTGGCCCTCTGCCCCGCGCCGCTGCCCTCTCGCCCATCTACACCAGAGACTTCCCTGGTTGCAAGCCACTTCCCAGTCCGTCAGAGCTGCAGCCAGGTTCTCGCATTTAAATTTTCAAGTTCAGGCTTCTGAGTAGCGAGAGAGAAGAGAATTAACACCGTTAATTCTGCCCTAAAATGCACTTTTGCTAGAGCAAAGTGTCGGTCCCAGCTGCCAGAGCTGCTACTTTCGGCCCGTTCTTCGCTGCCCCGTCCGACTCTCGTACCACAGGATCGCTATCTGCAAGGCAGCGAGATCAAATGCAGAACAAATTACCGGGCGGTCGCAGCCTCGGCAGAGGGGACTGCAGCCAGGATCTGAGCGGAGGAGGCCGCCGGGCTGCAGGAGCTCCCGGGGCAGCATCTGCCGCCGCCGTCTGTTTGGGCTGGAACCGAGTCCAGGCAGCTACGTCAGAGCAGCCGGCCGGGTAATTTCACGCTATTCTTCTCCTTTTCCTGGGTAGTGGTGGCAGGTGGCTACTGGTAACCCTCAATTCCGGGTAGAAGAGTGAGCGCACGGAGGAAGAAACCCTGGGCACGAGGCAGCTCGCGGGGAGAAGCTATGGCAAACCACGCACCGAGGAAAGGACACCGCTCTCCTGCCATGCCAGTCGCGTTGGCAGGAAATTACTAACAAGCCAAATTTGCCCAGCCAAGTTCAACCTGTACTTACCTCTCCCACCCCTCGCAGTTCAGACCGGGGCTTTGATGGAAGGGCCCGGGTGGCAGCTGACCTCCTCGCCGTCCTCGCAGCAGGGCAACGTTAGCAGCCCCGCTCCACGCCGAAGGCGCGCTTCTCGCCTCCGGAGAGCCCGCAAACGCTAGGGCAATCACAACGCATTTTGTCAGTCAGATACCAGCTCCTTTTTAATTTTTAAGGTGTGGATTTCTGCCCAGACCTGCTGTACCAGTTTGGGTTCAGAAGTACTATTATCTAAATGATATACCACAAACTGCCTGTAGTTTGTTTGGTTTTTTAAAATCTAAATTACTGCAAAGATGGACCTCTGAACTGCCCTGCAGCCTGCTGTTAATCTGTGTATTTAAGGAAATCTAAATTAGGGGCCACTGGGGACAAGAAGATGCCTGCAGCCTAGAACACATTTGAAAACCAGCACTGAGAAGCGTTTAGAGGTCTCAGTTTATTCCTCTCTCCCACAGGATGTAATGAAAGCGTCTCCGGACTCTTCACAAGCGGCTGCAACGTGCGCTATGCTAACAGACTCTTTGCAGGTGCTCTTCCTTGCCCTGTACATTGGGTAAAAATTTGGGTAACACCCCCCACCCCCCTTTCTTCAGAGAAATAACCGCATGCATTTGCGCACGCCTATGGCCGAAGAGCCAGGAGCACCGCAGGCGCTGCCCACGGGAGAGGGCACTGCGGCTTAGCCGCACGCGCGCGGCTGCATCCCGCCCCGGACAGCTGCTGAGCGCTCGAGCTCCTAGCCGTCGTGTGGACTCCCTTGCTGAGCGGGAAGAGGCTTCCAGTTTATCAGGCAAGATAAATCCCCGTTACGTGGCATCGGTCCATCACAGGAGAATCAAACACACTTCACGTAACCCTTAAGAATGAATCTTAGCAAAGCAACTGTTCCTGGGAAGTGAAGAAATACCTTCTAGGTGCAGAAATGGGTACCAAACCAGGATTTTTTGCTCGAATTGTGTTATAGGGTTGCTGATCAGCTATTAAAATATCTTATTTTCTGAGAAACAACTGTAGCACTCTGCAGACACAAGCAACACTGCACAGTGAATTCATAACCTTCACTACTCTTCAAAATGATGTTTCAGAACAGCCTGTAATAAATCAAAAAACTTTATTTTTAAGATATATTATAAATTTACAACACACAACATCAGTGTCTTTAGTGTGAGTGAGCAGGTTTAAAGACTCAGTGTTCATTCTAGTCTCGCTCACAGGTATGACCTCGCCACGTGCTCCAGGCAGGCAATGGGTTTCGGTTTGAACAGGGCTGGCTTTGCCAACAACCCTGCTGACTTCTAGGAATACACTTCAGTAGACACCACTTTGACTGCTTAGAAGGGTAACAGAATAGCAGCAATTTCTTGATTTTGCAGCAAAGCCTGCTGGTTTTCCCCAGCTCAGGAGAGGCCAGTGACCCACGCCAGTGTGTCTAGAATGAACTCTGAATTCCACAGGCTCAGTGTCTGCCCTAGCTAAGCTTCATAAAAGTAACATTACATCCTAGAAACAGTTCTGCATGCCACACATCAGTGTCAGTTCCATATAAAAGTTACCGTACGCTGTACCTAATTGTTTTATACACAGGTGAAATGAAAAATGTTAAGTCAGTACCTTGCAATATAATTTTACTGGTGTGGCTGTGTGGTAAGTGCTGGATGGCAAATCACATTCTTGTACAGCTCATTAAACTATGATAAAATATGCAAATTAAAAAACACTAACTGCCTCTGTTACCTGTTGCAACAAGAGACACTTGGTTTTGTGGGGCTTAGTTTAAAACATGATCCAATTGCTTTCCTCTCCCCAAAACATGATATAAAACTATATCTAAATTCAGTAAGAACTTAAATGCATTTATGCTTATTGAAATTCACATGCTGCAAACAGGCTCTGCACTGAAGATCTTTAAGTCTCCGGCAAGAGGTCCTTCACAAATCTTTTGTTATACCTGGTTATCAGGATGCAGGTAACAACAACAGCCACGACACCACGTTCACGTGGACTTGCTACACGCAGCTTGCTTTGCCTCCGCAGGAGCACAGGGAGTGCTACTCTGGCCGAGCCAACCGACTGTCCTAGCTCCGACAACAGCCAACACAACCGCTTCAGAAGAATCATCGGCCCAGAGAGGAGCATTCAGTTAGTAGTTTGCTTACACCTCAAAGCATAAGGACTTAAAACTGGATGGAAATACCCGGCTGCAAATGCTGCTACTCTACCAGTTAATAAAATTGCCATTTATTAAAAGCAGAAAAACAGAGCTTTTTACTTTGGATGAGAAACTATCCCACGCGCACGACTCTTGGAAAGCTGCCACTGAAACTGAGATCACTGTGAACCTCTGTACCTGTTCTACAGGCAACATTTGCTGACAGTGTTATAATACATTCATTTGGTGCAATGCTTATTTAAACAACTTTCAAAATGTATTAAAGATCCTCAGCCCTCCCTCCCCCCCCAAAAAAAAAGACTGTTCCAAATAAAAAGGATTTCAATAATCGCTTAAGTATTTCTTGGATATGAAGATCAATTCCCCAAAGACAAGTTTGGTTCTGTGAGAATGAGGAGAGTAAATGGGGGTCAAGCTTCTGGGACATACCCAAGACAGGCTGCAAGCAGCCAAGAAGATGCAATTAGCTGGAGGTTTAAGAGCTCTGGAAGGAATGAACCTCGCACCTTCCCAGAACAGTAGGATTTTATTAATGACTGTACTAGGAACAGCGCAAGTTAATTTTCCAGCTGCTTGGAGAACAGAAGTGTCCTTGACATGGTGTAAAGATCAGCAAACTGTGAAGTGGCTGGGCAATCTTGTGTGACCATTTTGATGTAACAATACGGCAATCTTAAAGGAAGACTCACACCACTACTCACAGGGAGAGAAAAGAATGGCAGATTCTTTGGACTGCATCTAACACTAGATGCTTATCAGGAGAATTATGCTAGCTCAGTCTCACAGGTCAAGACCAATCAAGGTCCAAGCTGCAAAGTGGCCAACAGCATTTTTTCCAAATACATCCCTTTAAATACATCCCCCTTATAAAGAGAGTATAAATATGAAGCCCTGAGAACAAACTTCCATATAGTACATTTCTATTAAAAATATCAAAGCTTTGATGACAAAAATTATAAGTTATATATATTTAAATAAATAGCTAGCTAGCTTTCAACAGTCATGTAATATCAAAAGGTAGAAGATTGTCTGTATGAACTGATGGGGCATAGAGTTAGAATAACAGTAAGAAACAGATACTGCATTGGATGAGTCACCTACCACTCATTTCCGTGCTTTTCCTTGATTTCATGGGTCTTACAAATATTCTCTTGCCCTTGTTAGGAGATACCCAAACGGGACATATCTTTGCTAGTTATAAGTTGAACAGATACAAGCACAGGACATGAACCTGCAAATCCTTACTCCTGCAAGTAGTTCTTCCTCACAAAACTTAGGGATCTGTCACTGGTTTAAAGACCAGAACCACCAGTCCTCCACCCTTCAGCCACAGAACAAGACACTTTGTCCCCAGGCAGTGGTCTCGCTACACACTCTTTGTGCCTGGAGACCTGTATCTGCACAGGCTAACTCAGTAACAGTGATTTTTTTTCCTGTTTCCTTTCTTTTGGGGGGGGGGGGGGAGGAGGTGGGGAGGTGCGGAAACGGAAGAGGGAAGGGAGGGAGGGAGAAAAGATGATCAATACTTTTTCAAGCACAAATGGACTTAATCCCTGTCCCCAAACACACACATTAACCATCATGATGTAGCAATACACCCAGCTCCATAGTCTAGCGCAAATTCATATCCAAAAGACAACACTATTGTGTTATCGATTTCTTGAATGTTAGATTAACCTTAAGGATAGTTTTTGCTTGTTTGTTTTAAATCAACTCCTGGGCCTTGCTGGAAATGTCATACCTCATAGGTTCCGGCCTATTTAAGCTACTGGCAAATTATGTTCTCAGACAAGCAAGACTTTGCTAAAACCATACCAAGAAACAAAATGTTTTGGCAAATCAGGAAAAAAACCACACTAACACTTAAGCTGTGTAAGTGTTGCGCTGTGGAAGGAGAGCCAGAAATAACCATATTCTCAAGCTTTCAAGTGTTTTAAAGATGCAGTATGCCTTTAATCCATAAGGTTTCTAACTGCAGTTGCAGCATTAGGTTATGTTGGTAAGGCTGGGCATTCTTACCTTCATCTGTTACATGATTATGCTTTCCTGATGCTTTTATTCTGTTAAAAAACCCAAAATCACTGGCACTGATTCTGCTCTGGCATACTAAGGAAGGCAGCTCTGATAAGGTATCACCCTGATCAAACCAACACTGAAGATGATGCACAGTTTAGTAACAGGCACTGGCAGTATCACACACTGATCAATCCCAGTGCTGTGGGGTTAATGCAGAGAGAACTTTCATCCTCAAGAGTGAGCCACACTCTGCTCCTCTGAAGCTGGTTAGACTCTGTATATTGGGAATCCACTCAACTTCAGCCATCTAAAAATCAGGCAGCTGGTTCAAGTTAATCATCCACATTCTTCTCTGTCAGTAGCAACAGGCAAAGTGGGTTGCTTGTTCTTACCATATCACAACTAGATTCTGCCTTGAGCAAACCAGAGACCAATTTTTTAGATTAATTTAAAATTGAGAGATGATCCTTGTCTGGTCTGTCTAGAAGCTCTCTACAGTCACTCCAGAGTCCAATCATGTATCACTGAAATAACAGAAGCATGGAAACAGTCTCCAAAGAATGTAAAGGCTCATATTAAAAGGCCATGACTGTTTCCCAGGTATCTGTTCAGTAAGTCTGAACTTGTACTTGTTTACACAAAAGCCAAAAAACGTTACCGAGTAGTTTTTCTTTCCCAGCTTCTAATCTTCCAGAAAGAATCACTAACAGAATCCTGACTGAGCAGGGAAAGACACTTAGAATTTTAAGTAGTAAAAATGTTCTCTGGCAGTATTACCCACCAAAAACTGCAGGGAATGAGAAAAAAACCTTTTTATAATGCCACAACCTTTAGTCACAACTACTCAAGAGTAGCTGCATCAAATTCACAGGGCTGCAGGATCAGGCTCCTGGCTTTTACAGCTGTACAAAAAAAAGTTACAATTTCATGTCATGCTGTTGATCTGTTTTTAACAAGAGTCCCAAAACGGAGTGTTACTGTCCAATTTGAGAAGATAAATCTCTATAAAACTCTGAATTTTCAGATGTAAAAGTAAATATTTTAACACTCATGCAGTGCAAGCTTAATATGAAATTACAAAAGCCAAAAATAAAAAACACTGGGATAGTAAGCCAAGATAAAATCTCATGCTGTTTTGATTTCCCCACCCTTCATATATTAATTATGTGAAATTGGCAACTTCAGTGCCTCGGCTGCATAATAGCATTGATCAGATGCCAAGTTCAGGCCAAAACTTGTTGCAGGGTTTCAGGTTATATTTTACTGCATTTTTCTTTTAAAAACAAACAAAAAACCCAAAACATACACACAAAACCCAACAATGCATAAAACACACTTAAAACCACAGTGCAGAGCTATTCAGGACAGCCCTCTGACAGATACCTTTGTGATATTTAAGAACAGGACCTCTCTCTGGCTGCTCTTTATTTTGGAGAAGTAGGGCTTGCATAGCCTGCCTTTCTGGAAAAAGGCTGTGGATTACAAGACTTGACAGATTATGACAGATGTAAATCATGTGGCACTAAGTTGCAAAGAAAAAACATTTTAGACTATTAAAAAGCATCTCCACAGCCCAATTATAACAAAATCTAGATATTCACTAGCAACTTCTTTTGTTAGAGGCTCTCAATTTCTGTCTGAAATCTCAAGTCAGTCTTCTGATAAAACTAGCAACAACATAGCCCGACATTCTTGATATCTCCAGGGTTAAAAAAAAGTGGTGAGAAAAAATGCTTCCATCTCAAAGATAGTAATTTCAAGCGTGCTTTTAAATACCTTAAGCAAGATAAAAACATAAGCATTTCTGCTTATTTGCAGATTACCATTCAATGAAAACTCATGCAAATCAGTATCTTTTTGTAAACAGAGTCTGAAAAATAAACTCAACAATGTAAGTCTCCTTTTCCAAAATCACACACATCAAAATGGAAAAAAAACAGTGTGAATATATCCTCCTTGCACTAGGATATGGCAGAATATAAGCTTATGAATTACAGCACTTGAGAATCCCAGTGCTGGTGCTGCAAGTTCTGTCATGAAAGAGATACTGCATCTTTAATGTAGCCAACAGAGAATCACCTACAAGTCTAAACCCTGTAGGACTGGAACAACACTAACACAGAAAATAAATAGGAAAAAGTAATGCTATTTATTAAAGGAATTCCATCTATGAATTATTGTTTAAATTATAATGCAAGACAGAATTTTGGATAGAAATGTGCTTGCTCTCCCAATATTTGGACTTTTAAAAACATTTCCTAAGAATCAATTTTAAAAAGCATTTTATAATTTGATATATCCATAAGTTAATACTGTATGGAGATGATTAATATCCTATGCTAGTGGTCAGTGACCTCTTGTAAACGCTAGCCAGATGCTAATGAAACTGGCTAGTAAACTACTGTCACAGGCCTTTTTACTAAGGAGCTTAAAACATGAGTAGTATCATCATATTTCTCGCCAATCAGATTCTTAATTGTTTTCACAAAACCTTTTCCTATATTTGGATATATTTTATTTTCAACCTAACACTTGAAAACAAAAATAAGTCTTCAAACCTCTTTCACTAACACTAAATCCACAAGGCAATTAACTTCGGGTTGGCCATAACTACATATGCTCTCATGTGAGATACCCATTTGGACAGAACGCTTTTTCTCCACTCCCACCCTCAGCAATCCGTGCTTCCTCCTATTGGAAAGGTGAAGCAAAGGACAGTAGAAAGTGGCACAGTGGACCAGCATTCCCATCTACGTGCGGTTCAGGGTCTGGAAGATTCGAGAGATCTGTAGCATGACAGGCCCAGTTTCTGGATCATTCATCCACTGAGTGCTGTTCAAGGGGTTTTCAAGCATATCCTCAAAGGCTGCCAAGAGATGGAAATCATAAAACACTTAGTTCTTTATTTAGCACATGCTTCAAGGTTTGGTATGTTTAAACAACAGAAAACTTAAAAATTGCTGCAGAGCTATTCTTTGCTTTGGCACCACTTCTTATCCAAGGTAGCGGGCAAGAATCCCTCAGAAGTAGGGGGAATTCAGCATAACTTACTTTTGCTTCTAAATTTCTACAGATGGCTATAGTCTGACATTCCTCAGCATTAAATTTAATGCAGGCAGAGTCTGATTAAATGCTCAGTCTGGATTACAATCCATCTCAAAACCTCAAGGACAGAGGTTTGAAGAGAAAGTCTTAGCAAACAGATACACACAGAATTTTTCCTTTCCATTGCAGATCAATCTCAGCCTCCACCGAATGGTAACTGGACATATCCGTAGGGAAATGCAGGCGCTGTGTAGCCACCAGAGCTTGAGTCTCAGTTGTTCCTTAGTGACTGGACTTGGAGATAGTTACTTCTGATCACAGATACTTAAGAGATAGGGTAAGCCCCACTATATTATAGTCAAAGCGGATTGAAAAGGATTTCCCTGCTTTTTTCTAAGACTGGCTGCAGTAGTGCAGTTCTATCCATCAGTTTATGAATGCCCACCTTTGCCGCTCAAGTCCCAAACTAACATTCTGGCCCTATCTTAGCCAAAGAGGTCTCAAGAGCCAGAAAGAAAGCAGTGCCTTCCCCTTCAACAGCATGTGCCTTCTCCTTCCTGGCATTTGGAGGCAGCAAATTCCACCTGCCTCGACACAGACCGAAGTGGAAGTCTGCAGAACAATTTCCTCCATTTTTGAACAATGACAGCTTAAAATACTCAAGGGCAGTTCCTTCTTTCTATACATAGCCGACATTATGCTATTTTTCATTCTGTTCCTTATTTTGAAGGATCAAGAAATTGATCAGAGCCAGATAGCTACTGCAAAAGCCAAGTTGCAAATATGGCAGAAGAATGAGCCAGTCAATAATTTATAAGCTTTGTGACAACTGAGCTAGACTACCAAAAATTGAGAGCATTCAATCATTATGGAAAGGGACAAAAAGCAGTTCAGATATGACGTATTCAGAAGTCACCAAATGTTATAAGCATCTGGCAGACTGGCACCAAGGTCAGCATCTTGATTTTCCAGGAGGGTTAGCATACATGGCTCCAAGTGACATTAGGGGGAGCTGGAAGTACCTAACACCTCTGAAAGGCTCACCATTAATACTTTGCTCAAGGTCATGCAGCATGCCTCTGGCAAAGCCCAAAATAAAGTACAAGTGTCAACTTTTACCACTTTAACCATATTTCTTTACACAAACTCAAGAGTTAAAGTTGACAAATCTTTAGTTTTAAAGTGTCTAATTAAATGCAGACATTCATTATTAAGATCTGTGACATCAGCAATTTGCAGATGTATCATTAGGAATACATTCTCATGCTCACCGAAGCTTTACAAGTGCATATAACAGCATTTCCTTTTCTATTTATATTCTGAGCTGCAGTGTGGAACCCTCTCAGAAACAAAGAGACCATTTGTTCAGAAAACAAGGTGATAATATTCTGCTCTTGAATTATTTAGAGTCTTGCAAGCTCTTAATTACATTTAAAGCAGGTATTAAAAAAAAAGAAAAACTTTAAAGAGCTGTGCACACACCCTTTATTTAAGAGCAAGTCTTCAAATAAAGTTTCAAGCCAATGATTAAATGCAAAGTTTCTGGGTACAACACAGAGGCAAGGTCATTCTTCTGCATTGTCCTCCACTATAAGAACAATCAACTCAGAGATTTACATTTCACTGTCATGCTCATTAGATCACTGCTTGCCAAGCCCACAGTCTTTCTGACCAAGAAGGCACAAATTTTGCCATGGAGCTGAACTCCAAGGGGAAAATGTGTTCACATATGTTATCTCAACTTTGGCAAGGCAAAACCTTAGCTAAGTTTTGTTTGGTAACTTGCACAAATTATTTTCCATTTCAGTGACCCAGCCTCAACATATAATAAACTGTACATTGCCATCATTGTTTTTTCATTGAAACAACTAAGGTTCCAGACAGATATTCTTCTCCCTCCCCGGCCCTGGAGGAAGGGAATCCAAAAGGCCTCCTAGAGTCAGAAAAGCACTGCAGCCAGCAGCTATTAAAGTTTGAGTTCAGCACATGGAATCCACTAGCCAAAAGACTAGTGTCATTTCTGGGACAGCCCCAAATTCTCTTCTGGGTTTCTGGCTTGCAAGATGAAGCAGACAAATAATACAGCTGAAAGGGAGGCAAATGGTATAGAGCTGTGCCTACTCCACCGAACGTGCTGTGAACATTCAGCCTGTATTGTTATTTGCAAGCAAAAGTAGAGACTGTTTATCAGGACACCAAACAGTACTTACCTAGTAGAGTTTTAGGGTTTGTTAGCCCTAACTGTACCACGGGGTTTTCTAAGATGGCTTGGAAGAGAGGGCTATTGGTGTCAATTCCCTTATCTAAGTCCTCTGGAGAAGGCTTTCTGTCTCCCAGCAGCCATTCACACTGAAAAAAAAATCACCAGGCACAACAAATTCACGACTGGTTTTACTACAATGAAAACCTGTCAAAACTTGTGACAAACTGACATTCAAGATATTTTTTTCTCTCATGTACAGTTCAAGATTGAGCAATGTATTTCTTTTCACACTATTACTATTCATTCAGGTTTTGCTCCAACAGAAATCAATCTTTACTTCAACTGGCAGAGCAGTATTGCCTGGTATGGTAAAAAAATGTCACTAGCTTTGGATGTTTCAAAGATGAGGGAGGATGTGTGTCATCCTATACATGAGTTTCCTAGAGCAGGCACTACATCAGCCTGGTTACAGTACATCAACCTGAAGAACCACCCAGCCCAATATCCCTTCTCTGATAGCAGCCAGCACTGGATGTTTAAGAACCTTCCTTCACTCAGTTAGCAGTGTCTGTATCATTCTGCTTCACATAATCACTAAAAGGGACTAGTCAATCCTTGAAATTTTTCAAATCTTGGCCTCCCTAAGCTGTGGAATACATTGTTGCAAGATGTTAATTCATGCATGGCATGGCTTGAATATCTTGCCTCACCATGCGTTCCTATCCTTTAATCAGTTAATTATGGGCTATATCTCTCACTTCCACATGATAGGATAATTTTGTTAGTTGCAGTCCCTGGTGAGGGAGCTTCTCAAAATCTTTTTAAAAAAGCCACATACACTCTATCAACCAGATCAGCTTAAACCTCATGCATGCTGAGTTCTTTTAAAAAAAACTTAAAATTCTCTTCATTCCAGTTCTGCATTTAATCTGATAGAGACTGAGAACGTGTTTATTTCCATTTCAGTAACATTTGGGCTTTACGGTACATCCAAAGTCAATTAATGATAAAAAGAATTGGCTAAGAAGAAAATTATTATAGCAATAAGGAACGGAAATCACAGTGTACTCACAGCTGCATTTTGCTGGTTGTTGTTTACTCTCAGTGCATCTACCACTTCTTTTTCATCAAAACCCATCTCCATCAGGGCAATAACAGCCTACATCAGATTAGCTTAGTAAGTACAACATTTAATACACGGAAATAATCACATCCTTTTACCTTCCACGCAGGAGCTTTTTGTGGGGTCAACACAGCTGTCTCCACCTCATTTTAGAGCTTCTCATGTCAAAACTTTGCTCTTGTCTCACTGAGATACACATTCCATGTGTATTTGTAGTTCTACTCACTAGATTTAATTTTACTTCCTGGGTTTACTATATATTGCTAGTAAGCATTATGTATTTAGGCACAGGTACCTGGATATCATTATGAGAATGTTCAATTATTGGAAATTGTACTTAGGTCAATCAATACATTGTTTGCAGATTCCAGCTGAAATCACAAGAAACCTCTAGCTGTAAGAGAAGTGTTGAATTCTAAAAGAGCACCTCCTGGTGAATTTACTGTGATGACATCACGAATTTTAATTTCAAATCTTTCAGTTCATTCTGAAGAAAGGCTAACTTTAGCATTTGCCAAAAGACACTTAATCTGCTGATGATACTCTTCCATGTCCCCTAAATACAATTTTGCTATTCTGTCCTTTTCTATACCAAAAGACCTACTCCTGCCCTTCAACTCTCTTCTCTGAAGGAAGTTGAAAGGCAATACCAGGAGTCCAGCAGCTCTTTTCCTTTGCCATAGTTGATTTCAGGTATAAAAGTAACAGCACCAGTAATTTAGACACTGATATGTGAGACAGCAATACATTAGTTGGGTAATATCCCTTTCAGCAATCTGAATTTAAGCAGTCCCTAAAGACTTCCACTAAAATACTGCCCGGTCAGTACAACATACATGTACAGAAGTGTCCCTTTACATTCCTTAACTAAACATTTATTTGGATTCCATGGTGCCCATATAGCCCCTTTCAATCTTAATAACTACATAAATAGCGAGATACACCACACATACTCGTGGGTCTGGACGAAACTCTCTTTTCCTCCGGATCTTCTTGAATATTTCTGTCAGCTCATCTTTGGCCTCTTCCCCATCAGCTTCTGAACTAGGACCTGCAGTTGCTTCAGCAGAGGATGCACCAGCTTCAGCTGTGGCTTCTGATGGAGTCTGACCAGGAAGTGGAGCATCCACTGTAGGGTCATCTGCATGTTCTATCAACCATTCCATGGCTTGTGTCACCGACATACTGAAATGCAAATGAAAAACACAGGAATGAGGAACACTTCAGAAGGACAGGACTGTTCCACACACATTTTTTTGTGTACGTTCCAATTGTATCCTGATTTGCTTATTAACTAGTATCTGAAAATTTATAAATACAGTCTTGGAGCAGATCTCAGAACACCTCCATTCTTCACATATTTGAGACACTACAATCTTCTCTGAAGCCATGAAGTAAGACAGAGCAGCAAAATCCAATTTGGACAACTTTAAGTCAGGTTTTAAAAGGCATTTCTGAAAGTCACTTTTTTCTCCAAGCCATCAGCTTTATTTCACAACAGACAATCGCTGACCATTTGCAGCCACTGAGAAAATGGCAAAGCATGTTTCAGACTTGCATGGAACTACATTTCAGCCATAAGCTGCTCTGTTGCTCCTTATGGACAGAACTATCTCAGATATACTCATCTGACCACACAGTAATTACAGTTCACAGAAAGGTGAAAGCTCTTGCCTATTTGGCCTCAGGATGAGGGATGGTGACCATCAGGGGAGAAAGCAAAATTTTAAGCATGAAGACAGAGATATTGGAAAAGAGTGACTGGAATACATCATGAATTCTCTATCATTAGCAATTTAAGAACAGCCTAACAAACTCCTCTCAAGAGAGATATAGCACAGCTGATTCTTCTCAGGGCAAAAGGAGGACTACATGACCTCTTGAGGTCTCTGTTATTGTTTTCCTACAGTTACTATCTGGACTTTATAATATTCTCCCAATGTGTTTTTTTTTTTTTTTTTTTTTTTTTTTTTTTTTTAAACAAGATCCACATGAAGTATTTTTCTACAGCTCAAAGGCCACTCTGAATGGGCTATTCTTGCTTTTTTCCTTTGTAAAATCTGAATTTTAAAGCACAAGGAGGTGTTAGTTTAACGTTTAGGAGCACTGCCAGCCTGACAGCCTTGCAAACGACAGACCAACTATTCTTCCAGAACAGACAGAGCACTGTTTCCTCTTCCCCATACCACCTGCACGTGTGTGTTGCCTGAGGCAGCACTGTTTTTTGTGCTAGTGCTTTCTCCAGACTAATTTTAGGTGACCCACATAAGGAGATTTGAGGGAAAAAAATGTTTTAATCATACCAAATAATTTACAGCCAGCATGCTGAGTCCACTTACTGATTTAATCGAAGGGCTTTGACAGCTCTGCTCTCTGGAAACCCCATTTCTGTAAGCTGTCGCAGAGCTATCTCATCCACTCTGTCTTCCTCATCCTCATCCAGCATGGCTATATATACACAAAAGGAACAATGCTCAAATTGAGTTCAAGCTAAAATAAATCCCTTCCTCCATGGAAAGGGACATGTTAAGTTCAAACCCCATTCTCCTCTTCAATCTCTGCTTTTGTTTCTGCCCAAATTTGCTACTCATCATTTAATTTGCTGCACTCGGCTTAATCTGGCTTCAATAGATTCTTCCAGGACAAAAACTTTATCTGTGTGCATTCACAATCTCAAACAGCAAACTCCTGCATTACCATGGAATGTCCACATCAGTGAACAGACCTTCTGTGAACCTCTTACATATTTATTAGTTATCTAGAAAAATAAGTGAGATCAGGTCCTACCAGCTGAAGGGCAAACATTTCCCACAGAGCGCAAAAACAGCTACAATTTTTCCTCATTTAACTATCTCCTTGAGCATTTTAGATGATTCAGATGATGACCCTCCCCCTAAAATGCAAGTCATGTAGTTTTCCAATTGTTTAAATATTAACAATTTTAAGTTTTAAATGGAACTTTTCATCCATCCCAAAGCAACTTTACAAGTTCAAGTTTTATACAACCTATACCACAAGATGAAATCTCTGCCTCAAAGATTCAGCTCTGGTATTTCATTATTACAGCGCTGGTATTTCTTTAAGGGCTAGACTTGACTTTGCAAGCTTTTCTTCTGCTGTGGAAGCAAGCAAGTTCCTGGGACAGAACTAGTAACCATAAAGATATGTTCATACCATTTGCCTTCTTAAACAGCTCAACTGCATCTGGGTTCAGTGCTAGCAATTTCTGTGCAACTTCTATGAGAGAAACTAAGATCTTCCGGAGCTCTGTCTGGAACTGCAAGAAAGGAAACTGTCAAAACATTTAGATAGAAAGTTACTAGATGTGATTAGATCTTAGTATGTCGACTGTTAGTACCTCTGTTATTATCTAGCCCCCCGTAGAAGAGCTGTTTTAGTAGGGCTTCATTTCTTTTGTTGCTTAGACTCTCAGGCACTGGCTGTTTCCTGTGAAGTGCTCTGAGTAGCAAAATGTACCAGGCAGAAAGATCCTTTTAATTCTTCCATAGTCCCCTGCCCAGCACCATCTCAAGAGGTATAACATCCAGCAAAACTCATTGCTCCACAGAAACATGACTCTCACCTTGCAAAAAGTGTTGTCAGAAGATAGCACTGGTACAGAGCTACCGTGACTATTTACTTCCTTTAGCAACTGGAGACCTTTGCCTCTGTGAAATGAGCTTTCTTCGTTACAACCCTTTGCTTTCTAGTAACTTAAATCTGAGTAACCTAAATCAAGGCTATTTTCTGAACTAAAGCATCAAACATTCTTTTGACTTCGGCATTTATTTTTAAAAATTCCATACAGAGGGTAATGATAACCATTAAATAGCTTAAATGCCAATCGTGCTGCTTAGGTTATCAGGACATTTTGACACTATGCAATATGTAGGCACGTTTGCTGCTTCATACCCTAGTATTACACAAGGGATAGTGGTCCACACACTGCTGAAGACACATCAGCTGCACACACTTCGTCAGCATTCGACTACTGAAGTCAAAGTTTAAAAATAATTTCTCTTTTCAAAGCCATGGAATAGGAAAAAGAGATTGTAAATACTTGAGCTATTTAAGATTGAACAGAAAACTTTTCTTAATTACAACAGCAACTGACCACTTAAGTATTCTATAGTTAAAAACAACAACAAAAAACACTGCCTGCTTGAACATGAGTACTCATACGCAAGAGAATGCAGGGCTAATACATTAAAAGTAGTTTTTCATGTTATTTTTAACTAACTTCACATTTGCCAGATCTTGAAAATGGTTACTAAGGCTCTCCCATGCACAAATAGCATTTAAAACCATAATTCAGTACAGAGGCGTTTGGAGGGTTATTTTTTTTCCTCCTGATCATTGAATAGTTTAAGATACACGTCATACAATAGAGTTTAATACATATTTTTATACCTGAATTTCTATTACAGGGAAAAAAAAAACTAATCGCGTTCACAGAGCAGAGAAAAGCTTTTGTAAGAAAAAAGCCTACTTGGGTGTTAGTGCACAAGTTATAAAACAAGTCTAATACTTACATCCCTCATGTTGTGATGGGCCACAGTGCGATCCACATTGCGAGAAGGCAGATTTGCAGTTGCTTTGAGAATAGCATCCTTATCAGGAGCTTTCTGTTCCTGTTTCCTCTAAAGGATAGGAGATGTGATTAGGTTTCATAACCCATTATCCACAGAACAAAGAACACAGCATAGCTGACGGGAACTTTATACCCTTCACCAAGGCATCAAGCAATGCTCTGTAACTTACAACTAAGAAATAGTAGTCTACCAATACAACAGATTAATAGCACTAATAACATTTCATGATTATAGAGCAAAACTGCACTTATTGCATTGCCCCACTATGAGCCCTGGTATCTATTTTTCTTAGTTAAACATGAGGGGTAATTCCAGCAAGAGGGAAAGTGATGTGTCAAACACAGCTAAGTCTGACAGACTTGGAGAGAACTCAGAGGCCTCAACTCCCAGACCCAAACATCCTGCTCAGAACATACCTTCTTCAAGCTCATGCTTTGTCAAGATGTACTGATAGTGTGAACAGGTTAACAGCTAACTGCTCAGTACTACAGGAGCTTTATTGCTTGCACGTATCATGCAGAGATACACTGTGCCTTGGATTTTCAGTGTATGCTTACTGTCTGGGACAAACCATTGCAAGGAACAAACCAGAAGTTTTTCCCAGTCTTTACTGGGAAGTCTATGGTCTTACGGCAACATTCTGCACAGCAAAACCATATTAAGAGATAGAGACATACACTAATACCTACAGGAAGACATACGTAGACACACACCAATACCTACAGGAAGCAAGAAAAAACAAAGCTGTGCAAGGAGGAAGTAGAGACCTAAGAATTCATAACATCAAGCACAAGCATAGCTCAAAGCATTTATGTGATAACATCAACTGCAGTACCACTCATTCGCAGGTGTCCTCCTGGGTATCACTGACCCTCAATAAGTAGGAGTTTAATAAACATTCTGAGAAAAAATAACTATGTTGGAGAATAGTTGAGTGCCAATGCTTCGGCTCTAGATACCTGGTTAGAGGGTGAAAAGCTACACAGAGGTAAAGACAGACGTCAGCCTGACAGCAAATCAACAGATTTTTATAGGGCTTTGGAAACAAACACAGCAATGCACTTGCTGAAGTATGTTTATACAGTTACTAGACATTTATTCAGAGATCAAATCTCTACTACTTCCAAAGTGTATCACATGTTTTATTCTAAAGCAAATGTTCTCTCAAAGTTAAAAACGTAAATTAGTTTCCTTTAGAAGTTTGAAAGAAAGATGAAATAGTTTCTGTAGTATTTAGCTGGGTGCATTTGCCTCTACAAACTAAAAGAGTATACCCCAGGAGTGCTTCTGCAGCTCATTAACAAGGCTGTTAATCAAAAAGGGATAGTCAAGAACTCTTTCAAACTCACTTTCTCCTCTGCTGACACATCTGTCATTTTGGGTAGCGGAGGTGGTGCACGCTTCTTTATTAAGAGCAAGACATCTAAAAAGAAAAAGATACTGAAATATGGTAGAAAGTAAAAAAGTTCCTGTAAGATACCTTACAGCTTCACTTTTTTCCTAGAGACAAGTTTTGTTTAATTCCACTAAAACATCAGACTTTTCGCACTAAAAGCCAGTAGAGATTTAAACATTCCCGTTTAGTGTTTGTAGTGCCACAGCACTATGGTGAACATGCTGCACGAACACATGGCAAATGACTAGACACTTAAAAGTCAGAGGCTGACATCAGTTAAAACAGATGTAGTCATGTAATTTTATTATGATAAGAGAGTTCAGAATGCGATCCATCATTAGTTACACTTTCACCATTACTGGTTTCTTCTCCTCACACAACACCTTAGAGTAATACAGGCTCCAGATGTCTTGTGTGGCCATACTACATAGTAATTGGCCCATTACAGTATGAATACAGTGGCGCTTCCTGAGCTTCCACTGAGGAAGAAAGTGGAGAAAGGCTGTGTATAGGTTTTTTTTTGTTGTTTTTTTTTCCTCTTCTGCTTGGGGTCTTCAACTATAGTGAGTCAAATTCAAAGCTTCAGTAACAGCTCCTAGTACCAGCCTGAAGCTCACCTTTGCATACAAATGGCAGTAGAGCAGTTCACTGTCTACAGTACGGTGCATCTATGGCACCACAGGGGCAAATCTCAAGGGGCAGTGCTGTCTTCAGTTTCAGATATCCCAGATCATATGCCACACACTTGATCCAATCTTTTAAGGCTAATACTTTCCCTCTACAAGGCATTTTTTTCCAGCACCTCACTTATCACCAGAGGTATCTTAAGGGTGCAGAGATGCAGACACACTGCTTAGGGCCCAGAACAGGCCTGTGCAACATTTGCATCCTTCAGCCAGATACAGCTTGACATGCAGCTTTTTAGTCAGTCACATTAAGCAAGTAAAAAGGAAACAAATTATGCTTTGCGCAACAAGTTTCCTAGGCCTGTAGTCAGGCCCAGGAATATAACAGCCAAAAGCAACAGCTGGTGAAGGCTGTTAACCCTCACTCGTCCAGCTGACCAGAATGCAAATACACTGACTTTTGGCTGCCCCACAAAGCAGCAAGGGAGTCAGTTAAAACTGTTTAACTGGGCAGCTTGGTGGCAGTCAGCTGTTGGCTGCTATTTCACCTCCCTGACAGCAGCAGGGTACTTGAGTATGTTGTAGGAGAAGCAAAGAAGCCTTTGCACAACAACTTGCTATGACTGAACAGTTAACAGTGTTTGGTAACCTGCAATTGGTGCCTTACCAGGAAATAATAAACTGCTATTCAAAAAAAGGCTGCTCTTTGTCTTTGCCCAAGGCATGAGTTCCAAATTCCTGTTCAACTTTGAAGACAATAGGTGACACTGCCTTCAAAGGAAAAGGGACCAAATTGCTTGTGTTCAAGGCAGCAGCACTCCAGAAAAAAGCAAAACAAAGAACAAAACAAAAAAAAACAAATTTCAGCAAGAGTAGTGTTGCTGGTTCAGTCAGCGTTTTGGTCTACAGCAGTCCAGCTTCCCACGCTTGCCTTCTGCACTACTGCCCTTCATCTCCAAAAGTAATCATTAGTTCTGTTCAGTAAGAACTCAATCCAGCCAACCCAACAACTTTTTCAGATTCTCTTTTGCATCACATTAAGTTCATAAAGGATTATACGAGTAAATACATGCCTCATTCTACTGGAGTCAACAACACTGTAATTGATTAATTTTGACTCACAGTTGCAGAGCACAGAATGATATCTAAACTGCAGATGCTCAAAGAACTTCAGCAAGCAACGTTTAACTTCAGAAAGCTCCATTTAACTGGCAGACCTCAAGAAACTCCTTCAAAAAAAGTGTTTTTTTCTTTCTTAATATTCCTAACCATGGTTATACTTTTCAGATCTTTTGAAGGATAAATGCTGTCTATTAAACACTCGTGATAGTATGACTGGAGAAGGTTTTAAAAGAATTGCTTTAAGAAGGTGGTTAAAAAAAATCATTTGTTTAACTTAACTTAATGAACACACCTAATTTATTTTCAACTCTTAGAAAGAACAGCTACAGAAAGCAAACTGCTCATTGTGTTTTTTTTCCCCCTAGAGAAACGGTCTTTCCTCTTCCCTTTTTGCCATCTTATTAGCTTCCTCATGTCAAAGCCGAGACTAGATACTAAAAGGTCACAGCTTGGAACTGACCAAATAGTAAAATAGTTTCACATTTCCAGGCTGATAGGATAAAAAAAAGAGGGAGCAGGAGGGAAGAGAATCTTACCTCTATCTTGAATGTTCTCTTCTAACACTGTTTTTGTGTCAGTCAGCACCTTCTCAGAAGTAGCATGTATCAACTTATGATGTGTCACAGTTTTTGGATCCTCCAAGCTCCCAGGTACACACTGCAGAAGATAACAAATACAGAAGATCGGAAGACAGCACTAATAAGCTTACTGCGTGAATCACTGCTCTTTGCACTTCAGAAACTACTAAATGATGGCACAGTTTGTATGTGGAGAATCTTAACAGCTTAAATAATGGTGAAATATGCCCGAGCCCAGAACATAGAATGCATTTTATTAAAGAAACCAAGGCTTGAATTGTGCTGTAAAGATGCTCCAACCATGGTAGTGAAATAAGTTTCTCCTTGCTTCCTGCCTGGGCAAAAGAATCAACAAAAAAAAAAAAAAAAAAAAGAATTCTAGCCCTCCTTCATTAATGTTTTGAAATTAATAGCTAGCAAGAAGATAACCAAGTACTCTGAATTAAGTGCAATAGAGATATACTTTTGAAATCCAGTATAAATCCACTCAGACAGGTTGGTGCCCTTGAAGTAAAAATTTTACTTATTTAAAGCTTGTCTCCAAATCACTTTAGGCCTGAGTGTAGGTCCAAAAAACTTAGAATTAAGTGTAACTTGAAGCAAAGCAAGTATGCTCAAAGACACACAGCTAATCCAATTTTGCAATAGATTGCTAAGGTCACTCACTCTTTCTGAGAAGTCTGGAGGTAACAATTAGTATCATAAACTAAGAAAAAAAATCTACAAAGAACATTCAGTGTTCCTACAGAAGGAAAAGGTGTAACACCACCACCATTTCTCCTTTGTAACCAAGGGTCAAAATAGAGGAGGAACTCCCTGCTTAATCTGGTAATTTTTATACACACGTACTATTAGACTAAACAAATGACCACCAGCTGTGACTGTGGTATGCTCGACCCTAACTCAGAAGAAAGCAGCAGTTTCTGCATCTTGTTTCAAGTTGCTTAATGGAATTAACAGATTTGGCTGCCAGAGTCTTAACCTTGGTTTTTGCTGAAAGTGCTAGAAGAGTTATATTCACAACTCTTCTCAAATAGAGAGAGTGCATATTAGTTTTTTTCATAGCTGATTGTGTTGTTCAAGATCTTAAAATTCTAAGAATTGCATGTCAATTAATTCACTGTGAAACCAGCTTTGAATCCTGAAGGCTTACAATATAACGTTATCAATTGTTTGTTTATAAACGCACCAAGGAGCACTCGTGTATTTACGTATTGAGACACAAAGGAGGGTTTTTCTTGATACAAAGCCTGATTAGAACATAGAGAACTGTTTCCAAGTTCCAGATATTTCAGTTGACTGCGGCTCAGTTCTGCCGCCATAAACTGAGAGAATGTCACTGAGACTGACGGACCAGTGCTATCCCACCAGCAACGCACATGACCATCCTTTTCATTGAGGCTTCTGAAACACTAGAAGTTGGAAGCCCATGCTAGTTAAAATCCAATGCTATTTATCCCAACAGATATAAATAAGCATGAATCCCATGGTGTTTGTCTTTTTAGAAAAGGGTCAGAGTTTAAACCTCCTGGTATTTCTAGTACAGCAGCACAAAATTAAAAAGCACACACCCCAAGCTGGAACTGACTCATCTTCATACAAGAATGGCTCACAGACTACAAGAACATTACATCCATGCATCTAGAGGCTTCTAATTTGTTTAAGGGGAAAAAAGAAAACATAATCGTTATAATTCCAGAAAGGCAGAATTAAAAATAAACTACCAAAACCATAAATTGATGATGATGTTCTTATAATCTTAACAGCTTATTACAGCAGAATTAGACATTTAATACTGACCTCACCTGCTCTGCCCACAACCCCCCCCAATGATATTTCTTTCAATACACATTTCTATTGAGCCATTTTTCACCATGTCTGTAGAAGAGTGCATTTACCTTTTGGGAAACAGAGCTATTTCCAGAAACCCCACTGAAACCAGTAAAGTATTTCCTATTTGCTTCCCTTAGATGTAGCATTTAAGCCTGTTAATATGTATTATCAGCCTCCTTCAAAGAAATCCTTTTAAAGTCCATCATCACTTTTTAATGTCTTGACTGCAACTGCTGGAGAACCCAAGTACTTGCTCCTTTTTCAAATGTAACACCTGTTTTCATCATGTATCTTCAGTTCCTCATCTGAACTTCTGCACAGTTCTGTTGCCTCAATAGGACTGAAATGAGAGTGTTTCACTCCTGCTCTGTATAATTTCTTACTAATCCTTCAGTATATTAACTGCTGAACAAAAGCCAAAGAATGCATTAAAGTCTAGAAGCAATTGGGAGCAGTTCCTATAATTGATCCAGTAAATTATCCAAAACGCGTTAGAGTACATCAGTGGAACACCTCATCTCTGAAAAAGCTCAATATTAATTTTACAGATCTCTAGAGTCAGACCCAAAAGGAAAGGGAACCTGTTGCAAATAATTATTCTTTGAGCACTTGCCAGTGTCACCACTATCCTGCTTCTGGAGGGGGCAGGAGGAGTGAAGGACTGCTTCTAATCTTTTACCTATTATTTTTTCCTTAACGCATATCAAGTTCTGCATGCATATGATCATAATAAGATGAAAGCAAAAGTGAAATACTAAAAATTGCACTCATTCATCCTTAGTAACCCACGGATTCAAGGCATCACTTTTCAGATTTTCTTTAAAACAGCTTTACTGTGGGAAAAAGTCCTGCGGACACCTTACCTCCTCCTCCTCTTACCACTCTGACAACTGCATAGAACTAAGGTAAACACAGACAGCGCTTCAAGGGAACACTTAGTGAAATACTTGGTATATTTTAACATGCCCGAGAAATAGAAAGTCCACCTACCAGGCAATGCCTCTACTAGCTCTCAACAGACCATCAGCAACAATCAGATCTCACTGTGGAATCTTGCTTCATGCAAATGGCACACAATTAAAAGTTTACAGAGTGACTGAAAACACCTCCCAGCCCACAGAAAGGAAGAGTACTGGTAACCACAGGCAGACTGGTGAGAGAGGGGAGGAGAGGAATTCCCTATACTGTGAAGAGAACCTATCACACAAGTGAGGGGAAGCTGAAGAACCAGGGTGCACCTGCAGCCCAGCAGTCAACTAGCATTGACATACATGCAAGCAGAGAAAGAGCATACACTAGAAGAGAAGCTCTTGCATCTCTGTCCAAAGGGTAAGGAGGAAATCTGCTGTATGTTTTATAGTTTTGCTTCCAGCATAAATATATGTTTCTTTTTAACAATAGAGTTTACAGCAAGCTTTTGTTCACAGATGCCTGAGCAACTACTGAACTTGCAAACTCTGCTGATGCTAAATGCTATTTGCAGAACTTGGAATCTTGATAAACCGCAAAGCTGACTGCTTGTTTTTAAACATGAAAATGGATTTTTTTTTGTTTTCTTTCATTAACAGAAAGATTTTTTCAAGTAGTGCTGACACTCCCTAGTACTAAGCTTGGGTGGCTAAACCACCTTCATCTCTTGCAAAGTATACAAAATAAATCTAGGGGCATGAACCTACCTTATCCTTGTATGCTGCACCTTGTACCTCTGTTCTACAGATACTGCTTCCTCCACCTTAAAATCCAGGTGAGTATCACTGCTGCAACTTAAGAAAGAGGGGACCAGATACACATAAACATTGAAAGCTCCTACCTGTAATCTGCTTGACAGTGTTGGGCAACTTACGCACACACAGCCCACTTCAGTCCATCTTAAATGTGTAACTACAATTTACATCAGTATTTCTGAAATATCGTTGACTCTCAGCAAGAAGCAACAACCTCTTGTAATTAAAGTAATAGAATCAGGACTTTCTACAGCACCTTCAGCCAATGCAGTGCTATATTTGAAATGTCAGTCTAAGGCAAAAGACTTAGGGATCATGAAAGTACACAAGTTATGCTTTGGTTTCTACAGTTAACTGATTTTTTCCAATTCTGGCTCCCAGGTGAGCAGTTTCTTTTTAAAGAAACATCCTGAGATCTTGGGGCCCAATTCTGCCAGTTGGGCAGGAGGAGAAAACCCTGCTGAGCTGATGGAGTTTTGCATAGAGACAAGTGACTGTTCTAAAAGAACAGTTTAATAGTAAAATCTGAGTTTAAAAATAACTAGGAAAAAGAAATAACAAATTAACAGCTATTTTTTCCACAGACTAGATACATAACATTACTGAAGGTAGCAGTTTAACAGCGTGTAATCATCACTGAATTGTTACAGGTCAACAGATAAAACTCGGGGAAGCTTTTTGCTTGATTTGTGAGGAAAAAAAATTAAATTTAGGGGGGGGGAAAGACATCAGAAATGACTCTTCAGAGAACTTCCAAATCGAAATTGGACACCCTAATGAACGTCATCTTCCTTTGCCTCCTGAAGGAACAATTTCAACAACTTCAGGGATTATATTAGTCAGCATCAGCATGATAGGTGGCTGCATAAATTATCTCAAGGCATTATCAAGATTTATTGCAACATACCCATGATCACCAGTCATGATTTTTCCGTTGGTTATTTTCCCCTCCATAAAACGATATATTATCCATAATGGTTATGCAAATCCATGTCATTAGCATAAAGCCATAGAGATGAAATCAAACATCACCACCTAGTTATCAATTGTCTTCTGCCCTGGCTCACATTGCACACAAGTGTCAATTCAATTAAGCTTCCTGAGAATTAAAGGTCTTTCAGCACTGCACATATGCACGCAATCATTACTCCACCCTATTTTGGCAGTCTTTGCACCACTCTCTTCTGCTTGATCACTCAGCTGTACTGAAGGCAGACCAGAGAGCAGCATTAGAGCTCTTCCAAGAATGCTAACAACACAGAATGCCCTTCACCCATTCTCTTCAGCAAGGCCTCCTCATTTTGCCTCAAAAAAGGTCACATCTCCCTCACATAAAACAAACCCAAATGTAGCTATTCTTATCTCTAAATCAAAAAGCACCTATGAAGACTATGGATCAAGACAGAGCAATGTGTGCTGTGACCTGTGGTTTCAAGAGGTTCTAGTTAAAAAACAAACAACTACAGGGCACACTGCAGAGGGCACCCGGGCTGCCGTCCATCCTTACTTTACCACCTGCTCTTCAGCGAACAAAGCAATCTAAATAGCTTAGCACAACCGAAGTTTCGCCAAGCTGTGCTTAACTGATCACATATTACAGGCATGTTCTCATATTGAAACTGTTTTATTAAGAGCAACAACATTTCTTAACATCTCTGCAACACTTTGGAGATGAAACCCCTTTGATTACATGCAGTTCTTTGCAGAGGTGGGAACAGAGGTCCTGGGCTCCCTCATCTGAAAGTTAAATGAGTTCCACTAAGTCTCTCAGCAAGAATTTCAGCAGCTTTTGACCTGAGCTGTTAGACCATATTTCGTTGGTCTCAGAATGACAGTCTTTAGAAGCCCTGGTCAGGGACCACTATCTTACAACACTGTTGTTATCAATCACATCTCGCTTTAAAATAAATCACAGTTACAGCATATCTTCAAAACTCAATCCAATGGTTTTGTAACCATTGGTTTCAGCGTTTAACACCCACAAACACACAAGCAAGTAACTGAATAAGTGAAAACAAAACCCCTCTGTTTTCCAGTTCAACTTCTACAGAAAGCAGCTGTGTATTTTTACATATTTTCTCTTTCAGACAATGATCAGTAATTTACTCTTTGAACATGTCCATTAAAACCGTAATCCTTAGAACACTGGGGGAGTATCAGAACTGTCTAACTCCCCACTGAAACCCACACTAGTTACCTGTGCCAACACAGGGTGAGGGCATACTAGGAGTTTTTCTCAAAAAGGGAAGTTCTCCACGATAGTTATTACTTTCATTGTTTGTTCTTAAAACATAAACTAGAAACAAAATACACTCTAGTCTCTGCTGGGAAAACAGTAGAAGCTAGTTCCACTGATCTCCTGCAATATACAGTTGCCAGCACATTAAGTGCTTAAGACACAGGCAGGAACTGGCTCCGCTACTGTCAAATGTTTGCCAAATTCTCTAACTAAAGGTAGCAAGGTAATTTCCATGGAAATTCATCTTTTGCCAACACACACAGCTTTCGAAATGGGTATTCACTTTCTACATGGAAGAGTTTCACACAATCAGGGAGAGGGGGAGAGAAAGAGTGGCAGATACGGCAAACTAGGCGCTGGAACACATGAACATATGTTTATTTTCACTTTTTTTTTTAAAAAAAAGCATATTTATGAAGCTTTAGAAAAGCCTGTTTTCTTCACAAAACAGTGCTTGCTTGCCCCTCCCCAGGACTCCGACCTTCTCCCCCAGCCCGGGAACACGGGCACCACAGCGAGCTGGGGTTTCAGGTTATCCAAGGCACAGGCCCCGTCCCCTGCGCGCCCCGGGGGTGGCGGCGCCCTGCGGGGGAGGCAAGGGCCGGCGGGGCCGCGGCTCCTTACGTGCTTGAGGCACCGCTCCTTGAGCTTCTCCACCGTGGTGTCCTCCGAGACCTCCTCCAGCCACTCGGCGCCCTCCACAGTGCACACGTGGAGCCTCAGCACCTTCCCCGCGAAGATCTTCTCCTCCTGCACGAACATGGCCCCGGGCCCCGCCGCCGCCGCGGCGCCTCGCAGGCCCCGCGCTACCGCCCGCCCATGAAGGTGACCCCCGGGGAGCCGGCGGGGAGCCCGGCCGGGCCCCGCTGGGAGAGGGGGAGCGCGCTGGGCGCCCCCGACGCCGCCCGCCCGCCCGCCCGCCCGCGGCGCTCGGCCCGGCGCCGCCGCGGCTCCGGTCACCGCCTCGGCAGCGGGGCGGACGCGGCGCTCCGCGGCGGCCGGAAGCGGAAGGGCGCGGCGCCGCGCGGCACGCCGGGAGCGGTGGTTTTCCGCCTGCAGGGCTGCGCCGGAAGTGAAGGCCGCAGAGGCCTCGGGGGCGGGGCCTTCAGAGAGACGAACTTTTTTTTTTTTTTCTGATGTTTATTTATTTATTCCTGCCGGGGGGCCCGGTGCGGAGTAATCCTTACAGATCAGATCAGATCGGATCAAATCAATCTCGGCCAGAGCGTGGTGGGGCGGGCGGGCTGCCCCGCCGCCCCAGAGCACGCTGGGAGCTGTAGTCCCCGTGCCGCGGTGCACGCCGGGAGACGCAGCGCGGGCGGGCCCGGCTCGGCGGGGCCCGGCTCGGCGGGGGCCGGGGGCGCGGAGGGGCCCGGCTCGGCGGGGGCGGGCGGGCCCGGCGGGGGCCGGGGGCGCGGAGGGGCCCGGCGCGGCTGCGTGCCCGGGGCCGCCGCCCGCCCTGGCGGCCCGGCGCGGCGGGACAGGGGCTGGGGGCGAAGTTCTCCCGTCGGCCTTCAGAGGGAGACAGCGAACCGCGTTCGTGGCGGCGGAGCGGCCCGCAGCTCCCGCCGCTGCCGTGCGGAGAGGCCTGCCCGGGCGGGCCCGCCGCATCACGGGCCCCCGTTAGCGCCCGCCACAGCAGGGCTCCATGTCAGCGCCCGCCACAACATGGGTCCCCGTTAGCGCCCGCCGCATCACGGGCCCCCGTCAGCGCCCGCCACAGCAGGGCTCCATGTCAGCGCCCGCCACAACACGGGTCCCCATTAGCGCCCGCCACAACAGGGGCCCGCGTCAACGCCCCCACAACACGATCCCTGTTAGCGCCCGCCACAACATGGGTCCCCATTAGCGCCTGCCAAAACACGGGCCCCCGTTAGCGCCCGCCGCAGCCCGGCGCTGTGTGCCCCGGCTGCAGGAAGGCCTCGCCTCTGCCCTTGCTCAAGGAGCCTCCGTGAGCAGAGTCGTTGCTCCGCCACTCGCAGAGCTGTGCAGCCCCTCGGGCTGCGGCAGGGCAAGGGGCAGAGCCGCCGCTGCCTTGTTCCCCGTTCCCATCAGTAAACTGGCATCTCCCCGGGCTCGCTGGCCTCCTGGCCCCCGTTCCCCTTCCTGCCTCTGCTCCCCGCACCATCAGGAGTCCCATTCCGGTGGGGTGGCGCTCCCGGGGTGCATGGAGAAACCAAAAACTGCATTTGGGACCGTACACGACTGCGTCCACTCCTGCTGCCATTGAAGAGGGTCTTCTGCTTCCAGGCAGATGATGAACACCTGCGCTGGAGCCTGTCCGTGCCCCGTTCGTTGCTGTACTCTGGTCCCTTCCCCAAGTCCATGGGCGCAGAAGAATGTTGGCAGGTCATTTCCCTGGGAATACATGCTCATGTTCAAGACTAATTGATAATAAAGTGCTGATCACAGGCTTTGTACACATTCAGTATATATTGAGTCAATATATATATTGACTTGTTTCGTCTTCCCAGATTATTGCCTGCAGCCTGAGAGTCTATGATTTTTTTGTGTTCAACGTACTGTTAAAGGGTCTTGAAGCGAAAAACGGGCATTGCAGATATAGCTGCTGTTTATTTATGTATGTATTAAACAGGGCTGCACTTGGCTGGGAAATATGAGGAATGTGTCATCATTTCATCTCTGAGAGTGAGTGCTGTAATATTCATGTTACACACTCAGTCTGGAGTTGGTTGAAAGGCAGATAAAGCTCTCTGGGAGAAATAAATCCAGGCAAAATTAGAAGGCCCAGAGACATTAGTGGCAATACAGTGTTATGTGAAAAGGAACTGAGAGCTCTAGAGAATTAAAATTTGATCAAAAAAAAAAAAAAAAAAAAGCCGATTTAGCGTCGGTCACCACAAGAAGTACGTGCTCCTCAAGCCCTGATCCAGGTTGGCTGCTCTGAGTGTCTTTATGCTGGCTTAGACCCCGCAAAGCAGGCAGCTCCTGACAGTCCACCTGGAGATCCTCACTCGTGGCTTCCCAGGCGGGAAGGCAGCTCGTCCCCTCCTGCAAACCTTGCAGGCGTGCCACAGCCCTGGCCGCCACACGGGGGGACCACGAGACGGAGCAAATGTCCCCTCCGTGAAGCTCCTGCCACCACACATGCGTGCTGGGAGAGCCGGGCAGTGGCCCTTGCGCGCTGGAGGCAAGGACCTTGCCGGCACGGTGCCCCGGGATGGCCCCTCGCCAGGACGGTGCCCTCGCGGCGGGGCTGAAGCAGCCCCTGCGGCCGGCCTTTGCCAGCGGATTAGGGCAGTCCCGCAGCTGCCCGGGGGCACCGCGTCCCAGGCGGTGGCTTTCCCGGTGACGCCGAGCTCTGGCTGCTCACCCCCGCGCACGGCTGCCCTGCAGTCCTTGCGAGATCCGCTGCGATTGCCTGGAAGAGCCCAAGCTCCCCAAAGCAGCCGTCAGCCTCATTTTTATTCTTATCACTGGCGTTAGTTGTTCCATGGGGCTTTTACTGCTTTACGGAGGGGCCAAAAGCCTGCGTGCCGACTCGGGAAGGCAACGCTCTGTGACCCCGGCAGCCGCCGTCTCGGTGGAGACGAATAACAAAAACATTTTGTTAGGAGATATTTTAAAACAGCGAAGAAACACTCAGGTGATTTCCAAGGCAGGCTAAATTCCGATGTGAGCTCTTAGTGCGCGGACGATGCATGGATGGTACGTAGCCATAAAGTGGGCTCTTGGCAGTCCTTACTGTGAGTAGAAGCAATATTTGGAGATGAATCTGGAACTGCTGCAGAAAAAAAAAAAAAAGAGAGATTTCTCCTGGCCAGCCACATCTTGCATCTAAACAGTACTTGCCCAACACAAGTGGAATACTTTATTTTGTGCTTTCAGTGCTGCTCCTATGTGCTTGATAAAATGTACCCATAAAACTGCAAATACAAGGCAATTTGACTACTGATGGCTAATGCATCATAACAGCTACGGAAATGTGAGCATTTAAAAATACCCCATTTAAACGTGGGGCATTACCTGCTTTACTTGCACTATAGCAGAATAAATAAACAATGCATGTTTATTATGTTAATATTGTCCTAAACCAAATCAGTGCACAATGCGTTACTCGTTTTTTATGACGGATACATTATGCCCAGAGCCCAGTGTGTGAGAAAAGGTGGAAATCAGCATCTCTTTTTCTCCTAGAAATAGCTTCTAGTGTTTTATGCCTCCAGTTGAATTATTTTATGTGATTGCATCTAGCAGCAGGACTCTCCTGGAGTAGAGAGCGATACAAGTCCCCCCGAATAAGTTTGGCTGCAAAACCACCATCGATTTGATGATTGCAGGCGCTGGCCTGAGGGCTGCTCTGCATTTACAGCAGGGAGGGCAGGCCGGGCGGGAGGGGGCACGAGGCTCAGTCGGGAGCCCCTTCGCAGCTGCGAGCCTTGCTGGGTCGTAGGCGGGGGCAGAGGAAGCAAGGAGGGGACAGTGGGGAGCAGGCAGTGGTTCCTCCGCTCTCCTTCGAACGCCTGGTGCCGATGAGAGCGGTTTGGGGGCTGCTCTCACCCCTGCAAGCTGGGGTCACGCGTCCCAAGACTGTGGGCCTCTAGGGAGGTCACGCGTCCAAAGACTCCTCGGCACGTGGCTCTGCCCTCTCCTGGGCCTGGGATCTTCGATTGCAAGTCCTTCAAGAAGCTCCTTCCAGCCCACCTAGCGCTGGAGGAGCAAGGACCCTCCAGCTGAGGGGAGGCTCCACCAGGGACCTTCCAACAAGCCCCTAATCTCTTAAACTGTCTGAGCGTGGGAGGAGTGAAAGGGAGGGAAGATTAACCCCCCCCCGCCTTTGCCTGGGCACTCTCAGGAGTTATCGAGACAACCCCCGTGGGATGCTGCATCATGTCATCCAAGACTCCGGTATCGACTCTTTTCCTGATGCTGCCAAGTGAAGAAATATGATAGCAGGAAGGAAAATGAAGCAGACGTTTTCTTCAAATCAAACTGATTCTTTCTTAAGATGGGATAAAAGGGTAAAGAACTTTCCCTTCGCAATATTTTTCTCGGTAATGTGTTTTGACAATTTAATTTAGAAGTCATAGAGTAGCAAAGACAAAGTCACCTGGTGGGTGGACGCTGGAGAGTTCGGTTGCCTTTGTGATGAATTGGTGATGGTACAGAGATGACAAAACAACACCGGGGGACAAGGAGGAGGCTGGCAGCACTGTCGGCCGCGTGCACGGGATAAATTGAACGCTACACTTCGTCCAGGCTCTTCAATAGTCCCAGGCATCCCAATATAATTTACGAATTGCAATTAGCATTTTATTAGGGCTAGTACTTGAGCTGGGCACCTTTCGCTTGGGTTCAGCTTCTGCGGAGTTGCAGGGTAAAGATTTTTGTAAATTTAGAATAGCTGTTTATTTAAATTGAGGCAATAAATACGCCCTCGGAGTGGCTCTCCTGCTGCTCACGGCAGAGGTTAGGAGCTCGCCGGGCGCAGGGGGGAGCCGGCCCACGCGTGCCTGGCGCCCGCACGGCACAGCTCGGAAGCAGCCGCGGGAAGCTCCCGGGCTGCCGGTGGCCCCGTCCGTGCGCGGCCTCCACCCGGGGCTCGGCGGCCGCCCCCAGCGCGGCTCCGGCGGCCAGCGACGGCCTGCAAAGGACGGCCCGCGTCTGCCGGTGCCTGCGCTTTAAAATCCGTGCAATTTCTAAGCGCCGACGACGGCCGTCGGGCGCCGTGTGAACCGCGGCCGTCACCGCGGCGTCCGGGCGGCAGGCGGCGGCGGGCGGCAGCGCCTCTCCCGAGCCGATCAGGAGGGTTTTCCGGTTCCCTCGTGCATTTTGGCAGAATGTCACAATTTAATTGTTGCAAACGAGAGCAGGAAATATTAGCGGCGCCGGCACGATAGGATTTTAATTGCGCGTCGGGGTGGAAATGGGTCTCAGCAGCGCGCGGGGCTCCGGCGCGGCCGCCGGGCGCGGGGAGCCTGCCGCTTGCCTAATGGTTCGCGCGAGCGGGGTAATTCTGCAGGGACGCGAGGGGCTTAATTGGGCTCGTGCTTAAACACCCTCGTAACGCGCGGCGCACGGCGCGCGCCGAGCGCTCGCATTAAACAGCCCATTTCACTTTTTAATGATCCTCTCGGATCACCGTAGCAGCGATCGGGCAAATACGCCGGGGCAAAACAAACATCGGCGTTCAGCGGCGGCGCGGCGCGGGGTGCCGCCGGCCGGGAGCCCCCGCCGCCCCGCGGGACCGGCGCGCTCGGAGCCGTGCCCGGAGGGCAGCGCTGCGTCGCTGGGCTGGGAGAGGGGCTCGCCGGGTGGCGCGGTGCTCCTCCGCGGCGTAATTAATAGTCTTTAGATTAAATATGAAATCATCCGCAGGCGTTAATAATTCAGGCGCAGCGTGGCGACCTTTAGAGAGCGGCGGCACTCCGCATTCCTCGCGAGCGCCGCGCTGGAAAGGCGCTGCGGGGAGCCGGGCGCCCCTCGTCCCTCTCAGTTACGCGGGAGCGTGCGAATGAGTACGGAAACCGGCTTCTCTGGTATTGCGCGCTCGTAAATGAATCCACTTTATAGAGCCATAGCGGAGAGGAAATGGCTGTTCGGAGCCTGATTTATCTGCTCAAATGCTTTGTAGTACTTCAGATTAATAAAAATATTTAATAAAGAATCAAGATGGTTTATCTGTAATGCAAAGAGAATCACATGCCCTGTATTTTTATTACTAAAAAATTGGAAGCGGGAAGAAATAATGATATAAGCTACTGTATAAATGACAAAAATACCCATTCTAGTTATATGCATTGCTGTACAATCTCTTTCTATCCTATAAACATAATATATTCTTATGCCTATTTCAACTGATTCAGTAGTCATATGCTGCATTGTGCAGTTTAATACCATCCCATCCTCAACAGCTCTGGCAAGTGATTAAATAAGAAATAAATTTTGCTGCCATTGCATTTAAAATCAAATCAAGGATCATTTGTTACCCCAAACGAACCAGTTATCCTTCTCTGCTCGTAAGTAGGCTGCTGTTTGCTGAAGCATTTAGAAATGTATATATAGTAAACTCTTTGCATAATGGCTTGTACTGTAATATGATCTTTATGAGCCTGCCGCTCCGGAGACGCTTGGAAGAACCAATAAACAGCGCATTGCTTTTTTAATTTAAAGTCACAGGTATGAGACCTTCCCCAGTCTCCTCGTGCTCGGCTGAGGTTCGCCGGCCGCGCTGCGGAGTTGGGGCCAAAACTTGGGTTTCCGCCAGTGCTCGGAAGAAAAGGGGGCGGCAGAAAAGAGCCCGAGCCGTGCCGTGCCGTGCCGTGCCGTGCCGTGCCGTGCCGGCGCCTTGCCCCCGCCGCGGGCGCCGCTGCCCCCCGCTCGCCGCCCGCGGATACGCGCCGGGGCGGGAGACAAACTGTCCAATTTGCCAAGTACATTAAATTTAATATCACTGCCTTGTTAATGGCCCTTCGTGCTATAATGGGTAATATAAACTTAAAAATTAATTGCGGCACCTTCTAAAGCTTCTTTAACTGCTTCTGAAATGAAACCTGGCTAATAACCGTAATTTTACAGTCCGTTCTTGGTCGAGGGCTGGGCCTGACCGATTCGGTTAGTCTAATTCCTCGCCCGCCCGCGTGCCGCCCCGGGAGCTCCCCGGCGGCGCGGGGCCCGGGCAGAGCATCCCCGAGCCCGGCGCCTCTCGAGCTCCTCGCGCCGCCTTGGCTTCCCGCCTCTCCCGGAGAACGGCCCTCGCCCGGGAGCTTTGCCGGGGTCGCCGGAGGCGCCGCCAAATCCAGCGGGTAGATTATTTGTTGCAAATTATTTGCTCAGCTTTAATTATCAAGTTTTGGCACCCATTAGTTAAACCGGTTAATTTTATTACAGAGAAAACAACAAATCACAGGGCTGACAATAATGAGGATGAACAGGCATTTAATTATCCTTGTTCGAGACAGAACAATTATTAATTTTAAATTGCAAAAACTCATTTGAAAAGTTTGGAGTCTGGAGAATTATCGCGGCGAGCGTAATATTGCTGCGGGAGATGTACGGTCCGGTGTTTCATTAACAGCGGTAAATCAGGCGAATCAGTTCCTCCACCAGCCTCTTCCTCCCCGCTGCAAAACGCCGAGATAAACCCACTAACGCGTGGGGCTGGGGCCGGCGCTGTCGGCGGGCGAGGGGGCCCCCGTGCCTGGCGCCGCAGTCGAGCAAGAGCCCGGGAAGCGCCTTGACCATCGCGTCTTGGAGCCCCGAGCGCGCGAGAGCGACTTCTGCTGAACCCGCTGCAGCTGGTCGAGGGAAAGCTTTGCAAAGCGTTTTTGGCGGCCGGAGGTCGGGGCTGGCGTAGGGGCAGCAGCCGGGCGAAGGCCGCGGGTCTCAGCCGCGGCCGCAGCATCATCAGCCCGGTGGTGCTGCGGAGGGAGGCGCGACGGCCCTAGGAGGGGGCGAGGAAGGAACGATGGCCCTCGGGGGGTGAGGGAGGTGGTAGCCCTAGGCATGACGTCCCTACGTGAGGATGAGGATGGTCGTGGCCCTAGGCATGATGTACCTGGGTGGAGAAGAGGATGGCGTGATGGCCCTAGGTGTGACGTCCCTTGGTGGGGCAGAGGAAGCCGTGATGGCCCAAGGAGCAATGTTCCTAGGGGAGGATGAGGAAAGTGGTGGCCACTGGCGTGATGTCCCTAGGAGGTGATGGGGAAGGTGCAACGGCCCTAGATGTGGTGTTCTTAGGAGGGGACGAGGAAGGCGTGATGTCCCTCCATGTGGTGTCCTAGGAGGGGACGAGGACGGCGTGATGTCCCTCCATGTGGTGTCCCTACGAGGGGACAAGGAAGGTGTGATGTCCCTCCATGTGGTGTCCTAGGAGGGGACGAGGACGGCGTGATGTCCCTCCATGTGGTGTCCCTACGAGGGGATGAGGACGGCGTGATGTCCCTCCATGTGGTGTCCTAGGAGGGGACGAGGACGGCGTGATGTCCCTCCTTGTGGTGTCCCTACGAGGGGACGAGGAAGGTGTGATGTCCCTCCATGTGGTGCCCCTAGGAGGGAACGAGGAAGGCGTGATGTCCCTCCATGTGGTGTCCCTAGGAGGGGACGAGGAAGGTGTGATGTCCCTCCATGTGGTGCCCCTAGGAGGGGACGAGGAAGGCGTGATGTCCCTCCATGTGGTGTCCCTACGAGGGGACGAGGAAGGTGTGATGTCCCTCCATGTGGTGTCCTAGGAGGGGACGAGGAAGGCGTGATGTCCCTCCATGTGGTGCCCCTAGGAGGGGACGAGGAAGGCGTGATGTCCCTCCATGTGGTGTCCCTACGAGGGGACGAGGAAGGTGTGATGTCCCTCCATGTGGTGCCCCTAGGAGGGGACGAGGAAGGTGTGATGTCCCTCCATGTGGTGTCCCTAGGAGGGAACGAGGAAGGCGTGATGTCCCTCCATGTGGTGTCCCTAGGAAGGGACGAGGAAGGTGTGATGTCCCTCCATGTGGTGTCCCTACGAGGGGACGAGGAAGGTGTGATGTCCCTCCATGTGGTGTCCTAGGAGGGGACGAGGAAGGCGTGATGTCCCTCCATGTGGTGCCCCTAGGAGGGGACGAGGAAGGCGTGATGTCCCTCCATGTGGTGTCCCTACGAGGGGACGAGGAAGGTGTGATGTCCCTCCATGTGGTGCCCCTAGGAGGGGACGAGGAAGGTGTGATGTCCCTCCATGTGGTGTCCCTAGGAGGGAACGAGGAAGGCGTGATGTCCCTCCATGTGGTGTCCCTACGAGGGGACGAGGAAGGTGTGATGTCCCTCCATGTGGTGCCCCTAGGAGGGGACGAGGAAGGCGTGATGTCCCTCCATGTGGTGTCCCTACGAGGGGACGAGGAAGGTGTGATGTCCCTCCATGTGGTGTCCTAGGAGGGGACGAGGAAGGCGTGATGTCCCTCCATGTGGTGCCCCTAGGAGGGGACGAGGAAGGCGTGATGTCCCTCCATGTGGTGTCCCTACGAGGGGACGAGGAAGGTGTGATGTCCCTCCATGTGGTGCCCCTAGGAGGGGACGAGGAAGGCGTGATGTCCCTCCATGTGGTGTCCCTAGGAGGGGACGAGGAAGGTGTGATGTCCCTCCATGTGGTGCCCCTAGGAGGGGACGAGGAAGGCGTGATGTCCCTCCATGTGGTGTCCCTACGAGGGGACGAGGAAGGTGTGATGTCCCTCCATGTGGTGTCCTAGGAGGGGACGAGGAAGGCGTGATGTCCCTCCATGTGGTGTCCCTAGGAGGGGACGAGGAAGGCGTGATGTCCCTCCATGTGGTGCCCCTAGGAGGGGACGAGGAAGGCGTGATGTCCCTCCATGTGGTGTCCCTACGAGGGGACGAGGAAGGTGTGATGTCCCTCCATGTGGTGTCCCTAGGAGGGAACGAGGAAGGCGTGATGTCCCTCCATGTGGTGTCCCTAGGAGGGGACGAGGAAGGCGTGATGTCCCTCCATGTGGTGCCCCTAGGAGGGGACGAGGAAGGTGTGATGTCCCTCCATGTGGTGTCCCTAGGAGGGGACGAGGAAGGTGTGATGTCCCTCCATGTGGTGTCCCTAGGAGGGAACGAGGAGGCCCTTGCGAGTTTGCACCCACCTGATGCACGGCGGCACCGATCAGCTCAGCACTGAAACTGTCTATCGGCACAAAAAGAAAAAAAAGTTGGGGAAAAGAATCTCAGGCTTCTTTCTCACAGAAACAAATGAAATCCCATCATTTATCCCCAGTGGTCAGTGGCACAGATAACATTTTTCAAAGTGTAATTGCAGTCAATTGTACTTTCCCCCCAGTGCCCGTCAGCTCATCTTAGCTGCCGTGATAAATGTTAGCTTTTAAGCAAGAATGGATTGATTATTAATAGCTTAGATACCAGTTACAGGAACTGCAATAAAACTAGATTTTAATTTCCCTCTCTATTAAGGAATCTCATGTTTCATTCAATGTAGGGAGAAAATAGGGGGTTTTTGCAAAGATATTAGATTTACTGCCATTATAAAAGACCATTGATGCGCCTAACTGGTTTATATTTGACTGTTTTTTTAAATAGCAGCTGGTCCGGGGGGTCGTGCCGTCCCACCCGCGCCGGCCTGGGACGGAGCCGCGGCGGGGAGAACCGGGGCGACGGGCCGTTCGGGCAGCAGGGCAGCGTCTCCGCGGGCCCGGCCGCCTCCCGCCGCGGGCGACTCCGGGGCTTCGCGCCTTCCGCGGCGGCCGGTGCCGGCTCACGATCTGCTCCAACCTCCTTCCTGAGCATTCTTGTTTGCCATTAAAAAAAAAAACATCCCTACAGAAAAATCACTTAATCAGGGTAGAGATGTTTTGGGTGTGATTTGTGTCTAAAGCAGGAGAAAAGGCATAAAAGCTGCCTTGACTGAAGAACGTAGTTGTGCATTTTAATCTCTTATAACTTACTTTTATGATGTAATTCTGAATTATGTTATTGCATTTGTATTTAGAGAGCACGCCAGATGGTGCATGCAGTAACACTTTAAATTAGGGTTTCCCAAATACACATTAAATTTAGATTTAATAAGACAGTTATCACACGGGGATTAAATACCAATTGATTATTTATAAAATATCACAGCTCAGCAAACCGCGCAACTCAGCCATCTTACTGCGCTGCAGCCGGCAGCGCCCGCCGGGGCTTACGCTCGAGGGCGTCTCGGCCGCGGCGCTGCGCACGGGCGGCTCCGCGCCGGAGGCCGTGGCGGAGGCGGCTCGCCGTGGCGGACGAGCAGCGGTCCCCGCGGGCACAGGGCGACGGGATTTACTGCTCGCCCGCTGCGGTAATTGCTCTGCTAAACTCCGTGCTGGAGCTCCTTCCTCCCTGCCCACGGAGCCCGGAGGCACCGCTCCGGGCCGCGGTGCACGGCCCCGCCGGGCATGCACGACCCCAGGGCACGCGCGGCCGCGCGCAGCTCCTTCGGGCACGCACGACCCCCCCGGGCACGCGCGGCCGCGCGCAGCTCCTACGGGCACGCACGACCCCCCCGGGCACGCGCGGCCGCGCGCAGCTCCTTCGGGCACGCACGACCCTCGGGGCACGCGCGGCCGCGCGCAGCTCCTTCGGGCACGCACGACCCTCGGGGCACGCGCGGCCGCGCGCAGCTCCTTCGGGCACGCACGACCCCCCGGGCACGCGCGGCCGCGCGCAGCTCCTTCGGGCACGCACGACCCCCCGGGCACGCGCGGCCGCGCGCAGCTCCTTCGGGCACGCACGACCCCCCGGGCACGCGCGGCCGCGCGCAGCTCCTTCGGGCACGCACGACCCCACGGGCACACGCGGCCGCGCGCAGCTCCTTCGGGCACGCACGACCCTCGGGGCACGCGCGGCTGCGCGCAGCTCCTTCGGGCACGCACGACCCTCGGGGCACGCGCGGCCGCGCGCAGCTCCTTCGGGCACGCGCGACCCTCGGGGCACGCGCGGCCGCGCGCAGCTCCTTCGGGCACGCACGACCCTCGGGGCACGCGCGGCCGCGCGCAGCTCCTTCGGGCACGCACGACCCCCCGGGCACGCGCGGCCGCGCGCAGCTCCTTCGGGCACGCACGACCCTCGGGGCACGCGCGGCCGCGCGCAGCTCCTTCGGGCACGCGCGACCCCCCGGGCACGCGCGGCCGCGCGCAGCTCCTTCGGGCACGCACGACCCTCGGGGCACGCGCGGCCGCGCGCAGCTCCTTCGGGCACGCACGACCCCCCGGGCACGCGCGGCCGCGCGCAGCTCCTTCGGGCACGCACGACCCTCGGGGCACGCGCGGCCGCGCGCAGCTCCTTCGGGCACGCGCGACCCTCGGGGCACGCGCGGCCGCGCGCAGCTCCTTCGGGCACGCACGACCCTCCGGGCACGCGCGGCCGCGCACAGCTCCTTCGGGCACGCACGACCCTCGGGGCACGCGCGGCCGCGCGCAGCTCCTTCGGGCACGCACGACCCTCGGGGCACGCGCGGCCGCGCGCAGCTCCTTCGGGCACGCGCGACCCTCGGGCACGCGCGGCCGCGCGCAGCTCCTTCGGGCACGCACGACCCCCCGGGCACGCGCGGCCGCGCGCAGCTCCTTCGGGCACGCGCGACCCTCGGGCACGCGCGGCCGCGCGCAGCTCCTTCGGGCACGCACGACCCTCCGGGCACGCGCGGCCGCGCGCAGCTCCTTCGGGCACGCACGACCCCCGGGGCACGCGCGGCCGCGCGCAGCTCCTTCGGGCACGCACGACCCTCGGGGCACGCGCGGCCGCGCGCAGCTCCTTCGGGCACGCACGACCCTCGGGGCACGCGCGGCCGCGCGCAGCTCCTTCGGGCACGCACGACCCCCCGGGGCACGCGCGGCCGCGCGCAGCTCCTTCGGGCACGCACGACCCCCCGGGCACGCGCGGCCGCGCGCAGCTCCTTCGGGCACGCACGACCCTCGGGGCACGCGCGGCCGCGCGCAGCTCCTTCGGGCACGCACGACCCTCCGGGCACGCGCGGCCGCGCGCAGCTCCTTCGGGCACGCACGACCCTCGGGGCACGCGCGGCCGCGCGCAGCTCCTTCGGGCACGCACGACCCCACGGGCACACGCGGCCGCGCGCAGCTCCTTCGGGCACGCATGACCCTCGGGGCACGCGCGGCCGCGCGCAGCTCCTTCGGGCACGCACGACCCTCGGGGCACGCGCGGCCGCGCGCAGCTCCTTCGGGCACGCACGACCCCACGGGCACACGCGGCCGCGCGCAGCTCCTTCGGGCACGCATGACCCTCGGGGCACGCGCGGCCGCGCACAGCTCCTTCGGGCACGCACGACCCTCGGGGCACGCGCGGCCGCGCGCAGCTCCTTCGGGCACGCACGACCCCACGGGCACACGCGGCCGCGCGCAGCTCCTTCGGGCACGCATGACCCTCGGGGCACGCGCGGCCGCGCGCAGCTCCTTCGGGCACGCACGACCCTCGGGGCACGCGCGGCCGCGCGCAGCTCCTTCGGGCACGCACGACCCTCGGGGCACGCGCGGCCGCGCGCAGCTCCTTCGGGCACGCACTACCCTCGGGGCACGCGCGGCCGCGCGCAGCTCCTTCGGGCACGCACGACCCCCGGGGCACGCGCGGCCGCGCGCAGCTCCTTCGGGCACGCACGACCCCACGGGCACACGCGGCCGCGCGCAGCTCCTTCGGGCACGCATGACCCTCGGGGCACGCGCGGCCGCGCGCAGCTCCTTCGGGCACGCACGACCCCCCGGGCACGCGCGGCCGCGCGCAGCTCCTTCGGGCACGCACGACCCCCCGGGCACGCGCGGCCGCGCGCAGCTCCTTCGGGCACGCACGACCCCCCGGGCACGCGCGGCCGCGCGCAGCTCCTTCGGGCACGCACGACCCCACGGGCACGCGCGGCCGCGCGCAGCTCCTTCGGGCACGCACGACCCCCCGGGCACGCGCGGCCGCGCGCAGCTCCTTCGGGCACGCACGACCCCCCGGGCACGCGCGGCCGCGCGCAGCTCCTTCGGGCACGCACGACCCCCCGGGCACGCGCGGCCGCGCGCAGCTCCTTCGGGCACGCACGACCCCACGGGCACGCGCGGCCGCACGCAGCTCCTTCGGGCACGCACGACCCCACGGGCACGCGCGGCCGCGCGCAGCTCCTTCGGGCACGCATGACCCTCGGGGCACGCGCGGCCGCGCGCAGCTCCTTCGGGCACGCACGACCCCCGGGCACGCGCGGCCGCGCGCAGCTCCTTCGGGCACGCACGACCCTCGGGGCACGCGCGGCCGCGCGCAGCTCCTTCGGGCACGCACGACCCCCCGGGCACGCGCGGCCGCGCGCAGCTCCTTCGGGCACGCACGACCCTCGGGGCACGCGCGGCCGCGCGCAGCTCCTTCGGGCACGCACGACCCTCGGGGCACGCGCGGCCGCGCGCAGCTCCTTCGGGCACGCACTACCCTCGGGGCACGCGCGGCCGCGCGCAGCTCCTTCGGGCACGCACGACCCTCGGGGCACGCGCGGCCGTGCGCAGCTCCTTCGGGCACGCACGACCCTCCGGGCACGCGCGGCCGCGTACAGCTCCTTCGGGCACGCGCGACCCTCGGGGCACGCGCGGCCGCGCGCAGCTCCTTCGGGCACGCACGACCCTCCGGGCACGCGCGGCCGCGCGCAGCTCCTTCGGGCACGCACGACCCCCGGGCACGCGCGGCCGCGCGCAGCTCCTTCGGGCACGCACGACCCCCGGGCACGCGCGGCCGCGCACAGCTCCTTCGGGCACGCACGACCCCCCGGGCACGCGCGGCCGCGCGCAGCTCCTTCGGGCACGCACGACCCCCCGGGCACGCGCGGCCGCGCACAGCTCCTTCGGGCACGCACGACCCCCCGGGCACGCGCGGCCGCGCGCAGCTCCTTCGGGCACGCACGACCCTCCGGGCACGCGCGGCCGCGCACAGCTCCTTCGGGCACGCACGACCCCCCGGGCACGCGCGGCCGCGCGCAGCTTCTTCGGGCACGCACGACCCCCCGGGCACGCGCGGCCACTCGCAGCTCCTTCGGGCACGCACGACCCTCGGGGCACGCGCGGCCGCGCGCAGCTCCTTCGGGCACGCACGACCCCCCGGGCACGCACGGCCGCGCGCAGCTCCTTCGGGCACGCGCGACCCTCGGGGCACGCGCGGCCGCGCGCAGCTCCTTCGGGCACGCACGACCCTCGGGGCACGCGCGGCCGCGCGCAGCTCCTTCGGGCACGCACGACCCTCGGGGCACGCGCGGCCGCGCGCAGCTCCTTCGGGCACGCACGACCCTCCGGGCACGCGCGGCCGCGCGCAGCTCCTTCGGGCACGCACTACCCTCGGGGCACGCGCGGCCGCGCGCAGCTCCTTCGGGCACGCACGACCCTCGGGGCACGCGCGGCCGCGCGCAGCTCCTTCGGGCACGCACGACCCTCGGGGCACGCGCGGCCGCGCGCAGCTCCTTCGGGCACGCACGACCCTCGGGGCACGTGCGGCCGCGCGCAGCTCCTTCGGGCACGCACGACCCTCGGGGCACGCGCGGCCGCGCGCAGCTCCTTCGGGCACGCACGACCCCCGGGGCACGCGCGGCCGCGCGCAGCTCCTTCGGGCACGCACGACCCCCCGGGCACGCGCGGCCGCGCGCAGCTCCTTCGGGCACGCACGACCCTCGGGGCACGCGCGGCCGCGCGCAGCTCCTTCGGGCACGCACGACCCCCCGGGCACGCGCGGCCGCGCGCAGCTCCTTCGGGCACGCACGACCCCCCGGGGCACGCGCGGCCGCGCGCAGCTCCTTCGGGCACGCACGACCCCCCGGGCACGCGCGGCCGCGCGCAGCTCCTTCGGGCACGCACGACCCCACGGGCACACGCGGCCGCGCACAGCTCCTTCGGGCACGCACGACCCTCGGGGCACGCGCGGCCGCGCGCAGCTCCTTCGGGCACGCACGACCCTCGGGGCACGCGCGGCTGCGCGCAGCTCCTTCGGGCACGCACGACCCCACGGGCACACGCGGCCGCGCGCAGCTCCTTCGGGCACGCACGACCCTCGGGGCACGCGCGGCCGCGCGCAGCTCCTTCGGGCACGCACGACCCCACGGGCACGCGCGGCCGCGCGCAGCTCCTTCGGGCACGCACGACCCCCGGGCACGCGCGGCCGCGCGCAGCTCCTTCGGGCACGCACGACCCTCGGGCACGCGCGGCCGCGCGCAGCTCCTTCGGGCACGCACGACCCTCGGGGCACGCGCGGCCGCGCGCAGCTCCTTCGGGCACGCCCGACCCTCGGGCACGCGCGGCCGCGCGCAGCTCCTTCGGGCACGCACGACCCTCGGGGCACGCGCGGCCGCACGCAGCTCCTTCGGGCACGCACGACCCTCGGGGCACGCGCGGCCGCGCGCAGCTCCTTCGGGCACGCACGACCCTCGGGGCACGCGCGGCCGCGCGCAGCTCCTTCGGGCACGCACGACCCTCGGGGCACGCGCGGCCGCGCGCAGCTCCTTCGGGCACGCACGACCCCCCGGGCACGCGCGGCCGCGCGCAGCTCCTTCGGGCACGCACGACCCTCGGGGCACGCGCGGCCGCGCGCAGCTCCTTCGGGCACGCACGACCCTCGGGGCACGCGCGGCCGCGCGCAGCTCCTTCGGGCACGCACGACCCTCGGGGCACGCGCGGCCGCGCGCAGCTCCTTCGGGCACGCACGACCCCCCGGGCACGCGCGGCCGCGCGCAGCTCCTTCGGGCACGCACGACCCTCCGGGCACGCGCGGCCGCGTGCAGCTCCTTCGGGCACGCACGACCCCACGGGCACGCGCGGCCGCGCGCAGCTCCTTCGGGCACGCACGACCCCCCGGGCACGCGCGGCCGCGCGCAGCTCCTTCGGGCACGCACGACCCCACGGGCACGCGCGGCCGCGCGCAGCTCCTTCGGGCACGCACGACCCTCGGGGCACGCGCGGCCGCGCGCAGCTCCTTCGGGCACGCACGACCCTCGGGGCACGCGCGGCCGCGCGCAGCTCCTTCGGGCACGCACGACCCCCCGGGCACGCGCGGCCGCGCGCAGCTCCTTCGGGCACGCACGACCCCCGGGCACGCGCGGCCGCGCGCAGCTCCTTCGGGCACGCACGACCCCCGGGGCACGCGCGGCCGCGCGCAGCTCCTTCGGGCACGCACGACCCCACGGGCACACGCGGCCGCGCGCAGCTCCTTCGGGCACGCACGACCCTCCGGGCACGCGCGGCCGCGCGCAGCTCCTTCGGGCACGCACGACCCTCGGGGCACGCGCGGCCGCGCGCAGCTCCTTCGGGCACGCACGACCCTCGGGGCACGCGCGGCCGCGCGCAGCTCCTTCGGGCACGCACGACCCCCCGGGCACACGCGGCCGCGCGCAGCTCCTTCGGGCACGCACGACCCCCCGGGCACACGCGGCCGCGCGCAGCTCCTTCGGGCACGCACGACCCCCCGGGCACGCGCGGCCGCGCGCAGCTCCTTCGGGCACGCGCGACCCTCGGGGCACGCGCGGCCGCGCGCAGCTCCTTCGGGCACGCGCGACCCTCGGGGCACGCGCGGCCGCGCGCAGCTCCTTCGGGCACGCGCGACCCTCGGGGCACGCGCGGCCGCGCGCAGCTCCTTCGGGCACGCACGACCCCCGGGGCACGCGCGGCCGCGCGCAGCTCCTTCGGGCACGCACGACCCTCGGGGCACGCGCGGCCGCGCGCAGCTCCTTCGGGCACGCACGACCCTCGGGGCACGCGCGGCCGCGCGCAGCTCCTTCGGGCACGCGCGACCCTCGGGGCACGCGCGGCCGCGCGCAGCTCCTTCGGGCACGCGCGACCCTCGGGGCACGCGCGGCCGCGCGCAGCTCCTTCGGGCACGCGCGACCCCCCGGGCACGCGCGGCCGCGCGCAGCTCCTTCGGGCACGCGCGACCCTCGGGGCACGCGCGGCCGCGCGCAGCTCCTTCGGGCACGCACGACCCTCGGGGCACGCGCGGCCGCGCGCAGCTCCTTCGGGCACGCACGACCCCCCGGGCACGCGCGGCCGCGCGCAGCTCCTTCGGGCACGCACGACCCTCGGGGCACGCGCGGCCGCGCGCAGCTCCTTCGGGCACGCACGACCCCACGGGCACACGCGGCCGCGCGCAGCTCCTTCGGGCACGCACGACCCCACGGGCACACGCGGCCGCGCGCAGCTCCTTCGGGCACGCACGACCCTCGGGGCACGCGCGGCCGCGCGCAGCTCCTTCGGGCACGCGCGACCCCCCGGGCACGCGCGGCCGCGCGCAGCTCCTTCGGGCACGCACGACCCCCCGGGCACGCGCGGCCGCGCGCAGCTCCTTCGGGCACGCGCGACCCCCCGGGCACGCGCAAGCTCGGCCGCGACCGGCCTCGGGCTCGGCGCGGAGCCGGGGGTGCGGGGCAGCTCTGCCCGCGCGGGTGCCGGCAGCGCCGAGCGCGGCCCCGGCTCTGCTCGTGCCCGTCTGCCATTGCCCAGACTGCGCTTGTTTCATGAAAACATTTAAGATCCTTTCCTGCCACCGATTTTTTATTATTATTATTCAGAGCCGCAATATGCTGCTCATATACTCTGGGTAATTTACTTTTCTAATCAAATTGATTTCCGTTCAAATGAATTCTCTTGTCCATCTCTATTCCAGTAATGTTATTTTAAGCATAAGCTGTGTCTTGGTACAAATGTATAATCAAACGGCTAGATGCAGAAGGCATTGTGCTACTTTATGGTGAATCAAATAGAAGTTAAATTATAGAAGCTTTTAGGTGCAATAATTTATGTGTTGTAACTTCTGGTTGGGCCCGGCGAGTGAGATTACATTCCCCTCCCGGATTTATCTCTCTTCTCGGTTTGTGGCTCTGCATTTCTGCTTTCCTTTTCCGTTTTGTCCTTGCATGGGGTTAGATTGATCTAATTTCTGCCCCAGGGCGAGCAGAGCCCCGGCGGGCGGAGGGGCGCTGCGGCGGAGCCGGCCCGGCGCCTCCTCCTCCACCTCGAGCCACGAGCCGCGGCGGGGTTATTCCTGGTTTTATTATGCCTCCAGCTACCCCGTTGCAGCACGGCCAGGGCCCGCCGACGGCCGGGGCACCGCGGCGCGCGCCGCCAGCCGCAGCGGTTCCCACCCTTCACCCTCTGTTTGTGTTTTCCATCCTGCCGACACGTATCAGCGCGCCGGGGCTGGAGCGCTGCTCCGCAGTCTATTACAAAGCGGCTCGGTGCAAAAGCTGCCTATAAATAAGAAACCCCCCGAAGTGTTCCTCAGCCGCGGCGGCAGCGGGCGGGCGCCCCGGTGATTTACAGCATCTGCTCAACGCTCCCCTCCAGCATAAATCTCAGCCCTGCGCGGCGCGTGCGGGGCGACGGCAGGCGCCCGCCCGGTGCCCACCAGCCAGCCCCAGCCCCAGCGCCAGGCCCAGCGGCAGCACCAGCCCCAGCACCCGCCCGGTGCCCACCAGCCAGCCCCAGCCCCAGCGCCAGGCCCAGCGCCAGCGCCAGCGCCAGTGCCAGCCCCAGCCCCAGCGCCCGCCCTGTGCCCACCAGCCAGCGCCAGCGCCAGCCCCAGCCCCAGCGCCCGCCCAGTGCCCGCCGGCCAGCGCCACCACCAGCCCCAGCGCCCGCCCTGTGCCCGCCGGCCAGCGCCAGCACCAGCCCCAGCCCCAGCGCCCGCCCGGTGCCCGCCGGCCAGCGCCAGCGCCAGCACCAGCCCCAGCGCCAGCCCCAGCGCCCGCCCGGTGCCCACCAGCCAGTGCCAGCCCCAGCGCCAGTCCCAGCCCCAGCGCCAGCCGCGGCGCGGGAGCCCGGCCATGCCGGCGGCTTCGCGGCGCCCTGACTCGCTCCTGGGGCCATCGGTCCCTCCTGGGCGGTGCAATCCGCCGCAGCCTCCCGGTTCCCTGCGGGAAAAAAATTATTTATTTATTTATTTATTTATTGCAAAAGCCCCAAATCCGCCGTGGTTCTGCACGCCAGCGGGAGCCGGCGCAGAGGGCAAGCGCTTGCCCGTAAGGATCCCGAAGCAGGCGGAACGGGAGCGACGCCGCCCGGGAGGGAGCCGCCGCCGGGCTGCTCGCGGCGAAGACCGACCCCGGGCTCGGAGCCGGCGGCCCGGCCCGGGCAGGCTGCCGGCGGCGGCGGGAGCTCGCCCGGGGCGGGCGGGCGCTCCGCACCCACCGCGCCGCCGGGGTTTATTCCGGCCGCGTCGGCCCGTGGAGACCCCGGCGGTGACGGAGGGGACGTCGTATCGCCGTCTTAAAAGGCCGTTCCCTCCTCCCGCGCCACGCTCTCCCTCTCCACATTTCTACGGCAACGCCGCTTACTTGGTTAAATAACTCATTTATCTTTTTATGCGCCCTGCAGATCATAATGCACCCACTCTGACAATACCGCACACCAAAGACCTAATTTTAGCAGTGGTGTTTATAAGTAATCAGTTTGAAATATTGGAGCAGTCGCATGATGGTTTTTTTCCTGAAATACTGACGTTTGCAAGAAAGCTGCTCATAAGGAAAATTCTGATTATAACAACTCATTTAGAATAAATCAGTTTGAAATGGTTTATATAACACAGCAGTATGTGTTGTACATGAGCATCCAAGTTTCTGGGCTTTTCTTTTTTTTTGCCTTTCAGCAAGATGAGATTAAATGAAACCCCAAATGCTTGTGGTTTGGGGCACTTTTCTTTTTTTCCCCCCCTTTTGATAAGCGAAGGAAATGCAGCTTCTCAGCAATTTTATGGCCAATTGGGTTGAGGGGGGAAAAAAAATAAGGTGGAAATTACGGAGAGCGGAATTGCAGCCCCGCATGTCCCGGCTCCCGCGGGGGCGGCGATGCCGAGGGCGGGCGCAGAGGGGCACCCGGCGAAAGGAAACGCAGCAGAGAGAAGCTCTGAATTGTAATTTACTTTATTATTTTGTAAATGTGAATTTTACAAAGCGTTTTACAATTAATGATCACATCGGGTTTGTTTTTTTTTTTTTTAATGGATTTTTCATCATATGAAAACAGCTATGAGCACAGTTCCAACTGGGGGGGGGGTCTTAATCCTTTTTTTTTTTTTTTTTTTTTTTTTAAGTTACTGATATATTGTGTCAGCCATGGCTACAAAATAACAGTCTTAACTATACAGAGTAAGAGCACATAAATACTAGTGAATAATGCACGATAAAAAAAAGCTAGCATCTTTCGTGGCTGAGACAGTTGAGAAACATAATTCAGTGGTACTGTGAGATTCTTCTTACAGCACAGAAAGTATTTTTAACAGTCATGAATTACAGTACTACTTAATACCCTATGAAGACGTTTTAAAAACAACCTTGTACTTTAAGTCCTTTTTCCCAAACATTCTGTCCAAAGGATTAATGTTCTATTTGAATCAAGTGCCATCCAAATGTTCAAGTCAAAAATATTTATACATTTATACTTGGTTGTTTTTTTATTTATTTATTTATTTATTTTTTTTTGTCTGCTAAAAATAGTATTGCAAGTTTTGGCTTTTCTTTTTGACATAAAAATCACGATTGTGTGCAAAATGCTTAACAGTGGAAGAAAGTGTGAGGGTTTTCCAATTTGAGTGCTTTCGACTTCAGCGCCGCCGGGGCAGTTACCGCCGGGGTGGTTTTGTGTCTGCGAAGACCCTCGCTTCTCGAGCCCCCCGCGCCGGCAGCGCGCGCGCTCGCTGACACGACGGCACATTCACGCGGCGGGAACGAAGCCCGAGACGGCTACGAACTCTCAATTTTGCGTTTCGAATTTGCTGCCGGGAGAGGCGGAGCGGGGCCGCACGCCCCTCTCCGCTCGCGGCAAGCTATTTCCACAAAAACGCGCAATCCGGACGAAACCTTAGCAGTAAAAGCGAGGGCGGCGAGCCGCGGCGGCGCGGGGCCGCGCGGGACCCGGCCGGCGGGACGCGGGGCGGGGGGCCGAGCGCTGCGCTCTGCGGCGGCTGCACCTCACCGGCACGCGGTCTTCAAAGGTGCTTGGTATAACTTCCCGATATATAATATACACGTAATATTGCTACTAGTCAAGCATAAGAATAAAGGTGCAGACATACCATAAATACTGATGCTCTGATTTTTTTTTTCTTTTATACTATCAGACCTAGATGAATGCAGTTTCCTATTCACATTATAAAGCAGCCCCAAATTCTATAATTTAAAATAGTGTCGTAAACAAAGAGGAGGAAGGAGTTGGTTAATGATCTGATTTCGCTTAATCCGTTTTCCTTGGAAAAAAAAAAAAAAGATCAAAAAATTCTAAGGCACTCAGGAAAGCCGCATACAATCGATGGACTGCTCTGTTCTCGCTTTACATTCAGTATTTTAAAGGGGTTACTTTTTTTTTTTTTTTTTTTTTTTTCTCTCGGAAGAATACAATCATTATCCACATAACATTTTCAAACATATCATTAATCCTCCACACACAGGAAACATTAGTGCAAAATGCTTGCCCTCATCTACCAGATAAGGAAAAACCCAACGCCCTTCACATTTTAGAAGTTTGCCTTCCTAGTAATAATAATTAATAAAACAAACAAACCCAAATCAAAAAAAAAAAAAAAAGAGGAAAGAAAGAAAGAAAGAAAAAAAAAACCCCAAATATACAGGAAGTTGTGCTAGGTATAAAAATATATTTTTTCACTGTGCAACTTGACTCTCTCCAGGTTCTCTGTCCTAAGCCATTCTGCATCGTTCAAGTCCTGCTGCTGCTGCGGCCGCCCCGGTCTGCGGGACGCCTCGCCGGGAGGGGGCTTGGTCCAGCGGACCGCGGGGCTCGGCGGCGCCCGGAGCACGCGGGATCCTTCGGGGGCCGCCGCGAGCACCCACGCGGACGGCGGCAGGGCTGCCGAGCCGTGCCGAGCCGTGCCGAGCCGTGCCGGGGGAGCCCGCGTTTCCTCATCCCGCCCGGGTAAAGTGCAAATATCGCCCACGGGCGCCGCGGTCCCGGGCTCCGCGGGGGCGACGCCTGCGGCGGGAAGGAGCCGCGGGCTCCCCCGGCTCCGGCAGCCCCGCGGGATCGGCTTCGAGTATCGGAGACGACAAGACCAACGGCCAGAAGCTGGGTCACCCTCTCGCCCCTCCCCGCCCCGCTTTCTCAAATTTAAATACAAAGAAGGAAGAAAACCCTGAGCAAAGCGCTGAATTCGGGAACCGGGGAAAGAGGGGGGAGGAAAAAAAAAAAACAGATTAGCCACAGTAGCCTTTGAGCAACTTTGTGCACTTCGCACCCGCTCGTAGCTCCAAACTTCTGAAAGAACAAACTGAAAATACCTTAGAAGCAGGCGTTTTAGTCACAGTAAAAATAACTAAAAAAAAAAAAAAAAAAAACACTCTAAAAAACGAGAAAAAAAACAAGCCACATCTGGCTTTCGGGGCGCTGCCGCCGTCGCACCCCGGCGGAGCCACCCGCCCGCAAGGCCGGCCAACGCGCCGAGGAGCGGCGGGCCGGGCTCCCCCCGCCGACGCTTCGCGGCGGGGCTTTCTCCCTTTTCCTTTTTTTTTTCTTTTTTTTTTTCTCCCCCCCCCCCAAGAAGAGCCTGTCTGGAGGACGAGCCGCTAAAGCCTTCCTCCTCCCCGACACCCCTTCGTAGAAGGGCACGAGGCTAAACTGTTTATTTATTTATTATGTTTTTTGCACGGGTTACGCTCGAAGCGGTCGCGGGGGCACCGCCGGCCGCGGGGGCCCTGCGGCGTGCGCCAAGCGAGCAGCAGCAAACTGAAGAGGAGAAGCTCTAAGGGAGACGGGGAGAAACCAAGGCCCGGACCCAGGCGTCCCGGAGAGCTCCCCGCGCGACGCCTCCTCCTCCGACCTTCCCGCAACGGAAGCGTTTAACAATTTCCCCCCACCCGATCCCACTTGGCTAGAGCCGTTCTTACAGAGAAAAACATCGCCAGGCAAACCACTCGCACCCTAACACATCTTGCTTTCCTGTTAAGTGACGGTAAAACGCTCTTTAGAGGAAAAGGTTAACGATGGCTTTACTTCTGAGCTGAGTAATGGATGGGGTGGTGATGAGAGGGTGGTGGTGGTTGGGGGGGTGTCTAGCTTTTCTCCTCCCCTTCTTTAAAAAAAAAGAGAAAAAAGAAAAAGAAAAGGAAAAAAAAAAGGAAAAAAGCTACAATCTTATAGACTAACCTCAGGAATATCAAAAAAGAAGCCCAATATTTTTTTTTTTTAAGTAGGTCGCCACAGACCTAGTCGTTTACAGTATAACGAATGCGATTATTTCCTTCATAAATTTTAAATACAAGCAGAATAAAAATCACATTTTTTTCAGGCAACAGTAGCAGTTCAGTAGGTAAGTGGCTTGATCACATTTTTGTTTTGTATTAGTAATGCATGCAAGCAGCTTTAGTATTACAGATCCCTTATAGGTCACAAAACGTTTGCTCTCTTTATAAAGTCCCTCCGTAAGTACCATCTTGTCTTCTCACTGGAGTTTCCGGCCGGCTAGTGGAGCCCGAACCTTGTTCGAAAGGTTGTGGAGTGCTTTGGGTATCCGACGCCATCGCATCCGTGGCGGCTGCCTCCTGTATAACAGAGCCAGCCCCTTCGGCATCCTCACTCTGTTCAAAGGACTGGTTGGAGCCGTTGCTTAGATCCACGTTTACCGTGTTAGTTCTCAGAGCTACTATAGTTCCTGACTCGCTCCTCCGTTCTGCATAGATGCGCTGCTCAAAGACCTGAGCAGTGTTGGGCTGGAACTCGGGATCCAGGGGGACACTGTTTGTGCTGGAGCCCATGACCGTGCGGTACATCTCCATCCCTTCCGGCAGCATGGACTTAATCTTCGGAAGCCAGCGCTTGCGGACTCGGCGGGCGTTGGTGCACATGTCGGCTGCTATAACATTCATCTCGCTTTCCTTAAAGCTTGGGGCAAAATTCTGACAATACACTGCAAAGACAGGGATAATTACCACTGAGGATTCAGAGGAAGCAACACAAAGACGGCCGAGCGATTACAGCCTTTGTCCCATCCTAGAAACGTGCCACGACACGCTTATCATACACGCAGCGGCTATCAAGCAGGGGTTCACAAGCGCGGCAGAGCCCTCACAAAGGCACTTGCAGCTTGAGAGCGAAACAACTGGGAAGGATACAAGGTGAAATCCTAAAAATCTCGGGGAAGGAGGCTGGAGAATGACCACCCACTTTTGGGGAACCACTGAACCCAGGAAGTTGTCAGGGCTGAAAGAATAAATGGGCGGAGAAAAGGTCAACACAAACTCCTCAAAAGTAGATCCCCTAATGGCTCTTAAAAATAGGGCAGTGCAGGCACGACTCTGAGAAGAGGGAATCTCAGAACAGCCCTCTGCCAGGAGGTGCAGACTGCACCTGAAGGACTATCCCCTGCACGTCCCAGACTATCCCCTGCACGTCCCACTCCGCGTGTTGGCCACTACAGGACTAAACAACACGCCACAGACCTCTGGCCTGGTCCAGCACAGCTGCTCCCACACCCCACCAGGAGAACATAACCTGGTGTCACATATAGCGGATGAGACCAGCAACTCTCCTGCTACACTTTCTCCATGAGAGTCAAGCACCGATGGATAATTATCAACCAAAGTGTATCCACAGGATATTTCTCTATAAAATTCAGAGTAAGCAGACACTGTATGCCCTGAAACATGACAGTGCATGCTGCTGGCACTGTCCCTGGACAACAAAGCCTTTCCATCCTCTGAAACTATTCTCAAACCATAGCGAGGACTAAGCCCAGTCTGAAACTCCAGCTACACCAGGCAGCGCACATGGTGGTGATGCCAACTCCAGCACTGGTGCAGCGGTGCTGGACTGCATCCAAGCTGGGAGCCAGAGCAAAGGAGGCAATTGGATTCAACTCCTGCTGAGTATCTGAGGCCTCTTTGTTATCAGCAATGAAATGGGTAATATACATTAGTAATTCCCAGATTTTCCTTGGCACAGGAGACCATCTCACTGCCCCAAAGCCTGTATTGCGATGCCAGTGCATTTATGGAAACTGGAGAATACTGCACTGGAAAAACAAAGTCAAGCCCTACAAAAGTGGTGGAAGATGCTGAGCGTCCTTCATGACTCCACATGCCCCAGGCCAAGCCGTTAACAGGGAGGCCTTTCTCTGGAGGCCACCATACACAAACTACAGGCAACCACCAACAGCACCTTCTAGTGATCTTGGCTCCATATACTGAACATGTGCCGTTTTATCCCTGTCCTCCATGTGCTGCAGATCTCAGTCTGGCTGCAAGGCCCCAGCAGTTCAGCAGCATAGCAACAGTTACGGAAAGGAAAGATTTATCTTCCAAATCTTAAAAAGAGGGGAGAAAAAAAAAGCTTGAAGTTTCATTTTCTAGTGTAATATTTACATAAAGATTTACTATCCAGAATCTGGAAATGGTGAGAGAACACGGTGCTTTCCACCACATATCAAACATGTATTAAATGGGCTTTGCTGTACTGAACCGTCAGTGTTTCCTAAACCACCGAGCTCCTCATGGCCACCAGCAAGCACCTTTTGCCCTATAATGCACTCCTTGTATTCAAAAGAGTGCCTGCAACAGCCCAATATTTAACCATTCGCTCTCTTGTGCCTGGCACAGGGAACAGTTATCTTCATGGAAGTAACAAAAAGCTTTCTGTAAACACTCACCGTTGTGCACAGATTCATCCCTCAGCTAGTCCTCCACACCCCAGACCTTGCACAACTTAGAGTGCCATTTAATCATTAAAACACAGGCAGTCTTACCTGCAGGACAGCAGGAGAGCTGCTGGTTTTAAAATAGTTGCTGCTGTTACACCACCAGCTCTAACGCAGAGCTCAGATGCTCTCTGGGCAGACTAGATGAACGACTTGGTAAAAGGCAGAACATTGTCCAGAGCTCCAACGTTACAAATAAAAGCTACTCGTGCTTTACAGAACCTTTTTAAAAAGATTGTGCAAAATTATTTGCAGCAAAGCTCCCGTTTTACTTATTAAAAAAAGTTTATAAAACATATTCAAGAAAATAGATTGCAAAACTAACAGAAATGTTGACTATGAGAACATAAAAGCCTATTAGTCCTCGTTATGAAGCTTGAAGCAGCCAGCAGAATTCTTTATTCTCGAAGGCTCATTTACCACTTAAGAGCAACGACGACAAAAGCCCAGGGCACCGCGAAGCCCCAGCGCTCGCCGGCCCGGCAGCAGCCAGGACACAGCTGGGCCAAAAGGAGCAGCGAGACATGCCGAAAGGAGCCGGTTGGGAGATGGATTTGAGCTGCACACTCTGTTCTTGTAAACCGGTGGCTTTGGCAGCTCCCTACGCTTGCATGAAGCTGAACGCAAGACTGAGCGCTAGGCCACGCAAGCCAGCGCACACCGAGACGATCTGCTCCGGCAGCAGCAAGCTCGGAGAGCTGCCAAGCGTCTCACTTCGACTTCCTCCTTCCAACAGCTATCAACAAAGTAATTAACTGCAAAATTAACATTTTAAAATATGGCAAAATAAATGAGGAGCAGCAATGTTTTATATCAAGATTCTGCCAAACAACGGAAAAAAGAAGAACTTCAGACATAAAAAAATTGATGATGCAAAAAAAGAAAAAAATTTCCTGTAGCCCAATTTCACCACGTGCGTTAGGCAACAAAGCTGCCCTTCCCCGTTCACCCCGCAGCCCTGCTCTCGGCCCGCTGCTCCAGCGCAGCGGCAGTAAACCCCCGCTTACGTTTCACGGCGTTGAGGACCCTGCTGTCCAGGGGCTTCCGGCTCGGGTCGCTCGTGGACGACCGGATGCCAGTCCCGCAGCTGTTGGCCAGCGTGTTCCTGCAAGAAAGGCAGAGAAAGAGCCTTACACGGGGGACAGCAGCCGTCCCAAGCCCTGCAAGGGGACACTGTCCTCTTCTCTTCAGTTTCTCATGGAAGAATCGCCAAGTTGCATGATTTTGAGGCAAGGAATCAGAAAATTTGCTGTTCTGGTTAAGCCATCACTGAGAAAAAGCAGAGATATAAGTAAAGCATATATAGAGGATGAAAAGACATGTGCATTAATAGACTTAAAATACCAGGAAATAAGTGGACCCCCCCGAGACAGCGTAAGCGGCAAGGGGACGTACCGATCAAAGAAAGTGGCCAGAAGACGTCTCAGAAGAACCTTATGCTTGACCCCAGCACACAGGTGGCAATTCATCAGCTGCCCCCGAGTGATGTAAACGCCCGAACCTGCAACGGTTGAAGATGCAGAATTCAGAATTAAACCCCTGCACCGCAGACAGCTGCCCTCTGAGCCAAGAACAAACTCCTCCTGCCTTGCTGCTTCTCCACAGTTACGAGGCAGGCAGTAGGAAGCGTGTTCTTCAGGTACTGTTAAAAAAGCCCCAGAAGGCTAATGGGATTTTTGGAGAAGGCTCGTGAGGACCGCTATTGCAACCCCTCAAGGTCTCGGGGAGCCCCAGGCAGCAATAATTTTACCCATACAGCAAAGATGTCTATGGAAATGAGATGAAAGACTGAGTTTTTATAAAAGGCACACTGCACAAGGCTCTGCTCTATGCTTTTATGTATACAGATCTGATTATTTATTCTTTCTGAAAAGAAAGTCCCAATCCACTTGTCCTTTTTTTTTTTTCTTAAGTGAAAGACTGCAGAACATACAACTAAAGGAAGAAAGAAAAAAAAAAACTGTCTAGCCCAGAGAAGGTATGTATTTATGCTACAGATCTAACTGTTTCCAAAAATCCTGGCCCACAACCTCTTCCTACTTCTAGTGAGCTGGGAATTTCGCTTCTATTGCATAGGAACTGCTGACTTTAAAATATATTGGCTTAAAGGATGTTCTCAGGAAGAAAAAGGAATTCAGCCAAAGCAGCTTGTGTGCAGAGGTTTGGAAGCAGATCCTCAGTGCTCTACAGGTTTCTTATCCTTTCCTTATCAAACACTTCTACTTCACACACAGCTTACTAAAACAAACCTCTCTATGCCTCCGAATCTGCTTCCACGGGGAGGTTATTTCATTTTTCAAGTGTACCGTTGTATAAGAGTTGTAAGGATTTTGGTATTTGCTTTTAATTAAGATTAAATACCGGGTCATATCTGGATGCAGAACACACTGTCTTGAAGATTAAAAGAATGTCTATTGGAGAAATGAAATTGCCTCCTGAATTTCCAGGAAAGCCCACAGATTGTCCTTCTTAATCCTGAAGATAAAGAGAGAGCTGAAGAACACAGAAAGCCGGCGGGCTGGCGCCCGCGGAGAGGCAGGGCAGCTCGGCTGGGCTCGTCCCGCCGCAGGGACGGCCCCGACCGCGGCAGCGGCCCCGACCGCGGCAGCCTGCTCCGCCTGGGGACCTGACCGGGCCCATCTTTCCCCAGGGGATCGTTGACTCCCTCTTGCCACCCTCGGCTCCTAGCATCTATCCATCAAGTTTTACTAGGATCATTTCAAAGCTTGTTTAAGGCTTTCTTCGAGGAAGCTGCTGAAGTTTGCAGAATCAATTATGGCATGAAAAATCCGAGACAAAAGGAGATGCTTGGAATATGGAGCTTATGGAGCTGTCACGGAAGGAGTCTTCTCCCACCGACGCTGGGTTCAACCACCCCCGTTGGGTTGCGCCACGTCTGAAACGGTAATTAGCCGCCGAGCCTTTATTCAGTAGCAGCGTTTACGAGATAAGCCATCAGAGAGAAAGCTAGATGCTACCAAGGGTAACTTCGCTTTAATAAATAAAAAATAACCCGGGCAGCCACTATCAGTTAGAGATATTAATCTACTTTTTTTTTTTTTCCCAAGATTGAAAAATGTAAATCAAGCAGAGATGCCTCAAGCCAATTTGCAGCTCTCGCTGTGAAAATAACCCACACCACTTGATGTTTTTAAGAAGTCTCACATAAAATGTAAATGGGTACAAAATGAATATTCCAGATAAAATAAATACTCGTGGTCTTATGCTGTGTTACTGCGTGTGCATTTTATTTCTACTTTCCATTGAAGAAAGCTTTCCTTGATCACTCAGAAACCTTTCTGGGTATTTCTGGAAGTTAAGATTCCTTCTGGAGCCTGAAGATAAAACTATGCTACTCACCAAGACATAAGTGACCAGAAGGGAAGGACAACTGATGTGGATTGATCGCACTGCCACGCGTCCTTTTTGCACCAAGTGCTTTACAGGTGTTAATTAAAGCTCAACAGCGTGGGCAGCCGGCAAGGGATACGAGACACGGGGGGGCAAAGCAGCTGCTCGCTACGCGGTGGGGTACGAACCGAGAGGACTCCCGCAGCAAAACGAAACCGAGGGGAATCTGTAGATGCACAATATAACTTTGCAGACTGGAATTTGCTGTGGACGTTGCAGGGAAACACTGGCTGCACGCGCCGTGCTCGGGCTGCCCTCCACGGCCAGCGCATCGCCTTCCCGCGCCAGCTCCCCGCCGGCAGCGTCACCAAAAGCTAAAGAGCACCGTCTCCCACCTCGCCCTGGCCAGAGGAGGAGCGAATTTTCCAGTTATTGTAAAATCACCCCAAACTGAAAGAAAAAACGGCTAGATGAAAGGGCCAACCAAAATCGATTCCGCCTTCCTACGGAAATTTGAGAGTTTAATAACATCTCCAATTTTTAGAAAACTTTTGAAGCTTTTTTAAAGCTTCTTCACTGACACAAATTGTATATGCACTGCTGGGTAAATCTTTTAATGTGAGGACCGTTTTTTTTTTTTTTTCAAATCTGCGTGTCTAAATCAAAATACAATTGCGATGCAGCCCACACCAATCACGAAGAATACAAGCTGAGGGATTCAATTAAAATGCTAAATTTGCTAAATTAATTCAATTGAATAAATCCTGTTAATGACATGTTTTTCTATCAGCAAATTAAAAGAAATTTAAGATTTTTTTTTTCCTTCAAGATAATTAGTGATGAATAATCCAAAAAGACACAGCAAGGGCATACAATATGTACGACTCCAACAACGGCGCAAGCAAGAGGAAGGACACGTTTCACGAAGGAAAATACCAGCAATCTCTAGTCATCCTCGAGCAAAGAAAAAGTTACTCCCTTAGTACCTGCGACGAGCTCAAGCTTTTCTCCAGGATCTCCCTCCGAGTAGAGCTTGGGGTGACAACGATATCCGATCTGACTGATGAGACTGGCCGGGAGAGCGACTAGATCCCGTCGTATGAGGACGCAGGAACGATTCTCTAGTGGAATCTGCTCCGGCTTTTCTTGAGCAACTTAAAAAGAATTAAAAGGGAAAACCATTAGAACCCCGGACGGGCGAGGACGCGCCCGCGCTGCGCCGGGGCCGCTGGCTCCGCTCGAGGGTTTTGCGCGCGGAGCCTTTCTTCGCGCTGCTCTCCCTCTCGGTCCGCGGCCGCAGCCTCGCCTCTGCGCTTGGATTCGCCAAGAGGGACTCCTGGAACCCAGTTACGCTTTAACCTTGTGCAAGCCGATCATTTTCGGAAACGGGCGGCTCCGCGCGTCGGACGCCGCTCCTGGGCCACCACCCAAACCACCCTGCTCCACGCGCCCGGAGAGCCGGCCGGCCAGCTCAACAGGCGTTTCTAAACCAAGCAACGCGTTACCCAGGTTTGACGAACATCTGCTTCGGGACCGTAACTACTTCCCTCTCGGCGTTTTCCTTCTGCTGAAGCCGAAAGCCGGGCTTTGCAGGCACGCAGTACACCGGGAAAGGCCAGCGTGGGCAGCTGGCCACCACCGCACCCCCAGCCACCTCCCACGAGCTGCAACGCGTCTGCCGAAACGCCCTCCCCTGCTCCACCTTTCGGGGGCTAGCACTTTGTCTCAATAACGAGAGATATCCCAACCAACCGACCAAAAAATTTCATTAAGCTGCGGCTTCTAAAACAAATTACGCTGCACTACTAGGACGCAGCTGTGATTTCACTTAAAACACTCCCTTACATACCATTAATGGAGCCTGCCACTGCCTATTAGCAAACGTTAATGTTGAAAAGCTAAAACAACTGAGTTTTACTACTAACACTGCACAATTCTGGGTTTTGTGAGCATACAGAGGATTAGCTTTCTAAAGCACATTTACAGTGGAAGTTCACAGGCATGCCTAAAATTACAAATCACAGCAAAATAGGACTGACACAGGTGTATATTGACTCAGACCACACTAGTACGTACTGTGAGCTTTTACAAATTTTGATGTTTTTTTTTTTATAATGATATTTTTTCCCCAATAAGGTTTGATAACATAGCAAGTGCTACATGGAAAAATCAAATCTAACTGAATGTTTCACTGTGCATGAATACAGATACAAGAAAAGAAAAGAAAAAAAAAAGCAATTAGAGTTTCTGAACTCAAATGTTTCCTACTCAAAAGGTGTCCTTTATTGTAGTTATTCTGATATGCTGGAGGCCATTTTTCAATTCTCTAGATAAAATAACAAGTTTTGCAAACTTGTTGCTGCAGTAACCAAGCGGAAATGCCTCTTTTACAAAGGGATTAGTGTTCTAACTAGGACATGTCCTGCAATATTGCATTGTTCCGCGACTTCGTATTGCAAGGCACAGGGCTGGAAACATCCCCACCCTCATCGCTCCCCTCCTTCCCTAGAAAGTTAGAGCTGCTCTGAATACTGATATTTTGCAAAACGGCAGCTAGGCACAGAGCTTTTTAAAGCAAATGTTTCAGGAGAGCCACCGCAGCATCGGGATGCCTCTTCCCTAGCAAAACCGCCTGGCGCGTTCTTGACCGGTTAAGGACCAACGGCGGCAGAACAGCTCACGCGATGCTTTAAACTAATTTCTCCTGCCATCACAACCTGACCACCCAGGCAAAGCGGAGTCCCATTTTAACATTCCCCCAGGCAGGAGCTCTTCCAGGAAGCGCCTCCCAGCGCTCGGATGCTCTGCGTCTGGGGATCTCGTGCTCACACAGCGGAAGCACCTAAAAGACCTGTGACATTTCTGGCGCTCTCAAACAGCGCGAAGCAGAGGATGTCAAATTAGACACTAATATTTCCCGGCTTAAACTCATCAAAAGCAGAGGGGCACTAGAAATGGTATCAACACAGGGACAAAAAAGACTAACAAACAGCCTACTCTGCTCTCCCTCAGAGACCTTTTGGCTTCAGCAAAACGTGTTCACAAAAGCAGGCTATAAGTGTACAAAGGCCATTGCAAAACAGACGTGAACCTTGGGTGGGGAGAGGAGAAGGCGCTGTTGGAGGACACCTCTTCACCAGTTAGGGTCCTCCGCCTGCTTCTCTATTACACATAGACTGAACTAAAAGTTCAAATCACACAGGCCATGCACGACCTGCCGCTCTGCCTATCAGTCGCAGGAGCCAGACCGGGATGTCCAAGGTCTCTAATGGAGGCAACGAACGAATGGTGAACCATGCTATTAGGGGTACACGGATGGCAACGCTTGGCAGCGGCGTTTTGTGCTAAATGCATGTTTCTGAACCGAAAGGTCGCAGACAGAGACCAAGATTAGGCCATATTATTTCATATGGCCTGGGTTAATTGCAGGCGAGCTTGGCAGGGGAAGTGGTCCATTCATCAGCACTTAAAAAGCTGGCAGACATTAAGCCGTTAAAAGAGAATGACTAGAAGTTGAGCACGCTGGTGCTGATACTCAAAGAGTTATTTTAAAGGTCTCCAGTCATTCTTTTTTTAAAGGTATAAAGGCTGCACGCCTCCAGGGAAAGCACTCTTGAACAGTTGCAGCCAGTACGCCAAATGATGCATTTCACAGTACAAGTGACAAGCGGTGGGTCCGCACTACTCCTTATCTAATATTTATACGTTCTGAACCAAAAAGAATTTAGACTGGAGACCGAAATGGAGATTAGTCACTGCTCTGATCACACAGACGTGTCTTCGGATGGTTTTTCCGGACAAAACGCAGCAGCCAAAGGAGGCAAAGCCAACGTGGACCTCACACAGTATTAGTAATAGTTGCGTTATCCTTCACGCTTGCACCGAGTTTTCTGGCCGTAGGTTTCAGGGCACCTCGCAATACGGCTAAGCACCATGGAGCTGTGGGGCTCAAGAAGCTGAGGGATGTTTTCTAGCCCAAAACTTCATATTTGGCAATAATCTGAGTTCAGCTGGCCCCATCTCAATCCTCAGCCCTGTCCACGTCCTTCCGCTTCTTTATCAAAACGACTGGAACCGAAGAAATTAAACATCTACAGCACAGGACCAACAAACAGCCATGGTGGACAAGGACAAACCTGCCCGCTTTACTGCTTGTCCCGTGCAAACACTCAATAAAACCCAAATTTGGAGCAAAACAGACCCTGATGTAGCAATAACGAAGCTTGCAAGAGAAAGACCAGAACAACTTCTGTACTAAAGCTAACTTCCTAGGGAAATTTCAAAGAATTTGGTGTCAAGTCTGTTTCCTGAAAGAAAAGCAGCTTTTCAGGAAAACAATACCGACGTACGGCACCCGCACTGAGAAGAGCCAGTGACAGCTCCGCCTGGAAAAAATTCTTTTCTTTTGAAGATATTTCTTTTTATACATGTGGGGCCATAGAGAAGTTAACATTTCATCTTTGAAGACAAATACTTCACGAGACAAACTAAAACTTGGGCTAAAGACCAGCAAGCCTAACTGAATCCGCTATTATATTTTGGTTACAGCCGCCCTGCTGGCCTGCTGTCTATAAATCTCTCGTTAAACACGGGCGCGAATCATTTTTGCAATTTGTTTTGCTTAAGGCATGAGTACAAATGCAACGATACGGAGCAAGAACTACCGGAGGCTCAGGCCTTTCCAATTCAAGGGATATTAATCGCTGCACGCAGAACGGTTACGTAAAGCAGCAGCACACAAGAGACACTTTGCCCCCGTGTTTTCAAAGAAAGCAAGTCTGTTTGGCCTTTACGCTCCAAAGAACAGGATAGGATTCGCTCCTCTCCCAATTAACGTGCATCTTCAGAGGGCTGCTGCTGCCCTGCTCCCAAGGCCGGGGCACGCAGTGTGCACGACTGTTCAACGCCGCCCACCGGCTACCGGGGACACGGGCAGGAAAGCATTAAAAAGCCAGCAGAGAGAGCTACGAGTCAAACGCCGATATATATTTTTTTTTAATGCAAGTGTATATACTTTGATCTGAAAATTACGCGGCTGCTGCAGCTGGCGCTCCGGGGCGGGCAGCGCCGAGGCTCCGGGCGCGCGGGGCGGTCGTGCAGCGTCCTCGTCTCGCGCACCGTCGGCGTGACCGGCTTCGGGTAGGGGCCGGGGGTGCGAGACGCGGCGGGAGCGGCGCTGGCCACGACGCGCGGCGGCTTCGCGGCCACGACGCCCCCGCTCAGCCCGCTTTCCGCCTGCAGCGGAACCGGCGCAAAACCGGCCCCCGGCGGCAGCCTGCCCGGCCCCGGGGTGCATGCCTGCACGTGCGCACGCCTGCACACGCACAAGGCCACCCATGTGCACGCCTGCACACACGCACGGCCACCCACGTGCACGGCCACCCACGTGCAAGGACGCCTGCACGCACGCCCACCCACGTACAAGGCTGCCCGCGCGCACACTTGCACACGCACGCCCACCCACGCGCACGCCCACCCACGTGCATGGCCACCTACGCGCACAGCCACCCATGTGCAAGGACGCCTGCACGCACGCCCACCCACGTACAAGGCTGCCCACGCGCACACTTGCACATGCACGCCCACCCACGTGCATGGCCACCTACGCGCACAGCCACCCATGTGCAAGGACGCCTGCACGCACGCCCACCCACGTACAGGGCTGCCCGCGCGCACACTTGCACACGCGCACACCCTCCCACGTGCAAGGCCACCCACGCGCACACCTGCACATGCGCACGCCGGCACATGCGCACGGCTGCCCACGTGCGAGGCCACCCGCATGCATGCCTGCCCACGCACATGGCCACCCACACGCACGCCTGCGCACACGCACGGCCACCCATGTGCATGGCCACCCACGCACACGCCCACCCACGTGCAAGGCCGCCCACGCGCACGCCCGCACACGTGCACGGCCGCCCGCCCGCCTGCCGCACGCGCGGAGCCGGGGATGTGCTCGGCAGCCCCAACCAGAACAGTTTACATTTTGCAAATAGTACGTTTATAACAACGCACCGCAACGCAGAGATTTGATTTGTGACCTATTTATACAGGGAGGTAATCTGGAATTAGTACAGGGAAAATATTACTGGTTTATAAATACCCCTATCTTGCCTTTGCTTCGGATCCCAGCCAGGAGCGAAACATCTGCCAGTCTAAAATTAAACATCTGTGTTTCACCGTGGGGAAAGGGGGAACTAGCCGCTTAAGGCCAAAAAAGGCCAGGCGCCGCGGGAGACCCGCGGGAGCGCGGCTCACCTGCGGGCTCCGCTCCGGCCCGGGAGCGGGCACCCAACGCGAAAGCGGGCGCGTCTGCCTGCAAAAACTACTCTGGCTGATACCCCCGCTCCTCTGGCCAAGCTGGCATTTAATTTCCTAAAAAAAAAAAAAATAATGCTGATAAAAAATAGTGCTAGCTCTTTGCTTGCACGTGCTGTCTGCAGCAGGACTCGTCTGCAGCGCGGATGTCAAAATATTGGCTATTTTAGATGAATTTTTAATGAGCCGTGCTCTTGTCAGCTTGGTATTTCATAACTTTCAAGTCCTTTCTACACCAGCAATTTGCTGCATAAAGTTTTTTTTCCTCCCCCCCCACCCTTGGAAACGAGCGTGCCACCGGCAGCGGAGGAAGACGGACCCCTGTGCAACTCCACTTGTGCCTGTCAAAATTAAATTAAATGCATCTGCTAAGCAGCGAGCTGCGCGACGGGAGCGCGGCCGCAGGCTGGAGAACGCCGAGCAGCCGCGAGCGCTGCCGAAACCCGCCTCAGCCGCGGCCCCGGGCGCTGCGATTAGCCGCGAGGAAAACAGGAGTTTTTTCCTACTTTCTCGAGTCACGTGCTCCTCGAAGGAAACGCTGGAAACCATGCCGGTTCCCCCAAACACCCTCCGAGCCCTCGGCCAAGCTCACCAAGGCCCAGCCCCGGCGACTCGGCGTGCTTTTAATTTAATTTTACTTAGTTTCTCCTTGGAGCGGTTTATAAAAAAAAAAAAAAAAAACGGGACGACCGAAATTAAAGGAGACTCCGTCGCCCGCTGGAAGCGCCTCCGGGGGCGCGGGGCAGCGGCGAGCATCAGCTGCCAGCGTCCCGCTGCGGCCGGACAGACGGACCCGCAGCCCCCCCGGCTCAGCGGCACCGGCAGGGAGAAGGGGAGGTGAAGGAGGAGGGGGAAAAAAAAAAAAAGAAACAAAAAAAAGGGGGGGGGGGGGGAGGAAAAAAAGAGCCTCCCCGCCCCAATCCTGGCCCCGATCGGGCTCGCAGCGCCGCTCTCGCGCTCTGTTTTTGTTTTTGCGCCGGGGCCCCTGGAAACCCTGGCGATCACTATTTTAAAGGCCCCCCCGTGCCCGCCCCGGGCTTTTGTCCGCCGGGCGGCCCGGCCGGAGCGCCAGCAGCGGGATTAGCTCGCGCTCCCGCTGCCGTCTTACCGCTCCGTGCTCGGCACCTTTCGAGGGCACGGTTTATCCCCAGCAATTAAAGCACCGTTAGCTTTAGCACGAGTCCCAACCATACTGGAATAGCTTCGGTTTCCCCCTTTTTTTTTTTTTTTTTTTTTTTTTTTTTTTTAACTTTTAAAAAAAAATCTCTCTTTTTTTTTTTCTGTGCACCCTGTTTTCCAGGAAGCCTCGTGCTCTACCTGGGTTATTCAAACGCCGCCCCGCCGCGAGCACCACGCAGGGCTCCGGAGGCGGAGACGCGGCGCGGCCGGGCCGGCGGGGCAGAGCGGGGCGCGAAGGAGCCCGCGGGAAATATTTCTTCCCCCGTCCGCCTCGAGAAGACCGAAGCTAAAGGTCTTCTCGCCTGGCCCGCGCGCGCCCGGCTGAAGGCCACGCGTGGTTTTTTTTCGCGGCTGCTCCTAAACCGCACCCGCTGCGGGAACGATCCGGCGGTATCGGGAGGGAGGGAGGCTCCGAGACCGGCCCGAGGACTCCGGGGCCCGGAGGGGATCCCGGGGGGGGGTCTCCAGCGCGGCGACCGCCCGCGCGAGCGGCGGCACAGCGGCCGCGGGCTGCCCGAGCCGCGCCGGGCTCCTCCGGCGGCCACCAGCCCCCCCGCAGGCACCGCCCAACGCTTTGGGCGATAAACCGGGCAAAACACCAAACAAAGCCCCGGAAGAGAAAAACCCGACGAACAGCCCCAAATTAACTCTGCCGGGCGGAAAGGGCCGCAGCAAAACCGTAACGGAGAGCGGAGAAGCGGAGGGCAGGGCGCGCGCGTTACCGGAGTATCCTCCCGAGGACTTGATGTACATCTGCCCGTACTGCTCCTCCACCATGGTGTCGTAGGCTTCGTCGTCCTCCTCGTCCTCCTCGTTGTGGTAGGAGGTGGGGCTGTCGGTGGTGGGGAGGCTGCTGGCGCCGGGGCTGGTGCGCTCGCCCTGCGAGTACTGCACCTGCTGCACGGTGGGCAGCAGGGTGGCCAGGTTGGGCACGCCGTAGTAGGAGACGCGCGAGAGCTTGAGCGGGCCGGCGGCGGGGCCGGGGCCGCCGGCGGCGTCCCGGGCGCCGGCCTCCAGCGGCCGCTTGGCGGGGAGGCCGGCGGTGGCCTGCAGCTCGAGGCTCTCGTGCTTCACGCGGGTCAGGAGCGGGATGGGCATGGAGGGGGACATGACGTAGGGCGCCGAGGCGGCCTGCAGCTGGGTGCAGGGGCTCTGCGGCTCCGAGCTGGGGTCTTCGATCATGGCCGTTTGCGAGTCACAGTGCGGGGAGCTCACTTTGAACATCAGGTCCGTCCCCTTCTCCACGATGTGCTGGATCTGCAGGAAGCCGGCGGTGTACATCACCACCAGCTGCTCGCTCGCCGCCATGGTGAGCTTCCCGGTGTAGCAGAAGGAGAGGATCTGCTGGAAGCACGCCGGCGGCACGGTCCCCGGCAGCTCGAAGGCATTTTTGCTGTTGCCGCTGAACAAGTCTCGGAAGTAGAGGCTGCTGGCGGCCAGCACCGCCCGGTGCGCCTTGAAGGCCTGGCCCTTGACCACGATGGAGACGTCGCAGTAGAGCCCCAGCAGGCGCTGCTCGTTGAGGCAGCCCAAGACGGTGTTCCCGAAGTTGGGTATCTCTATGTGCAACATCTGCGACATGGCTCAGGAGTAGCTGGAGCTCCTTAGACATTCAACGCAGGGATATCCAAAGTAGGGCACATCTGAAAGACGGAGAAGGCAGGGAGAGAGGAACAGCATTTTTAAGCAATCCACGGAAACGCGCAGAAACAAATGGGCCAACCTAGCAGTATATCACAGGCTCGGACCCTCCGAGCTGCGGTACGAGGGCAGCTGCTTACAAAATTACATATCGGCGTTTCTAAACACCGCTAAAAATGCGATTGGTGGAGGGCAAAGGATATTTCAAAACTCAAATATTTTCCTAAAGTTGTGGTTTGTTTAAATAAACACTGCTGATTTATTCCCGCTGGGGTTTACTTTAAGCAGGGAAATATGAACAGCGAGGGGAGCGGAGGGAGCAGCGCGGCACCCGCCGAGCAGCCAGGCAGACCTTCGGCGGCGTTATGCAAGAAGCGGCGCAGCACCCAGCTACGCCGAAACTACGGAAAAAGGCGTTTCCAAAGCAGCGTGCCGTTTTGCCCCGAACAACTACAGCGCGCGGCCCGAGCAGCAGCTCCGGCGGAAAGGCGCTCTCGGAGGGAAACCTTCGCGGCGGCGCCCGGGGGGAGGCAGCGGCTCCACCGCCGAGCTCCTCGGCCCCGGCGGGACGCGGCTCGTCCCCCGCCCAGCGGGGCAAGGGCGCTGCGGCGAGCCGGCCGCCCCCCGCCGCCGGCGGGGACCCCCCCCCAGCCCCGTCCGACCGACCGAGCTCGACGCCGGGTCGCAGCCCACCCCCCCCCCCCCCCCCGCCCGGGTCCGCGATCTCAGGACGCGTGTACCTCTTCGCCACGAGCGCGACTGCTGCTTTTACACACCAAAAAAAAAAAAAAAAAAAAAAAGAAAAAGCTTTAAAGCAGAACTAATGCACAAATCCTGCGCGAGGCTGAGCGAGTTAATTGCAGCGCATCTCATGCCCTCAAACTCCCGGGAAGCGAATCACTGCACGCTCACCAAAACATAAGCCGCAGCCCGAGCCCTCCCCGCCCCCCCGCCCCGAAAGCTCCATCCGAGAATCAAGGAGGCTGAAAATCTTCTTTGCCTTCAGCACAACTGCTTAAAAACTATTTTTTAAGTAGCACTGAAGGCTCATCAGAACAAAATAGAAAATAAGTTTATCTGAGAATGATTAAAAAAAAAGAAAGAATATCCTTTGAAAAGAAAATAATAACCCACAAAGAGCTGCTCTGTTCCCAGTGCTGGGGAAAAGGAAAAAAAAAAAAAAAAAAGAAAAAAAAAAAGTCCTATCTGCAAGGCCACGGGGTAACAGGAAGAAAAGCGAGCACACTCCGAGCCACTTTCATTGTATCTGCCCCGTGGGAAGAAGGAGAAGGAAAAAAAAAAAAAAAAAAGGAAAAAAAAAAAAAAAAAAGGCAAGCAAGAGGCACCCCTCGGCGCGAGGAGGAACTTCTCCGCGGTCCCCGCGGCGCGGCCGTACCTCCGAGCGCGGCCGCCGCAGAGCCCCGCCGCCGCCCCCCTTGTCGCCCCGGCCGCCGCGCTGGATGCGGCCGCGCAGATCGCTCGGGGACGGAGCTGGGGGGGGGGGGGGGGGGGGGGAGGAAAAAAAAAAAAAAATAGTATCAAACCCTGCGTTTGTATCTGCTGTAGCTCAAGCTTTTACCAAGTCAAATCTCCACGGCAGTGCATAGCATCCAAATGAATAGGCCGGATGCAGATTAACATTCAGGCTGCTCGCGGCAATGAATAGAGCCCTTTGATTAGGGACCTGAAGTAAATGCCAGTTTCGAAGCGAAGCTTTAAAAACAGAGGAATATCAGTGCCAGAGGAATGCTCCCAGTGTTGGTACAAGACAGACTTTTGATGAGTCACTGCAATGCAAACAAAGATGGCAGAAATACTGTACTGTACGCGGATGAAATGCTTCGTGGTGCCACGGCAACTGCGACAGGTTTTAAATTTATCGCCCGGTTTTGCATATGAATTACGCCGTAAACTGCCTCCCCTGCCACCTCGCACAGCCCCGAGCCTCAGAGCGTGTCAACTCTTCGGAGCGGGCTGGGGAGCGGCGCGGCGCCGAGCCCCCCGCTCCCGCGGCACGGCACGGCACGGCACGGCACGGCACGGCACCGGCACGGCGGCCCCCCGGCCGGGGGGGGGGTGGCGAGCGAATAAATAAATAAAAAACAATAAATAAATAAATAAAACGTTTACCCCTTGGGGGAAAAAGCTTCTTTCAGGCTGTGGCCGAATCCACTAAAAGCAAATCCATTTGCTTAAGTAACGAAATCCCAGTCACATTGTCTCCTGGATTCGGATCTTTTTTTAAATTACCTCGGCGCTTAGCGAGCGCGCCGGGCGCTTTCTGCTGGGAAGGAGGGTGGGGCCTCGCTGCGCTCTCTCCTCTCTCGCCCGGGGCCTTTTTTTTTTTTAATTTCGGTTATTGCCCTGCAGTCGCTCCGCTGGGCCAGGGGCGCGCGGGCGAAGCGCGGGGCGCGGGAAAGCCAACGGCCCTGGGACGGCAGCGGCCGCGGCGGGCGGCCCGTGGTGCTTCTGCTCTGCCCCTCCTTACCAGTCCCTTCCCCACCCCAGGTCCTACCGCTCGCGCGTATATAATATACCACATATACTTGGCGCGTTAAGTTTGACTCCGCAGGATCAAAGCGAACTGCTGCCGCCCCGGCGGCCGCGGGGCTGGGAGCGCCCCGGCCTTGCCCCGCTTCTCCAGCCAAAGGCACCGCCACGGTCTCGCGACGTCCCCGAGGAGCTGCGACCTCCTCACGCCGCTCGGCAGAGCCGCGAGCCTCCCGGCCGAGGATCTCGGAGCAGGTCGCGAGCGTTCAGCAGACTAATCCAACCGCAGCGCGAGGCGGAGGAGACCGCTGTCTGCGGCCGAGGAGGCGACCGAGGCACAGCGAGATGATGGAGATCAGAAAACATTTCTGCAGGGAGTTTAGAGAAGACAACACGACAGCCAAGACCTTGATGTTCTCCAACTGTGGCAGCGCCAACCTCCGTTTTAAAAGGAGAGGAGCCTTCTCTGGCAAACCGAGATTTATTCCTCATTTTCCCTAAAAATCCCTGAAAAACAATAAGCTGCATTCTACACTTCCTCCTCTCGTCCCACCCGCCGCGGCCGGCAGGAGGAGGTCCCGGCGCTGAGGTTCTCCAGAGCGTCACCGCCGTGCGGAGCAGAACCTCACGCAGAGGGCAACCCCACGGGGCAGGAGGCCTCGCCGCTTGGCCGCCTCGCGAGGAAGCCTCCGCCAGGAGGACCTCTCCGTCCTCTCTTTCAGTGCAAGCTCCCTTAGAGATGGATGAGAGGCCGGGGAGGCACCAGATGGGACTTTTCTCCTACTCGGTCCCAGTCCTCCGCCTCTCTGGAGAGGGCGGCGCGATCGGAAGAGCTAAGGAGCGCAGGTCTGCAGAAGAGCCGCGGGCGAGAGCAGCACCAGCGCGAGGTCTCCCGGCAGGCATTTGACCAAAGTTAAACTGTCTGTAACCGTAATCTGAGGCCAAGTTTTCCAAACGTGCGGGGCGCGAGGCAGCTCGCCCCGAGCCACCCGGGGCGGACGGAGGCCACCTCCCCCGGGCTGGCTCAGAAGAGTCAGAACTGGCAGCACAGAACAAGCTCGCTTAAAATAGACGCGAATTACTAATAGCGCACAGAATTTTCTCTATAAACAAACCAGCCAGGCCTGGAAGAGCCCACATCTCGCTACAGAAATCAAAGTTGCCCTGGTTTGAGACGCGTTTACGTCTGCGAGGAGCAACGCGAGGAGCTCCTCACCTAGCAAGTCACGGGCAGGTTTCATTCCAGCCTTACCGCGAAGCGGCAGAGCGCGTGTCACTGGAGAAGACTTTGCAAGCAACGGGCAGCCTGGCCCTGCTCGGGGTTCGCTCTGCACCGGCTCCAACCCCAGCCGTGGCGATCCCGCGGGATCCACCCTTGGAACGGCATCATTCCCATCCCCGCTTGGCCTTTTCTCCCATTGCTGCAGGTTTCCGTAGCTCCTACCTGCAAGCCAGGAGGGGTAGCTAGCAAGGGAGCGTTCGCATTTCCCTAGCTGACAGCCTAAACCTCTAGTTTTTCTGGAGGAGAAAGGTCCTGCAACGCGCTCGCAGTGGAGGAGTAGAAGGAGCGACTGCAACGCCCATGATGCCACGTGAGGTCTTGGTCTGCAAACACTACTGAGGAACGCAGTCCCATCAGTACCAGTGAGACTTCAAAAGCACGAGCCATTTAAATAAACCTTTAGCCAAGACTGCTGATTGCTTGTCCCTCTCCTCTCCTTTCCAAATGACCAGGAAAAAAAAAAAAAAAGGTTGAGAAGTAAAATAAAGTAGTCCTGAAAGACAGGGAGAACCAGTTCGCCGTCAGACCTCACACCCTTAAAAACAACAGCAACAACACACTACTGGCACTACATCGTGCCAGTAATAACCTCGGATACGTCCAACTTCAAAAGCTCCTCTAGCACACGCGCTCTTCCAAACGGAGCACCAAACTACTCCGGAGTGGTTTGAAATGGCTTCAATTCCTTCGGCATGGGGGAAACACTGTGCTGCAAGGAAAACGGCCTTGGCTTCGCACGCCCGTCCCAGCAGCCGAGCTGCCGGGGACGTCCCGAGGCCGCGGGAGCCTCGCGGCTCTGCCCGCCGGCTCCCGCCGGGCAAGGGCCGAGCAAAAGCGGGTTGAAAAGACCAAAAACCAAACAAAACCTCCAGTTATGTCAGCTAGGGGACAAGTCAAACAAAACATCATTTTCTTTTTTTAAGGAAAGCCTCTTTCCTGAGCTTTTAGACACATTAGGCCAATTTGTAAATTTATGCATGTTTTTTGGAAAGTCACAGCCTTTGTCACATGACGGCCATTAAAAATTTAGCTATTATTTGATATACCTGCCAGACTTAGAGAATAAGGAGAGTTTGAGAATCTTCAGTTTTTGTGTCCAAATGCTTTTGGGAAAAAAAAAACATAAAGTAAGTTTGTTTGTTTTTTTTACACTGTTTTTGTGTGCAAATGTGTCAAAGGTCTGGGCTAGACAACAACAAAGAAAAAAAAAAGCATGACTTAGGATAAGATGCTGGCATCCGAGCTCCCCCAGGAGTAATCAGAAATAATTAGATAATTTATTTAAATTGTCTTTTCCTTAGCCAACACAGAGAGGCTCGGTGACTCGACAAAAAATACTAAAAATTGAAGAGGGTCCGTGTCACAAGTTTCCTAGAAGTCAGGCTGGACGCCTGGGAAGCAAAGCGAGACGGCGGCTGCGAAGTCCAGCCCTCGCGGGCCCCGGCGGCTCGGGGAAACCTCCCCGTCTCCTGCAAACGCGGGGCGGGAGCGGGCGGCGCGGGAGCCTCCGCCGGCGCCCCGAATCCGCCCCAGAGCCCCCGCGGCGGAGCAGCGCCGTCCCCGCGCCGGGCGGTTTTGATAGGAAGGTTATAATAGGCTTGAGGGGCGGCCGTTTGCAGAGGACGCCCTGCGCCGGGAAGGAAAACCTCCGCGAGCCCCCCCGCCAAAGCAGGAAAGAAAAGAAAAAAAAAGGGAGAAAAAAAAATCCCCTCTGCATGCATTAGAAGTCCCTGTTTGGGGTGAAAACAGAGCAGGGAGGGGAAGGGGAAAGGGATTGGATCACCGATGCGAAATGCCGCGAATGCCTGTACAGTTTAGTGCTAGGCTTTGGCAGGAGAAAGAAAACAAGGTTAAGTTTGGTAATCAGATGACAGTCATATCGAGGCTCGTTTTGTGCTCTGCAGCATTTGTTTCTCCAGCTCCAAAGTATTTTTTTTTTCCTTAATGCTGCAAGTGGCAAGCAGTAAGCAACGCTAATACAGCCTATTTTTAGTATAGCAGCCAGTGGCAACTAGTGAATGAGATTATTCCTGGTTTATTAAGATAGTAGAAGCAGAATTTGCAAATAATTAATCAGTAACATCCAAGCAAGGCACATTTGGGTTGCGATTCTGAAAGTTAGCCCGGAAAGTGAAGAATCAGACGCACACACACACAGGCACGCACTGGCTCGGAGGAAGCAGGAAAAAGGTGGAAAACCCAATGCAATTAATGCCGGCAAGGCAGCGCGGCCGGGCGGGCACAGAGCCTGCCCGGGGCGCCGGTGCCCGGAGCTGCTCCCCCGGGATCGCCGGCGCTCGGGCAGCGGCGGCCGCCCGGGCGTTGCGCTTCCGTGGTGCTGCAAGGTGAGTCACTCGCAGCCTCGCCGTGCTCGAGGTCACCGCCTCGGCTCTGCGATTCTGCCCCCAAAAGTACAGTAACACGAGGCCGGCAAAGCCCGGCATTTCCACTACAGTTGGATTATTTTTCGTTTCCTTATCCACTGCTGATTTTAAGAGCTGTCAAAGCAAGGACAAGCAAATGCAGAAAACACCACACTTAATTTTTTTTTTTTTTTTTTGCAGATAGCTACAAGAAAAAGGGTAAAGCAGAGACATAAAGGCATAGAATACAATTATTTTGCACGATTTAGAGTCTAAGAAAAGCTCCTCGAGACGGAGACTAAGTTGCAGGCACCAGACCCCTCAGACAGAACCCAGCATACCATTACCATGCCTTTTGCAAAAATGTGCATTTCCTGCATTCCTCTACAGACGTTAATTCACAGCCAGAGCACATCAAAAAGACAAGTGTCATGCCAAAGCGTATTCTCCTCGCTCCTCCTATACAACAGCACTGCTAGCAGTATATAACATGCATGACTCAGTTCTCCCGTTGTAGCACCACGGAACAGAAAGCCTTAAAATAAGTAAATGTCTTAAAAGGTCAATTAAAAGAGCTTACAAAACATCAGACGCGGCTTCTTGCTAGAGCTCATTACCTAGTATGGTGGAGCTGCCTGTGTGTTTTTTTTTCTTGTGCAAGTTAGTCTGTGAGTCAGCATTAACACACATGAGAACATCAGGAATCCTGCCTAGTTCTGATGCAATGGAGGTTGTAGGAAAAAAAAAAAAAAAAAAAAAAAAAAAAAGGCTCTCGCGCGCTGGCTTTGGACAGGAGCCTGTAATTCAATTGCCTTTACTTTTCAATTACTGCATAGCCTACCGTCACCAAACTGCATAGGGGAAGGAAACTTTGCTTACATCTCTGTCTCAAAATTAATGACTTCTTACTTTTGGCTGCAGTTTATTCTCCCTGCTTAAAAAAAAAAACAAACAAAAAAAAGACTAGGCATAATATAATTAACCCTTCCACAGCAGCTGTTTGTGTGAAGTTATCAGGATCTCCACTTTTTGGTGGGAATTTCAGTGCTAGAGAGCAGCACTGCCAAAAAGTTTTGGCAAAGGAAGACATTAAACATTTAATACTCTATAAAGTGAGGCTGCAGCCGCAGCCGAGCTTGATCCTTAATGGAAACAGAAGCTCGCGCCGGGCGAGCTGCGTGCTGCAGGGATTTAACTCTGCGGTTTCAGGTCTGCGGAGAGGCAGCCGGCAGCACACAGCGCGCTCTGCAAAACCCGACGGCTCCGCTCGAGGAGCAAAACCGCGGACGCACGGAGCAGACGCGGCGGCAGCGGGGCTGGGTTTGGGCTGCGCCCGGCGCTGCGCCGCGGCAGGCGCCCTCGAAACGGAGACCCTTCCGAAAAAGCAGGTCTGGCAATAGAAAAACCAGGCGCGGGCACGGAGTCCACAAAATCAGCGGTGCCCCCGAGGGAAAACTCCGCTGCCCCGGGGCCGCCAGGACGGGCAGGGGCTGCAGCGCGGCGCCGGCTTTTCCCCTCCGGCCTCTCCAGCGCCGCGGCCAAACCGGGCTCCGGCGAAACGCCCCCGCCGGCCCACAGCCCGGCCGCGCTCTAAACCTCGGCTGGGCTGTTGGAGGTTTTTTTTTTTTTCGTTTATAAAGCATAATCAGTTATCAAATTAATGCTCGCTAAGTGAGGAGGGAGGGCAGCGCGAGCCCCATGCTGTCTCGCAGCCTGCAGGGTCCTTGCATACAGATGAATCCAGTTTTAAAGGGAGGGGTGGGGAAAAAAAAAAAAAAAAAAGAAAAAAAAAGAAAAACCAACCCCAAGCGGCAACTTCTGGGCCAAGTTTCCCGCGTGCCAAACTTTCCAACCGCTACAGCACCGCTCGGCAACATTTCATGGCTCTAAGCACTATTTTGAATACCGCTGACGATCTTCCTCATCAAAATTTGTAATTTAAATCTCTCCAGTTTGACAAGCACGCTGCCCAGGGCGCGCTTCGCCCGCCACCGAGCCCCGCAGCACCGCGCTCCCCGGCTCCACAGCCCCTCGCGGCCCCCCAAAAATCACGTTTCCGTCCTAACGGTGATGCTCTTTCAGGGATAAAAGCACGAGAACTGGGCTGTTCGGATCCACGCGGCCAGAAAGTCCCGAGCCTGGGAGTCGCCGCTGTCCGCCCAGGGCCTGCCAGCGGATGAGACGGTTTGTCCAGTGACTCCGGATGCATCAACAAACGCAACGTAATTCTATGTAAATTAGCCTAATCGGTGAGGAAGGGCTAAATTCATCCCCTCTGCTCTCCACGATTTTGCACAGAGCAGTCCCGCGTTTAAGATTCCTTTGCAGCGCTGCAAAGCACCTTGAAAGGTCGACGAGCACTTTCATATTCTCAGATCCATCTACGACGCTGCAGCAGATGAAGCGGATTGACCTATACCAGGACTGAAACAGCCTCTGTGCAATAATCCATCAACACCCCTCGCTGGCTGCAGCGGCGTTTGTCACGGGCACGTTTGCAAATAGCACCTACCTAGTGCAGCTGATCCGGGGCTCGATACGTTTTAAATAATGGCCCCACTCTCCCGGGATGCAACCAAACCCGGAATAAATCGCTGCAGAGCGGTGAAGGCAGTGCACAACATAAACCACGTCCATATTAAAGTGTGTGCAAAGCCTGTGCCCATTACTGAACTCATTAAAGACAGTGATACTTTGTAACATACTCTAATCTTTAATATTCATAGCTCGCTTCATTTGCATAGCATGCCATAAATAGTTGAAGCAGAGGTAAAACACAAAGCGCTCCACTTGCATTGCTAATTATGCCTAAAATCAAATGTAAATCACAACACATCCAAGACACAGAAAATATTAAATTCGCTGTCTCTCAGTTAAAATCTTAAAGGAAAAAAGAATAACCCAAACCAATTATTTTTTAAAAGAAAAATCAAAGAGGCTCATCTGCATGTGTAGTAGGGATGATACTGTTTTAAGAGAGGCGCCAGCAGGTCCGAGCCATAATTCTGGCAGCAACGAGCCTGGACTCAGTTATTAGCTGCTGCTGCTGCTGCTGCATTTCCTCAGGCAAAGGCTTTCCAAGGGCCGAAGTCTGCGCGGCCGCAGGCCGGTGCATCGGGGCCGTGCACGGCGAGGCAGCCCGGGAATCCTGGGCGAAAGAGGGGAATTCGAAGGATCAGCTGGAAGGGAGGCGCTGCGCCCGTGCTGCAGCCGCCGAAGGGCGCAGGGCATGATGTCCCGCGGGAAAACGGGTCGTGCCGGCCGCCGGCGAGGCCTCGGGCCACCCAGCAGCGTCTGCCCCAGAGGAGCTTCTCGCACATCCGTACGCAGAAGGTTAAAAAATTAAAAGCCATTTTGTAAGAAAAACTCGAGTAAATTCACCTGCCTTCTGCAGAAAAGTCCCGGCGAGCCGGGCTGCACGGTTAAAGCTTCCTGGACTACTCAAGTCTCTGGATGTTGCAATTTTGCAGATTCAACTTCCAAGAATCTCGGGCTCTGAAGATGCCCCAACCTTCCCCCCGGGCCCATCCCGAGGGGCTGCTAGCGGCAGCAGAGCCCAGCGTCCCGGGCGCTCGAAACACGCTTTTCCGGATCGGTGTGCAAAGATTTAATTAAAAGTCAATTTAGCAAAATTTCAGAAAGTAGGACAAAAGCGGCCGCCAGCCGCGCACGTTTTCGGAAGCGGGAGAGGCGACGTGCCCCAGAGGCTGGCGTGCCGCTGCGCCCGCGCCGGCACCCTTCCCGGGGGCCGACGGCCTTCCCCGGCACCCGACCCTGGGGACAGGGGCATTTTTAAGCCACTTGAACCAAGTCTGGTACTGAAGAACGAAAACACTAAATATTACTGAGGGGAACACAGCAATCTGCTGAAAACAGGACCCAAGCAACACACCCTTCTGTATTAGATTTTCTGGCCTTATAAAAGGCTTAAAGAGACTTCTGAGAATGAACAGCTAAAAGGGAAAAAAATATATGTCTATATAATCTCACTCGCATGATCTGCTCCTGTTTGTGCGCCGGGCTGCCAGGGCCTTAGTCTCACGAGCTCACAGACTTCGACCACATTTTTCCCTCTCGGTTGCCCCAAGCTCTTGTATTACGACTATCCCGAAATTTGCTCCCACTTCCTTTTGAGACTTAGTCCCAGTTCAACTCAAATATTGTCAAAATGGGATTTGTTCTGTTAAAGAGTTAACTCGTCTTTTCTGTAATATTTACCTGTAGAGAATTCTGGAGAATTAAATTTAGCTCCAGAAGGTGAGTATTTACTCCCCTTTTTCCAGTTAATATAGCCTGCACTCAGAGAGAAGTGAAAGCGAGCTGCTCCGAGTGTGCAAAGCTTTTTCGCCGTTCATATGTACCCTGGCATTTTGCCCGGACCTATTTTTAAGCCCATTTACTAGAAATCCCACAAATTAAAGGAAATACGGATAATGTTGTAAGAATCCTTTGGGCCAAATAAAAGCTGCACATAATTTTCCTTGTGCATCAGAGTAAGATCCTTAACCGCAAAACCCAGATTTCCCCAAAGCTCTTTTGCAACAGCGAGAGAATCTTGTTTTGTAAAAAGTTGCTTTGATTCGCGCCCGGATTACAAGGAGCGGCGGCAGCCGCCGCTGCAGCGCTGCCGCTGCCTCGCGGCCGGGCTGCGCAGGGTGACGGCTGTCAGGAAACAGGGAGGTGTTAAGAGAACGCAAATAAATTGAATGCCTGTGCTCCTCGAAGGGTTATTATCAACGCCAGCAAAGACACGCGCAAAGCGCTCGTAGGGAGACGCCGGGAAGCGGGCGCCGCAGCGGTCTCCTCCGCGCTGCGAAGCCTCCTCCGAGCGCAGCTCGCTCCACCCGGCCCCCGCGGCACGGAAAGCACAAGGAATCGCACCCTGCTGCACCTCCCCTCGACGCCCCGAGGCCACCAAGCTCATCGCGCTTGCGCTTGGGGCCAAAATCCGGCTCGCTCTCGGCTCGAGCAGCTCCGCAGAGCTGCTGCCATCGCCCAGGTCCCCCCCACCCCAGCGCGTTGCCCATCTCCGGGCCCGCGGGGCTGTTTCCCACGGGGCGTCCTCCACCCCAGCCCGCGTCCCCCGCCTTGGAGCACGCACGGCGCCCCGGCTCCGAAGCGTGAGCCGTTTCCCACCAGGGAGGCTCTTCGGTGATGGACCTAATCCATTTTGCTGTTAGAAAACGGCTGCCACGTGCTGATGCACCAGTTGTAATATATAACAGAGGATTCAGCTGCAGCATCCTTTGCACCAGTGACTTTGGGAAGGAGGGGAGAGCGTGCGCTGTAACGCAACATCTGGAACTGTAACCATGCAAAGACACCGTCGCACTGAATACATTCCAATAAAAGCTATTAAATCTTGATGGGATTAAAAAACAAAAACCAAAAAAACCCTAGCAACCAGATAGGTTTCAATAAAATTCGCAAAACAAGCGGGAAATGTCCAAGAAAGAGCAGTAAAAGCAGCAATTGTGGTTACTTCTTGTGGGAGGGGATGAGGAGAGAAGGTGCTGTGTTTCCAATAGCCATAAAGCAAAGTGAAGCAATCAGCATTAAACCTGACTGCCTTCGCCAGAGTTCATACCCAGCACTCACTTAAAATGTCTTCCTCACCAACATGTGAACTTCCTTTTAAAAAGAAAAATAATTATGCAGGGGAATAAACAGTTCTCCTATTCTACAAACGCACCAATCTGAACAGCTAAACACGTAACTTTGGGAACTCCTCCAAGATTTATATGTTTTGCATGAAAAGCAAATGTTTTTTTCCTGCCTGGGAAAATATTTAAACGCTTAGTTGATGAAGCCAAGGCCATTTATTCCTGTTTTATGCTGCTTCTCAGATGGAATCTAATTTGCAGGTTAAACAGCAGCGTAAGGACCAGCACTGGCCGCCAGCCCGCAGCCGGGCCACCGCGCGTCCCCGGCAAGCGGCCCCCGGCCTCGCCGGAGCTGGCGGATCCCCCCGCCGCTGCTATTATTTGGGGGAGACCGGCTCTCCGAGCCGACAGCGCGGGGAAGCACGAGCTCCCCTCTCCCTGCCCCCCTTCAAGCGCAATTTTGTGCCCTCCGTCCCGCAGCACGGCCGGGCTCCTGGTTGCCTTTAATCAGTTAAAAGATTTTGAAGTTTTACACAGGTTGCAAGTACCTCAATGGGGTTAATGGAGGCCTTGCATGGATACCTGGAGCCTTTTCACTGCAGAAACAAAGTCCTTCTGCTTTTTGCAGCAATAAGGCAAGTGATTTGCCTTTTTTTCCTCCATTTATTTTATTTTTTTAAAAAAAATCTTCCTTGCCAGTTAGACAAGAACCATCACATTGCGAAATCCAGGAAATTTGCTGCAACACTCTGTAATACTTACAAGGCAATTAGCCAAAAAACCTCACACAAATAAGCTTTCTTTTTGCCACACCATCCTGACCACTGAGCATTAACCCATTTCTTAGGAAACAGCATCTGCTGAAATAACTTCCTAATCTAGGAGCCGGCATGGAAAAAAAAGTCACTGCGGTATCTCCAGCCCACGGTAAACAAAATCTTCAGGTGGCCCTTACCAGGGTTGTTCCAGCAGAAGAAAACTAACTCACAGCAGCTGAGCACGGGGCGTATTAGACAGGCCCTCTCTGCAGAAAGCTATCCGTTAGGAACTCCGATATTCCTGCAGCTTTCCCGGGAGCGGCCTGACGGCGCTTCCTCGGAGCAGCCTACGGAGAAGGTGACGGCAGAATCTCGGAAACCCCCTGGAGCTCTTGGGCACAAATTTGCACCGCTGGACTTGGCTTTTGGGGGACCTGAGCTCGGGGAGACTTTTCCGGCTTCAGACACAAATCCCGGGAGAGGCGGGATGCCGTCAGGGCACGGCCGGGAAGGATAAAGCTAGCACCGAAAACAGGCAACCTGTTCCCATTTCAGCCCCCTGCATCGGCTCCTACCTGCACTTGCACAACTTTTTTCCCCAGGAAATATAATAATAAAAAAAAAAAACACCACCACCAAAAAAATAAAATAAAATAAAAGCAAGGCTCACAGATCCCCCCCGGAAAGGGTTATCGCATCCACGCAAACCCCAGCAGAGCCGGGAAACGCAGCCAACGCCACGCACCAAACTGGCGGCGCAGGCCGCTGGGCAAAAACACGTTTTGAGACCTTTCCTTTCCTCTGATTTAAAAAGCAGCTAAGGTTTCTTGTTACTTACTATGATTTATTCCCTCTCTCATTCTCTGTCCTTAATTTCCCCTCTCCCCCATCCTGAAAAACAATAAAATAAAACAAAAAGCTTCCTTTGGGGAATGCAGTGGCAATAACTCAGCTCCCATGGGCTGATAAGTCCAAGGACCTGCGCAGGGAGGAAACCGGCTGCAGACTCAAAAGGGAGTCAAGTGTTTGCAGGGTTTTATTGAGAAATGAAATCCTGTTTTAAACATAGTAAATCGGAGACTATTCTGAATCACCTCTTGAATTTTTTAATGCTACTCCTGGGAGCACTGAAGGTAAATATGTTAATTTGACTTCAATCACGGTTCAGAAAAAAAAAAAAAAAAAAAACCACACTGTATTAGTTTAGGCTACCAAGTCTTAAAACTATTCATGCATTTCTGCATATTTTATACTCAGCAAATAAAGTTCCAAGGTTCTGTACGGAGGCTGCAAAATTATTCCGAGTAAGCAATAATGAGGTGTGCATTATATAAGGCTGATACTAATGGTAATCTATTGTTAAAACTTAAGAGTTATAGCAGCTACATTTCAAACAGTCCCACAGCCATTTTTCTTCTTTAAAAAGGCAAAGCGGCGCGCGGCAGACGGAGGTTAGAGACACCGCGTGTTTTACACGTGCTGCAGCGCAGGTCCCTTTGGGGAATCTCGCGGGCGTTTCTCTAATTAACGCTTCCGCGGTGTCCCGCTCCTTCCGCCACGGCGACCGAGGGGAGTCTCGTCCGCGCGGCGGGGGGGTCTGACGGACGCGTCAACGTAGCGCGTCTGCCCACACGCTTCAAGTAGGGGGGAAAAAAAAAAAAAAAAAAATCAACCGGGCTTCGAGCCGGCGGGTCTCAGTGACTCCTCACGGCGGTCCCGACCCCTCGTTTCTCCTCCGAGGGCCCCCAAAAGGTGCGAGGAGGACAGAGACCTGGCCCGCAGGGTGAAAACAGAGCTCGTGCTTTCCCCCCCGCCCCGAGCCCGGCGGCGGCACGCGCTCTGCCGCCCGCGCGGCGCCTGGCAGAGGTTCCTCAGCAGGCCTCGAGGACCAGCGATGGCTCCTCCAGAGGACAGGCCGCCCAAAGCGCCGTCACCGCGGCCTTTAGGAAGGACATTGGGCAGCTCGGAAAGCTTTTAGTCTGTCGCTGCTCCTCCGACGAGCACGGAGGAACGCCGCTCCCCGCGCAGGCCTTGGGCCGGCGGCCGCCCGCGCGAGCCCTCCGGCGACAGGCGCGAGGCCACCGCTGCCGCTGGCACGCGTGCCGGTCGCAGCTCCTCCGCGGCACGGGCCGACGCCGAACCCTCTTCCCCCAGGTCAGATCTTCTCCCCGACAAGGCCCAGCCGGTCGCGCACGGCCACGGCGCGCGCCCCACGAGCACGGCGCATCTCGACCCGCGACGAAGTCTCATCTCGACCCGCGACGCCCCGAAGACCAGCGACCAGAGAGCAACGTCTAACAACCGTCCGCCAAGGGGGGAGACAACAGGCGAGAGCAGCACGGCAGGTCGAGGAGCAGGGCTCTGACTCGGAGCGTGGACTCTGCTCTGATCTTACTGTTGATAGCGGAGATACCAACACCAGCTTCTTCCCCCTTTCTGGGACCAGCTTTATCCGCAGGAGGACGAGCTACGGAGCACCTTGCACAACGCACCGAACGAGGCACAATGAGGCAAAACCTCCAGCAAGGAATTTTAAGGCTGGGCTAGTGAAGGATCACGTCAGCAAACATGCCCCTCTCCATGCAACCTAGGCGGTTTATCTTCACTTCCAAGAGCAATTTTGAAGGTGGATGCAAAGGAGTGTCTGATATGGCCATCTACCAGCCTGGCACCCGGCTCCTCTGCTGGAGCCAAGTCCAGGAGGAAATCCACCTTCCGGAAGAGATTCCTCAACTTGGTGAAGAGCAAGGTGGCTTTCTATGGAGTAGTTCTTCTGCATCATCAGCCCTGTGCTGGTGGCTGTCCCATTTCCAGGGGAGGCCATATGGAGAGTAGAAGTGACTGAGCAGAGGGCAGCAGGGTGTCTTTGCCAGCTGGCAAAGCAACCCCAAGCCCCGTGCCTGCCAACACATGGGGTGAAGACCATTGGTAGACTTCAACTCACCTAGACCTCAACTCCCTCCAACCTCATCACAACACTCATCCTCAGAAGAAAACAAATTTTCAACCAAAACGAACCATAACCAAACAAAAAAAAAGGGGGGGGGGGTTTGCGCTGCATGAGATAGATTGGTGCACCATCCACTCCACCCTCGAATGGGGGAAACATCACGTGCTGCTAAACAAGGAATTCTTTCAAAGGGCCTCACCACAACCCCCTTTTCTAACCCAAAGTATGGTCTCACCTCCGAAGGCGGAAATGTCTTTTTCTGCCTGCTGACCTCACTTAGGCTCGTACACAGAATTATTTACAGAGGGCGGGTGGGATGCGGAGCAATCAAGATCTCAACAGCACTGCAGTACTGGATACAACAGACTTCAGCTGGAATGAGACCATCGCCACCACCGCTCCTTTCAGGGGCTAAATCTCTGCAGAGACCCATCGTACTCCGGGCTATTCTGTGCAGCACAGGGCTTAAAAGCACTTGCTGTCTTCCTCCGTAGCAGGGAGAGAGATGAAACGCACGTATTTGTAGGAGCGTCTGAAATGCAGAAAACGACCATTCTAATTCACATGCCATTCCCTTGATATTTTTTCCCAGAAGGAAAAACAGAAGATGCTTTCCATAAGCAGACGATTTCAGCAGCTAATTTTACCATCACTTATGGTCGACTTTATGACTAAGATTTCATGCTGACTATATTAATCCTGTCAAATTTCAGAGTGAGAGAGAAATGATACTGTATATTTTATGGCCGCAATAACTTCTAAGCCATTAGACATGCATGCTGACATGAAAGTAATCAAATTGATTTTTTTCCTATTACAATGAAGAACTTTGTATGAGCAAATAGTCTTTCTGGCACAGGAATGAAACCCCAAGAACCCTGTGCTCACTCAGGAAATTAAGAAATCACCACAAGACATCGTTCAGAATTTGGGCATTCTGCTTACTCACATGTTATTTTCACTAAAGCAGAGAGGAACATATTAGTCAACCAAACGAGCAACTAAAGACAATGCAAGGAATAATTTGAGCTTCTCAAAGCAGCAGAAAAAATTATAACAGTTGCAATTAATTGTTTCTCCTGGTATCAAAGGCTCCATCACGTCTTTTTTTTTTTTTTTTAAAAAAAACCATATCAGCCACCCTGAGCTCACTACACGACGCAGGAGCTTCCCTGCTGCATTGGAAGGGCTTACACATCTCAGCGAGGTGAGCGGAGGTGAAGCGTGGGGACCTCTCGGGAAGCCCAGGCTGCGCCGTGCTGAAGACCTGGAGGTGCTGGCGGGTATGGTGGAGGTGCCAGGTAGAAGGGCTTGAGCTCTCCAGAAATAGAGGGGTCCTGGGCTCTGCACACCCCAAGGCGCAGCCGGGCAGGCTCTGGCCTGCAGCGCCCGCCTGGCAGCGGCTTCCACGCCGGAGCATGGGGGTCCGTCCGTCCATCCGCACACGCGGCTGGTAGCAAAGCTTAGGGGTACATGAGGGCACCTGCAAGTCAAACGTCCAGCTGAGAAAACAACCGAGTTTTTCACTCGGCCTCCTCTCTGTTTCTCCGAGCTCAGTAGCTCACACGCTGGCCCTAAAATTCCACCTGCTTCCTTGTTTTTCCTTTTCTTCTCTCTTCTTTAAAATTATTTTCCCTCAAAATCCAGTTCATAATTACGCGGGAGCCCAGTGGGCGCCAACCTCACGCAGAGCAGGTGGTCGCTGGATCGTATCACGCCACTTCTAAACCAAGTAACCTGCATGTCAAAAATGTGCTTAGCCTACATAATACCTTCAATAAATAGGTATACGGATGGTCTCTTCGGGCGAGCAATGGAATTCCAACTTTAATACGTATTTAGCTGCAAATCAACATGCTCTAATTTTTCTTTACGGATAAGAATTAGCCATCTTTCCTTCGCAAAAAGAACTTAGAAATATAAAATTATAAAGTCACGATTACATGGATTACTTAAATGAAGATCTGCTAAATGCCAATTTTAATTAATTAATTCACCCTACCACAAAAAAAGACATCTTTGAAGTCGTCGGTGCTGCTACTGCGTTCTCAACAGGCAAAAGGTTTTCACATAAGTTATTAAACAAAATTAACTCCTTTTGGATAACTTCTGCATTGATTTTTTTGGAAAATTTAGCTTGGATTCAAACCAAAGCCCATACGAGCCTGGAGACTCGTACTTACACCTCCACAACCTCCGCTCGGCTGTGCAAGGTCTCCCCTGCCGCAAACGTTCACAGGGATCTGCGACGGCAGGACGCTGAATTTTCAAAATTGCACTTTAAAGTTATTACAGAAAACACCCAAATCCAGCCCTCCAAACCCGGTCTATTCCTTCGTGCTAGCGACACTGAGAGCGAGCGGAGATCCCGCGAGCTGGGAAGACAAGGAGGCGCCGCGGCCCGGCAGCCTCATGGTGCAACGTAAATAAATAAATAAATAAATAAAATCAGAACGAAAACCCACGGCACTCTTTGGAGCTGCATGACCCAATTCATTACAAAGAATGGCAGTTAGCAAACCTTTTAAATAAAACATTAAGCTAGAGGTAATTTGAAGCCTGGTGGATTTTGTTTTACTCAATTATTTTCTAATGCGTCAAGTTCGAGAATAAATATGCAAAAATAAAAAAAAAAAAAAAAAAAAAAAACCCACACATACCAAGGGTTTCATTTAATTCTTTTTCAAAAGAAATGAAGACGCTCATATCAAAACAAAATGCCATCAATCAAGCCGGAATTTTAATTAAATCTTTTAAGTCGGACAAGATTCTTCAAGGTTGCAATATCTGCTTTGGTTTCTTCGGGCTTAAGCCTGGTCTTTAATTTGGGGCCGTTTCTAAGCGAAGCGTGCTTGGCGCAGCTCGCGGTGCCGGCGCCGCGCAGGGAGCCGGTCGGCCCGGCCCCACTGCCCAAAACCCGGGAAAGAGCCCGTTCCCGTGGCCCCAGCGGCCCCGCTGGCTCCTGCCCGACAGGCTGGCTCAAGCTTCCACCCAGATGCACTGAATTTCACCATGCGAAGAATTCTCCTAAAGACAAAATTCAGAGATGCACAAGAAGTGTTCACTGAACTAACACCACACTTGCACAAGGGCCATCCTGCAATTCCCTCTAGCACGGCCGGTGCTAAACATCACTATAATTCACTTCCCAGACACCTTTTATTACACATACTCACAAATTACCCGGGGTACGAACAGTTATTTTTCTTGCTCATAATTTACATAGCCTATTGCAACGCTGGCTCTGTTGGGGAAGGGTTTTCCTCCTCCAGATACTAAAAGATAGGGGGAAAAAAAATCACGTTAGCCTCTGTTCTGCTTTTTTGAATGCGCAATGATGGAAACGTGGCTGCAGCGCGGCATGCGGGAATTCAAAACCTAGAGGGGAGCAGCAGTGGATAAAAGACGCCGTTCACAGGCACGCTCGAATAGCGAGTTAACTGGGAAATGGGGGAAAAGGCAGACGAGGATCGGGCCGATTAGTGCTGCAAACGCTCTCCGAAGAAACGCCACAAAATCAGCTGAAACCCTCTTCACACGCTGCCTTTCGCGCCGAGGCTGGGCTCGCCTGCGGCAGGAGCAGCTCCGAGCCCCGAAAGGAACGCTCCCGGCCAAACGCAGCCTGCCGCCGCCTCCCGCATCCCTCGTGCGCGGCGAGGCCGGGGCAAAACAGGGGGAAAAAGGGAAATCCACTGTCCGAGGCAACAGGTAAAGGCGCTGCCGTGGCAGAAACGCCGGCACCTGCCGGGCGCCCGGCGGTGGAGCGAGCCAGCGCCCGGGCATCCAGCCTCGGCCGCTTGATGAACGCTAACTATGACCTCCAGCTTATTTACCCAATTTGGTTTGATTTTTAAATTGTCAAGTTATCTAACCAGACATATAAAACAGTCCGAAAATTTCCCATGCTAGTGAAAACTATCTCTGCCTTCACATGATGCTGTAATTCAATATATATCTGAATAGCCGAGTATCACTGACCTTTCTCAATCATATTTATGTTGCGAAATGCCTAAAGAAATTCCAGCGCAAAGGCTACAGTTTTGAAAAACTATCTTAAGTGCCTAAAAAAATTGGGTTCTGCAGTGAATGAGCCTCTTCAACTTGTACTGCAAACCTGTAAATATTTCAGTAATTTAAGCCAGTTACAACATTTACTAAGGTCTATTTTAAACAATCAATCTATCTATAATAACAGCAAACTCTGATACCTAAACCGATCCTCTCAATTTTAGCAGAGTCTGGTTTCTGTGTTAGAAGGAACAACTCTAAACTGATAAAATTTAGACTGTACCTAAAGCATCTGTAAAACATCGGTCCAGCTGCGTGCACACTGCTGCCCACGGGTACAGTGGTGCCGTGGGCATCTGCCCCTCGCAAGTCTGGTAGAAAACCACCAAATCCTTCAAAAAGTGATGAAAATTAAACAGAGCTTATAGTGACTATTAGTACAGATTTGAAACAATGACCTAAAAATGAAAACTCTCCCTGTCTGCTCCTGAACCCAGGGATTACAATATTGCTCCCCCACCCAAGCCTTATTTTAAAATTCATACTTTATCAGCTTGAGTTGAGAAAATCCAGTAGAAAGGCACAAATAGATTGTGCTAGTAAGCAGAAAAACTGTTACATCTTCTGAATGTAATTTTGCCAAAAGCTTCTGCACAATTTTTTTATGTCACGCTTTGCATTATGAAGGAAATTTCTTTTTAGAAGAACAGGAGAATGATTTGCATAATATTCTTTGCAAGTTAATATCAGCCTCTGATAATGATCTCTGCATAATGCAAAAACGTTTGAGAAGACTGTTACAACACTAAGTAATCATATTTTAAATTATGTTTCCCTTTATAGAAAGGTGTTGCAAAAACACACAGACATGAAATCTGTCTGTTGAAGTCCTAGGAACCACCTGACCATCTTCCCACTATTCTACTGTTACATATTGCAACATTGGCTTTCAAAAATCTTACAAAACAAATTACACTGCAACAGTCTGGCTTCGCAGAAGGCAGAGCTTTTTCCTGTGCTGGTGCTCCGGCACATTGGGTTTCACAAGAGCTTCTGATGCGCAGCACGAGTTAAGCAAGCACCAAGAAATTACGATGTAACACAATTAGACGGGCCAGGACCGGCGGCAGAAGAAACCCTCCGCGGGAGCCCTCGCAGGCAGCCAGGCGCTGCCGACCCCAGCCCACCGCTAACGCCCCGCTGGGCCGGGAGCCGGCGGCGCGGAGAAGCGCCCCGGGACGGGCGCCGGACGGGGTAACGTCCCGCGAGACGCGGGCAGAGGCTGCGCCCCTCAGCCCGCACCGAAACGGGGACGCGGCGGGAAGCCGACGCGCCGGGCATTAAACGCTTAATATGCGACTGAGACTTGGTAACCACAGACAAGGCGGTTCAAAACTGAGCTTACCTTTCCCAAACCAGAACAAAACCGTGAAAGAAACTCGGGCAGGCGCTCAGGACGCAGCCTGGCACGAGACAGCGGGACCACTCAGAAGCCACGCGCTGCAGCTACGCCGCGAAAGCTCCTGCACGCCGTTCAGACGTGTCGCTCCCGCGGTTAGAGGCGTGTTTCAGGGTCTGGGAGGAGGCCGCGGGATGCCCGGGAGGTTCGGCCTCCCCAGCCCCTGCCCGTGCCACCCTCAGCATCAGAGCGGGCAATACGCGTAGTCCGGCCAGCACTGCCCACCCCCACGACACCTACAACAGGCTATAACTCAATTTTGAGATTTTTTCCCCCTTCCCACCTACAAAGCCAAGTCTAAGTTTCCAATACCAGATCCGTGCAGTCGAGGCACGGAGAACAGAGCATCTTCCACCTCCGCGCAGCTCCGCGTGGCCAGCTGCCCCCGTTCGCCGGCCGCACTCAGTACAGACATCCCAGCTGAGGCCTGCGGCTCTTTCTCTCGTCTTCTGGCAACTCGTCGAATTTGTTCGGCTACGTTCACCAGCACTGGCAGGGGAAGAACCAGCGTTGCAAGTTCTCGGACCGCACACAGGCTAGGAACTTCTCAGGGGAACGTTTTTGCAGACGTTTATTTTTTGGCGATGCTGGTTATCGGCAACGTTGTACACGCTTGGACCTTGCAGAGCCTCGAGGCACTGAGCCTTCGCACAACAGGTCGTACTATAAATGCTCTGGCCCTGGGGCCACATCTCTCCCATCATCATGCTGCTCAGCATGCTGCCTGGCCAAGCGTTTCACGGTGTCCTGCAAAATCCCGGCACGCCTGACGGGGACCTGCAGGTGCTCAGGCTCATCCTCCAGCAATTCTCTATCCCATGATCTTCTTTTCATACCTTTAAACAAGTTTTGGATGGTTCCTTTGTCCCATAACAGGCTTCCTTGAATGTCTTCCCAAACTCTGCCATCTCACTGCCAGAAATACAGATGCTGAACCAACCAGCAGCACCCTCACATCTGCTTTGGAGACGAGGTACAAGATTCTTCTGCAGTTGCAAAATTTCTTTAACAGAGCCTGGTCAAGCAGCCATTAAATGAAAGCTAGAGGTGAAGAATGCAACACAAGGATGTGAAAGCAGCCAGCATGAGGACTTCAAACATTTCCTGATGCATCTACAGAAAAACAATTGGTGCAAGGGTCTCCACAAACAGCAGTGTGGTCAATGCATTTGCCCATCTCAAGCCTCTGAGTACAAAATGAAAACCGACCCCTTTCCATGATTACACAAACGCTGTGGAGCACTGCCTGGCCAGGGAAACTCAGTGACACCTGCAACAGTGCAAAAATACGACTTCTTCAACAATTCCAAGTAAATACCTCTCCCTTTCCTCCCAGAATTGCCATATCCTGCTGGTGGGTGGCACTGCCAAAGGCGATTCTCCAGGCGCATCCCTATCTCCTGCGTGCCCAACACAGTAGCCCCTGGACACCATATTTTAGCCAAAGTCCATGCAAACATGGCATGTCTTCTGCATGTGAACTTGGTAGATGACAAGGTGCTGGAAATGCCTCAAGCCCAGGCTGCTGAACCCAGTATTTCTATAGTCAATGCTGCATGTTGTATTTTATGTAACATTCAGGAGACAGAGAGAGAAACATCACTGGGAGGCTGGAGGGTGGGGGAGATGGACAGACACCCAAGTCCTGCAGTCAGGCATCCAAACCACCTCAAAAGCACGTGGCTGGGCTGTACAGGCGAAGAAGGCTCTAGCAGCGTGGTTCCTCTTGGATGGACGCTCAGCATTAATTTGTGTTGCTTTGTGAATAAATGCAATTGAACTGTCTATAAATTGCCATATGAATCTGAGGAAAAACACCTTCTGGTGGTGGTAGGGTTGTATTTCAAGGTGATACAGATAAATCACGACTTTAACAAATAGTTTCCCCTATTTTGCTGGTGGCCAAGCCAAAGAATAACGTCCACTGCCATGCTGGTGCCAGGCTGGGCCGCGCACAGCCACGGGGGCCGACCCCAGACGTGGCAAGCAGCAGCTTCTGTTCTGGATGCAGATCAGGAGCCTCATCAAGGTGTCAGACACGCGATATCTGATAGCCTGCGGGAGAGCTTTTCTCATCGCTTGGGCAAGAGCTGCAGTGAGCCAGCAGAGCTCCTGCCATAAAGTCATTACGCAGAGCCTGGCTGGCCTGGCCGAGCCCCAGCCAGCGCGCTGCTTCTTGCAGGCTGCACTGGAGTGGAAAATAATAAAAAAAAAAACGTATCCAATGGTGTTTGGTAAAGAATTAGTGGTCTCAGTAAGATCTGCAGGCCAGGAAGAAACCAAGCAGTTCCTGGTCTACCTGCAGGCAGAGAGCGATCGGCGCAATGCAATTGCTGCCAGCAACGTTTAGCTGCAAAGTATGTGCGCTCGCTGCCTCAGAGGACGTGTAGCGATTTTGTCACTTAGCTCTTCCGCATCTTCTCAAACATGTATTCCCTTCCTGCGCCACAGGCACGAGCTTCAGAGTTCCTCCAAAGTGCGAGAAGCTAAGGCCTCCCTTCCGCACGGTTTCTTCCGCCTAATCCAGATCAGTCAGCAAGTGTTGTGGGAGAAAGATTAAAGCCCTCCTCTCCCTCCAGGCCACACACAAACTACGAGACAGCCGCTTTGGGATTTTAAGGAGAAGGTAAGTAAGGAAACATCCTGAATTTGATTGCAATACTCATGAAAGTATCCAGTGGCTCAGTTACTTTGCAGCTGCTTGCTTCAGAAGTGCCACCACCTCCCCCAAAAACGCACAGGGACACTTTTCAAAGCCAAAAGCAAGGCCCATCGGGCAGCCTGGCCAAGCACGGGGAGAGGGACCAACCCTAATAAACGCACTGTAGACGGCAAGATATAAGCTGACGTTACTCACAGCTGGGACAGACTCGTAGCAGGCGACGCGCTCGGCTCCCACGCCGCTTCTGCACGGCGGTGCCCGCTGCAGAGCGCGGCAGGAGAATAAAGGTCTTCCAAAGCCGTTTCGGCAATCCTTGAGGACAGGGGACCAGAAACCTCAGCAATACCAAGCCAGAGTGTCAAAGCCAACTGCATGCTGGAATCGGCACTGCGGTCTGCGGGCGGAAGGGTCACCACCACCAGCGGCGGCTCTGCAAGCCGGATCGGAGCCAAGACACCTCCGTCAGCAAGGAGGCACCTCTAGCTCTCTCTGCCCTGACCCTGGAATAAACCAGAACTGCCCTCAATGCCATAACCCAAGCACCGCACGTGGATTGAGCCCAACATGAATTTTTACAATGTTTTACCAGTTATGAGCTTGCCTGAAGTGACTCTTCCAAGATTTTCAGATTTTATTGCAACACCCAGATATTTATTCTTGCGTGCTTCTTTTTAGGTTTGCTACACAGAAGTTTACCTTACTGGAAGTTCCACTTACTTGCCATGCCAGACACACACGTTTGGGAACGTTTCAGGCTGCTTTGTTATTCCCCCTTGTATTTGGCCTACAACTGCCAGCACACACTACGGAAATCAGGTGGGAATTTCAAGCAGTGATTTCTTTGCTCTCTGCCTGCAGATGTCCACCACCGTTTTGGGAGATTGGAGAGAGAACAAGGGAAGCGGCAATGCCCGGGGGGGGAAGAGGAGCACGCAGTACCAGCGCCATTGCTCCCACCTCCTTCCTTGGCGGTCATCTCTACGCTCTTCACCGGATTTGGTTGAGCTTCTTACGCTGTGTGTTGCTTGCAGATCCAGCTCGGTGAGCTTCCTGGCCAGCGTGCCCATGGGATCTCCCTCTTCTGGAGGCCACCAGATACCTCACCCGGGGGATCGTCACGCAGCTCCAGCACAGCGAGGCGCACGCAGCTCAAACGCAACGCCATACCCTGCTGCTCTCTCCTTCTGTCTTCTGCGGCGGCTTTCCAGCCCACTGCCAAACGCAGGTTAACCTTGCAGGCCTCAAACTTTGGGTTTTACCTGGGGGCACGAAACCTTGCTCTTGCACGTATCTACATCGCTGGCACGTTACCAGTTACCTAATCCAAGTATTGGGTAAGCTGCAGAAAACCTGTTAAAAAGATCACTTAGGCTCTAGAAATACTATTTTGGAGAGATGTGGAAAAACAAGAAGCCATAGTGGGAAATCGCTGCTTGCCGTCCTCCCACCGCTTCGTCCAAGGGCCTCGCAAGCACCCTACGCGACGGCTCGCGGCTCGCCCTGGCGCGCGGCGCTCCTCCGCCCGCGCCGGGCCGGAGCGGGCTCGCGGGTCGGCGCAGCTGCCGCCTCCCTGCTCCCCGGCCGCGGGCGCCCGCGCGTAAAGCCTCCGACCTCGGCTTTCCAGAAAGCTTCTCGCCCTCCCTTTTCTCCCCCCCCCCCCCCCCGCCTTTTCTAAATCCAATTATAGCACCGCTCCCTCAGCAGGGGTCAGTATAGAATAAGAATCACCGAGTTAATGGACATAAGACCAAAAAAAAAAAAAAAAGCCTCAAAAGTTGTATGATGCAGCTTTCATTAACATTTTAATTGTAATGTATCTTTTTAATCTTCTTTCGCACCGATAGTTTTATATGCTTCAAAAAAAAAATAAAATAAAGGGGGGAAAAAAAACTGCTGACAACAAAAATACTGACATAGAAAAATTAACTGATGGAACTTAGTGCGGTAATGGGAAATGAGTGAAACGCAGAAAGCCGTGTTACCGTCACAGCAAGCGCAGGAATGTCAAACACGCCGCGCTACAGCTGCACGCCGGCTCTCCCGCCCCCACGCACGCGCTGGGGGGGTCCTGAGAGCGTAACCCGGGCAGATTTACCAAAAAAAGCTCGCTTCAGGCCTGGCAATTCACCTAGTTTAGTTAGAGCGATACACTGCAGCAGCAGAGTCGGAGGAGGCTTTCGCTGCTGTCCCCGGCCCGCGATGCTGAGGATACAGAACCGACGCCAAAACCGTCGGGTTTTGCTCCACGGCCCATCCAGAGCCGTCAGAAGGGGCGAGACGGAGTCGGAGCGATTTAACCCCCCCGACACACGCACGCTAGAAACGAGCTCTGCGAGGCGAGCGGGGCTTCGACCAGGCGAGAGCGGGGCCGGCGGCCGCAACGCCGGAGGGTGCCCGGCGAGGAGGCGTCGCGGGAAGCGGCCGGCCCCGGCTCCGGGCATCCCGTCCCGGCCGCGACGGGAGCCTCGACGCCGGGACAAGCGGCTCCCTCCGCTTTGGGAGCCGAGCCGCGCCAGCGTCCGTCCCAGCACGGCGAGGACCCCCGCCGCCACCCAGCTCGTCCTTCCTCTTCCTTGGCTTTATCGCCGCGGGGAGGACGGGGCGAGCGCGGATTTCATCTCGCCCCGATGCCTATATATGGCCACCCCGACGGAGTCGCCTCCCTTCCCTCCGCTCCGCTCCGGCTCCGGCGGCTCCTGCCCAGGGCGGCGGGCAGCGTGGGAACCGCGCCAGCGGCCCCGGCGCTCCTCGGGGCAAGACGACGGTGATGCACAAACCCTCGGGGCGGGGGGGGGAATGGTAATAAAACAGAAAAAAAGTGCTTTGCAGACAACCATTGCACAGGGGGGAAAACTGTGCTGAAGCATTCGTCTCGATAGGAAACGCAATGCACACACACACAAAAGAGTACTTGACGTATAAATTGTTGTTAAAAGGCTGATCTGCGGCCCTTGGAAGAGCCCGAATAAAAACGCTTGCGGCGGCCTGCGAACACGCCGAGCGCCAAACACACGCCCGAGCGCTGCTTTCATCCGCATCGCGCAGGCGACGGGTCAGAGCGACCCCGACGTCGCCCGGTTTGGCCCGAGCGAGCTCCTCCGCCCCCGGGCGCCGCCGACCGCTCAGCGCCCCCCCGCCCCGGTCACCCTGCCTTTTTAACACCCTCCCCCCCAAGCAACATTTGTGAGTATGCACACTGTAGGATTTAGTATTTTCTTTTAAATTTCCGTTCTGCCTCCAAACATTTGCTTAAAAACAAGTTGAACTTAAAAAAAAATTGCTAATGAATCACAGTTCCTAGCAAATGAGCAATTGCAGTTGACACAATGAATTATGCCTGAAGCAAGCTGGGAAACATATTTTGCAAATGATCTCATCCACAGGCAAACCTGGCATGACACTTGATTTGCTAAAAAAGACACAAAGCCTGTCAAAATCCCCGTCACTTTGCAAATAAAGTCAGGTAGAGAAAGCCAGCAGCCTCACCCTCTTTAGCATGCTCAACCTATTTCTCAATTTCTATGTAGGCCTGGTTAAAATAAAATAAATAAGGAATAAAAATCACTACCCTCAGCACCACCCCCCGTAGGTGTTCCCGTCAAAACTAGTTTGTCTGAACTCCAGCGGCAGCGGAAAGTGGCCGGGGCAAACGGCAGCAACCGGCGATGCTCGCACTGGCCTTGAGGTACTCGGGGAACTTAGGATTTCACTTAATTCCCCCCACTCGACTGCTTATATTTTATTTCTTTAATTTCATTCAACTAAATTCAAAGAAATATAAAAAAAACATAGATACAACTATGAAAGCGCAGCCTTGCCTTGCAGTACCGCTGTCCCCCGCGCTTTAGCATCGCGACGGCTCTGGCACTCCAGCCCAGCACGGCCCATCCGTTCCCCCGCTGACAGTCCCGCCAAAGAGCTGCTTCGGCTCCTGAAACCCGGGCAGACACAAAGCCCCGGCGGAGGCTCTTTCTAACCCCGTTTTGTCAGGCCTGGGGATTTTCAAACGCGGGCACTGTAGGGAGCGAGCCGCCCGCGAGCCGCCCCATCGTTTTGCCCGGCTGTTTTGCTGTGTTTATCCCCAAGCCGACGGCCCCGTGCAAGCCTTTAGGCCCCCCCCCGCCCGGCGTATCGGAGAGCCAGCGAGCAGCTGAAGTGCCACGATGTGAATAAAGGCGGCTTTCAAGCAAGGCTGCTATCTGCAGAGGTACAGAGCACAGCGCAAACCCTCCAGAAGGCCTGGCAGGGAAATCTGACTTTATAATAAGACGGTCTAAAATAAATATTTCCATTGCAAGCGGAGATGGTTTGCATCCCGAGCCGGCGAAGCGCACACAAGTCTGGAGGCTTCTCTGAAGCCAACCCAAGGCTCTCCGGGGCTGCAAACACGGAGCCGAGCAGACTCGCGCGCGACGTGTCTTGGCACTCCTCGCCTCGCGCCTGCTGGCACCGCCGCAAACACTGCCTCATCGCTTGGCACTTCCACTCCTCGTTTCGACTGAAACCTCCTCCGGAAAGGACGTACCTGCGCTTTGCAGAAGGGCTCGCTCATCGCCAAGTAGAGAGGACTTCTCTTTGCCGGAGCAGCGTACGCAGCTGTTGTCAAAGCGCGTTGGAGGGAAGCACCGCAGCAGCCGGGGAGAGCTCGACGCCGGCACGACACCCGCTGCCCGAAGGGGAGCCGACCGCTCGCGGGCACCGGCCCACCCAAAGGGAGATCGCCCCCCGCCGCCCCCCGGGCCCAGCAGCCGCCCGCCAGGGGAGCGGGGACGGGCCAGACCACCGCAGCGCGGCGGGACGCGGGCACGCTGCGAAGCTGGGACGGGAGCCAGACGGCAACGCACCCGCCGTCCTGCCTTGGAGAAGCCGGAGGACACCTCGACACCCAGGTCTACCGAGGGCCACCACGAAGGCGACGAAGGACCCGGCGCGGAGGTCTTCACCTCCACCCGCCGCGAGAGCAACGCGGGCCCCGCGCGCCGGCTGCTCCGAGCTCGAGAGCGCGAGGTCACCCCGACGCCAGGCCAGCGGAAACCACCCGGCCGCTGCTGCTCTGGCTTTTGCTGAAAATATCCTGTATTTGCTGCGTTTACAACTCCACCCCGTAAGGCAGCGCTGGAGCAAGAGAGGCGGAAAGCAAAGGCTCCCGAGGAACGACCAGCCCTGCGCTAATCGTGGGAAGTTTGGCGCAAAAGAAAGCAAAACCGCCAAGGCAACGCTTTCCGGGACCCGCAGCCCAAGGCGTCGCGGGGTTTGCAGAGCTGCCCAATGTACCAGTTACTCCATCAACCAAAACGGGCCCCTTGGAGCCACGTGCAGCCCTGCTCTGCCTGTGCTTACTGAGACCCGATTTTCATTCGACCACTTGCGCTATTTTAGTGAGTTTTGGAAGGTTTATTTTTTTCTTTTCTGAGAAATTTTAGGTTTTATAAATCCATTCTTCCCCTTTAATGTTAAAAAACTGCAATTTACTCCCATGAAGCCTTAATTATAAAATCTCCTCAGGAAAAGAGAACTACAACAGTTATATCCATCTTCAGTGGTCTATGGAATGACATTTATTCTCAGAATAAGGACAACAATATCCCTAATTATTTTATATTTGCAGCTTACTTTGGATCAAACTATCATTACCTCCATTATCCGCGCCTCGAGGTCATGCACTTATTGTCCTAGGCTGGCTGAACAGCATTAATTCAGCTAATAAGGAAAGGTTCGGCTTTATCCCTTTTAGTTGGAAAGTTTTATTTAATAGCAGGCTTTCAGAGGATTAATAAGGCGCGCACTTTGTTTTTAGCTATGCCTGAATACGATGCTCTTGAGCAGGGCAGGCTCCCCGGCTCCTTCGGCGCAGGCACAGAGGACGTGCACCTCCCCCAGCCGCAGCCGGCACGTTTTGCTCTAGCAAAACCTCTTCTTCATGCAGGAGAATATTAACTTTGAGCAGCCAATATGCCCCTGAGCGGACAGCAATAATTCAGGTTTGTTTACCGATTTCGACTCCTACTACTGTTTAATATTTTAGTTGGAAAAGGTAAAACAGCATGCCAGAGCATCAATTACCCAGGACAGGAGCCCGGCATTTGGCAAGCTGGGAGCACATCAGGCTGCCCGCAATCTCGCAAATGCCTCTCCAAAGGAGGAAACGCACAAGCGAATATTCAAATTAATGAAGCAGCATGTAATGGAGACTTCGCTTTAAGTGATCCTGTACTTCGCTGCTGATACGTACGGGCGAGCCTCGCGTGGCGCAGTACACAACGTACTGCTGTCATTTTATTTCCCTACAGCAGGGAAGATGTTTGGAGAAGTCCTTGAGCACAGCAAACGTACTTTAACTACAGCATGCTGCATACTGCAGTATGAACTGTAGCACGCCAGCATGTAGGGAGGCACTTATCCAACAACAGCCCGGCAGCGGACCCAAATTTTTCCACACTTCTGCATCAGGGCGCAGAGGAGCAGCCGGCGTCGCTGACCCCGCACCGGGCACTGCCGGCAGAGCGCGGGGGGAGCAGCGCCCGTCCCAGCCCGCCCGGCGTTGCTAAACTCGGAATTTAGGCGTTTAGTTGGGGCGGTGGGTTTTTTTTTTTTTTTTTTTTTTTTGTGCGTTTGTTCTTTAAGATCTCCCCTTTGAGCAGCAGATTTTTCCTCCCCTGGGAGGGAAAGTATCAGCCCGGGTACGCGTCTAGCCATTAAAATAAATAAAGCAAGCAAGCACTGCGGCCTCTCCGAAAGGTGCTGCTAATAATAACGCGATTTTCACGTCCGTTTTGCTAGGCGAACACGCCCCGGGAGGACAGCAGAAACTAGGCGGGCGGGCGCTCCGCGGAGCGGGCCGCCAGGACGAGCCCCCGGCCGCGGCCGCGGCGCAGCTTCGCCCCGGCCCGGCGCTTGCCCCGCCAGGGGTTTCCTCGGCCGGGGCCTGCGGGCAGCCGCGCCGCCGGGGCCCGAGGGGAGGGGAGGGGAGGGCAGCGCGGCGGCGGCGGCGGCGGCGGCGGCGGCGGGGCCCCCCCGGGCCGCGCTTACCTGCGGGCGCGCTGCCCCAGGGGCGCGCGGCGGCGGCGGCGGCGGCGGCCCCGGGGCCTGGCGGCGGCGCGGCGCGGCGGGGCCCGGCGGCGGCGGGGCCCGGCGGCGGCGGCGGCGGCAGGAAGTGATTCCAGCGGCTCCTCACATGGACTTTCCCTGACCTCGCCCAGCAGCGCCGAGCGCCGCAGACAGGCGGCCCCGGCGGGCCCGGCCCCGCCGCCGCCGCGGGGCGGGAGGGGGGGAGCGACGGGCGGGGCCGCGGGGCGACGCGCACCGGCACCGGCACCGGCACCGGCACCGCGCTCGGCCCGGCACCGGCACCGGCACCGCCGCCCCCCGCACGCGCGCGCCCCCCGCGCTCTGCCTCTCTCCCCACCCTCCCGCGATTATTTCCCGTGCTTTCCCCGTGTTTTCTCGATTTCCCCCGTATTTTATTTTTTGCACTTACCGTTTCTCCTTATTTTTCCCCGTATCGTTACTAATTTCCGCGCCCCCCCCCCCCCCCGGCCGGGAGCGAACCCGCCACCACCGCCGCCGCCGCCCCTCACCGCGGGACCCACCTGGGCGCCGCGCCCCGGCGGAGCGGCCGCACCATCGGCGGCGCTGAGCGGCCGCGTGAGTTTTTACAGGATCGTGCTCTAAGCCTCCTTCTTTTTTTTTTTTTTTTTTTTTCCCCTCCCTCCCCCAACGTTAAATCGCTCTGAAGCCGAGACGGGCTGTGCAATATGCGATCGTGCTCACAGCTGCATCACATGATGTTTCAAATTCTCGGTTACCCGCTTCTCGTTCAATAAAAGGAGAAATTTTTACCCTTCTCTTAGGAAAAAAGAAAGTTCATGCAACATAGTGATAATTTTTACCCTTCTTTTTTTAAAAAAAGACTTCGTTCAGCATATTAATTTCAAGAAAAGCATAGCAGAAAAATCGTCGAGGGAGGTAAATATTTTCATATTAAAAATAAACCTCTCATGCCATTATCTTGGTTAGATAAAGCTGCCATTCATGCTTCAGCTATGATGCAAAAACTAAGATTAAGAAAATTACAAAATTTACCACAGCAACACGAATTCAGCCTGTTCACAGTAAAGTGCCCATTTTCTGTGAGAACGGTTCTGTTCTATCCGCAGTTTTAAAATGCAGATAGTGATTTAGGAGACTTCGTGGCCAGCGTGCCACAGGCGGAGTATTGCTGCTGCTGGCAGCCCCGCTGCTGCCGGCTCCCGTCTGCATGGGAACGGGCGAGATCTGGGTCCCAGAGGGTCCTTTTCTGAGTAGCGACAGGGACTTCTCGGGACACCGTCTGGCGCGGGATACCAGCAAAAGGCTGCCAGCGCCTGGGGAGAACCAATTCAGCAGGATTTGGCTTAGAAGTTGCACTGAAAGCAATGATAACGCGTACCTGTACGCGCTTCCAGATTGCATCTCCGAGTGTAATTATTGAATCTGAACTATCTGCCTCGCCTGTAGCTCTCCTTTGGTTATTAACACCGTTAGGCCACAGCCAGCCAAGTGATTTTTCAGCACCTTATCAGTTTTATTTTTGCATTTCATTAGAGATTGCCACCTACAACTTCTTGTTTTCATTTCCTGTTGACTGTGCAATCACAGGAGTCGGTCCTGCAAACATTCGCCAGTTTGGGCCCGGATTTTATAAACATTTGCGCATGCACTTAACTGCCCGCCTTGGCGAGAGGCCGACTCGCCCGCGGGAATCCCCCGGCGCGGGGGGCAATGCGAAGGGATGCCGCCTCGATTTTAATGTCACGGGAGGACGTCCCCGCGCAGCGAGCTGGTATCTGTGCTGACCTATAACGCCGCAAACTCGGGACAGTGTTTAGCCCGGGACCCCCAGCCACCACGCACCGCTCGCCCGGGTCAGCTGAACTCTCCTCCGCTCCCCTGCGCCGTCTGCCACCATCACCTACAAAAGCAGAATTATCTGAGATGGGCCTGCTCGAGATCTGGGGGCAAATTTTCCTTCCAAATGTCACTCCTCAGTCTTAAAAATAAAGTTTGTTTTTCTTTCTTGTTTCTGCAAGTCCAAAATATTAAATCACTGAACCTGTTTGCATGATTGAAGTGAGCGGCATTAGCCCTATGTCTCCTAAATAAATTTCGAGGAATAACAAAACCTCTTTAAAGTATGAGCCTTGTTCTGCCTGTTTTGCATATAAGATTGTGTCAGAACTTCTTTGAATCTGGAAGTTTCTTTTCTCTCACACTCTCAAACATTTATCATTTTGAGGCTGCTTTTATATCTGCAAAAAAAATCCCCATATTTTAAAAATCAACGCTAGATGCTTAGAACTGCTTAAGGCTGAGGAATTTCATTAGCACTTGACACTTTAAAAAACAGTGTCAGGTCAGGACAAACACATTTTCATTCGCATGCAAGATAAAATCACTTTTTAGAAATGATGCATGAGAAATATGTCCCCAAACTGCATGCTGAGATAAAGCACTTGTGCTACCTCGCAAACGTGGCATCCTCCCCCCTTACGCTGTGCGTTCAAGAACTCAACTTTATGCTGTAAACATCTCAACACCTGCGTGGATACCTCCTCTCTACCCTGCAGATAGGGAAACCGGGCCAGCGGGGACCAGTCTGGCCGCGGAGGGCCTCCCAGCTCCCGAAATTTCGTCCCTATCTGGGTGCTGGAGCTGGACAGAAAATCTGCCCCACACAAGTTGCCCCATAGGTTTGGGAACAGAGAGCGGAAAACCAGCTAATGCTTCAGCCAAGAGACCATCTTCCCTCCCTCCAGCCCTTCAAATAAATGCTCTATGCTGGAGAAAGAAGCATTTCCTACGTACCAGCTGATGTTTCAGAGTGGCTGCAGGGCTAGAGAAAACATGTTTATTTACTGCTATGCTGAATTTAATGCAAAAGATCGGTTCAGAGACTAGAGGAAACCAAATAGGCAACATTTTCAATAATGTCTGCAAAGTGTTCCTGCGCTGATGGAAATATTTTCTTTCTCACTCTTTTCCTCGCCTTTTTTTTTTTTCTTTTTTTTTTTAATCTAGCATTTCAAATTGAAGAACAGCTTGAGGGCTGAAGAAATCACTGGCTAAAATATCCAACATTTACGCTCTTGCAGCAGAGAAGCGAACTTCTTTTTTTTCGTCTGAGCAGTAGTTCAGTGAAGCAGAAGAAATACTCCTGCAGTCTTACAGCCCATTTTAACGCTTTCGGGGTGCAGCCCGTCAGTTAGGTGTTAAGCCTTCACCGCAAGGCTTGAGCGAAAACTTTGTTCCTTCCCCAACCGTCAAGCACGTAAGACGTTGAGATATGTTGCTTACTTTCCGGTTTTATTTCTAAACGGATCGGGAGATGCCGGTGCCGGGCACTGCTCTGGCCGGGTCCCGGGCTCGGCGCTGCCCAGGAGCCTACGGCAACATAGCGTTGCACTATGTGCCCTGAGCACAAGCTGCGAGTAGAGGACAAATGTAATTTGTACGGGCACGTGGCTTCCTAGCAAGCTCGGATCCTTTTAATCCGAACCCGCAAGATCTTTTTAATCTTCCTGCCTCGGGATGCTGCTCTCCTCCGCCTGCCCCGCGCCGTGGCACGTGCCGGCGGCGCGCGGGTCTCCCCGGGACGAACGCAGGCCTGGGGAGGCAGCGGCGGGGCGCGTTTCCCGAGGCAGCTCCGCAGAGGGCTTTGAAGAACGGATCAAGCATCAAACCTGGGCAGAATTTTGCAGCTGGGACGCGAGTTGTCTTTGTAGGTAGAGAAAATATTATCGACCTAGTGCAATACGTGTACACAGTATTTGTGCTGAGCCAGGAACGGCAAGGCAATCTGTAAGGAGAGAAAATTGCCTCCTAACAGATACCTTTGCTTTGATGATATATTTAGCTAAGACTTCAGCAAAACTGGCATTCACATGAGAGGGGAGAGGCTATGGCAGCCTCAGTGCAGCCTTAGAGACTTCTTCAGATCCGTGTACCATCACGAGCAGCAGCAAACGACAAACCGAACTGTATCAGAAACCCTCATTTGCGTACGTGACTGATTCAAGGCAGAGGGATTTGCCTTTTCTCCCCCCATCATACCGTGCTGCCGGACGGCGGGTTTTGCAAGAACAGCCGCTCGTGTCCTTGTGCAAAGCTCACGCACCCAAAGCGAGGGAGGAATTGGTCCCTGGAGGGATTTGCCGCATTCAGTGCACCACCTGCCCCGCTTCGGCTCGCTCTTTTTAATGCTGGAAAGTTGATTCCGAACGTGCCTGCCTGCCGGACAGCATTAAGTGCTCCGATGGACTCGGTCACCCCGAGGAGCTCTGCGGCCGCAGCCAGCGGGGCACATGGCAGAGTTATTCCCGGGCTCTCGGAAGCGTTTCCCTTCGGATCAGGGAACGCGCGTCCCTTCGTGCCGAGCCCTGGGCACGGGGCTCCCGCCTCCAGCAACGTCGGCCCGTGCTGCTCGCACGCGAAGTGACGCTTTATACCTGCCTTTCCCTTCGGAAAATGGAGACAAAGAGGTTAAATGACAACCTGTGGCCATCGCAGGAATTTATCTGATTGCTCCGACTAGTTAGTCTTTTGCTCCTCTGCTCCTTGACCGCTCTGTGGTGTCTTCATTTCACTTCCCACTCTGGAATTACACTCTGCTCCCATTAGGGAATCTTTCTGGCACATATTTCACTGGGAAAGCTTTAACCCTGCGGCAGTAAATCTCTCTGGGGTCACAGAGGGTCTCATTCCAGCCCAGAAACGTTTTTATGTCAGCCTTTCAGAAATCTCCCGGGAGGCCCAGGACTCAAAATTGGCATTTTGACGGTGTCTAAGTTCTTTGAACCAGACCGTGACCCTGGGAGATAACTGCCATTTCAACCGGCTTGTAACATCAGTAATTGCTGTTGTCAGCGGCAATCGGCCACGGTGGGCCGATAAGGGGAGGCGATGCCGTACCTGGCTGCTGCGGACCGGTCCGGAGCGGGGACCCGGCGGTAGGGGCTGGGGACGAGCTCCGGAGAGCTTTGCGCAGCTGGAACTGCAGAACGCAAGGAGGCCGCTTCTCACGCAGGAAAGCCTCTCTTGGCCTCCGTGGCGCGTGCGCGGCTCATTTATTTTTGCCTCCCTCCTGTACCGTCCTTTCTTGGCATGAAGGGCCCCAGCCATACCCGCGTTTTGGCCCAGCTAAGTCAGTGTTAATCAGAAAATGGCAAGAACACTTTACCTCTCTTGCTCCCCTAGGTCGGGCCTTCCTACACGAATGTCGCCATCAACATAGTGAAGGTCCTCATGGAACAGGACGCTACTCAGCATGAGCCAGTGTGGTAGAACCGGGCTGTAAGAGCTGTTAATTTTTACAGATAAAGTCAACAAAGTCAATAAAATCCTGAGTGCTCTAAAACAGGCTCTTGTGTAAGGCTCAGCCGTCTCTACGCCATACAGTTAACACAGTGCAAATGGTGGTTATTTTGACTACAGCTTACATTAAAATGATTAGGAATAAGTTAAAATAAACAGAAACAAGAGTGGCTCCAAGGAGGTTGCACCGTCTTAACTAAACTGGTACAAGGTCGTGTGTTAGAAAGGCTTCACTTATTTGTAAATACAGAAATCCTTGAGATTCTTCCATGAGAAACGCTGCAGAAGCGCAAGGCACTGATTGCTTCCATGCTCGCCCTCCCATGAGATGAACATACGGCAACAAAAAAATAATGTATCATTGATGATTTTAAATAGTTATTTATTACATAATTGTATAGTGACAGTGAAAACAGGAGGGGAGAAAAACCAATCCCGAGAGACATTCTTCGCTTTGGCTAGGTGAATTCACATGTTGATGACTAAATTTCTTGGCTTAGCTGGATTTCCTGGGCTCTGATGATGGAAGGAACCTCTAAGGCCCCTGACCTCCCTATATGCAGATGGCAGACTTTCTCCAGGAACAGCATTAAAATAAAGATTTTAGAAAAATATCTAATTTCATCCTAAACAATCCAGGTGTCAGTGGATAGATAGCTCTTCTTGTAAATTATCCTGATATTTAATTGCCTTTACTGCTAGGAAATTGTACTTGATTTAATTGGCAGCCAGAGCTTTTTGTCATGTCTTTCTTCAAAAGATTACAATACCTTTGCTCTCAGATATGGCTGTGCAGGTCTTCTTCCTTCATGGTTTGTCATAACATTTGTGAAATGCCAACTTTTGCACAAGGCTGCTTGGCTTTTAGTGGCTCCATTGGTTGAAATTTGGTGTCACCAGGCGGCTCTGCTGGGAAGCGGCTGTTTCGCCACTGGAGATGGACCAAACCAGCAAAGCTTCTGCGCTAGTATTGACTCCTCTGGAAAAATTTATTTATTGATATTGGCATGCGGAGAGCTAAACTGGTGGCCCTGGGCTCCCATCTTCTCTTGCACTGGCCAGTGATGCTTGGTGACACCAGGCCGCTGCAGACGGGACGGAGCGGCCCCACCTCCCCTACGGCTCTGGGCTTGACCCAGGCATCGCCTGAAACATTTCTGCTGGACATGAGAATAGCCTGGATTGTTATTTAGAGCTATTGAGAGGATCTTTTCGAATGACTAAGGGGTAACTTCATGATAAGAATTTTAATGTCTTATGACTGTGAAATTTCCTAAGTATTTCGCTCCAGCATACTGTGAGAATGTCCTAAGAAAACAGCGGCTGACTGTCAGCTCCTCGCTCGGCTCTTCTATCTGCTCAGCTAACCCTCTCCTTGCCGTGCTCCCTCTCCCTTCTCCTGGAGGAGAGCTGCTCTTGGAGCAGTGAGCACCACGCTGGGGACACAGCTTGGAGGCAGCAGGTCTCTGAGAGGGCCAGTCACCTCCAGCAGGGACTATCTGGTCTGAAAACGAGCACAGTACACTGAAAAGAGAGACATTTGCAGGGAAAAAAATAGCTCATCCCTAAATTCCATAAATCCCAGCAAAATGTAAGGCAAACCCAGGGAGGATCTGTACTGATGCATGGAGAGGACACCTTCCAAAGGTGGTCGGCACTGAAAATATGTCTTGACCTCGTGCAAATTGGAAAGCGCTCAGCAAATTACAGGATCAGTCAAACGTCTGTGTTTTAGAGTGAGACAAGTAGGGCAATAAACGACGAGAGGAGAAGACGTGCTGCCCGGTGGAGTGCCCGTCGGCGTCCCCAGAGCCAGCCCTCCTGCTGCGCTCCCAGGGCCGTCGCTTCGGCCGGACGTTGCTGCTCTTCGCCCACGAGCACCGTCAGGGATGCCCCCGCCTCGCCCCCGGGCACGGCGCGGACGGCACAGCTCTTGCTGGCTGTGACCGTTTGCCGTGTTGGTGCAAGCACGGGACAGGCGCAGCTTTGCCACTAGCAGCAAATGCTCGACCTCTGCATCGTCCCGCGTAGGACGACCCGAGAAGGGGCACCAGTGCATCAGAGTGACAATCCTGCCTATTAAAGTTGCCTTAGAAACTGGCAAAACAAGTTCTCCCCAGGATAAACGCTCCATATAATTTGTTCTGCAGAGTTAACAGAGGATTTTTATACGGCAGCTAAGGCTAAAAAGCAAATTCGGAAGATGACCTCTCTCATAAAGTGGGTGTACTGCACACAGAAGATCTGCGGAGTGTGATCTTATCCCAGGAGCCGCAGCCAGAGCCCAAGCACTGGCACGGCTCCTTCGCTATGGCTGAGAAAGCCTGGATTCGAGAAAGCGCAGAGCCCTAACGGTGCCCCCCGAAGCACGCCGTTACTCCGCTTGCTGTATTTGCCCTGACAGCTTCACTATCAAAAACGCAGGGGACAACCGAAGTAAAGGTGTCACTTTGAATCTCCCCGGACAATGTTATAACTGATGAGAAGGAGCTCCAGCACCCTAAGATCTATTCAGAAGACGACTTTGGCCTATTAATTTTCCAGAAGATTTCCCACAACGGTTTTGAGAGCTTTTGTTCCCCTTTGTTGTAAGATGAATTTCCAATCCACTCTTCATTAGCAGCTCTGCAGCAAGATGACGTCCCGTCCGGCCCCGGCCCCATCCATCGTGTACCTGCACTGTTCCCCCTCCGGCTGAGGCAGGACTGTGCGTACGGGAGCTGGAATGAATTGGGAATTAGAGTACCAGCTTATGCACACAAAAGCATGGAAAAAACCCTACTGTGATTTACCCACATGGAGTTCAATAAACATTAGATCTGATGGCATTCATCGTTTTTTCATAGCATGCTCGATTACTGCCTCAGTTATTGCTCAAATGACATCATTCCTGGCACAGGAATTGATTGATTTTTTAATGAATATTCATATGGCATTTCAGCCAGGAGTAGGCATTAATATTCTAAGAAAGAAGAATGAAACGTACATCCTAATTTAATGAATGATTGTAAATATGCAACTGATGGATAATGCAACCATGAACATTTAAAAAGGCATCCGTAGCCACTTTGGGTGCTTTCTGCAGGAACAGAGGAGGACGCGGGACACCGGGAGGGCAATGGGCAGAGGCGGCACGGGGCCACCCCGTCCGATGCACGCTGCTCGCGGTCCCCGAGTGCACCTGTGTTTGGCAGATGCTCTTCAGATGCCTCCTCACCCGGGCGCTGATCCTTTGCGAAGGCAGCGGTTGCAGCGCTCCAGCGGCGACAGCCGGCTCCGTCCTCCCCTCGCTCACGCCGGTCCCAGCCCGGGAAAGTGCTAAACCACAGGCTCAGCGTGTCACTGCCGGAACCGCTTGAAAACATTTAGTTCAAATGCGTGTTCAGTCCCATGGGGACAGCATGCACCTCAAGTGTCTTCTGGAGCCAGGGCTTAAATCAGGGGCATCGCCACCGAAGTCCCCGAGGTGACAGGCATGAAAGGCTGCTTATACCCAGCGGCTTCTACTGTGCAGGGCAGAGGACCAGCCCTTCTGCTGACAAAGCACAAACGAGCCTCATCCCCACCAGAAACGAAGAAAGTCCTGCCCTAAATTCATCGCAGCCCTCTCAGAACCGCAGCCACGGCTGCACCAAAATCTCCCCATATTAAAAGCAGAAGCGGGGACCCCAGTGGGTATCAAACTTATTATTCTTTCCCTCTCTAATCAAGTCAGTCCCTTGCTCTTCCTCCTAGCAGCTGGCAAGGAAAAGGAGACGCCTTTGCAGGCCAGCTCTCAGAAATCTAACTTAATCTGACTTAGAAGAGCCAAGGAAAATGGCTGCGCTCTCTGGAAGAGCAGCCCTGCAGCCAGGGCTCTTGTTTGCACATCAAGATGCGTGGGACCGAGTTTGCCGATAAAAATATATACAAAGTTATGCTTGGTATGGAACAAGCAGGCAGTAGCTGCTGAAGACTTCACAACATCCTGCTTTTGGCTTGCCTCCAAAATACCAAAACAAAACAAAATTCAGTTGGCATCTCTGCAGATTGAAGCAAGTTTTCTCTTTGCAGCAATTGCTGAACAAACGTTTCAGGCCTCTGCCACCTCCCCAGCCCTCCTTTCTCCCCAAAGCGTGTGCTCTGGGGAGCACGAGAGCTCTTCAAGGTCACCGGCAAAGCGTGGAGGAGCGCCGGTGCTCCCCTGCTTTCACCATGTCACCTGGCAAAGAGGGGAGCGAGCCGCAGGCGATCTGGCCCCTCTCCCCGGTGGGACCCGCGGCGGTGGGGTGATTTCTGTGAGCGCGTGGGTTAGGCTGCTTTTGCTTCTTCTTACGTTCCTCGCTTTTGGGCCCCGCCAGGGAGCTGCACCTCGGACAGCACAGCTGAACCCGAGCCGTGGTGCTTGCCTCTCACGCAGGAGAAGCAAAATCATTTTCCTCCTGGTGGTCCCGTATGTGCGCTGCTCTCAAACGCAGCCGCGTATTTTTGAAGCAAGCCAAGAAGCACGGCGGTAACGTGAGAGTTAAAACAGCAGCAAATTCAGCCTGGGCAACACCCCTCCCCCCAGCAGTGGCTCAGAATGAGAGACTTCAGGATTTGGCCTCATATTTCTTGTGCGACACACGGACCTGAGTCAATGTACATCTTCTGTACGTACGCACTTGACCTTATGAGCATCGCTTTCAAGCATTTTATTTATTTTGCTGAGAACAGGCAGTTTTGTTTCAGAGGAATACAAGGTGAAATTCTGACCTCGCTGAAAGCACTGAGAGTTTGCCATTGACTCCAGCAGAACTAGAGATTCATCCAGAGCTATAATCAGGTTACAGGTCTTGGTTCTTGCTTCAGGTCTTTGTTGATGCTTCAGAGGAAGACACCGAAAATCCCATCGCCCTTTCAAGCCTGCCTAACGTTCCCAAAGAAGGGAAAAAGCCATCAGTTCCTTCCTGACCCCTTGGTAAGCAGTCATGGTATTTGAAGCATGAAATTTGTTTGCGCTTCTTGTACCACACTGCTATCATGTTGTTATTGATCATAAAAATTATCCTGTGTTTTGTCAAAACCAGGCAACACATTCCTCCCTTTCTGAAGGCATTCAGAGTGCATGAATATAGGCATAATTCAAACAATCTCTGTGGAAACCAACCCCCTACCATTGCAAAGAAAAGTGCATCCCACTGGCTTTGGACTGCCAAATTTCAGAAATACAGTGCTTAACGCCATGGCTGTGGTTTAAACCTGGCCGGCGCCGCCAAGCCTAGGACAGCAGCCTCCTTAAGCGCAGCAGTATCTACTTTCCTACCAAGCCTTCGCGCGTACCCAGAGGAGCTCTCGTTGTATAGTGTCTTAATCAGTGCATAAAATGCTTTCAGTGAAATGCTGCCTTCTTCTGTTTATTTGTCACAACTGATGCTCTGGTGAACAGTAAATAGGAAATCTGCTGGCACGTCAGCACTCTCAGCTTGGTTCATTAGGAAAGTCTAGAGCAAAAGAAAATGCTGCGCAAGCCCCCCTGTAACCGGACCCTCACTCCTTAAAGCCCAGCACGTTACAGAAATCCTGAAGGCACATAACTCCCCCAAACTGAGCCTGTGAAAACAGAGGGAGTATTCGTTTATGTAATTCCCAGCAGTAAAGACTGTGCTATTACAAGGACATGGGCTGATTAAATCCAGGTATGTTCAAAAAGAATTTCTCTCTGCTTTGCTCAGAAAACTTCAGACTGTTAAAATCTGGCACATTTTAACCGTTCACACCGCTCCGCGCTCAGCCCCAGCCCCACTGCATTGCACAATCCTTAGTTTCATGCTTGCTTCAAGACAGTTTGCAGTCAGCCTCACATGGAAAAGAAGGAAGTAACAGTATCTAGTTTGCACATAACTGCAAGCAAATGCAATTCCAAGAAACTATTAAGCAGTTTTTGTTTGAAGTTTAAATGAAAAAAAAAAAAAAAGCTTGGAAGAATTTTTCTTGGCTCAGAGCTTTGTTTGAAATTCAGATTTCGAGTGAAGTGTGTCTAGGCAACACCAGTGATGCAGCACAGCCGGGCTCCGCACAGCGTTGCGGCGGCTCGGGCTGTGACGGGTGGAGCGGAGATCCAAGCCCCTACAGGTGCCAGCTCTCTGCCCCATCCTTTGCACGGGGCGCAGAAACGGGGCTCGCGCACGGGAGCATCGTTCCTGCAGAGGTTCCTATATACTACAGCACTGTCCCCCAGCAGCTTCGGACATCCTTGAGGGCAGAATGAAAAAAATGATCAGGCATCATTAAAGTAACAACATTAAGTTTGTAAAATAAACTTCACGAGAGATAAGACTCCTATGAAAAAAACCCTCTTTGCCCATCTAAATTCTCCACATTACTGAGCAAACGGTTTGCAACAACAAATTTATTCCACAACACCTCCTGTGCTCTTTTTTGTTTGAGAAAGCCACAAACAGATTGTGATTTTCTCTAATGGATTGACCGTCTGGGAAATTTTTCATGCCACTCTTTTGCTCACTGGGAGCAAGCTGCTCAGAGGGGAAATCCTAGTGGAGAGAGGAATCTGAAGGGACGGGTGGTTCATTTAATTAGCATGCACGATCCTGACGTCCTTGCTCAGGCAAAACTCTCACCAGGGCCAATGGGAGATTCCTCCCCCCCCCCCCAAAAAAAAAAAAAAAAAAAAGCAGCTAAGGACTTTGGTATTTGTCTCTTGGTGTTTTATACGGTGTTTTCCACGCAGGGAAAAGCTGGTCTCTTCTCACAATCCCAGGTCTCTTCTCAAACACTCCCTCACCTCCCTTCTCCCTGTTTTGCATTTGCGTTACTTTTTTAAATCTTTTTAAATCTTTTGGCAGGATCTCTGTGGGAACACATCCAACGACAGCAATACGGCAATGTGATGTCCCAGTATCCTCCAAGGGAGGTTGCCCCCGCGCTCCCGGACACCTGGAACGAAGCCCCCGCTTGCACAGGGAAGCTGCACGGTTTTCCCACGCGCCTGCTCACGCCGGCGCACGAGGCCTCCCCGGCCGCAGCGGCGAACACGCTCCCTTCCACGGCCCCGCTCGCCCTCGGCCAAAGCGGCACCGGCGAGCGTAGGAGCGCGGCTCCGCTGAAACAGAATCAGCCATCCTCGGGAAACACCATCCGAGCCGAAAGGCCAAACGGGCGCTCCTGCGACGCAGCCGGCCGAGGCAGGGGACGCTCCTTTCGCCTCCGCCAACGCGCAGCGGTTCCCGCGGCAGAGCGGCACGCGGGCAGCCTTGAGGCGCACCACGCGCAGTCCCGATCCCACGGCACCAGCGCGGAGAGCTCAGAGCAGACCCCGGCGGCCCAGCGCTGCTCTCACCCGAGCAAGGCTTCGATAGCTGCACGGAAAGATCTTAGACTTAGCAATTTTCATTGGCTCATTGCTGGACAAAACTTTGCTTTGAACTGACATTTTCTGGGCATGACAACTGCTTTGAAGCTGGAAGACAAAATTAATGTAAAAAGTTGGCAGGTGAAGAAATGAGAGACTTCTTTTTTTTCAGCAGAGCTGTCCAGGAGCTATGGAAACCTTGTTTGGCTAAATAAAAATGCTGAAAGATAACACAGCTTCATATTTTCCAGCAACGTCTTCACAGGAACAGCACGCTATCTGTGCATGCTAGAGCCTCCGGAGTAGCCAAAGCTGTTCCTGCAAGCAAATCCGCTGTGTTACTTCCAGCAGCTGGTAGGAAACGCTGTCTCCTGCCTCCCCCAGGAGGGAAAGAATCATCAGCTCCCCCGGTATACATATATTTTTTCACTGAAGCAGTGTCACCTATGAGCCCCCAAAGACCTGTCCTCCCACACACCACTTAGTTTGTCTTATTTTTGTTGGTATCCCCTTGTATCTGTACAAAAATCAGTGATTTTATGAGAACCTGGGGAAGAATTAAGACGAGCTTTCGCCAGGTAAAACCCTTTTGGTAAGGGGCAGGTGTCTCTTTCATAGTCTTTTTCCAGTGCCTTTACATATTACACCTATATAATTAGGCCAAAATCTGAACTGAACTGGCTTTCACGGCAATCCTCATTCTGAAGCTGGACAGACAGAGAAGCAAAATGCTCCGTTTTGCGAGCGTGCTCTGGGGAAAAGCTCAGCTCGGCTCCGAACGGGCAGCGCACAGCACCCGACTTGGAACAAGCCCAGCGGGCTTCCCTGAGGACTCACTCACGCTTGGGCTGAGGCTCCCGGTCACCCGGCTTCCTGGCCTGGGCCACTTCCACTGACACCCCAAGGTGCCCAGGGTAGCAAGCGAACAGAAGTTCATTCTAGGAACCGGGCAAACAAGTTTCTCCTTCCAAGGAAGCAGCAGAGGCTCAAGGTAAGTGCTTAAAAATAATATTAATAATAGAAAATGCTCAGTTAAAAAGTTCTTTCCTAAGGCTTCTACTATCACTGAGTTCAGTTCTGCATAGTGCTCAACCAGCACTGCCACCTGCCATCACGCAACAGTGCTAGTCACATTAGAGCGTTGCCTACTGTAACGTTAAAAAGGAAAACACTCCATCCTTCCCCAAATCTTTCTGCGTTGGAAACCTTCTTCCCCTTTCAGGTCCTCCACTGTGACTCCCCAGCTGCCAGGCTGCGATAACAGCAAGCAAAGGAGCGTCTCTTACGCGCAGGGGGGAGCGGGCTGCTCTGTCCACCCAAACGTTTCCCTAGGAGGTCACGTCCAGCTCAGTCCGCAGCGGTCCCCTCCGTGCTGGCCCGCTGAAGCCACCGCCTCCGTCGGCGCCGACCACCGCGCAGCAGGACAAGCCCTGCCCAGCATCGACCTCAGGATTTTAGGCTGCTGCACATCACTGTAGTTCTTTTCACATAAGAACAGCAGGAGTTATAAAGTCCCTCGTGGCGGGAATATTCCTCTTTATTCCCCAGAGGGGCAACAAGTCATCACACCCGTGTTTTAAAGCAGCACAGCGCTACCCGCAAACTCAGTGCCGCGGGAGGAGGCGAGGCGAGGAGGGGCCAGGCAGCACTCGCACAAATTAGCGGGCGCACACCTCAACACGAGG